>NC_137972.1:15790607-16447950 GCF_963924665.1 Micromys minutus | reverse complement strand
AGGCAAAAACCCTTACTTTAAGACTAGGTCCAATAACCTAGGAAGAAAAGGGTCTCGAAAGCATGCAAGAGTGTTATGTACCCCAATGCCCATAAGAGCTCCCTGTCCGGAAAAAAAAAACTCCACCAAGCCAGTAATAACATATGAACAGGACCTCGCACCGACCCATGCAGGCTCAGTGATTGTTCCTTCAGTCTCCGAGCCTTATAAGATCCATTTAGTTGATTCTGAGGTCTTTGTTCCCCTGGAATCTTTTACTCCTCTGACTCCCACATTACTCGTCCACCTCTTCTATAAGCTTTCAATAGGGACAGACAGAATATTGGCCTCCAACCTGGGGTCTTTCTTTGCCTTAATTTTGGCTGTAGGTCTCTACATCTGTTGTCAACAGGTGCCCGATGCAGCCTTCTTGAGAACAGCAGAACAGCATTAGGGATTTTATTGATTCCCCACCCCCAATAAACCCCCTTCAACTCTCCCCCGCAGTCCAGAAGTTTTTGGTTGTACCCTAGGTCTCTGGGCTCTTCAGCCTCCCATTTCCAGCCATCCAGGCAGAAGAGGGCGTAGTCTCCCCCTTGTGGCTTGAGCCTCAAATTACACCAGTCATTGGTTGGCCGCTCCCACAAGTTCAGCATGAGTTTATTGATCTTACTCATTCCGATTGGTATAGCATAAAATCTTGAAGTAGTTTTGCGTTGCATTTTCCTAATGGCTAAGAATTTTGAACATTTCCTTAAGCGTTTCTCAGCCATTTGAGGTTCCGTTATTTAGAATTCTCTGTTCAGATCTGTACCTCCATCTTAAAATTTAATTGCTTGGTTCCTTGATGTCTGGTTTTTTGAGTTCTTTGCATATTTTGGATATTAGCCTTTTATCAGATGTAGAGTTGATGAAGATATTTTCCTGTTTTGAAGGCTACCATTTTGTCCTTTTGATGGTGTCCTGCAAGCGTTGCCTTATGGAAGCTTTTCAGTTTCATGAGGTTCCATTCATTAATTATTGATCTTAATGCTGCTATCAGTGTTCTGTTAAGGAAGTTGTCTCCTGTGCTAATATATTCAAGGCTATTCTCCATTTTCTCTTCTATCAGGTCTGGTTTTAGGGTAGGGTCTTTGATCCACTAGGACTTGAGTTTTGCACAGGCTAATAAATATAGATCTATTTATATTTATCCAAAAGCAGAAATCAAGTATGATCAACACCACTTGTAGAAGATGCTCTTTATCCCAGTGTGTCTTTCTGTCTTTTTTATATTAAAAATTGGGTGTTTTATAGGTGTATAGATTTATGGTTGTGTCTCTGATTCAAGTCCATTGATCAATGTGTCTGTTTTTATGTCAGTACCATGTGGTTTTTATTATAACTCTGTAGTACAGCTTGAAATCAGGGATGGTGATACCTCCAGAAGATTATTGTTCTCAGGGTTGTTTTAGCTATCCTGTTTTTACTTTACTTTTCTTCTATTTTTTTTTAGAAATTTATTATTGGCACTCCAAGGTTCTTTTAAGAATTATGTTGTGGGTTGGAGAGAGAGCTCAGTGGTTAAGAGCACTGACTGCTCTTCCAGAGGTCCCAGCAACCACATGGTGGCTCACAACTATTTGTATTGAGATCTGATGGCCTCTTCTGGTGTGTCTGAAGACAGTAACAGTGTACTCACATACATAAAATAAATAAATGTTCTTTAAAAAAATATATGTTGGGATTTTGGTGGAGATTTTACTATGTTTGTTCTATTGTTACCTGTGCATGGGAGATCTTTCCATCATTTGATCTTTAATTTCTTTCTTGAAATCCCTGAAGGCTTATCATGTACATCTTTCAGTTACTTCGCTGGAGTTTACTCCATGGTATTTTATATTGTTTGTATCTATTGTAAAAAGTATTGTTTCCCTACTTTTTTCTCAGTCTGTTTGCCATTTGAATATAGGAGTGCTCCTGATTTTCTGAGTTAATGTTATACCCAGCCACCTCATTGAAGGTGTTTATCAGCTGTCAGAGTTCCCTGGTAGAATTTGGGGGTCACTTATGCATATCATATCTACTATCTATGGATAGTGATATTTTGAATTCTTCCTATCCATTTTTGTCCCCTTGATCTCATTCTATTTTATTGTTCTAGCTAAAACTTCAAGTACAATATTGAATAAACATGGAGAGAATGGACAGCCTTATGTTGTTCCTGATTTTAGTCGAATTGCTTTGTATTTCTCTCTACTTAATTTGAAGCTGGCTATAGGCTTGATGTAAATTTACTTTATTAAGTATATTCCCTGTATCTCCAATATCTCCAAGACTTTTATTATGAAAGGGTTTTGGACTTTGTCAAAGGGTTTTTCAGCATCTATGTGATGGGAGGAATTTCTTTTCTGGTCAAATCTATTTGGTGTCCTATCTGCTTTTTGTACATTTATGGCCATCTATTTCTTTAGGATAAAGAATGTTTCTTCTATAATTTTGTTGAAGATATTTTCTGGCCTTTGAACTAGGAATCTTCACTTTCTTCTATTCTTATCATTGTTTGGCTTTGTCTTTTATATTGTTATTTTCTTTGTTTACTCTTCAGCTGAAGGACAAGTTTGCCTTAAACTTACTATGAACTTATAGAACGTAATGATACTTAGAAAACCATGTGATCAATTATCCCAAGAGAATATACAAACTAAGAACCAAAATTCAAAAAAGGTGCAACATTCTTCAGCTTCATCCAGTATGTGTGTCTATATAAAACCCTTTCTTTTTTCCTTTTCTTATCTTATCTTTTCTTTTCCTTTCCTTTCTTTTCTTTTCTGACTCATAAAGAGTTAAGGAACATCAAAACTCTCTCCAGGTTAGTGAGAGGCCTGAGTTAAAGAGGAAACAACCAAAGTAATTAAATCTTTTATCTCCTGTTGCCTGCAGGAATTACTAGAAACCAGTGGCAGTTAGCTACAAAAGAGTAAGAAACCAGTGTCTATTAGCACTAAATAGAAAGAGAAAAGAAGCCAGTGCTTAGTATCACAAAATAGTAAGAGAGATTTCCAAGACCAGAGATCATCAGTCTTTGACCTTTATCAGACAGTGTGTCCTGCCTTGTACTGTTCATTCTAAAGACCCAGGCAGGTTCCTGGCAGGAGTGAACCAGAGAAAAGATGGAGGGAAGATAGGGAGGGGTGGACTTCACTGCAGCTGGGCTTGTTGGCATTGCAGGTTGGGAGGAGGGTTGGGACTTGAATGTCTCACCTGGGTATCCTGGTGGGAGTAGGCCTCCCAGGATGCAGGAGGAGCTGTGAGGTGGGGAGTTGGGTGCCATTTGACTATTGTAGGTGGAGGCATGGAAAGGAATGAAGATGAAGCTCTGATAGGGCAGGGCAGAGCTCATCATGGCTCCTGGACTTGCTGGAATTCCAGCAGGTAGGGAGATTGGGGCATGGCCTTCCGGGGGGGGGGGGCAGGCAGAACTGTTGGAGTGGAGAGTGGGGTGCTGTTCCAGGACTGCAGATAGAGGTGGGGCAGGTGTGTGTACTTTTTGTTCTAGAGCTTCCAAGTGTGCTGTTGATAATAAGAGATCTCCCCACTTTTAAAGTGTAGGCACTTAGTGATGTGAACTTTATGTTAGTGCCGCTTTCATTGGGTTCTAAAGTTTGAATATATTGAAAATTCATTTTCATTGAATTCAAGAACTGGCATGACCTTGGTAGGGACAGAATGAAATGGTTGCATCCCCTGAGATCAGGCTGCCGGGGTGGGCCTCCATAAGTGTTGATAGTTGCTGTAGGCATAAGGCTTATTTGTGTAATAATGTACATATTTCCCATTTCTCTGAGGAATGTCCTCCTTGTTAACATTAATGAATCCATGATAATCAGAGACAGCAAGAGTCCAGAGGCAAAGGTATGGCTGATGTTTCAGCAAAATGGGAAATGCTGGTACATTCAGGACAGCCCCTAAGGCTGTGGAAAAGAACTCTAAAAATATGAGTTCAAAAATATATAATTTCTCTACTATGCAAAAATATAACGATGTAATAATAATTATATAAGGAGCTTCACAGATCTAAAGGAACAGAGGCGACTTCACTATGAGCCAGCTTGTCAGGAAGATACAAAGACAGGCAGATTCCTAAGTTTGAGGTTAGGCTAGGAGAGATAGAATTCAAGTCCAGGTGGGTTGGAATGGTGATCTCAGGACAAGGTCCCATTGAACTAAGTTTATAATGGTAGGCAGATCTCGGAATTCTTTTGCAATGTTCAAAAAGGAAAAGAAGCTCTTCACCTACAGAGCCGCTATAACTAATCTCCCATAGAAGGCCTCTCTGTGTTCCCAGCCATGTCCACCACCAAACCCAAGCCTACAGCCAACCTACAAGACAAGGACTGCTCCAGTGGGACCAGCTGGGGCTCCTCTCTTCCCCCTCTGCCCTGGGCTAGATCCAGCCTGTGGGCCCGCACTCTGTTCTCAGCTCTTCCGCAGCATGCAGCGGCGGCTCCTGGATGTCCAAGAGCCTGGGAACCAGACGACCCACCCAGGGACCCCTCCGCCTCCTCCCCTCCCCGCAGAGAGCTCCGGCTGTCTTTCCTAGCACCTCAGACTGAGCTTCCAAAGGGCTTCCCACACCCGCCTGGCGATAGAGTAGGGTAATCAAGGTCAAACTTCCTGTATCCTGCCTCACTGAGGAGCAGAGCCCTGTGGTGAGCAGATGCAATGTCTGAGGCCAATTCAGTCAGACAACAGGTTCCCCAGGGCAGGGGCGAGGATTAAAAGAAAAGAGAGACAGTCAAAATTATAACATGACTTAGGCCAGTTCTGAGGCTGAACCGAAACCTTTTTTAATTCAGTCCTCTTTTAAACCACTTTAATTGCATGCAGAAAGATGGCATCAATTCTGAGTCAGGGAACAAGCAAGTTAATCAAAAATTCTGTAAATAAATTTCTGGGGGCTAGGTGGGGAGACCAGGGAGAAGAGGGTGTTCCTAGAGATTGTCACACCTACATCCCCTTAACCTGCCCTGAGCTACAAATGTAAATGTTCTGCCCTGAGCTTTAAATGTAAATGTTCTTAATCTGGGCCAGTTTCCTGAGTTTAGGGTGGGAGTCATATTTCTGCCTTGACAGATTTCTAATTGTCCTGGTGATGTCAAAATTCCCACCGCCAACTGTCTAGGGGCACCAAAAGTCTCTTTACAACACAGGACCCCTGAAATTAACCCAACCACTCTTTTTAATTGATTCGTTATGAATTTCCTATCACAAAGAATATACATCCTCAATCCCACTTCTCTCTCCCACTTTCCATACCTGCCTTCCACCCTAGCAACCTACCTCCCAATAGAAGAAAAAAAAATCTTATGGGAACTATAATGAGTCACAGTGTGTCCCACAGTATACACCTGTCCTGGCTGATTTTGTGTCAACTTGATACAAGCTGAGGTTATCACAGAGAAAGGAGCCTCAGTTGGGGAAATGCCTCTATGAGATCCAGCTGTAAGGCATTTTCTCAACTAGTGATCAAGAGGGGAGGGCCCAGCTTATTGTGGGTGGAGCCATCCCTGGGCTGGTAGACCTGGGTTCTATAAGAAAACAGGTTGAGTAAGCCATGGGAAGCAAGTCAGTAAGTAACATCTGTCCATGGCCTCTGCATCAGCTCCTGCTTCCTGACCTGCTTGAGTTCCAGTCCTGACTTCCTTTCAGTGACTTTTCCTTTCATTGGTGCCCCGTCATCTTTTCCTTTCAATAAGAATTATTGTTTGAAACTTTCAACCGATTTTTGAAGCTATCGATGGATGATGAATATTTAAGTAGATACCAGTTTTAGTAAAAATTCATGTAAAAATTCCAGTTGAATTTGATTTATGATGAACTTTTGGAATATAAAGACACTTGAAAAACCATGTGATCTATTCTCCTGAGAATGTATAAGAACTAAGGATGATGATAATAAGAAAAAACTTCTTTCATTCAGCAGTTGAAAAGTCCCTCTTTTTTTTCTTTCTCAGTGATAAAGGTTTCAGCACTTTTTCAAAGTGCCTTTTTCTGCAAGTGTGACTTTCTCTGACTGACAGGAGTTAAAGAATGTAGAGCCTCTTGCCTGGGGCAGCAAGGAACCTGTGGGAAAAGAACAAAGGGAGAGAGTAAGCATTTCATTACTTAATCCCCCATCATTAGTCATTAGACGCCAGAGTTTTGAACCACAGAATAACAAGAGTGTGAAGGTTCTAGAAGCCATCAGCTTCTAGTCTTCAGTATAGTTAGAGTTACAAGGCCAGATATGTCAGTTTATTAACCTCCCTCCAACTCTGTGTCCCATCCCAGCCTGTTCCCCAGCCAGAGCATGCCCCTGATAGTTGCCCCTGTTCATTTTCCTAGGTTTTCCGTTTTCAGGATTGCCTCAGTTTGTGTTTTCTTCATTGTTTCTATTTCCATGTTTATGTCTTGAACAGTTTTATGTATTTATTTCCTTCACAAGTTTGGTTGTATTTTCGTGTATTTCTTTAAGGGATATATTTGATTCTTCTTTAAAGTCCTCTAATATCTTTATAAAATTGGACTGAAGTTTACTTTCTTGTGTTCCTGCTATGTTAGGATATCCAGGGCTTGCTGTAGTAGGATAGTGGTGCTTTGAAGGTACCATATAGCCCTGGGTTTTGTTTATTGTGTTCATATGCTGGCCTTTAGCCATTTGCTTGTCCCTGGATGTTCCCAATGTAGCAAATATTTGGAGGGGTGCCTAACCTCTACTGGATAGCCTTGGGTTAGACAGTGAAACTCAAGAGGCAATATAAATCTCTCAGCAGTTGGATGTACCCCTAGGGATACAATGTTAGGCAATTGTGAGACAGAAGATGGTGGAAAGGTGGAGGAACAATGAAGCTCCAGAGGACAGTAGGTAGCCCTCGGCAACTGGCCATGCCCCAGAGCACTTTCCCACTGAGTCTTAACTACACTTTGAGACACTTTGGGGCATCTTAGTGAGAAAACAGATAAGATAACCAAGAATCTTTAGACTAAGTCAACAAGATATGGTACTTTTTATTGGGTTTATATAGGCATGAGAAGGAAAGGACCCTGAGTCTGGGTCTTAAACTCAGAGGAAACTACAGACAATTGAGTTTCTGTTGAGGAAAGTGTCTGCTGCCATTATCATCTGATTGTCTGGACAAGGTCTGCTGACCTGAGATGCCCCAGTTTATTTCTTTTCAGTAGCTAGACTGGTAGGCTTCCTTGCTACACAGACCCATACCTACCCTCTGCACTACATTTATCTTTGCATTCAGGCAGAACATTTAGGGAAAGTAGAGAAGACAAGGAAACCTTAACAGAGACTTTTAAAGAAGGAGATGGATACTAAAGCCAGATACCAGTGGACGGAGACTCAAAAGCAGTCTGGGGGTCAGCCCCGGTGTGAGTGTTTCTTTCTTTCTTTCTTTCTTTCTTTCTTTCTTTCTTTCTTTCTTTCTTTCTTTCTTTCTTTCTTTCTTTCTTTCTTTCCTTCCTTCCTTCCTTCCTTCCTTCCTTCCTTCCTTCCTTCCTTCCTCCTTCCCTCCCTCCCGTCCTCCCTCTCTCCCCCTCTCTCTCCCCCACTCCTCTTTCTTTCTTATTAGATACACTCTGTATTTACATTTAAAATGTTATCCTCTTCCTCCACTCTGCTCCCATACCCCCCTCCTGCTTCACTTATCCTCAGGAAGGTGCACTAGCTCCTTATCACCACCCCACTGCCTTGGCAGTCCCCTACCTTGGGAAAACATGCCCTCCCTGGATCAAAGGACTCTTCTCACATTGATGTCAGCTACTGCTATTTTCAGCTACAAATGCAACTGAAGCCATTGGTCTCTCAATGTGTGCTCAATGGTTGGTGATTTAGTCCATGGGAGTTTTGGAGGGTGAGATTGGTTGATAATGTTGTTCTTCCCATGAGGTTGCAACTCCTTTCAGCTCCTTCAGTCCTTTCTTTAGCACCTTCATTGGGATCCCAGTGTTCAGTTCAATGATTACCTGAAAACATGCTCAGCTGTATCTGTATGACTCTGGCAGAGCTCCTGAGGAGGCATCTCTATCTAGACCCTGCCAGTAAGCAATTCTCTGCATCAGCAATAGTGCTTGGGTTTGTTGGCTGCATGTGGGGTGGATTCCTGGGTGAGGCAGCCTCTAAATAATCTTTTTTCCAACCCCTGTTCCTCTATTTGACCTTGTATTTCCTCCCGTGGTGAGTGTTTTGTTTTCCCTTCTAAGAAGAATTGAGGCATCCTCATTTTGGCCTTCCTTCTTTTCTTTTTTTTTTTCTTTCTTTTCTTTTCTTTTCTTTTTCTTTCTTTCTTTCTTTTTTTTTTTTTTTTTTTTTTTTTTTTTTTGAGCTTCATACGGTCTGTGAATTGTTTCTTGAGTATTCAGAGCTTTCTGGGGCTAGTATACAATTATCAGTTACTGCATACCATGTGTGTTCCTTTGTGACTGGGTTATCTCACTCAGGATGATATAGTCTCTAGTTCCATTCATTTGCCTAGGAATTTTGTAAAGTCATTGTTTCTAATAGCTGAGTAATACTCCATTGTGTAAATGTAGCACACTTTCTGTATCTGTTCCTCTGTTGAAGGAAATCTGGGTTCTTTTGAGCTTCAAACTATTATAATTGAGGCTGCTATAAACATGGTGGAGCATGTGTCCTTGTTATATTTTGGAGCATCTTTGGGGTATATGTCCAGGAGTGGCATAGCTGGGTCTTCAGGTAGTATTATGTCCAATTTTCTGAGGAACTACCAGACTGATTTCCTAAGTGGTTACAATCCCACCACTAGTGGAAGAATGTTCCTTTTTGTCCATATCCTTGTGAGCATCTGCTGTCATCTGAGTTTTTGATCTTAGCCATTCTGACTGGTATGCGGTGGAATTTCAGGGTTGATTTGATTTGCATTTCCCTGATAATTAGGGATGTTGAGCATTTCTTTAGGTGCTTCTTGGCCATTCATTATTTCTCAGTTGAGTATTCTTTGTTTACCTCTGTACCCCATTTTAAAAGGATTGTTTGATTACCTGAAGTCTAATTTTTTGAGTTCTTTCTTTATATTGGATATTAGCCCTCTATCAGATGTAGGTTTGGTAAAGATTCTTTCCCAATCTGTTGGCTGCTATTTTTTCTTCTTGACAGTGGCTTTAGCCTTACAGAAACCTTAGTATTATGAGGTCCTATTTGTCAATTCTTGATCTTAGAGCATAAGCCATTGGTGTTCTGTTCAGGAATTTTTTCCTGTGCCTATGTGTTCTAAGCTTTTTTACACTTTTTCTTCTAATAATTTTAGTGTACCTGATTTTATGTGGAGATCTTTGAACCACTTGCACTTGAGCTTTGTATTAGGAGATAAGAAAGGATCGATTTGCATTCTTCTGCATGCTGACTGTCAGTTGAACCAACACCGTTTGTTGAAGAAGCTGTTCTTTTTCCACTGGATGTTTTAGCTCCTTAGTTAAAGATCAAGTGACAATAGGAGTGTGGGTTCATTTCTGCATCTTCAATTCTGTTCCATCTCTGTACTAATACCATTAATTTTTTTAAAAATCACAGTTGCGTTGTAATATAGCTTGAGGTCAGGGATGGGGATTCCCCCAGAAATTCTTTTATTGTCAAGAATAATATTTCATCATATTTTACTAATAATGGATAATTTCACTATCCTAAGATTTTGTTATTCCAGATGAATTTGCAAATTGCTCTTTCCAACTCTATGAAGAATTGAGTTGGAATTTTGATGTGGATTGCATTGAATTTGTAGATTGCTTTTTGGCAAGATGGCCATTTTTACAATGTTGATCTTTCCAGTCCATGAGTATGGAAGATCTTTCAATCTTCTGAGATCTTCAATTTCCTTCTTCAGAGATTTGAAGTTCTTGTCATACAGATCTTTCACTTGCTTAGTTAGGGTCATGACAAGGTATTTTGTATTATTTTTGACTATTGGGATGGGTGTCTTTTCCCTAATATTTTTTTTCAGCATGAGTAGAGGAAGGCTACTGATTTGTTTGAGTTAAATTGATAACCAGCCACTTTGGGGAAGTGTTCTCTGCAGAAATGTTCTCTGGTGGAATTTTTGGGGTCACTTAAGTATACTATCATATCATCTGCAAATAGGGATATTTTGTATTTTTTGACTTCTTCCTTTCTAATTGGTATCCCTTTGACTTTTTTTTTGTCTAATTGCTCAGGCCAGGACATCCAGTACTATATTGAGTTGGTAAAGGGAGAGTGAGCAGCCTTGTCTAGTTCCTGATTTTGGTTTGATTGTTTTAAGTTTCTCTCCATTTAGTTTGAATTTGGCTACCAGTTTGCTGTATATTGCTTTTACTATGTTTAGGTATAGGCCTGTATTCATGTTTTTTCCAAGACTTTTATCATAAAGGAATGCTGAATTTTGTCAAATGCTTTCTCAGCACCTAGAGAGATGATCATGTGGTTTTCTTTCTTTGAGTTTGTTTATATGGTGTGTTATGTTGATGGATTTCTGTATATTGAACCATCCCTGCATCCCTGGGATGAAGCCTACTTGATTATGGTGAATGATTGGTTTGATGTGTTCTTGGATTCAGTTTGTAAGAACTTTATTGAGTATTTTGCATCAATGTTCATGAGGAAAATTGGTCTGAGTTCTCTTTCTTTATAGGGACTTTGTGTAGTTTAGGTATGAGGGCAATTGTAGCTTTGAAGAACAAGTTGGGTAGTGTTCCTTCTGTTTCTATTTTGTGAAATAATTTGAAAAGTATTGGTATTAGTTTTTTTATGAATGTGTGATAGAATTCTGTGCTGAACCCATTTGGTCTTGGGCTTTTTTTGCTTGGGGAGCTTTTGATGACTACTTCTATTCCCTTAGGTGTTATGGGACTGTTTAGATGGTTTATCTGATCCTGATTTAATTTTGGTATCTGGTGTCTGTCTAGAAATTTTTGCATTTTCTCTAGATTTTTTAGGTTTTTTTTTTTTTTTTTTTTTTTTTTTTGAGTATAGGCTTTTGTAGTAGAATTGGATGATTTCCCTAATTTCCTCAGTTTCTGTTGTTATGTTTCCACTTTCATTTCTGATTTTGTTAATCTGGATACAGTCTCTGTGCCCTCTAGTTAGTCTGGCTAAGGGTCTATCAATCTTGTTGATTTTCTCAAAAAACCAGTTCCTGATTTGTTGATTCTGTGTATAGTTCTTTTTGTTTCTAATTGGTCAATTTCTGCCCTGTGTTTGAGTATTTTCTGCTGTCTACTGCTCTTGGGTGTATCTGCTTCCTTTTGTTTTAGAGCTTTCAGCTGTGCTGTTAAGCTGTTAGTGTATGCTCTCTCCATTTTCTTTTTGGAGGCACTCAGAGTTTTTATCTTAGTAGTGCTTTCATTGCACCAAATAAGTTTGGGTATGTTGTGCTTTCATTTTCATTAAATTCTAAAATATTCTTAATTTCTTTCTTGACCATGTTATCATTGAGTAGAGCATTGTTCAGCTTCCATGTGTATGTGGAATTTTTGTAGTTTTTGTTGTTATTAAAGAACAGCCTTAGTCCATGGTTATCTGATAGGGTGCATGGGAATATTTCAATCTTCTTATACCTGTTGAGGCCTGTTTTGTGACTGACTATATGGTCTTTTTTGAAGAGGTACCATGAGGTGCTGAGAAGGTATATTCTTTTGTTTCAGGATGAAATATTCTGTAGATGTTTGTTATTTCCAATTGGTTGTTAACCTCTAATAGTTTTGCTGTGTCTCTGTTCAGTGTCTGCTTCCATGATTGGTCCTTTGATGAGAGTGTGGTGTTGAAGTCTCCCACTATTATTGTGTGTGGTGAAATTTGCTATGAGCTTTAGTAGAATTTTTTTTTGTGAATGTGGGTGCCCTTGTATTTGGACCATAGATGTTCCACATTAAGAGTTCATTTTGATAGATTTTTTTTTTTTTTGTCATGAGTGAAATGTCTCCTTCCTTATTTATTTATTTAGTTTTTGCCAACTTTTTGGTTGAAAATCTATTTTGTTCTATATTATAATGGCTATTCCAGTTTGTTTCCTGGTATCATTTTCTTGGATAATTTTCCCAACCTTTTACTTTGAGGTCTGTCTATGTCTCTGAGATGAATTTCCTGTATGCCTTAAAATGCTGGATCCTGTTTTCAAATCCAGGCTTATAGTCTATGTCTTTTTATTGGGAAATTGAGTTAATTGATGTTAACAGATATTAGGGAGTAGTGGTTGTTGTTTTTTGTTATTTTTGTTGTTAGAAATAGACTTATCTTTGTGTGCTTTTCTTCTTCTTCTTCTTCTTTTTTTTTTTTTGCATGATTATTTTCTTGCTTTTCTTTGGGTGTAGTTTCTTTCCTTGTATTGGATTTTTCCATCTATTATTCTTCTTAGTGCTGGATTTGTGGACAGATATTGTGTAAATTTGGTATTGTACTGGAATATTTTGGTTTCTCCATCTATGTTAATTGAGAGTTTTGCTGGATATAGTAACCTGGGTTGGCATTTGTATTCTCTTAGGGTCTGTATGATATCTGCCCATGATCTTCTAGGTTTTATAGTCTCTGTTGAGAAGTCTGGTGTAATTTATGTTTCTTGTCATTTTCCCTTACTGCTCTTTGAATTCTTTGTTTTGAACATTAGGTTTTTTTACTATTATGTGTTAGGAGTGTTTCTTTTCTGGTGCAATCTATTTGGAGTTCTGTAGGCTTCTTGTATGTTCATTATCATCTTATTCTTAAAGGTAAGAAAGTTTTCTTGTAGGATTTTGTTGAAGATATATTATGTCCTGGATATCTTGGATGTTTTTGTTTAGGAGTTTTTTGGTTTTTGCATTTTCTCTGAGTGTTTTGCCAATGTTTTCTATGTTGTCTTCTGCTCCTGAGATTCTCTCTTCCATCTCTTATATTCTGTTTGTAATGCTTGCATATATGACTCTTGATTTCTTTCTTAGGTTTTCTATCTCCAGAGTTGTCTCTTTTTCTGATTTCTTTATTGTTTCTATTTCCATTTTCAGTTCCTTCACCTGTTTGGTTGTGCTTTCCTGTAGCTCTTTGAGTGATTTTTGTGTTTCCTCTTTAAGGACTCCTATTTGTCATGTGTGTTCTCCTGATTCTTCTTTAATTGTTCATGAGATTTATTCATGCACTTCTTGAAGATCTCCATAATCATTGAAGTATGATTTTAAGTCTAAATCTTGTTTTCCTGGTGTTTTGGGAAATTCACTAATTGCTGTGGTGGGAGAGCTGGGTTCCAGTGTTGTCAGGTTTCTTGGTTTCCATTGCTTAGGTTCTTTGGCTTTCTTCTTGCCATCTTATTAACTGTGATTATAGGTGATCTTGTTATTTCTGACTGAAGCATGTCTCTCCTATGGGTCTGTGGGTCTGAGGAACTGTGGGCTCAGGAAGGAGATTGCTCCTGTGTGTTTGGCTCTTTGAGGGCAGGCAGTGAGTTCTGATGGCAGGGACTGGGTTCTGTCTTCATGGGCTCAGGTGGGAGAGAGCTTGTGACCTGTTCTGGGTTCTCAGTTGCCTGCATGCAGGTCCTGATTTCTGATGGTGGTTTCATGGTCCTCTATCTGGGCAGGGAAGGACCCAATCCCAGTGTGTACCAAGCTATCTGGGCTCTGAGAGTTTCTGGAGTTCACTTCCCCAATAGCCGGTGGATCTGGGTGTCAACTTCACTGTGTCTCCAAGCGGTCATAGAGCACTTGTGAAGTTCCTGAGTCCTGATGGCAGTCACCTTGCCCTCTCTCTGGGCCAGAAAGTGAAGGAGTCTTCATTTTTGTTTGTTCTTCTTGAGGTAGCAGAAGGGGAAGAGTATTGTTGGAGGGTAAGATTTGGTCTTATGAGATACTGGGGTAAGACTTTGTCTCATGAGATATTTAGAGTTGCTATATAATAAAAAGTTTAGTATCTTAGTTTAAGTTACTATGCTACTGTAGCTAACCTGCCTTTTGTGATTCTCTGAGGCCAGAAACTGCAGTCTCTGACACTTAGTACGTCATGTGAAGACAGCAAAGAATAAAGGATCAGTCTACTTCAAGACATTGTGTACACAAGGCATTGTGGCACAAGTCTATGATATTAGCTCCATGAAGCTTAGGCATGGAAGTTCAAGGCCAGACTGGGTCATATTAACTCTGTCTATTAAAAAAGAAACGGTGAAGACTAAGATGGCAGCAGCCTCAGGACCCTCCACAAATTCCTAAGTGTCTGAGATACCTATACAGGCTCTGAGGTTATGACATAGTAGTGGAAAAGAAATCTGCAGTTCCAAACCATAGCACCAAAACTACTAAGAAACAGAAAGACAAGTCTTTTCAGAAAATATTCTTAAAATGTGAACTCACAAAATGGAAGGAAAGATGGCAGAATAGTCAGTGATGAATCCATACCCTTGCTGCTGTGTCTCAGACGGCAGGCTTTGAGCAACAACAGGATGTACATGATGCAGAATGGCTCAGTTTCTAGATTGGAACACCTTGAAAAGTCTCTATGGTACCTACTGCTCTTGGAGGCCATTCTGGCTCCTGTGGTCTGCTGCCCGAGGCATGATAGAGCCTGAGATTTATGTAGATATCTCTCTACAGCATCCTGGAGTTGTGTTGATGTCTGTGGTCTATGTTACTAAAGGCAACATCAATGTCTATAGTCTGTGCTGCTCTGAAGTCATGTTGATGAGAGTGACCTGTGCTGTTACATAAGGCCATGGTGATATAAGGGTCCATGCTGCTGTTGAGGGCTAGCCTGGGTCTGTATTGATGTGTGTAACCTATGTTGCCATTAAAGGTCATGCAGATGTCTATGATCTGTGCTGCATTCTGAAGCCTTGGTGATATCTGCAGGCCATACTGCCACCAGCAGAACATATTTATGGAAGTGGATTTTGCTGCCACATGAAGCCATGCCAATGTTGAAGGTCATGTGGATGTCAGTTGCTCATGCTGTCACCAAAAACCATGTATAAACCCATGTCTGTGCTCTCACTGGCTGTAAAGGGCAAGGAAACTACTTTTGCATTGACATTGATGACTACAGACTCACAGCTGAGAAAGAGGGAGATAGAATGCTTTTGTGACAACCCCCACCGTGGAAGCAACAGTATAGGCAGAAAGCCCTTAATAAATAACCCTTAATTATGATAATTGTTGTGGGAAGACAATCCAGTGTATGTGTTCCCATTCTCTAGGTCCAGGTCCTGACTGTACATGAGAAGAGATAGTGAAGTGAATAATAATCATCATGCATCCATTTCTCCCTGTTCTTGACTGTGGATGATGTGACCACTGTCAAAAGTGGCTTTCCCCTTGACTGCAACTTGGAGCCGTGAGCTAAGATAAACACTTTCTCCCTTAGGTTTCAGTTGCTCAGGGTATTTTATCACAGCCACAGAAATGAAACTAGGTAGGAACTCAAAGTCCTTCTCAGCTACATAGGGATTTAAAAGCCAGCCTGGACTGCAGCTGTGTCAAGTTAACACATAAAACCATCGGGTAACATCTACTAACTCATCTGAAAGAGAAAAGAGCACCTCAGTTGAAGAACTGCCTTGATCACATTCGTCGGTAGGCAAGTCCATGGGTCATTTTCTTGATCTGTGTTTGATGAGAAAGAGGCCAGCCCACTGTGGCTGGTGTCACCCTTGACAGGTGGTCCTGGGTTGTATAAATAAAAAAACCAAGCAAGCAAGAGAACCAAAATGCAAGGATCCTTCTACATAACCTATGCTTCAGTTCCTGCTTCTCCTCCTGCTTGAGATCCTGTGCAGAAGACATCCCTCAGTGATGGCTATGATGTATAACTCTAAATCAAACAGATTCTTTCCTACCCAAGTTGCTTTTGGTCAGTATTTATCACGGCACCATAAGCAAACTCTACCTCTTAAGTGCTAAAACTCACTACAGGTATCCATTACCACACTTGGCAACACTTCCTGATTTTATACAGTTGACAGTGAGTTCTGCATCACCACATTTTGAATTTATTGCTTATGTACCTTTATAGCAATTTTATACTTTGTCTGATTTTCATATTGACAGATGTTGGAGATTTCCACTTGAACAAACCTTCAAAAGCTGATGTGGACTTGAGAAACTGTTAAGGAGGATCAAGAATTTGAGGATAGGGACTGACAAAATGACTCAGCAAAGCAGGCCATCGAATCTGACTACACGGATTCAACTCCAAAGAACCACACTGTGGAAAGAGAACTAATTACTGCATGTGCCTTCTGACTTGCACAAGTGCACTGTGAGACCCATACATCTATGTGCCCCTTGCCCCCAATAAAAATAAAGGTAGTAAAACAAAAGAGTTTAGACTAGTCTAAGCTACACAGCAAAATATTATCTCAACAAAAGATGAAACAAGAAAAAGGAACTCCCTTTAGCTTGTCTAATAGAACAAGTTCAGTGTTGAATTGCCATGTTTGAGGAGTCTATCCTTCTCAATTTCTGAAAGATTCTTTCAGCAGGTATAGTATTCTTAGTTGGTCAATTCTCTTCTCCACCCAGACCATTTCTTTTGGTTTTCAGCATATATATTACTCTCTCTTGGCCTGCACATATTCCTCCAAAACACTCTGCAGAACAATTTATGGGGTTGCATGTCATGAATTGCTTTTCTATCATATTAAAGGATTGATCCACCCTTAACCCCTTTTAGTGAAAGTGGGATTTTCTTTCTGAAATAGAATTTTAGCTTTCTCATATTTTTCTCAAATTCCTTAAATTCTGTATGTAGTTGAGGATGACCTTGAACACCTTATCATACTGACTTCATCTCCCATGAGCCACCACATCTAGTAAAATATCTGTCTTTGATTTTAGGAATTTGAATATACCATGTCTAAATAATGGTGGTGGCCTATGACCCAGAAGTGTAAGCAGAAACAACCTGGACTGGGTTTAACCCAATGCTGCATGCATTATAATGTTAATTTTGGTTCCCCAAACTGCTTACATGAGTGTCAGCATGTAAGATATTGAAGGACCCTGCCCTCAGTTCTGATTGGTAAATAAAGATGCCAGTAGCCAATGATTGAGCAGAGCAGACAGAGGTGGGGCTTTTAGGATTCCTGGGTTTGGGACAGATAGGATAGGGAGAATGACTTGGAGGCAGAGGGATCAGATTTAATAGCTGCAGAAGAGAAGTTATCCAGCAATGTAGGTGGAAAGGGAAGTAAGTTCTATGTGGGATGAAGATGGAAAAAGGACACTGACCAGAAGGTAACAGGGCAGCAAAGATAAAGTTTAGATTTGGACAATGTTAATTTGAGAATAGAGGAGGGAAGTGAGTGATAGGTTAGGGGAGGTTTGGAAGTGCCCAACCATTGAGCTATTAAGGCATATCAAAATCAATTGATGTGTAGTGTGTGTGTGTGTGTGTGTGTGTGTGTGTGTGTGTGTGTGTGTGTGTGTCATTTGTGAATCCAGAGAGCTTATGTGTGGGTACAATAAGTGCCCATAGGGAGCTAAGAGAGGTTAACTAAACTCCTGCTACACAACTTTTCCTCCCCTAAGTTGGTTTGGTTGCAATATCTGTCTGAGAAACAGGATAGAACTAGATAGGTGTTAGTGTTGAACATATTTAAGTATGTTCTTGATTAGCTTTATGTTTTCTTTGTATTGTCAAACTATAATCAGATGTATAGCTTGCAAATACTTCCTTTTATTCTTGTAGAGAAATTTTAATCCAGCAACATGGCTGCCCTGACAAGGGATCATATCCAGAGATATGATCTGGCTGGAATACAGACATGCCTTTAAGTATACACCATACATTCTTAACAGTGAAAGTAAGGTTAGTTTGTAGAATAAACCAGCCATGTTTGCAAGTGATGTCTCATTGAGGGGCAGACAAAGTGATAAACCAGAGAAAGATCTGACAGAGCAAGTCAGATAAAGGTTATGCCCAACTAACAGGAAAGCAGCAGAGGAGGGGAGGCTACTTAAGAGCACGGAGAAAGAATAAAAAGTGGTGGGGAGGTGTGGGTCTATGGCAATTTTCTTGGGACATTTTTACAGAGACAGATTATAGGTGACAACAGAATGAGCCAGGGAAAGAGAAGGAGCTTAGAATATTAGAAGATATTGCCAAAGTTAATATGAGACCGAGCAGAGAAATTTAGTCAGAAGCTGATATAAGACAGATTGAATCATTTAACTTGAAGATTAGATTGTTTGGAGGCTGGATACTTCCAGGCCTAGGCCCCAGAATAATTAGAACAGAGAAGGAAATGCTCTGGGCTTAGCCCAAACTATGTATTTATGGTTTGGCTATGGCTTTCCTTTCATCACTTCTTCTGAGTGACATTTATAAATTTATATATTCTGTTGGCTTAATCTTCTTTCACTTTTTAGTTTAACAAGGTCCCATTTTTCAATTGTTGGTTATTCCCTGAGCACTTATAAAGAACATTCTTGCCTATGCCCATGCTACGAAGTCTTTCCTCTACCATTTCCTCTGACGATTCAGAATTTCAGGCCTGTTACTGAGATCTTTGATCTACTTGGTATTGACTTTTTTTTGCAAGGCAAAAGTCAGGTAATTAGTCCAATCCTTCTGCTCATGCAACTCCAGATTTCCCAGAACTGTTTGTTAAAGAGGATGCCTTTTCTCCAATATACATTTTAAAAATACATTTATAAAAAAATAGGTCGTTTTAGATTTACTTACTGATTTGTGTAACTCGAATCGACTTTTGATCAATGGCATGAAACCAATCTGGTCCTGGTGTTTGATTTTCTAAACATGTTCATCAGGAAACTCAACTATAGGTTGTTGTTATTGGTGCTGTTTGTTTTTCTTTGATTTAAGTGGTTGTTTTCTCACCTGTGGTTCTTACACTGGTCTCTGAAAGGTTTCTGAGTGTATAGTGCAGGATTCCCTTGAAGTAAATGAACATCATCCTTCTCAGCCTACTAAGTTCATCTAGAACCACAAGATACTAAGTGGTTATAGTATAGCTGTGGCACTTGTCCCATTTTACTTTATGCCTTGAAGATCAGATTTCGACTTACAAAGTTTTATAATAGACATTTAAGACTTTAAATGAGAAAACAAAAGAACAGAAACCTCATGGAGATAATTTAACTCATTATGTCATGAGTATATATATTTTTTTCACATTCATTAGCTACAAAATTATTTTTTAAAGATTTCACAGATGGTAAATATCTTCAAGATGATGAATGAACAGCACAGGTTGCTCTATTTCTTTTCTTTCTTACTTTTTTCCTTACAATTTTATTTAACAAAACAAGATACATATACAGAGTATTAAAAGCATTTTAGCATAAAACCATATGAATATATTTTTGTCAGTAGTTGATTTTTTTTAAAGGTTGGATAGCATGCATTGAAATCTTACTATTTACCATAAGCATAAAGTACATGTAAAACAAAATGTAACATGGAAATAGTCAAAGTTTTCTTGGTGTGTAAAGACTAAACATAACGATTTTTAAATACTAAACATTAGCTCTCGAGTTATTAATGATTTAAGGTCTAGGTGCATGCCACTCCAAGAGGGTGCTATACACTTATACACTTATTGTTTTTTCTTTTCTTTTTTTTTCTTCTTCTAAGAAGGACTGAGGCTTCCACTTTTTGGCCTTTCTTTCTTCCTTCCTTCCTTCCTTCCTTCCTTTCTTTTTTTCTTTCTTTCTTTCTTTTCTTTTTCTTTTCTTTTTTTTAAACGACTTTATTTTGCAAAACAAAGATAAATGTAAAGATTTTAAACATTTTTTGCTTAATATTATACATTTTTGTCAGTACTGTTTTTTCAGACATTAAAATAAATTTTACATAAAACCATGTGAATATGTTTTTTAGTCAGTACTTGATTTTTTTCAAGGGCTTGACAGTATGCATTGAAAACGTACTAGTTGCAATAAGCGTAAAGTACATGCAAAACAAAACGCAACATGGGAATAGTCAAAGTCTTCTTGTTTTGTGAATATATGTATATTTTTTTGTTTTCTTTATTTCTTGGACTTCATACAGTCTGTGAGTTGTTTCTGGGGGAGTGCAAGCCTCTGGGGTTAGCATCTCACTATCAGTGACTGCATATTATGTCTGTTCTTTTGTGACTGGGTTATCTCACTCAGGATGATCTTCTCTAGATGCAGCCATTTTCTTAAGAATTTGGTTAAGTCATTGTTTCTGGTGGCTGAGTAGTATTCCATTGTGTATATGTACCACAATTTTTGTATCCATTCGTCTTCTGAAGGACATCTGGGTTGCTTTCAGCTTCTGGCTATTATAAATAGAGCCGCTATGAACATTGTGGTGCATATATTTTTGTTGTGTATTAAAGTGTCTCTGGGGTATATGCCCAGAAGTGGAATAGCTGGGTCTTCAGGTAGTACTATATCCAATTTTCTGAGGTATCGCCAGACAGATTTCCAGAGTGGTTGTATTAGCTTGCAACCCCACCAAGAGTGGAGAAGTGTTCCTATTTCTCCGCAGCCTCGCCAGCATCTGCTGTCATCTGAGTTTTGGATCTTGGCCAATCTGACTGGTGTGAGGTGGAATCTTAGGGTTGTTTTGATTTGCATTTCCCTGATGGCTAAGGATGTCGAGCACTTCCTCAGATGTTTTTCGGTCATTCGGTGTTCCTCAACTGAAAATGATTTGTTTAGCTCTGTACCCCATTTTTTAATAGGGTTATTTGATTCTTTGGTGTCTAGCTTTTTGAGTTCCTTGTACACCTTGGATATTATGCCTCTATCTGATGTGGTGTTGGTAAAGATCTTTTCCCATTCTGTTGGTTGCTGTTTTGTTTTCTTGACGATGTCCTTAGCCTTACAGAAACTTTGCAATCTCATTAAGTCCCATTTGTTAATCTTTGACCTTAGAGCTTGAGCCATTGGTGTTTTGTTCAGGAAATTTTCTCCTGTGCCTATGTGTTCTAAGGTTTTCCCTACTTTCTCATCTAATAGTTCCAGTGTATCTGGTTTAATGTGGAGATCTTTAATCCACTTACACTTGAGCTTTGTACAAGGAGATAAGAACGGGTCTATTTTCATTCTTTTGCATGTTGAGTGCCAGTTGGACCAGCACCATTTGTTGAATAGGCTGTCCTTTTTCCATTGAATGTTTACTGCTCCTTTGTCAAAAGTCAGGTGACCATATACATGAGGGCTCATTTCTGGATCTTCTATTCTATTTCATTGATCCACTTGCCTATTTCTGTACCAGAACCATGCAGTTTTCAGCACAATTGCCTTGTAATATAGCTTGAGGTCAGGGATAGTGATTCCCGCAGATGTTTTTTTTTGTTGTTGAGGATGGATTTCGCTATTCTAGGTCTTTCCTTTCTTTTTGTTTTTTGTTTTTTTTTTTGGTTTGTTTTTTTTTTTTTTTTTTTTTTTTTTGGGAGTTGCTCAGTTTCAAAGTAGATGCTCCACTAGATGGAGCCCTGGTCATACCAGGACACAATATAAACTCAGAAGTCATGTATATGATGTCAGTTGACATAAAGATCCACCTGGAAACAAGTACAAAACACTTAAACTAGTTTTGTCAGGTTAAGAAGTAACAGTCCCCACCCTCTCTTCCATTTCTAGCATTCATCTGGATACAGTTTACTTTTTAAATTTTCTAGGGCCAAGAATGGTGGAACACATTTGTCATCTTAGCTCTTAGGAGGCTGAGGTAACAAATATTAATTTGAGAATCATGTGGATTGCATCGCAAGATCCCATGTCAAACATCTAAAAATCAAACTCCAAACAAAAACCTCAACCAGGATTCTAAAAATTACCTTGTACAAATTGTGTGAGCTAGGGCAGAGAACCATAGTTAATTTTCACAAAGTCAGGTGAATAGTCCAGTAACCAACTGTGGGGACAGAGGCATAAAGATAATTCTTACTAAGCCAAGGACACGTAGGATGCTTTTATTTTCTTATATTTGATAAGGGTATACATTATTGAATCAACTTGGCCCTGGTGTTTGATTTTCTAAAAGGTTCCTCAATTTGAGTCGCAAACATTTTATTTAGAATATGTTGTATCTATGTTCATCCGGAAACTGAACTATAGGTTATTGTTATTGGTGCTATTTGAGCCAATTGAGATTTTCTTTTTGTATGTATTTGTATGTGTGTTGTGTGTACATGTATATATGTGAGTATAGTGTGTTTATGTATATATGTATGTATATTTGTATTTGAGTGTGCAAGCACACAGGTGTGTGTGTGTGTGTGTGTGTGTGTGTGTGTGTTGTTAAATGGAGAAACCTTTGACAAGATTTTATAAGCACAAAATACAACAGCAGTGACTCTGCCTCAGGTACATAGCTATGTACCAAAAACCATTTTTTCTCCTTTGTTTCCCATCTTTTAAAAGAACATCAGTAGTTAATTAATTAAACACTATTAAAACCAAAATTAGAACTAAGATGGTAGGAGTTTTGGGTGTAGGAATGTGTGGTATCTCAACAGTTGTTAACTATGAGATCATGAAGGGGTCTTAGTGCCAGCAATTGGGACACAGAGGCAGGAGGACTGCTTAGAGTTTGAGACCTATTTTGGGCTACATAGTGGGTTCCTATTGAATAATATTTTAGTGGGGACTCAATACACACCTGTGTACTCACTCCGTGTACAAGCCTGAAACAGACTGAAGTAACCATTACACCAAAGTCTACTTGTTGAACTAGAGTTGAGTGGGGCTACTTTAAGGAGCTTACATGAAGAGTTGTTTCCCAAAGGATTGTTGACTCAAAGTTACCTGCATCTCCAAGAAGCTTGAACCAATATGGGTGATGATTAATGGGTTGTCTTCTTCAATTTGCAGGACACTGGACAAGTCTGAAAATCTTCTCCCAGCAGCAGCTGGTCTGGTCCATGTCTTGTTTTCTTTCCACCCTCTTCTCCTCCACCAGTTCCTTATTGCTGCTATGGCCTTAGGGAAGGGCCTTCAGGAAACTTGTGAGTTTCACCTTTCCCAGACATATGAAGCTTGTTTCTTTCTAGATTTTCAAAAACCTTTCTTCTCCTTCCTGGAAGAAATGGCTCTGCTTGGAAAGATTTGTCATACTAACAGTCCTAGGCCAGCCTCAGCTACAGAGAAATTGTTTCATAAAACAAAAAATAGGGCTTGGAGTCACAGATCAGGGGTTAAGAGAATTTGCTGTTTCTTCAGATGACAGGGATTAGATTTTTAGGTTTTTATAATTGAATTTTTTTCATATTTATACTCTGATCATTGTTTTCCCTCCCTCATTTCTCTAAAATTCTCCCTACTTTCTTACCTATCCAACTCCATAAATTTTTCCTATCTTTCTTTTTTAACATTAACTCTAACTCTAGGGGATTGGGACACTCTCTTCTCTCTCTCTCTCTCTCTCTCTCTCTCTCTCTCTCTCTCTCTCTCTCACACACACACACACACACACACACGTAAATAAATAAAATCAGGTTACCTCCTCTCTCTCTCTCTCTCTCTCTCTCTCTCTCTCACACACACACACACACAGGTAAATAAATAAAATCAGGTTACCTCATGAGTATCTGTCTGAATTTCTCTTGACATCTGGTTTTCCAGCACACACTAGATATCACTAAACTCTGATGACCAAAATTTGGGGCTTTCCTAAACTTTCATCTCCAAATCCTTCCATATTTCTTACTGCAATTCAATTTTAACTAACTACAGTCAGTTTGACATCAGAGCAACTTCTCACAGCTCCTAAGTTTTGTTTTGTTTTGTTTTTCTTCAGCTGGGCTTATCTAATAAGATGAGACTTACAGAAGTAAGTATTTTTTGTCTGGTTTAGGAGAAAACTCTCCAGAATAGCAGCATGGTGTGTGTTGATTGTCTCTATTGAATCCAAAGTTTGGAGGCAGAGATATTAAGGTTGTTGCTTAGCTCACTGGTGTAAGGTTCTAGGCCTCTGTTGGCTCTGCCACTGAGCATGGCCATCTGGCGAGGCCTGTTGGGGAGAGGTTCTGGGCTGTAAGGAAGCATCAAGACACTGTTCAGGGTGTGAGGGAACACAGTCTGAGATGTGGAAAAGCTGGAGCTGGTTCAGGTCCCTGGACCTGTGATGAGGCTGGGGTGGTGGGGTTCTCAGACATCCAGGTGCTGCTGCTAGTCTCAAGAAGAGTAGAGTATGGATTCTGGAGCCTGTGTAAGCTGGGCACAGCGACTAGCCTTGGTGAGTGGGGAGGGGACCTCTGGCTTGTACCAGCAGAGATGATTGTTCTTAGCTTGCTGGGCCATAGGTTTGGTGGCAGTTGTGGTTGGGAGCACAGAGAGGCCTTATATGGGAGATTTGGCTGTGGCTCTGTAGGTAAAAGCCTTCCTCATGGCTCCCCATTGCAGATCTTGGTGAAAAGAGACAGTCTGTATTTCTAAACAGTTTATTGTCATGGAAGAAAATGCATGCATAAAAGCATACCCCCTTTCTCAGGATGGGCTTGAGATTAAATACCTTCTGCAGGGAGGAATGTCAAGGAAGGTAAACTCATTGGCTAAACCCTCTGGAGTTTTAGGAAACTCATTAGCATGGAGAACTCTATTTTGAGCCTAAGTGACTGTGGTCACATCTCTTTTATGTGAGAAGGATGGCACGTGTTCCAATTCAGGAATCTGGCAGGGAGCTTGAATCATGTAAGCTTCAGATGTGGGCCCAGTGAGTCTTGGAGTCTCTACCTTACCCAACTTCCTGGCATGGTTTTATTTCCCACACACTGTTTCCTCTAATTAGTTCAGGACCACCCCTACAAGGTGGGGGTAAGCACATTCAGCATGTGTATGCCTTGTCATATTAGCAACGATGGGTAATGATTTGTAAAATGGGTTAAAAGAAGCTATCCCTAGGGGCTGAAGAAATGGCGATGAGGTTAGAAAAGCTTGCTTACCTGGAAGTAATTATGGACTCCTTTAATGCATCAATTGAGAGACAGAGGTAGGAGGTTCTCTATGAGTTTGAAGTCAACCTTGTCTACATAGGAAATTCTATACCAGCCAAAGTTACATAGTGAGACCATCTCTCTCTCTCTCTCTCTCTCTCTCTCTCTCTCTCTCTCTCTCTCTCTTACACACACACACACACACACACACACACACACACACACACACACACACATACAAACACACAGGAACAAACTTTTGTTGAGATTTAATCTTTTCCTGTGTATTATAATGCTAAATATGGACTCCCATGGCCTGGCTACGCCCAGGGACCAGAGAATCTGCAAGGAAACAATGTAATGCTTCTATTTTTTTTTTTTAAGGAAAAATTATTAACTTTTGCTCTGAAAACATCATTTACATAGGAATTTTCAAACATATACATTACAAATTTTTGATACTCTGTATGCATTCCTATTATGCTAGAGTTATTAACCTTAAGAGTACTTAGTATTTCTATTCTAATAACAAATGTGGATGTGGATATTTGTCAGGAATTAGCAAGTTCATAGCCTACCTTACATATATAAATGATTGAAGCATTTATTATAGACAAAGAAATATAACCAAAATTCAAATATGAGGAACTTCTCATCCAATAGTAGGATTATAGAAGCAAGTAATCATCAAGAGAGGAAGCAACACCGACTTTCCCAAATAACACAGAAAGGTGTTTTATAAATGCCAGAAAACCAAGTAAAACCCTAGAGAGATCCTCTGGTATTTGAACCAAATAGGTAAGAATATATATTTTTTTTGTTATTTTTCTTTTCTTTTTTTAACTTTATTTTAAAAAACAAAGATAAAATAAAAAAAATTTTAAACATTTTTGCATAAATGTATACAAATACATTTTTGTCAGTGCTTGGCTTTTCTTTTCTTTCTTTTTTTTAAGGTTTGATACTCTGCATTAAGGTCTTACTAGTTACAATGAGCAAAAAGTACATGTAAAACAGGATATAACCCGGAATTAGTCAACGTTTTCTTGTAAGGATTGAGCATAATGTTTTTGTTTTGTTTTGTTTTGTTTTGTTTTCTTTTTTTCTTGAACTTCACACAGTCTGTGAGATGTTTCTGGGGCAGTCCGAGCCTCTGGGGTTAGCATCCCACTATCAGTGACTGCATATTATGTCTGTTCTTTTGTGACTGGGTTATTACAGTGAGGATGATATTCTCTAGATGCAACCATTTTCTTAAGAATTTGGTTAAGTCATTGTTTCTGATAGCTGAGTAGGTAAGAATATTTTTAAGAAAAGAGTGATATTATATCTTCTAGCCATTCAAAGCTTTAATTTTATATGAGCCATTTTTCTTTTTTATTGGATATTATCTGTATTTACATTTTCAATGTTATCCCCATATGCCCCAGTCCCATCTCCCCATTTCCGTTGCTTCGATGAAGGTACTCCATCTCCCAAATACACTTGGCGTTCCCCTATACTGGAAAAATGAGCCTTCATTGGACCATGAAGGAGGCTTCTCCTCCCACTGATGCCAGACAATGCTATCCTCTGCTACATAAGCAACTAGAGCCATGTGTACTCATTGGTTGGTATTTTAGTCCCAGGAAGCTGTGGAGGGTTTTTTTTTTTTTTTTTTTTTTTTTTTGATAATGTTCTTCCATTGGGGTTGCAGCTCCTTCAGTCCTTTCTCTAGCTCCTTCATTGGGGTCCTTATGTTCAGTTCAATGGTTATCTGCAAACATCTTCATGTGTATCAGTAAGGCTCTGGCCGAGTCTCTGAGGAGGCATCCATATTAGGTTCCTGCCAGTAAGTACTTCTTGGCATCAGCAGTAGTTCATGGGTTTGGTAGCTGCATATGGGATGAATCACCAGTCGAGGCAGTCTCTAGATGATCTTTTCTTCAATCCCTGCTCCTCTACTTGTCCCTGTATTTCCTCCTGTGAGTATTTTGTTCTCTCCTTTAAGAAGGAATGAGACATTCACATTCTGGCCTTCCTTCTTTTTGAGTTTCATAAAGTCTGTGGATTGTTTCTTGTTTATTCAGAGCTTTTTGGGCTAGTATTTGCCTATCAATGAGTGCATATGATGTGTGTTCTTTTGTGACTAGGTTACCTTACTTAGGATAATAGTCTCTAGTTCTATCCATTTGCCTAGAAATTACATGAAGTCATTGTTTTTAATAGCTGAGTAGTACTCCATTGTGTAAATGTACCACACTTTCTGTATCCATTCCTCTGTTGAAGGACATCTGGGTTCTTTCCAGCTTCTAGCTAATATAAATCAGGCTGCTATGAACATGGTAGAACATATGTCCTTGTTATGTGTTGGAGCATCTTTTGGGTATATGCCCAGGAGTGGTATAGCTGGGTCTTCAGGTAGTACTATGTCCAATTTTCTGAGAAACCTCCAGACTGATTTCCAGAGTAGTTGTACCAGCTTGCAATTCCACCAACAATGGAGGATTGTTTATCTTTTTCCACATCCTCGCCAGCATCTGTTGTCTGAGTTTTTGATCTTAGTCATTCTGAGTGGTGTGAGGTGGAATCTTAGGGCTATTTTGATTTACATCTCCCTGATTACTCGGAACGTTGAACATTTCTTTAGGTGCTTCTCAGCTACTTGGTATTCCTCAGTTGAGAATTGTTTGTTTAATGTTATACCCCATTTTAAAATAAGATTATTTGATTATCTGGAGTCTAATTTTTTGAGTCCTTTGTATATATTGGATATTAGACCTCTATCAGATGTAGGATTGGTTAAGATCTTTTCCCGATCTGTTGGCTGCTGTTTTGTCCTCTTGGCTGTGTCCTTTGCCTAATGTAGTGCTTCTTAATTTAAAAATATTGGTTGAATAAAGATTAATAAAGATGCTGACAGTTCATAGCTGGACAGAAAAGACAAGTTGGGCATTTTGATTCCCAGGCTGGGTATCAGAGAAGGACCATGAGATGAAAGAGAAGAAGGTGGAGAGTGGAAAAGACCTCATGGAGTAGGTGAGTCATCAAAACAAGGCCGTGAGGGCTGGCCAATTGGAGTAAAGAGCTGCTCCTGTGTAACATGGCAAGTTATAACTCAGAATTACTGATGGGAAAGTAGATTTCAATAGTCTAGACGGTAGATATCTGTCCCGATCTAATGCATCAAAACCTTATTATACACAGAAAAGTTTTGTGTCTTTTATCTGGAAACTATAGAAACCTGCAACTAAGATCAAATATTTACAACAACAGCCTCCCCCAACCAACTTCTCCAAGTATCCAATGTCCAAAAAGTAATGCTTGCTTTCCTTTGTGGGGAGGACCCAAGTTTGGTTGTCAGCATTAAATCAGTTAGCTCACAAGCATGGTAACTCCAGTTCCAGGGGGTCCAATGATTTTTCTTTTTATCTCTGAGGAAATTTGCCACATGTTGTCTACATACAGACAATCAGTTCTCACATGTAAATAAACATTTTAATGAGTGCATACATAAATAATAAAAATACATGTAAAAAGTTTAAAAAGAGGCTATATCTGGCAGGACCACAAGGTGGCATCTGGACATCATAAATGACTAGAAAACAACGTCTCTGTAGTCTTGGAAAATGTCCAATGAGCTCAAAGTACTGTGGACTTTTTTTTTTTTTTTTTTTTTTTTTTTTTTTTTTTTTTTTTTTGGTCATTACAAGTGACAAGAGCTTAACCATCACGGTTAGTTCCACACATTTGATTTTCCCGATTCCTGTTTTTAACTCTTACCTTGTCAGGTGCACTTTTTTTTTTTTTTTGATCAAATTTTATCAAAAAGAAAAGCTGATTTTACCAAGTCTTCAAGTTAGCAACTTACCAGCTAACTATTCAATTTCTTGAAAAACAGCATTCTTTTTTTTAAGAGTGCTGAACACACACTTATTCAAGTAGAAGTACAAAAGCATGTTTCTTTTTTTTTAATTGGACAACTTTATTTTAAAAAACAAAGATAAATGTACAGATTCTAAACATTTTTTGCATAAAAGTATATGAATATATTTTGTCAGTACTTGGTTTTTTAAAGGTCTGATAGTGTGCATTAAAATCTTACTAGTTAAAATGAGCATAAAGTAGATGTAAAACAAGATGTAACCTGAAATTAGTGAAAGTTTACTTGGTGTGTAAAGATTAAGCATAATGGTTTTTCATTTTCTTTTTTCTTTTTTTTTTTCTTGAACTTCATATAGTATGTGAGTAGTTTCTGGGGTATTGAGAGCTTTCTGGGATTAGTATCCAATTCTCAGTGACTGCATATTATGTCTGTTCTTTTGTGACTGGATTATCTCACTCAGGATGATATTCTCTAGATGAATCCATTTTCTTAAGAATTTCATAAAGTCATTGTTTCCAATAGCTGAGTAGTAATCCATTGTGTAAATGTACCACGATTTTTGTATCCATTCATCTAATGAAGGACATCTGGGTTCTTTCCAGCTTCTGGCTATTATAAATAGGGCTGCTATGAACATTATGGTGCATATATCTTTGTTGTATGTTGAAGCTTCTCTGGGGTAAATGCCCAGAAGTAGAATTACTGGTTTGTCTGGTAGTACTATGTCCAATATTCTGAGGAACCGCCAGACTGATTTCCAGAGTAGTTGTATCAGTTTACAACCCCACCAACAGTGGAGCAGTGTTCCTCTTTCTCTGCTTCCTTGCCAGCATCGGCTGTCATCTGAATTTTTGATCTTAGCCATTCTGACTGGTGTGAGGTAGAATCTCAGAGTTGTTTTGATTTGCATTTCCCTGATGGCTAATAATGTCTAGCACTTCCTTAGATGCTTCTCAGCCATTTGATATTACTCAATTGAGAACATTTTGTTTAGCTCTGTACCCCATTTTTTAATAGAGTTGTTTGATTCTCTGGTGTCTAGCTTCTTGAGTTCTTTGTACACCTTGGATATTAGGCCGCAATCTGATGTGGGGGTGGTAAAGATCTTTTCCCAATCTGGTGGCTGCCATTTTGTTTCCATGACAGAAACTCTGCAATCTCATTAGGTCCCATTTGTCAATATTTGACCTTAGAGCATTGGTGTTCTGTTCAGGAAATTTTCTCCTGTGCCTATGTGTTCTAAGGTTTTCCCTACTTTCTCTTCTAATAATTTCAGTGTACCTGGTTTACTGTGGAGATCTTTGATCTACTTGGACTTGAGCTTTGTTCAAGGAGATAAAAAAGGGTCTATTTTCACTCTTCTGCTTGCTGAGTGCCAGTTGTACCAACACCATTTGTTGAAGAGGCTGTCCTTTTTTCATTGAATGTTTACAGCTCCTTTGTCAAAAATCAAGTGACCATATATATTAGGATTCATTTCTAGATCTTCTATTCTATTGCATTGTTCCATGTGCCTATCTCTGTACCAGTATTATGCAGTTTTCATCACAATTTCCTTGTAATATAGCTTGAGGACAGGGATAGTGATTCCTGCAGATGTTTTCTTGTTGTTGAGGATGGATTTCGGGATTCTAGGTGTTTTGTTGATCCTGATGAAATTGCACATTGCTCTTTTGAACTCTATGAAGAATTGGGTTGGACTTTTGATGGGGATTGCACTGAATCTGTAGATTGCTTTTCGTAAGATGGCCATTTTTACAATGTTGATCCTTCTAATCCATGAGCATGGGAGATCTTTCCATTTTCTGAGATCTTCCTTGATTTCTTACTTTAGAGATTCTAAGTTCGTGTCATACAGTTCTGTCACTTGCTTAGTTAGAGTCACACCAAGATATCTCATATTGTTTGTGACTTTTGTGAAGGGTATCATTTCCCTAATTTCTTTCTCCTCATGTTTGTCCTTTGAGTAGAGGAAGGCTACTGATTTGTTTGAGGTAACTTTATATTCAGCCACTTTGTTGAACTTGTTTATCACCTGTAGAAGGTCTCTGGTGGAATTTCTGGGCTCACTTAAGTACTCTATTATGTCATCTCCAAACAGTGATGTTTTATTTCTTCCTTTCCAATTTGTATTCATTTGAGTTCCTTTTTCTGCCTAATTGCTCTGGCCAGGACTTCCAGTACTATGTTGCATAGGTAGGGGGAGAATGGGCAGCCTTGTTGAGTCCCTGATTTTTGTGGGATTTCTTCAAGTTTCCCACAGTTAAGTTTAATGTTGGCTGTTGGTTTGTTGTATACTGCTTTTATTATGCTTAGATATGGACCTTGGATTCCTGTTCTTTCCAGGACTTTTAAAATGAAGATGTGTTGAATTTTGTCAAATGCTTTCCCAGCATCTAGTGAGATGACCATGTGGTTTTTTTCTTTGAGTTTGTTTATATGGTGGATTACATTGATTGATTTCCTTATATTAAACCATCCCTGCATCCCAGGAATGAAGCCTATTTGATCATGGTGGATGAACCTTTTGATGTGTTCTTGGATTTGTATTGCAAGTATTTTGTTGAGTATTTTTGCATCAGTGCTCATAAGTGAGATTGGTCTGAAGTTCTCTTTCCTTGTAGGGTCTTTGTGTGGTTTAGGTACGAGGGTTATTGTAGCCTCAAAAAATGAGTTAGGTACTGTTCCATCTAATTCTATTTTGTGGAATAGTTTGGAGAGTATTGGTATTATGTTGTCAGTAAAGGTCTGATAAAATTCTGCACTGAACCCATCTGGATCTGGGCTTTTTTTGGTTTGGAGGCCTTTTATGACTGCTTCTATTTTTTTAGGTGTTATGGAATTATTTAGATGGTTTACCTGGTCCTGGTTTAACTTTAGTATCTGGTCTCTGTCTAGGGATTCATCTATTTCCTCCAGATTTTCCAGCTTTGTTGAGTATAGGCTTTTGTAGTAGGATCTGATGATTTCTTGAATTTCCTAAGTTTCATTTATTTTGTCTCCACTTTCATTTCTGATTTTGTTAATTTGGATACTCTCTTTGCCCTCTAGTTAGTCTGGCTAAGGGTTTATCAATCTTGTTGATTTTCTCAAAGAACCAGCTCTTGGTTTTATTGATTCTTTGAATGGTTCTTTTTGTTTTATTTGGTGTATTTCTGCCCCAAATTTGATTATTTCTTTCCTTCTCCTTCTGTTGGGTGTATCTGCTTACTTTTGTTCCAGAGCATTCAACTGTGCTGTCAGGTTGTTAGTGTATGCTCTCTCCAGTTTCTTTTTGGAAGCACTCAGAGCTATGAGTTTTCCTCTCAGTACTGCTTTCATTGCATCCCATAGGTTTGGGTATGTTGTGTTTTCATTTTCATTAAATCTAGAAAATCATTAATTTCTTTCTTTATTCTTTCTTTGACCATGTTATCTTTTAATAGAGCATTGTTTAGTTTCCATGTATATATGGGCTTTTTGTTGTCTTTGTTGTTATTAAAGGCCAGCCTTCGACCACGGTGATCTGATAGGGTGCATTGGAGTATTTCAATCTTCTTATATCTATTGAGGCTTATTTTGTGACAGATTTTATGGTCAAATTTGGATAAAGTGCTGTGAGGTGTTGAGAAATAGGTGTATTCTTTTTTTTTAGGATGATATATTCTGTAGATATTTATTAATTCCAATTCGTTTACAACCTCTCCTAGTTTAACTGTGTCCTTGTTCAATTTCTGTTTCCATTACCTGTCTGTAGGGAGCTGTTTGTGCTGCACCCAAACATGGTGCCGGCTTCCCGCCGAGAACTCAGCAAACAGAGCTGTTGCCCAGCCAAGAGACTTAATGCGCATGCACCACATAAGTCACAGCCCACCCCCGGGGCACGTGATTGAGCTACAGGAGGATGCACCAATCAGGTAGCAAGAAAAGTCTCCTAGGCATGTATAGCAGTGCATTTTCTCCCCCACGTGAGGAGAGAAGAGGAAGACAGTGGGGAGATTGCCGGAGACCCCACATGGAGGGATGGCGGAGAGGCACCACGTGGAGAGGGACCCGATAGGAGAGATTGCGGGAGGTTCCGCGTGGACAGAGACTGGACAGAAAGATCGCTCGTGGGGGACCATGCGTGAGAGGCCGTCTAGACAGTAGAACTCGGTAGGGAGTCCCGGACTCAGAGACAAGTTTCCTGCTCATGAAGCCCTGCTCAAAGTGCTGTTCAATAAAGGTTATCCACAGAAGAAGAGTTGTTTTGTTGCACGCCTGTTTCTAGCGGCGGGAAGTGTGGGCGCGTGACACCTGTCCATTGATGAGAGTGCGGTGTTGAGGTTTCCCACTATTATTGTGTAGGGTGAAATATATTTTTTGAGCTTTAGTAGGGTTTCTTTTATAAATATGGGTGCTCTTGTATTTGGAACATATATGTTAAGGATTGAGAGTTCCTCCTGACAAATTTTCCCTGTAATGAGTAAAAGTGTCTTTCGTTATCTTTTTTGCTAACTTTTGGTTTTAAATCTACTTTATTTCATATTAGAATGACAATTCCAGTTTGCTTCTTGAGGCTGTTTGCTTGGATGGTTTTGTCCCAACCTTTTACTCTGAGGTAATGTCTGTCTTTGTCTCTGAAATGAGTTTCCTGGATGCTGCGAAATGCTGGATTCTGTTTATGTATCCAGTGATAGCCTATATCTGTTTATAGGGAAAATTGAGTCCATTTATGTTAACAGATATTAAGGAATAGTGGTTACTGTTTCCTGCTATTTTTTGCTTTTAGAGTTAGAATTGTGCCTGTGTGTCTTTCTTCTTTTGGTTTTCTTTCTTACGTATTTTCTTGTTTTTACTAGGATGTAGTTTACCTCGTTGTATTGGGTTTTCTATCTATAATTTGTTGTAGTGCTGGGTTTGTGGTCAGATATTGTGCAAATTTAGTTTTGTCCTGGAATATTTTGGTCTCTCCATTTATGGTGATTGAGAATTTTGCTGGGTATAGCAGCTTGGGCTGACACTTGTGTTCTCCTATGGTCTGCATGATGTCTGTCCAGGATCTAGCTTTCATAGTCTCTGTTGAGAATTCAGGTGTGATTCTGATTGGTGTGCCTTTATATATTACGTGACCTTTTTTCCTTACTGCTTTTAATATTCATTCTTTTCTTTGGGCACTTGGTGTTTTGACTATTATATGTCGGGAGGAATTTCTTTTCTGCTCCAACTTATTTGGAGTTCTGAAGGCTTTTTTTATGCTAGTTGTCATGTCATTCTTAAGGGTAGAAAAGTTTTCTATGATTTTGTTGAAGATATTTTCTGTGTCTCTTAGTTTATATTCTTCTCCCTCTTCTATTATTATTGTCCTTAGGTTTGGTCTTCTCATTGTGTCCTGGATGTCCTGGACATTTTGGGTTAGAAGCTTTTGAGTTTTGCATCTTCTCTTAATGTTTTGTCTATGTTTTCAATGTTGTCTTTAGCTCCCAAGATTCTCTTTTTCATCTCTTTCATCCAGGCTTTTCATCCATCCATTTCATCCAGGCTTTCCAGTATTATTGATTATAGACTTTTGTAGTAGGATCTGACAATTTTTTTGAATTTCCTCAGTTTCTATTGTTATGTCCGCATGTTCATTCCTGATTTTTAAAATTTATATACTCTCTCTGTGCCCTCCAGTTAGGGGTTTGTTAAGGGTTGATTTTATCAAAGAACAACCTCCTAGGTCTGTTGATTCTTTGTATATTTCTTTTTAGTTTTACTTTGTTGATTTCAGCCCTGAGTTTGATTATTTTCTGCCATTACTGCTCTTGGGTGTATCTGCTTCTTTTTGTTATAGAGCTTTTATGTGTACTGCCAATCTGTTAGTGTATGATCTTTCTAACTTCTTATGGAGCTAGTGGTATGAGTTTTCTTCTTAGGACTACTTTCATTGTTTTCCATATGTTTGAATATGTTGTGCCATCATTTTCATTGAACTCTAAAACATCTTTAATTTCATTATTTCTTCCATGACTAAGGTATCATTGAGTATACAGTTGTTTTACTTCCATGTGTATGTGAGCTTTCTGTTGTTCTTTTTACTATTGAAGGCTAGCCTTAAGCCCATGGTGGTTCAGTCAAATATACAGGATTCATTTAATATTCTTGTATCTGTTGAGGTTTGTTTTGTGCCTGAGTATGGTCAACTTTGAAAAGGTACTATGCAGTGCTGAGAAGAAAGTTTATTCTTTTATTTTAGAGTGAAATGTGCAGATATCATTAAATCTGTTTTGTTCATAACTTCTTTTAGTGTTACAATATCCCAGTTTTGTTTCTGTTGCCATTCTCTCTTTATTAGGGAGAGTGGAGTGTTGAAATCTTCTGCTATTAATGTTTGAGTTTCAATGTGTGTTTTGAGCTTTAGTAAAGTTTCTTTTACAACTGTGAGTGCCCTTGCATTAAGGACATAGATGTTCAGAGTTGAGAGTCAATTCTAGTGGATTTTTTTGATGAGTATGTAGTGTTTTTCCTCATCTTTTTGGATGACTTTTGTTTGAATGTCTATTTTTTTTTTTCTGATATTAGAAGGGTGACCATTTGCATGGTAATTTTTTTCCTTTTTTTAAAAAACATTGTTGTGTTGTCTCTCTTTGACTCTGAGGTGTTTCTCTTGCATGCAATAAAATGCTGGATCCAGTTTACATATCCAGTCTCTTATCCTATGCCTTGTTATGGGGAATGGGATTCAATGATGTTGAGAGATAGTAGGAACCAATAATCTTTGGTTGCTGTTATTTTTGTAATTGGAGGTAGAATTATGTATGTGTTTCTCTTCTTTTGGGTTTGATGTAAAAAAAAAAATCTTTTTTTTTTTTTTTTTTTTTTTTTTTTTTTTGCTTTTCTTGAGTATAGTTTCCCTCCTTTTGTTGGACTTTTTCTTCTATTATTCTCTGTAGGCCTAAATTAGTGGTAAGATAGTGTTTAAATATGATTTTGTCTTGGAATACTTTAGTTTCTACATCTATAGTATTTGTGAGTTTTCCTGGGTATAGTAGCCAGGGATGGCATTTTTGTTCTCTTACAGTCTTTATGACATCTCTTCAGGATGTTCTTTCTTTTATAGTCTCTGTATAGAAGTCTGGTGTAATTCTGATAGGTCTGCCTTTATATGTTACTTGACTTTTTCCCCTTACTGTTTTCAATATTCTTTCTTTGTTTTTGACATTTGGTGTTTTACTTATTATATGTAAAGAGGATTTTTTTTCTGTTCCTAACTATTTGGTGTTCTGTAGGCTTCTTGTATGTTCATGGGCATTTATTTCTTTAGTCTTGGGAAGTTTTCTTCAATAATCTTGGCCCTTTGTGTTGGGAATCTTCACTCTTTTCCATACCTATTATTCTCAGCTTTGGTCTTTTCATTGTGTCCTGGATTTCTTGAATGTTTTGAGGTAGGGGCTTTTTAATTTCTTTATTTCTCTTGACTGTTGTGTTGATGTCCTCTATTCTATCTTCTGCCACTGAGATTCTATCTTCTATCTCTTGTATTCTATTGGTAATGCTTACATCTGCGAGTCCTGTTCTCTTTCCAGGTTTTCCACCCCAATGGCTGTCTCCCTTTGAGTTTTTTTTTTTTAATGATTATCTTTCCATATTTAGATCCTAGATGGTTTGTTCAATTCCTTCACCTGTTTTATTGTGTTATTGTGTATTTCTTTAAAGGAGTTATTTATGCCTTTTTAAAATTTCTCTATCATCTTCATGAAATGAGAGTTTAGATCTGAATTTTGTTTTAAGGGTGTGTTAGGGGTCTTTAGTACTTTCTGTGGTTGTAGAACTGGTTTTTGGTGTTGCCAAGTCAAATTTGTTTCTATTGCTTATGTTCTTAGGCCTGCTGCTCACCATCTGGTAATCTCTGGTGTTATCTGGCCTCCCTGTTTCTGGCTGTAGCCTGTTCCTGTGATCTTGTGATCCTGTGATTCTGTGATCCAGGGGAGTTGGGCTGCAACTGGGGTGCGGGTTCTGTGGGATAAGATCCAATGCTGGGGCTCTGCTCCTGGCTAGCACAAGTGGAAACCAGAAGGTGCACACAGGAAGAGGAATGTTCTCCCCTGGGTCACAATGGGTCCTGGTATGCCTTGGGGTATTATTGTCTTGGGTCAGAGTTTAAGGTCTCATCTATGGAGCTGGATGTGTCTGAATACCTGGGGATTTGAGCTGCAACTGGGGTGTGGGATGTGTGGGTTTGGGTTCTGGGCTGGGGCTTTGCTCCTGGCCAGCACAGGTAGGAGCCTGAAGCTAGAGACCCTTTTCTCAGCATGACCCTACAGTCTTGTTAACACATTCATTGCCACCACTTCTGCTTCTTTTGTTTTATCTCCAGGAGTTACATTCACTTTCTGAGTTTGTTGTTGAATAGGGGAAGAAGAATTCTAATAATGGCAGTAGAATGTAATCACAGAAAGAATAAAAGGCAATAGTGGTTCTTCAGAGGCCAAGACTTCATCGATATCACTTTCCCAAATACTTTGCTAGGCATAAGGCTTAGGTAGTAGGACAGAGTAAGGAAAAAGAGAGAGCTGGAAGATAGACTCACTGACATGGAGACCAGCTTGACCTAACCCCTTAGAAGAAGGCCTTGAGTACTAATTACTTCTCAGATTTAGTTCCATGAAAAAGGACAGACCTTTGTAAGATCAATTCAGAAACTTACCAGTAAGGGCAAATTCCTAGAGGAGCAATAGCTGTGTGTGGTCAGCAATCAATATAGTAACCACAAGATGGGCTGGTTAGTGCTGGTGTTTGCTATTGCTGTCTTCAGGTGAATGGTCCGAGAGCAAATCTTTCAGTGCAAAGATTAATCCTTGTTTATTTCTTGGATGAATGTATTCTTTATCCTAGTGTTGACTGATTATCTTAAAAGGCTCTATTCAAGGACTTGGGGGCTCAGTGACAGATCTCTTACTTGGCATACGAAAGGTCATGGATTTGAAGACCAGCACTATATGGGCCTTTTGTCTGTTACAGGCAAGGAGAGGCAGCATGTGTATCTTGGATTTAAATTATCTCTTGCAATACAGTCCCGAGACACAGTCACGGTCTAAGTTGACTGAACTGGATCGAATTTTGACAAATAAACAAGACTCTGAGTTCTTCAGAAGTTTTTCTTAGGAGAATTTTGCAGATGACAATGACTGCATGGGGCTGTGATAGACTGTTGCATTTCTAGAAGTGGCTAGAGGTAAACACATCTTGATTTGGTGGGATTCATGCTTGATTCACTTTTGTAATCTACAGCACATGTAAGCACTAGATAGTGAGACCCCAGCTAGTCATCAGTTCTGCCCCTGCCAGACTCTGAGTAGTGGACATAACATACCACTCCTCCCATTGCTGTTAACAAAATCAGCAGTGTTTTAGGTACATCTGGGATGAAATGGGCTTGCAAAGCCCATGGTCTCTGTTCTCTTGAAGAAATTCTTTGAGACTAGGAGGGGTCCCTGGAGTTTCTTTAAGATATGGAGCTTAGAGGATATAGGGACTCTATCAAAGGACATGGCTCTTTATTTAATCACTGAAATTCCCATATGTAATTCTAAGAGTTTTTATTCTGTCCAGTTTTTCTGTCTTGAGATAAAGTCAGTGTTATTTTAATCTTTGTTTAATGTTATTTTAATCTTTATTTCTGGCCAAATAAATGGAAGAAGTCCAAGCCACTGACATTTACTAATCTTCCCAAATTAAAGCAAATAATGGATTAGTGAGAACACTGGGGGCCAGTGTGAAGAATTATTCCCCTTCCTATAATTTGAAATTCATTAGTTTATGAGTTGCTTAAATTAAGGATAACATTTAATTGCATGAAGGTGTATGAATCATGTAGATGATAAGTTGTTTGCTGCATGTCTTGGAAGACATTTTAATTTGTTCTTATGTTGGGATTTGATGCTCTATTTTTATGTGTCTGAAGACAGCAACAGTGTACTCACAGATATAAAGTCAATAAAAATCTTAAAAAAGGTAAAAAAAGTAAAGCTAGTCCAAAGCCAGTCACACATAAAAGACAAACAAACAAACACAAAATTTTCTTACTAACATTACTTGAATCAAATTGGGAATTCTATAAAATCATTAACAGGAATTATGAAATTATCAGTTTGACTACACAGCATTACTACATGATGATATATCTTTGTTGATCGACAAAAAATTTTCCCAATAGGGTAGACTAATGCTTAAGAATAATTAGACTATGTAGTAATGACAGGAAAAAGGCATATTAGCTACAAAAAGCAATCCTAAGATGAAGTCTCTTGGACTGTCTATCAGAGCGCATTCATCATAGGCCATGCACAAATGATGCATCACCTCTAGAAAAGTAAACTGCCAGTTTTAATTTGCCCTAGATGGCTCCTGACACTGTAATTCTTCTTGTGGTATCCTTAACTCCTCCAGCTTTCAAACTTCTATCCTTCACTCTTCCACAAGAGTCCTTGAGTTCCACCTGATGTGTGGGTTTCTGCATCTGATTTCAGTTGCTGCTGGATGGAGTTCCTCAGGAGACAGTTATGCTAGGCTACTGCCTGCAAGCATAGCAGGATATCATTAATACTATCGGGAGTTGGCTCTCTTAAGTGGGATGGGTCTCTAGTTGGGACAGTAATTGGGTGGCTGTTCCCTCAGTTTCTGCTTCGTCTTTTGCCCTGAGCAGCTTCAAGGCAGGACAAATTTAGGGTTGAAGGTTTTGTGGGTGGGTTTATGATCCCCCTCCCTCCACTGGTAGTCCTGTCTGGCCACTTTAGTCTTTATATTTCTTGCTGCTAGGAATCTCAGCTAATGTAACCCATGACCTCCCTGTAAACCAGTTTCAACCCTGACCCCTTACCTATGCCAAGGCTACAAACTTAACAGAGCATTTTAGAGAAGAGAGAAAAAAGGAAGGCTAAGATAAAACACTCCAGCACATGGTGTTGAGGAAATGGGGCAAGGAGAAATTCCCCCATTGTTTAGGGGAGTGCAAACTTGAGCAATAACTTTGGAAATCAGTTTGGCAGTTTCTCAAAAAATTGGGGATAGCTCTACCCCAGCACCCAGATATACCACTCCTGAATATTTACCCTGAAATCATGTAAAAAGCCAAACACAGGCAAAATGCCAGTAAAGCCTGTTACTGCTCACAGGGGTCATCAGAGACAAGCTAGGGAGGATCTCAGGAAGCTCTCAGTCCAGGTAGCCTGTGTACACAGCCAGAAAAGAACAAAGTGACACTGTTTCAAACAAGCTGGAAGGTGAAGACTGCACCTCAGGTAGTCTTGATGAGATTTCTATCATGTGCACACACTCCCAATCACACACAGAAAATCCAAACGAATATTTCAGTCATGGTACTACCTTTGAGTTCTCTTGACACTATGTTCTAAGATTCATTTGTCAGACACTGCATGTGAAAGTGAGACACAATGGAAATACAAGCACGCACACAGAAAAGCAAGCAGAAGAAGGTGAGGGTAGCTGAGCAAGTCCTGTGACCTCTTAGAGTCTAGCGTCCTAGATACCCTGAACAAAATCTGCAAATAGCCTGAAAACCAGTTTCAACCCTGACCCCTTACCTATGCCAAGGCTACAAACTTAACAGAGCATTTTAGAGAAGAGAGAAAAAAGTCTATTTTTTTTCTGGAGAAAAGGTGAAAATGCTCTCACACTTTCTTCCAATGAATTTGATACTGTGCCTTTGAATTTAAGGATCACAGGAAGCCACTGTAAAAGTAATTTTAGGACACTTAGCTACACAGGAGCTGTGTATTGAGGAAATCACGGGCAACAGAAGCTTTGATCCCAAGCACCCATGTAATAAGCTAGACATGCTAACACTCAATTCTAATGTCAAAGCTATGGGTAAAGACAAGTAGATCTGGAGGATTTGCTGCCGCCTAGCCAATTTAGCAAAAAATGGATAACTGTAGGTTCATGGAGAGAGCCTGTATCAAAACAGACAGTGGAGTGCTAAAGAAAGACATCTGGACATCAACCTCTGGCCTTCATACTAGACAGGGACACACACGTGCGCGCACGCGCACACACACACACACACACACACACAACAAACAGATATACGACACACATATCATTTATACATAATGTATACACCACAACCCATGTTGATGTACATACTACACACACATATAGCACATACACACACAGACATACACACACATACCAAAACAGAAAACTAGCCTAGTTTCAGAGCAGTTGAGCCTGGCTCCTTGCTATGCATCTGCAATTACTCCACAGCACTGGCACTTCCTCCAGATCCCTGCTGTGGCTAGGAATTCAGTTTTTTCCCAAAACCTTCATCATCTTTCTAAACATCATGCCTTTATTGCTTTATCTGAAATGTTCTTTTAAAATTCTAAAGAAACAAGCAAGTTGCTATTTGTGTACAGTAAAATTGGATCATTATAATATTGAATTGATTATGCTAAGAAGCAGTTGGGTTCAGTCATCCTTTCTTTTCTTTTCTTTTCTTTTCTTTTCTTTTCTTTTCTTTCTTTCTTTCTTTCTCTCTATTTCTTCCTCCATCCTTCCTTCCTTCCTTCCTTCCTTCCTTCCCTCTCTCCCTCCCTCCCTTTTCTTTCTTTCTTTCTTTCTTTCTTTCTTTCTTTCTTTCTTTCTTTCTTTCTTTCTTCTTTCTTTCTTTCTTTCTTTCTTTCTTTCTTCCTTCTTTCCTTTCTTTCTTTTCTTCTTTCTTTCTTCATTTTTGTCACTTTTATGAGACAACATCTCACAATGTACCCCTGGCAAGCATGGAACTCACAATGTAGATCTAGATGGCCTCAAACTTTATTTTTTGTAAGCAGGAAGACATCCTTCCAAGACACAGAACATAAATTCTGAAAGGTATCTGCCTAAGGGAAATTATATAGCCTGGCAGAATTTTTCATATTTGGTAAATGTGCAGTTTATTAAGGGTGCTTTCTGGCTTGGATGACTTCATTCCTGTCTATTTCTTTGCTGGACTTCTGTACAGGTGACTGGGACAAGCCTTTGTCTAGAAGGGAAAAAGATTTATGGCAAGCTGGGAGTTCCTTTTAGTGTGTGAGCCCTGTGAACACTTCTAGTTGCTTGGATATACTCAGCTTCTGGCATCAGATGCCAGGGCCCAGCCAGGCAGACATCATTTATTGATTTATTTGTGCTGTGTCTCAAAGCTTGCATGTAAATCCTTTACACATTCATGCAGGTGCTCTGGCACTTGCTGAAAGACTTTCACTTCTTTCTTCCTAAATAGGCTCTGAGATTGGGGTTAAATAAACTTTCAAAGACCTCGTGCTATAGTTTCTGGTGTCTGGAGAGAGGAGGCTGGTTCTTTTTTTTTAATTGGATATTTTATTTACTTACATTTAAAAGTTATTCTTTTCCCTGGTTTCTCCTCCAGAAATCCCTATTCCATCCTCCATTTCCCTACTTCTGTGAGGTTGCTCACCCCTGACCTACTCCTGCCTGCCCCTGTGGCATTTTTCTACACTGGGGCATGGAGCTTTCCTAAGACCAATGGTCTCTTCTTCCATTGATGTCCAACAAAGACATCTTCTGCTACATATGAAGCTGAAGCCATGAGTTACTCTGTGTGTACTCTTCGGTTGGTAGTTTAGTTCCTGAGAGTTCCGGTGTGCAGTAGTGAAGAGCCCTTACCTTTTAGGCCTTGACTTTCTATGGAGAGGTAGAAATTCTAGCTTGATTTGTTCAGAAATCTTTACTACTATAGCCACCTGAGGAACAAAGTACTTTCGTTCCAAGTATTTAGGACCTGGGCAGTTTTAGTAACAGTGATGACACACACATGCTCTGCTTGACAGTAGTGGCTCAATTCAAAATCTTGCTGCAATGAGTCTGACTTGGATTAAAAAATTCCATGCTCTGGTAGGCAAGGCCAAGGATAAATCCAGTTTTGTAAAGATTCCTGCTATTAATGTTGGAATAGAAATTACAGCTCACATCCAGACAAACTACATCAGGCCAGTATGGTTCCATGTGAAAGAAGTTTATTGGGGACGATGGAGACAAGGGAGAAAGAGAAAGGAAGAGAGAAAAGAGGGTGTGCAGCAGGGGATTCTGCCTTTTATTTAGGCTGTGACACAGCTGCTCCAGGTGTAGGTGGGGGGCTGAACCAGAGTACACTGGGAATGTTTGTCCTTTGCCCTGGCAACAGAGACACTAGGTCTCTGTTGCCTGTGGGCAGCAGTGCTACTGCAGGTGAGAGCAATCCCTGATACTAACAATTAATATGTTTTTCTTTTTATTATCAAAGATATATAACAATCATATAGGTATTAACCCACCCATTTGAGCAGATCTCTGAAGAACAATGAAGTTGTACTGTCTTATAGTGATGCAATATAGACAAATAGATGACTTCTTAATTCTTAACAATGATCCTATAAGAATTCCTAAAATTATATCAGTGTTTATTGAGCTCTTATAGTAGGACTTCTATTAGGTCCTTTCTAAACTTCAATGAGGACTCTGCAAATCTTTATAGTGTCATGAGCTAATTGCCTTTGAGATAGTAAGCAGGCATTCTACTACCCCAAGCACATTCCAAGAGGGTATAAAATCGTTAACCTAGGGCCATAAAAAGGAAACTCATAATTTATTATAGGTTCCAGGACAGAAAATAAACATAATGACTGGGTTTATCTATACCAAACTTCACTAATAACTTAGTTATGATAGTTATGGATTTAAACTCTTCATAAACTCAAGGAACTATAGCAAGTAATGAATGTTTAGACATATAATTACTCCTAATGGATATGCATGTAAAAATTCTCTGTCGTAAACTTCTAGTTCAAGTTATGGTTTGAATTTATGTATAAAGTGTTGGTGAACTTTTTTTAGTATGTGATCATGTATTCTGAAAGATGTATAAGTGTAAAGGATAAAGAGAGGAGTGCATTATCTGTTTGTCCTGCTTTTGAATAATCCCTGTCCCTTACTTTCTTAGAGCCCTTATCCTCCTTTTCTTAAAAGCCCTTTCCCCCTTTTTCTTAGAGAGCTTTCATGGGAATCTTCTTAGAACTTAGAAATAAAGGCTAAAATCACTTTTCAAAGTATCCTTTTTTTCCCTTCTAAGACTTCAACTTGCAGGCTGAAAGTTAGAGCAGTGCAGTTCCAGTGGAGAGAGAACAAAGGCTGCTTTGCTTAATCTCCTACTTTTTAGGATGAGGTGATAAACATTTTCTTGTTTCAGAGAAAGTCAGAAGGCAGGTCATCCACTGAAGCAAAATGACTTAGCATTGAGATAGGAAAACATTTTATTAGTATACAGCAATCCTAAACTTCTCATAAGACTTATGAGAAGTCCTACCCAGCTGAAGCTCTTCCCCCTCCTCTGCCTCAAGAGAAACTGAACAAGAAAGACCAGCCAAGTCTATCCCCAGGCACAATAGGAAGGTCAGCTGTCAGTAAACATTATCCAAGGCCCTTGTGAGTGGATGGCAAGAGTCCATGTATGTGCATGGTGCTCATTTATGTGTATGTGTGTGTATGTGTGTGTATGTGTGTGTGTTGTATGTGTGCATATATAATGCTATTTTATGTATGTGAGTGTATGTTTGTGTGCTGTGTGCATGTATATTGTATGTGTGTATGTGTATATGTAATGAAATTGTATGTATCTGAGTGTATGTTTGTGTGATGTGTGCATGTATGTGTGGTATGTATGGTATGTGTGTGTTATGTATGGTGTGTGTGTGTTACGTGTGCATGTATGTGTGGTGTGTGCATGTATGTGAGTTTGTATGTGTGGTGTGTATGTTTTTGTGGTGTGTATGGGTATATGTGTGTGTTTATATCATGAAACAGGGAATATCTGACCCACTTCTGATGGAATGTGTCAGTTTTCATTCAGCCTTGCTCTCACAGCTGTGGCCAAAGAATCTCCATTAATACTTACCCTTCTCTAGTGAAAAGCAAACATACCCCAAAACAGAAACAAATGACCTCTCTTAGTCAAAGAGCACTTTCATATACCTGTGCCCCACTTGACTTGGAAAATTTCTAAAAAGACAATGGGGAAATCCCAAATGAAACTCTCTAGAATGATTCTCATCCACTTTTCCCCCAAAGAGCCAGCTTTAAATCTTGGGCTTCACATTATCTGATCACACACCTCTGCTGACACTGAATAAAAAACTCTGTGGGCCCTTGGTGTACATGGTCTAAGACACAGATCAGATAGTCAGAGGATTCCTGGAGAGATGGATCTAAAACATCACTGGATGCATGGTGATAAATATTTCTATACTTGACTTATAGTCAAGAAAAGGCTATTGCTTGTGTCCTCCTTGAGCACACAAACCTTCATGTACAGAAGAGATGATTGTTTTGAACTGATATTTTGTTTGAAATACATTCAGAATTTCATTCTATAATAAATCTTCTCATCTTAAGAACTTTCTTTAAAACCTTTGTATTAAATTGTTCCAGCTATATAGATGAACTGTATTTGTTGTAAGGCTCCTGCCTATATACTATGAGTCCCAACTACTCAACATATTAACAGATCAAGCACAGTTATTTTCTTTGTTAATTCCAACATGAGCCAGGGATACTTTAAGTGTAATGGATAAGCCATGAGTGACTAAACAAATGGTGCCTGTCCCTCTCTGTCTTTCTCTAGTACTAGGGCTTGATCCCAGAGTTTAATACATGCTAGACAAGTGCTCTAGAGATATATTCTATGCATGCATTTATATCTATCATTCATCAATCCCTCCACCCATCCCTCTTCTATCTGTCTCTCTCTCTTTCTCTGTCTGTCTGCCTGCCTGCCTGCCTGCCTGCCTGCCTATCTATCTATCTATCTATCTATCTATCTATCTATCTATCTATCTATCTATCTGTCTGTCTGTCTGTTGGTCTGTCTGTCTATCCATCTACCAACCCCCCCACACACACACCCACCCACCCACCCACCCATCCATCCATCCATCTATCTATCTATCTATCTATCTATCTATCTATCTATCTATCTATCATCTATCAATCAATTTATCTATCTATCTATCATCTATCGATTTTCACGTGTGTATAGGTTGTTTTTGATGCTTAAAGGTGTGTGTCAAGTGTCTTTCTTGATCTCTTTCCAGTTTATTTACCTAGGCAGGGTCTTTTGCTGAACCCAGCACTAGACAATTTAGCCATTCTGCCTCGGGGATCTCCTGAGTCTGCTTTTTGACTGCTGGAAATTCATATAGTTGTTACACTGTCTTATGTGTGTTCTGTGGATCTAAACTAAAAACAATTAATTATTCAAAAGTACATACCAAACCCAAGAAAACGATAGCCTCTTCTTTCTATGTTCTGTGTTCCAACAACAGTGATCAAAAATTGCTAGTTAGCATAATAGAAAAAGGATAAAAAATAATTGTATACGGCATATTGTAGGGTGTAAACTCACAAATTTTGTCTAATCAAAGAACCAAGGCAAGAAGCTATACAGATGGCTTAGAGATTAAGGGCATTTTTTTTTCTGCTTTTGCAGAGGACCCAGCCTCAGCCCCCAGCACCCATATGATGGTTAACCATCTGTCACTCTCGTTCCAGGGGATCTGATTGCACTAAAGATTCACTGGGAATGTCAGGCCACTCATGGCACTACATGAATGTAGACACACATGCAGGCGAAACACCCATATGCATTAAAATACCTAAAAAATGGAGCAAGTAAAATCTCATCTCCAAAACTTCCCAGAAAACTATAATCTGCATCTTAATTTATTTATTTAAAACATTAACCTGCTTTGTAAACTGAATATCTTACTATCTCCTGAGAGGCTCTGCCAGAGCCTGAGAAATACAGAGTCGGATGCTCTCAATGAACCACTGGACTGAGAATGGGGTCCCCAATGGAGGAGTTAGAAAAAGAAATGAAGGAGCTGGAGGGGTTTTCAACCCCATAGGAAGAATAACAAAATCAACCAACCAGACCACCCAGAGCTCCCAGAGACTAAACCACCAACCAAAGGGTACACATGGAGGAACCCATGGCTCCAGTCACATATGTAGCAGAGGATGGCCTTATCAGATATCAGTGGCCTTATCACACATCAATAACCCTTGTGAAGACTCAGTGCCCCAGTGTAAGGCAATGCCAGGGCAGGGAGGTGGGAGGGAGTTGGCGGGTGGTTGTGGGAATACTCTAAAAGAAGCAGGGAAAGGGGGAATGGAATAGGGAGATTCCAGGGGTAAACTGTGAAAGGGAATAACATCAGAAATGTAAAATATCCAATATAAATAAAAAACAACATTAAAAACTCAAAATTTAATATCTATAAAGGTAAAATATTTTGTGTATGTAAACAAGGATAATGAACAATTAATCACAAGATATTATTCTATTTTTGGTTGTGAGCCTAGCCTTTAACGGCTCAGCCATCTCTCCAACCCACAAGATATTATTCTCAATGCTGGGCATAGAAACACAGTGAGTACCAAAGCTTTAACTTGCGTTAATTCGATTGTGGGTGAAAGGATAATATAAGAACGCAAGGTCTATAATTAAGGAATTAGAGTGAAGGGCATAACCTCACAGGGAAAAATGGAGTTAAGAGTTGAGAAACATTAATTACTAGAAAATGGAAAGTATCATGCCAATTGTGGACTAGAGCAAGGTCATGGCTAAAGGCCAATATATATGCTGGGAGAAGCAAAGGATAAAGGAATAAAGGAAGAAGTTGAGGCTGTGGAAAATTGTAATATGGTCCTCTCTGTGTGTCTGGTCAGAATTTGCCCACAAGGTTCTTTATTTTTATTGACTTTTTTTTAATGTAAGGAATCATCCTCATAAATATTTAATTAACAGAGAAGGTTATAAAGAAAAAAAAATCTAACCGACCATCATAATCTCACTTACAAAAAAGAAACCAATTAGTAATTTGTTTATGATTTCACATATTTTCTGACACCAGTGTCTGATATAGGTACACACATGAATGCACACACACACACTAAATATACTCATAACAAGGTAATGAAGGAAACTTTCTGGACATAAACAGAGAAGTAAGTGGGTGGCTAGAAAGAATGATTTTTTCATATTAAGATAGTTTGGATATACTTTCACATTCATGATGTATTGAATTATTTTTGATGACTTAATTATATTCTGTTGTATTGATGGTTCAGATTATGTAACAAACAGTTTTTGTGATGAACAGGTATAAAGTTGATTCTCATGGAGTGTACAAACTAAGCTACAAGTTCCTGGGTTCTTAATGTTAACCAGAATAGTTCTCCAAGGAAGGATTGCTCACCTCCCAATGAGGATCAATGTCTACAAATCTCAAGCAGCATCTTCTTAGTTGACGTTTGTAGCTAAACACAAATTCCTGTCTCTTCCACAGGAATTTCTGCAGACTCCTCTCTTCAGTATCATTCTGTCTCACTTTCTGTTCCAGACTTAATGGAGATACCATTTGCTTTCTCCTCTCCTCTCCTCTCCTCTCCTCTCCTCTCCTCTCCTCTCCTCTCCTCTCCTCTCCTCTCCTCCCCTCCCCTCCCCTCCCCTCCCCTCCCCTCCCCTCTCCTCTCCTCTCCTCCCCTCCCCTCCCCTCCCCTCCCCTCCCCTCCCCTCTCCTTCCCTCCTCTCCCCTTCCCTCCCCTCCCCCTCCCCTCTCCTCCCCTCTTCTCCCTTCTCCTTCCTCCCCTCTCCTCCCCTCCTTTCCCATCTTCTGTCCAAGCTTCTTCTATTCTCTCCTGTCCTTTCCAATTCTATCATTCTTTCAATCTTGTCTCTTTCACTCATTGTTTGTTTTCTGAGACAGGGTCTTATTAGGTAGCCCAGGCTGGCATTAAGCTTCCAATGCACCTGTCTTTACCATTCCAGCATTGAGTTTATAGGCCCGAGTCTCTGTTACTGGTCTCCTCTCTCACTTTGCTCTTTTAGACTTTTTTTCTGCCATTGTGTCACAGAGGGAGAAGGCTGGTCTTGTCTGTTTTGATTCCTTAAAGCCTGTCTCAGAGAATAAGCATATAATCTTGTCCCTCTTCTTTTATAGGAGTCTCTCTAAGCTCTATAAAGAAACAATTTTGAAATAATAATTCTGGTATTCTGAAGTCAAGGCCAATTACTGGCCAATGAGGAACTTCTTCCACGACCTACCTTTTGTATATCTAACCCAGAAAGGGTAGTCTAATGACTGGCCTTATGAAACAAGAGGCCATATCTCCAAATCTTACTTTTGCAACACTTTGTCACTAAAAGCAGCTGGAATGAAGTATTACATTACTCTTGAAAATCAGTCAGCTGCAGAAATAATAGCTGTAGATTAGAGAGCTGAAATCAAAAAAACAATTGGTATCAACAGGGTTAAAGTTTGAACAGTGATTGATCAGTGGAAAGCAAGTATTTTCTTACATTTCTAATACCATAATTTAACTAATTATTTTTCCTTATCAACAAGATGTACTGTTGGACACAGATGGAATAGGAATTAGTTTGGCTGTTAGGAAGAGATATCTTAAGAGTTTAAGTGTGATTTCTGCTTTCCCAGAGGACACAAGTTTAGTTCTCAGTATCCATACCAGGCAGCTCATAATCATTAGGTGTGAGGTGCTTTTCATTCCCTGAGGTATCCTAACACCCATGAGAACCACATTTTGAAGAGGAAATGAAAATGCAAATCAAGTTTCTTTATATATAAATGATTAAATATTACATAAACATACTAAATATGTTAAATATTTTAAAAGTTAAAGTCTATAAAGATTAAGTGACTGTCCCTACATAGGATACATACTTAGATCAAATCCCAGTGTACAATAAGTATATCATATATATTATAATGTATTCAGTTATCTATATATTTATCTGCCTATTACTATCTATCTATCTATCTATCTATCTATCTATCTATCTATCTATCTATCTATCTATCTAATTTATCTGCCTACCATCTATGGTCTATCATTTATCTATATATCCATCTCCGTAATGTCTGTCTCTTACATACCTATAGATCAAGAAGTCTATTTATTATTCTATCTATCAATAATCTATTTAGTGCTTTGTATGGAGAATTAAAACAAAAAAGGAAGCATAGGTGCAAAAATTAAGTTTGGACAAATGAAAGAAAATGTGTGAAGTATCCTGAAGAAGAAGCAAAATTAAAATACTATATTCGAGGGTATGTGGAGAAACTGTGATATCTTTCTTAGGAGAAAATAAATCAAGGAGAAAGTACATTTCCCTGAGAGGAAAAAGAAAATTATAGTTAGATAAACAAATAAAGATGCCTATCAGTTGTGCCTGTGAATGAAACTGACTCACAGGACATTTTCATGGAGAACTGAAATTCATTATTTAAAGTATTAGCGATTTTACTAAGTTTATTTACAGTATTCTAAGGTTTCTTAAATTTCAGAAAATTTAAAATGAATTAAGATAATGTAATAAATTTTAATTATGGTATGGAATTATTTTTATATTACCAACAAAATGTCCTCTTTTCCTTAGTTGATAGCTGCACCTTCTCAAAGGACTCAAAACAAGATGACTCTTTGTTTGGTATTACAGAGTGACAGGTGTATCTAATTGCAATCCCTTTCCAAGCTGAACACCTTTAGTTCACTCCAACACAACTATTATTCTGATCATTATGTGTTCAAGATTTGATATTGCATTCAATTTATTATCTCAATTCTGAGTAGTTTTGTTTTTGAAATATTGAGATGTTGGGTTTTTTCTTTTATTGGCAACTATTCTTGTTTTTTTTTATGAAGCCATGTAAGATAGCTTGTCCTAGAGTTTTTGACTTATGTTTTTTCCTATAATTGTGTTTTTGTTTTTTTACGTCTGTTTTCCTTGTTGGCTCATTCTAAAGAAAAGTGTATAAGTCACTGACAAAGTGGAAAGTCAGAATAGTGTTGAATCCTGTAAGAAAACAGAGGATGTACAATTCTAGGTGGAAAGGGAAATGTGGAAGACAATTAGTAATTCTTAGAATTAATAAGTGAGGAGAATAAACCATTGTTTCAAAGAACCTGTTGAAATTCTTGGTTCCCTTTGAAGAACACATCACATTCTTGAATTCAACTTGTTTGGATAAGGTTCAAGCAGTAAATTAGATATGGGTGGGAAGTGCCCAACCCATGGTCTTAAAGGTGACATTGTTTCTCTGGTTCTTATAAAGGCTGTGTCTGAAGTTCCTCTAGCATCAAGGGAGAGGAAACCATGGCTGCCTCCAGGATTCTTCTTGTCCTGCTCTCTATAGCCCTGCTGGCACTGACCTCAGCTCAAAGGGCTGATGAAGGTAAGAGTGGAAATGAGGTTTAAATTCAAGGGAAGGGTATAGTTAGGCCACTTCTTTCAAGAATTCAGTTAACATCCAGAGAGCTGGCCAATCGAAGGAGAGGCTGTATTAGTTTCTATATCATTTTTTTTTCTGATGACAAAAACATGTCAGAAAATGTCAATGGATTTCTAAACTAGCATTTTTGTAGTGCAACATTTACTATTTGAACATGCATCGATTTTCCATATCCACTTGCTGTGAGAAAAGGTTATAATTCACCTCAATATTTTATTTCCTTACCAACAAACACTTGAACATTTAGAATTATTGAGAATTTTATTATATATTAAAGGTTAATAACATTTTTATTTATTGATTCTCTTACTGGTTTTTAATGCCATTTTTTTTCCATGCAGAGTGTTACAGTTCAGTGATGTTATAGAATTCCAGTTAGAATATTTATTTACCAAAATCTGAGCACCTTCTGAATGAAAATATGTCTCAGAAGATTAGCAAAATTTAGATATCTCAAGGTAATTAAAACAGCATGCTTCTGAAAAAAATATGAGTTTCTTGTTAATGTGATGAAAGAATGCACAGCTTTCCTTTAATAACTTTGATAAAAGTATGAGGCAAAATTGGAATATTCAAGAAATTAAAGTTCTGGGATCTAGTTGGTGGAATGAGTTCTTCATTAAGAATGGTTACAGAATGGGTAGAATATGTAACTTAAGATACAATGGAGGATATGGATGGCTATAAATAGCATCATAGACAATAAACAACTATGACATTAGAGAGTTGGAAAAACTTGTATTTAATTAAAGGAGTTTTGGATAACTCCCTGAAATAAGCAGTCTTTGTTTGGAAAACTTGTCTTCTGGAAAAAAAACTCTGTGGGTAGTACAGTCTTGCTAATGTAAACAATGTGTTGCAGGGCTGTGGATGGTTTGATTTTCATGTTGTATCTTTTCAGGGAGTCAGATAATCATGGATGGTGGCATACTGTAAAGGAAGAAATTAAACTGGTTGCTTGACTCCCTCTTTATTCATTTTCAGTTCATAATGTATGCTAGATTTCTACATTGGGAAATTATGGTTCATTGTATTAGAACTACATATACATTTGTATTATGTATAATATGTATCTTAATTTTCCTTGCAGTATCTTAGGTCTTTTCATAACTTCATATGACTTATACAAATGCACAGTTGGAATATATAAAATCAAATAACAAATTTGTTATACTTCTCTTTTAAAATCTTAGATGATGAAAATCTTCCTCAAGAGCAAGGTCAGTCTTCATTTAAGGTTATAGTTTATTTTCATTCAGAATATATCATAGTTTCAATTTTGCTTACTTTTTTGTTATTTAGAAGGTCTAAAATTGTGTTTAGGAAGTTTTAAAAAATGAAACAGCAAAGTAAGCATCCCAATGCTTTAGAAGTCCTAAGTCATGGTATTAAACACAAGCCAACCTTTCATGTCCTGTCATTTGTGTCAGTGAGATAGTGTCTGGATATCAGCAGTATGCATGCACACCACCATTTGTAAATGTTTTTCTCTAAATATTCCCACAGATCAAAGTCAACAAAGAAGTAATAAGAATCTCTTATGGAGAGAAAAGGGTTTATTTCACTTATGTGTTCAAGTAACAGTCCATTACAGAGGAAAGTCAAGGCAGAACTCAAGCAGGGCAAGGGCCTAAGCACATTCAATAGTGCAGAAACTGGGGAGGAGCATAACTTACTGGCTTGCTCCTAAAGGCCTTCTCAGTCTGCTTTCTATTATACCATATGACCATATGTCCAATGGTATACTACCTACCACTGTCTGAACTGTCCCCAATCAATCACTAATTAAGAAAATGCCCTGTGAGCTTGTCTGTTTATAGTAGGATCCTATGGAGGCATTTTTCAACTGAGGTTCATTTTTCTCATATGACTTTAGCTGTGTTAAATTTACATAATACTAGCTAGAACAACATATAATTTATTTTGACACTAGGAATAAGTATGTGATTTACTTCAATATTATAGTTATCCAATCATTAAATATTCCACCGAAAACAAGGAAGAATCAAAAAAGAGAAATGACAAGTTTTTAACCTTTCCTAGAAGACAGAGGCAGATAATTCATAGGTCTAATGCTTTACTGGTTTATAGACTAAGTTCAAGTCTAGTAAAGACAATTTAGCAACTGAAAAGTAAAGAAGAATCGGGCCAGTGATAGAGCACTTGCCTATTGTACATTATACTCTAGGGTTAATTCATGGCAGCAAATAAAACCCTTGAAAACCTTGTAGCCATTTGTCTTAAACATGTTTTTTTTTTTTTTTGACTTGTTAATGATCTTTACACTCAGTTTAGAGTGCAGTTTTAAACTTCTTTGTGCATGTGTACTGTTATTTTTTTTCACAGAAGCTCTTGAAGAAGGAGACTCCAACCAACAACGTGAGATATTTCAGCTTCAATTAAATTATGTGGAGTTATTCTGAATGATGTATAGCAACTTCTGGATTTCTGATCTAGTATAAAATACTTTAATTTTTTTTAGATTAAAAAGACACCCATGATTAAGCTTTAAAAATTTCTTCTCCCCACTATCCTACTATTTAGTTATTATCCCCACTTTTAAAAGAGTTAAAAAATCAAAAGAAGCAAATCAAAAATTATAACAACAGCAAAATGAGAAGGACAAAGAAACAGCTATTCTACACCCATCCGTGCCTTGGCTGTCCTTGGGATGACACATCTACTTCTGGTTTCCTGAAAGAAACATTCAGATTATTTACCTTTGCAATTGCTAAATGGGGCATGGTGAATATAGCTGAGGTACCCAGAATCTAATAGATGGCAAAGCTTGTATATAACCATTCTCTGTTAAGGAAGTATCCATAGAGAATTATAGATATCAAAGCACAGGAGAAAAGAAAAGACCTAACACAAAAGAGGACATAACCCACAGCTAAATCTATGTCTGAATTTCAGTCTATACATACATTCATTAGTCTTAGAAGGTTAAATTTTCATATAGTTGATATAAGTATGAGGAGCTGAAAATGTGAGTTAGTATCAGGGTGTGAATGATATTCATGGCAAACTGATTTTTTACGCATCTTTTCAGCAACAGGTATGTTGTGTAACAACATCACTATATTATGATTTCTCTTAGGCACTGGGAACATGACTCTCTTAGGCACTGAGGCATGATGGAACATGGACACTTTCATATGTATCATGCCAAGTCCAAGTTCTGAATAGATGGTGCTATATAATAATAACAGGCATATCAAAAAATTGGGGATAGTAAATTTGGGACAGAGAAGCAAAAATGTCTTTACTAAGTAATTATACACACCCAAGCAAGATCCCTCAGTCCCTATTCTTGTAGATATTAGATATTGTCACTATCTAATACCATCTACTGCAGTAAAGCAACTTCTCACCAGTTCAACTCAGTGATAGACTGTATGGTTTATCTTGTTTTTTTTATGATGATCCTTTCCCTATTTTTGATTTTCTGGATGCATGTTCTTGCTTCTAAAATGATGGTGATATGCACGCAGGGCCAAATGAAGAAAGGAATGGTTTACAAGATCAACTGAATCAGCGTGGTAAGGCTGCCCTCAAGTCCAAGAGAGGGAAGAATGGCCAAGGTGGTAATCGAGGCTCTGGTCTTGACAGCTTCAGAGGCCAGGACCGTCAGAGTGGAAGTCAACTAGGAAGAGGTGGCCAAGGAGGCCGTGGTCGCAGTGGCCAAAAAGGCCAGAATGGCCAGAAGAGCCAGAAAGAAAAAGGTGGCCAGAAAGGAAAAAGTGGCCAGAAAGGAAAAAGTGGCCAGAAAGCACAGCGTAGAAATGGTGGCCGGAGAAACCAGCAGGGTCAGTACAAAAGTTGTCCCAATGACCAAAGAAAAGGAGAACCAGCTAAAGATGGTCTCCAATTATTCCCTGAGGCTAATTAAATTCTATCATTTACAAAAATTCTCTTTCAATTCCCCAGTGTTTGCATTTTTCTGAATTTTGTACCTTCTCTTTTTCTTCAACACTCTGCCATCTTTGTTCTTGCCATTTTTCTCACCACCTCACATCTACATGTAGAAAGCCTCTTTTCATTCTCACAACAGAGCTTCCTCTGCCCCATCTGAATTTCTCTCATTATCAGATTAGTTTAATGTGTTTCTAAGATTTTTCTTTTTTATTATCTTCCCTTCTCTTTCTTCTTCCTTCTCTACTCCTTTTACTAACCTCTCCCCTTTTATCTTCCCCTTTCTACCCTTTTTTACTCTTACTTAATATTTTTCTTCCTTCCTTCTTTCTTTCCTTTCTTCCTTTTTCTTTTCTTTCTTTCTTCTTTCTTTTTATTGATATAGAGTTTCACTTTGTAATCAGGTTGGCCTGGAATTTACAATGCAGCCCAAGTTTGCCTCACATTCGATGATGTTCCTGCCTCACTATTCTGATAGCTTTTACAGGCATGGTCTACCATGTCTAGGAATATGATATATTTTAATGAGACTACTGGATATTGAATGTATCAGACACATGATTAAGACTATTTGACTTCTAAAGTCCTTCTCTTTGTTTCAGGGAATGATCAAGAATTCTCCCAGGAATAAATTACTTGGCCTTTCCTTTCCTCAAGTTCAAAGCATCAATAAAATCATCAGCATAGATACCTTGGTTTCTGTCTTCTTTCTAGGATTATGGATTTTCCATCCTGATCCGTGCTCTGCAGTTTTACAAAATATTTCTGGGTATCTGGGGTTTAAAAGAGTCCCAAAGACTACCAGAAGCAAAGGTAAAAGTCTGCTTGTTGCAGTAAACATTAAAAAGGAGGCAGCTCTGGCATTGGTGGGTCATATGGAACAAACTTCTTATATTTATCTCAAGAGTGACTGCTGTCCTGACTCTCTGGTCTCAGAGACCTGGCTCTCTAGTCACAGTAACTACCCCTTTGCTAGCCATAAGCCGATGCTGCCCTTTGCTGGCAGAGGGTTAGCCACAAACTCTGCCCACACTCCAACCAGCCCGATAAATTCAAAACTCCAGAAACTTGCAGTTTAACAATTTTTTTATCTCAGATTTTCTCAGTAAATTTTATACTCCACAAAACATCCACACCATTAACTCGATGCCAAATGATATGATATAATTTGCCCACCTAGACAAGACAAATTATCCTATACAAATCTATCCCTTATAAAATATTCATAACTACCTGTAGAGCTATGGTTCATCTTTATCCTCCATCTTGCCTCCCTTCTCTCCTGCTTCCCTCCCACTTTCAAAAACTTTTGTCCTGCCCACCAATTTTTCTCATCCTATGACAGACCTTGTTTTATCTTCTGTTGCTTTCACCTGCATAAAGACAACAACCTACAGATATTCACATTCATGTTGACCATCTTCCAATTCTTTCTTCTGCTAGGAGTTCTCTTTTACATCTCCTTTCTCCTTCACATTGAGCTATCTTTAATCACACAGAGAATCTTGCAGAGTGCTCATATTAAAGCAAATTTGTTGATCAGGAGATTCTATTGTTCCTTAAAAAAATGTTGCATATGCCAGTTTGAAATGCTGGCAAAGAAATGTCTGACCATACTATTTTGATCATACCTTCAACAATTTTCTCATTGTCAATGAAATGAACAAAAAAAATTTCAACTTGATGTGTTGTTCACAACACTTTAACAGCATGGAATTAATTTCCATTTCTTTTTCATGTCTCCCCATCCTTACTGAAACAGCAATATGTGTGTGCAAAATTAGCTGTGCATTCCTTTTTGATTGACCTTGGTCCTCTAGATCACACGACCAATCTTAGTGAGCACATTTTCTCCCACTCCAGACACTACCTCTTCTTAGCAACACAATAATTCTTTCTGAGATTGGGTCTTATACAACCCAAGCATTCCTGAATTTGAAATGTAGCCAAATGTGACCTTGAATTTCTGAGCTTCCTAACTACTTTTCTTTTGTTCTTTCATTTATCATTTATTCTCCCCCCTTCCTTTTTGCCTTCCTTTCTTTCTCCCTTTCTCTCTTTTTTCTTCATTCCTTCTCCTTCTTCCCTTTCTTATTAAATTAATCATCTCATTTGTTTACATCTAAAATGATGTCACACTTCCTGATTATCCCTCCAATAGTCCCCTATCCCACATCCACCCTCTGCCTAGTCTGTCTTATTGCTGTGAAGGGATGCCATGACCACAACAACTCTTTTAAAGGAAAGCATTTAATCAAAGTTTGCCTGCAGTCTCAGATGTTCAGTTCATTATTGTTATGGTGAGGAGCATGAATGCAGGCACACATGGTGATGAAGAAAGAGATGAGAGTTCTACATCTTGATCCATATGAAGCAAGAAGAAGAGAGTCACTGGGTCTGGATTGGGGTTTTGAAACCCCCAATTCTACCCTCAGTGGCACACTTTGTCCAATAAGGCCATAGCTTCTAATCTTTTTAAATAGTGCCACTCCCTAAGCCTTTGCATATATGAACCTATAGGTGCATTCTTATTCAAACTATTATACCTTTTCTGTTAAGTCATCAAGTATTCTACCCTTCCTGTCCCTATTCCAGGCATTTCTTTTAGTTAATTTCATATTCATTCACATTTACAATAAAGATAGTCATCATAAATCCACCCTTTGTCAATGTACCATCCAATCTAATGCCATGTCTAATTTCCAAGCAAAGATAATAGTGAAGCTATAATTCCCCCTAACATGACATAACTATCTTCTTTCACTAGAATAAATGGGTAAGTCCCTTGAGTGATTAATTTTTTAAAAATTCAATTGGTCGATACAGATTTTCAACTCTGAACTACCAATATTATTTGCTCTATTATACTGCTCTATTTAATGTCAAAGAAAGAGGAAAATACACCTAATGTATATTTATACATGTACAAATGAAATATTAAAATATGACAGACATAAGCCAATTGTAATCTTTATTTTTGTAATTAGTCACATGTCCTTAGCTGTTATTTATAACTATTTATTTTGTATTTCTTCCATATTAATCAATTATCTCACTAGGGTTTGGTTCTCTGTTTAGAGTCATGACATATTCCTTATTCTTGAAAGGTCTGGGCCATTTGTCATTCTGTCTGAATTGAATGTTGTAGGTTCCCATTAACATTAACCATAAGGCATATCATCAAGTAAGAACCTTTACACACGCACACATACATTTTCTTGGCAAATTTCAATTTCTTCATTTTTCTGCTCTATTTCCCCCTCTTTTATTATAGATCTGGATAGAAATAGTGATTAATAACTATGGCACAGCCTGAATGCTATCCTGTATTAAAACATCTAATGAGAAACAGATTTAATTATAATCTTCCATTTAACATTATTCAAGTTCTCAGGATACTAGAAGAATACAATACACTCATCTTCAGTCCTTCTCAGCTTTTAGAGACCGTGACAATCACCCATGAGGCAACCAGGGAGTGGTCTCTGTGCCCTCGCTTTGCCTGCTCAGCAAGCAGACACACAACCCTGCTCACCCAGTGGTGGGACAGACCGACAGCTTGCTTGCCTTAGCTCCATCCTGGACGGACCAGAACCTCTGCTACTGTAGCTGTGGAGGGACACATACTATTTTCATAATTACTGCTTGGAATAGTATAGATGTCCAGAGAAAATTTTTAGGTCTTTGTGCAGAATTTTGGTTCAATATGCAGTCAGTAGGATTTTTCTAGAACATTTCTATATAAAAATATTTTAGAATGTTTTTAATCATTGATCTATAAATAATTTTCTAACAAAATGTAATGTTTAATCATGATTTATACCTAAACAGTACTTACAGTCAGTGTTATTTTCTAGTATATTATATATTTCTGAAACATTTGTTAGGAATTTAACTTGAACCAGCTGTGGTAGTGCGTGCTTTGAGTTCGATCACTGGCAGGTGGAACAATCAGATCTCTGTGTGTTCGATGCCAAACTAGTTTACATAGGGAGTTCCAAGCCAACCAGAATCACATGATGAACACTTGTCTCCACAATAAAGGTTGTCACTTGGTACTTGACTCTTCTCCAATCATGAATGTAGTTCAGTGACCTAAGAAGAAAACTTTAAGTCAGGCTGTAAGAACAAACCACCTGCTTTTCCAAAGAATGCAAACAGCAGTGAGATGCTGTTACAGTTGTTTTGAATTTGTCAGGCAGCTTTGCATTTGGAAGAGTGATTCAGGACTGACTATGAAAATATGCTTCCCCTGTAGTTTTTGTTATAATTTGTTCTGAGAATTGTTTTCTATGTCAACAATGTAAAATGGGAGGGAGAAATAGAGACAGCGACATGCAAAGTTGCTGTATACGAGATTTCTTAAGATTCAATTTAAGTTTGTTAAAAGGATGTCACCACATGAAAGCAATATTCATGTAAGAATGAAAGATAAAGATCTTGTCTTCCTTTCTCTTAGAGAGTGATAGCTTTTCTTCAGATAAGTTTTTGATGCTAGTATTTTCTTCCCTTTAATATAGTCTTTACTCTACAGAGCACCCTCACAGATGCCTGTTTCAGTTTACTGTTTCCAAGGATCAGGATAAACGAATGGCTTGAGGGATATATTAGAGATATTAGCTCACCCCAAATTACAGCTAATTCACTTTCTGGCATAAAGTAGCTGGAGGTGGCTATGAGAAAGGCCAGGCAGTAGACAACAAACAGGATAAGGAAGGAAATTACTGCTTTTGTGGCTTTCACATGAGCTGTTGTGCTGGGATCTTTGTACTCTGTTACATTGAGTTGCATCTGCCTGGTGTGTCTCCATAGGGAGTGTATCAAGAGGAAAAATGAGACTAGGGACACAGAAAAGGGGAACAGCATGACCAAGTTGAGATTTACCTTGGCAGAAGCATATCCAGCTTTATTAACTTTGCACCTCAAAGTAGAGTTTATCTTCTCTTTTGTCTTGACACAACGTCTGAAATCATCATTAAAATTTTCAGTAACTAAGAGGCTAAAACACAGGGAGAGAATCAAGCATGCCAGTAGAGTCCTGAGAATTAGCTTGTCAATTCTCCACTTTATCCAGAGAAAAAGAGGGTGGAAGAAGTTTGCTATCTTGAAGAAGTAGAAAAGGCTGAGGCAGGTGGCAAACCAGACACTTAAATGGTTGGTAAGTGTCCAGAAGAAGTCAATGGTCCTCATTTCTTTACCTCTTTTGTAGGTGTCTGGATACTGTACCAATATAATACAATCTAACAGGATTATACACTGTAGACAAATTCTGGACATGGCCAGACTTGAGAGTATTAAATCAATAGAGGCAATCTTCCTATTCTTCATCCAGCCCATGAAGTTTACCAGTACAATGAATGCATTTCCAAAGATTCCTACTAAGGCCTCACCAAGAGCTACAAGCATTAAAATAGTATCTGTTTCATATGTCATTTTAAAGTAGAGAAGTATCCAGTAAGTTTTTGGCTGACTGGATGTAGTTTGGTCTCTACACAGGGCTATTTAGGGTTTGCTGTCCTTGTCTTTACCCCTTTAAGTTGCAGTCTCTCTTGTGATGAAGAGGAGAATTATACATGAAGGCAGTTTACCTAAATCTCAATTCATCTTAAAACAAGAGTTTGATGACCCTTATCCTAGCTATTGTATGCCTATTTATCTTCTCATGAGGTCATTCTTTCCTATACAGAGTTAATTTAGGCAGAGCTACTATTTGCTAAGATGCAAATTAACCCAATGCCTTTCCATGGGCCCAAGCTGTTTATCTGAGGTTAAGGCTTACAAATTTGTGATTCATAAATCGTGCTAGTAACCTCAGCACTGCTGTTAGATTGAATAAATTAAAATATAGGGCACTTATTTAAATTTAAATTTTAGATAAACAATGAACATACTTTAAAAAGAGTATTTTAGAACTTAGAGTATAAGAAAAGATCAAAACTTTTAGAAAGTATTGAATGAAATTTAGTTGGGTGTCCTGTGCTATATTAGGTAACCCAACTCTCAAGAATTTCCTAACAAGTAGAAAACTGGCAGCAGTTGAAATTTGTTTAGAACTCTCATCATGGTATATAATCATGCTTCTTATTATCAAGGGATTTAAATTTTGGCTCCACATTGAGAAATAGACCTTTTAAGAAAGTTTATCAAACTAATGATTTTTGTAATTTATAACTTCTTGATTCTTTGTAAATTTCACAATATAAACCCCATTCCACTCACTTCCTCATTCTTACCCTCTGCCCTTGTAACCATTCAAGAAACCACCCAAACCCAAACCCAACCCAACTCAACCCAACCCATCCCATCCCATCCCATCCCATCCCATCCCATCCCATCCCATCCCATCCCATCCCATCCCATCCCATCCCATGCCATCCCATCCGATCCCATCTCATTCCATCCCATCCATCCCAACCCAAACAACCACCATCATCACTACCACCAGCACCTCCAAAAACCTAACAAGAAGCAAAAACAAAAACAAGAACATGTAGAAGTTGCAGCACGGTATAGTGTGTCTTATAGTTTTCTTTGTTCAGGCACATTTACTTGAAAATGTTCATTACAATGAGACATTGGTTAGGTGGGAGGCATCTGGCTTCTGCTACACTGTTAATACTCAATCATCACTGAGACTCCTCTCAGATATTTTGCTGTTGCCTTGTGTAATGAAGATCCCGCAGCTTTGGATCTGCAAGACAAGCTCCTTCATGTGCTACAGCAATTCATAGAGGAGCAGGGCTAGCTTTTTTACTCTCAAGCCACCAGGGCCTGCTTTTTGTGACCATTTTACCAAGGAGAGCATTATTGTGTTGTCCAGGTGAGGTGTAGCATGTTCTCCTGAGTACTGTAGCCTGTGAGGGTCTGGGACAGCTCTCCTGCCTGCTGCAGGTGGTGAGCTGAAAGTGAGCATAGATCACCTTTCCTTCATCCACACCAACACATGGCAGACAAATGACAGAGCTAGCTTACCTGTGCCCATGCCACCAGGACCAATTTTATTGTGCTACTCAGATGAGTGCTCTCTCTCTCTCTCTCTCTCTCTCTCTCTCTCTCTCTCTCTCTCTCTCTCTCTCGTGTGTGTGTGTGTGTGTGTGTGTGTGTGATGTTTTTGCTCTAGCCAGTGAGTAGTGATGCCAGTTCTCCACAGACCTGAGACAACAACATGGCTCAGACAAAGAATATCCACACAGCCTCTGTGTGTGTGTGTGGGGGCGGGTGGTTAACAGATTTCCAATGCCGCAGGGCCATGGACTCAGACATGGGCCTTGGTGACACCACAGGCTAGGACTCATAGCTTCAGATGGCTACTCATATTAGGTTGCTTCTGATTACTGTGGAGTCTTCAGTTCTGTTTGTCTTCATGAGGCACACAGTGTTTTGCTTCTCTTTTTCCATCCTTGCCCCACTTACTTGCTTATCTTAGTGGCACCTGAGGCTTCTGGGTATCTGGGGTAATCTCAGGCTTGTTATGCCTGTCCAGGCCAGGGAATGCTGTGCTAGGGTCACTCTCCATTTTTTTTAAAGTTCTTTTTGTGTTATATAAAAGACTAGTAAAATGATGGACTGCCTTTCTTTTATCATTTCTTTTACTTTTAAAAATAAAATGATATTTTCTGGCAATGGGAGGAGCTGTTTATGAAGATGGGTCTGGGAAAATAGGAGGGAAGCATCTGTTATCAGGATGTAAAGTGAATAAAAATAAAAATAAAATTAAAAAAGTGAAAAAAAGAGAAAAATGATTTATTGTACTTTATTAAGATTTAAACTTCTGTTGTTTGAAATACAATGTAATAAAAATGGAAAGATAAGCTACAGGTTGAGCAAAAATATTCTTATGAACATACATATCATGAAAATTTATACATGAAATATTAAGGAATTATGAAAATGCAATAAATGAAAAATATTTCTTAATTAAATGAATAATCTGAACATTTCACTGGTGACTTTTCTTTGTCACAGACATATATGAACATCACATAAGTACATTAAAAGTTACTTGCTGCCAGTGTTAATCATTAGAAAAATAAACTTGCACTGTGCTAAAATAGGATTACACACCTACGTGATTGACTTCAATGAACAAATGCAAACAAGAATGAAAGCCCAGCAATGCCAAGTACCAACAAACAGCTGAGCCATTAGGATTTCACCTGTGTCTCATCCTTCTCAAGAAACAGTACTGACAGTGAGGGAGGTATTTCATAAAACGCTAAACATGTGACTTAGGCATCACAATCCTAGAACTTATCCAAGGGGTGCACATGTGTATGTATATAAATACATTGATATTTGGGTGGTTCTGATGTATTTTATTATTCTTATATCTGGAAACATCCCAGACATCATTAATAAGTGAATGGAAAATTATATGCATAAATTTGGCATTTAAAAGGAAGAAGTTATTGATACATCCAACTTGGAGCAATCTTAAAAGCATTGTCATAACTGAAAGTCAGGGTGAGAACTCTGACAGCCACATAATGACCACATTCATAATGTAGTGGACATCTGAACTATAATTATGCTTACTTGTGAAAAATTCCTAAGATAAGCGTTAAAATTATCTTGGGTATACTGGCCTCTGGTCACTTAGACCAACCACAGATTCACCATAAACTACCATAAACTCCTAATGTAAATGAATCTTTGGATAAATGCCTATGTATTATATCCCTGACCTAATGGTCATTAGAACTGTCTGAACGTTGAACTGCTACCTTGTACTTCTATAAAGAACAGTTGCTTGCTGCAGATGTCTACATATGTCTTTCTGTATCCATCAGAGTTATGGTGATAACCTATAAAAGCCTGTACAAACTGTAGACTGTGGCTGCTCCCCATTACTCCACTGTGTACATCCCCATCATAGTAAAGACTATATGAGCTATTTAGGCAGCTTGTAAGTTTTTCTCTGTGGGTGGCCCATAAAAACTTGCCTAGAGGATAGGTGTGCAGAATGTAACACATACATTTTAGATAAGCCTCACATTCATGGTTCCCATCTGAGGGAAAAAATTAAATTTTATTCAGATTAAATTAAGAAAGCTAAAGCATATTTATCATAGGTTTAAAAATAAAATAAAGTCTATGAGGAACTTATTAATCTCTTAATAGTCCAAACTTTGAACCCCCTTACTAAATGTATTCACAGTTGACCTCAAGGGAAACAAAACACTGAATGGTAATGCAGGCTTAATATTGGTCTCATAATACTTTTATTTCAGGTTTAGCATAATCAATTTAGTCAAAAATACATTGAATTTTGGTTTTAGCCATTACGTTATAAATTTTAGAAATACTTAGAAAATGAATATTTTAGTATTATGAAAAATAGATACTGGTATGAATCTTTGTGGGAAAACCACAAAGAAATCTGATTGTTAAAAAAAATAAGGAAAGAAAATCTTTAATGCAAAATAATACTTCTTCAAGACTTTTTGTTCTTATCTTTTATTTTTAAGAAACTTAGTTCATTTATTTGTTGTCTTTTATAAAAACCTATATGTGGCAGCCACAGTTGGAGCCTGGGTCCTCTGAAAAGAGACTGGTGTGGGTTTTCACAATATGGTCAGTGAATTCCTGATAAGGAGACTTGGTGAACACAATTTTTTTCCAGAGGTCAGGGGTCAGGTAGCTGTATGTCTTCCAGATGGCATCAAAGGTGGCCTTGGCAAAGTTGCCCAGGGTGGCAGTACAGCCTCTGGCTCAAGTGTAGGAGTCATCTATAGTGGCCATCATCAGAAGCTTCTTGGGCACAGGAGTAGAGACAATGCTTGTGCCTCTGGGGGCAGTGATGAGACACACCAGCACAGAGCCACAGTGGCCTGTCACCTTGCATGGGACAGTGTGGGGCTTGCCAATCCTTTCCCCTCAGTAGCCTCTCCGCACAGGGACGATGAAAAGTTTGGCTAGGATGGTGGCTTCTTGAATGACAGTGGCAACCTCCTTGGATCACTTAACACCAAGACCAACGTGACCATGGTAGTCCCCAAAAGCGATGAAAGTCTTGAACCTGGCCCTCTTGCCAGCCTGAGTTTGCTTCTGCACTGGCCTGATTTTCAGAACCTCATCCTTTAGAGATGCACCCAGGAAAAAGCCAATAATCTTAGACTACTTAATGGGTAGAAAGAACAGGTAGATCTCCAAGGACTTGATCTTCATGTCCTTAACCAGGCAGCCCAGTTTGGTGACAGAGAGCCACTCCTTGTCTTCAGATTTGCTTCCACGAACTCCTCTCCTTGACCACAGCACCTGAGACCTCTGCATAATCCTCCACAGAAGCTGGGCAGAGGCCTCCTAATCCTGGGCCCCCGGGTACTCGTGGCCCTCTGAACTGGCATCATCTCCATTTGGTGTTTTTCCAAAAAAGAAGAAAGTCTTTATTTAAAATTTATTTATTTTATAAAATATTATTATAGCTCACAAATTTGTTACATAATAATATATGATGGATACATAATTTTTTCCCTTTTTCTTTTTTCTAAGAAGGACTAAAGAACTTTCACATTTTGGCCTTTCTTCTTTTTGAGCTTCAAATGGATTGAGAGTTGTTTCTTGAGTATTTAGCGCTTTCTGGGGCTAGTATCCAATTATCAGTTAGTACATACCATGTGTGTTCTTTTGTGACTGGGTTACCACACTCAGGATGATAGTCTCTAGTTCCATCTATTTGCCTATAAATTTTATAAAGTCGTTGTTTCTAATAGGTGAGTAGTACTTCATTGTGTAAGTGTATCACAGTTTCTGTATCCATTCCTCTAATGAAGGTTGTCTGAGTTAATTCCAGCTTCTGGCTGTTATAAATAAGGCTGCTATTAACAGGGTGGAGCATGTGTCCTTATTATATGTTGGAGAATTTGGGAGGTATATGCCCAGAAGGGAAATAACTGGGTCTTTAGGTAGTACTATGTCCAATTTTCTGATGAACCACCAGCCTGATTTCCAGAGTGGTGATACCAGCTTACAACCCCACCAACAGTGGAGGAGTATTCCTCTTTCTTCACATACTACCTAGCATCTGCTGTTATCTGAGTTTTTTTTTTTTTTTTTTTTAATCTTATCCATTCTGAGTAATGTGAGGTAGAATCTCAGGATTGTTTCGATTTGCAATTCTCTGATGACTACGGACGTTTAGTATTTCTTAAGGTGCTTCTCAGGCATTTGGTATCCCTCAGTCGATAATTCTTTGTTTAGCTCTGTACCCCAATTTTTAAGAGAATTGTTTGATTCTCTGGGGTCTTCTTGAATTTTTGTATATATTGGATATTATACCTTTGTCAGATGTGGGATTGGAAAAGATGCTTTCCCAGTCTGTTGTCTGTCGTTTTGTTTTCTTGATTGTGTCCATAGCCTTACAGAAACTTTGCAATTTCATGAGGTCCCATTTATTGATTCTTGATCTCTGAGCATAGGCCATTAGTGTTCTGTTCAGGAAAATTTTTCCTGTGCCTATGTGTTCAAAGCTTTACCCCACTTTCTCTACTAATAGTTTCAGTGTACCTGGTTTTATGTGGATATCTTTGATTCACTTGCACTTGAGCTTGATACAAGGAGATAAGAAACGATTGATTTGCACTCTTCTGCATGCTGACTGCCAGTTGAACCAACACCATTTTTTGAAGAGGCTATTCTTTTTCCATAGAGTCTTTTTAGTTCTTTTGTCAAAGATTAAGTGACCATATGTGTGAGGATTCATTTCTGAATCTTTAATTCTGTTCCATTGTTCTACCTGCCTATCTCTGTCTCAATACCATGCCGTTTTTAACACAATTGCGTTGTAATATAGCTTCAGGTCAGGGATGATGATTCCTGCAGCAGTTTTCTTATTATTAAGAATAGCTTTGCTATCCTAGGTTTTTTTTATTCCATATGAATTTGCAAATTGCTTTTCCAACTCTATGAAGAATTGAATCTCTAGATTGCTTTTGGCAAGATGACCATTTTTACAATGTTAATTTTTCCAGTCCATGAGCACAGGAGATCTTTCCACCTTCTGAGATTTTCTTCACTTTCCTTCTTCAGAGTCTTGAAGTTCTTGTCATAGAGATCCTTCCATTGGTTGGTTAGAATCATCTCAAAAAATTTTATAGTTTTTGTGACTATTGTGATGGGTATAGATTTTGCAAATGGAGATAATTTGAATTATTCCTTTCCAGTGTGTATCCCTTTGATTTCTTTTTGCTGTCTAATACTCTGGAAAGGACTTCCAGTACTATATTGAATAGATAGGGAGAGAGTGGGCAGCCTTGTCTAGTCCCTGATTTTAATGGAATTGCTTCAAGTTTCTCTCCATTTAGTTTGATGTTGGCTACTGGTATGCTGTATATTGCTTTTACTATGTTTAGGTATGGGCCTTAGATTCCTGTTCTTTCCAAGACTTTTATTATGAAGGGGTTTTGAATTTTGTTGAATGCTTTCTTAGCATCTAGTAAGATGACCATGTGTATTTTTTTCCTTTGAGTTTGTTTATATGGTGGATAACATTGAAGGATTTCCGTATATTGAACTATTCCTGCATCCTTTGGATGAAGCTTACTTGATCATGTTGGATGATGGTTTTGATACATTCTTGGATTCTGTTTGCAAGAATTTTATTGAGTATTTTTGCACTGATGTTCATGAAGGAAATTGGTCTGAAGTTATCTTGCTTTGTAATGTCTTTGTGTGATTTAGGTATGAGCATAATTGTGGCTTCAAAGAACGAGTTGGGTAGTGTTCCATCTTTTTCTATTTTGTGGAATGTTATAGACAGTATTGGTATTAGGTCTTATATAAAAGTCGAATAGAAATTTCCACTAAACCCACTGGGTTCTGGCCTTTTGTTGGTTTCAGGCTTTTGATGACAGCTTCTGTTTCTTTAGGTGTTATGGGACTGTTTAGATGGTTTATCTGATTCTCATTTAACTTTGGTATCTGGTATCTGTCTAGAAATTTATCCATTTTCTCCAGATTTTCCAGTTTTGTTGAGTATAGGCTTTTTTTTTTTTTGTAACAGGACATGATTATTTTTTGAGTTTCCTCAGTTTCTGTTATTATGTTTGCCCTTTCATTTCTGATTTTGTTAATTTGGATATTCTCTCTGTGCCCTCTAGTTAGTCTTGCTAAGAGTTTATTGATCTTGTTGATTTTCTCAAAGAACAAGCTCCTGGTTTTATTGATTTTTTTCTATGGTTCTTTTTGTTTCTACTTGGTAGATTTCTGCTCTGAGTTTGATTATTTCTTGCCATCTACTCCTCTTAGGTGTATCTGTTTCTTTTTTTCTAGAGCTTTTAGCTGTGCTGTTAAGTTGCTAGTGTATGCTCTCTCCAGTTTCTTTTTGGAAGAAGTCAGAGCTATGAGTTTTCCTCCTAGTACTGACTGCTTTCATTGTATCCCATAGGTTGAGTATGTCGTAGTTTTATTTTCCCTAAATTCCAAAAACTCCTTAATTTCTTTCTCTATTTCTTCCTTGTCCATGTTATCATTCAGTAGCACATTGTTCAGCTTCCATATGTATGTGGGCTTTTTATTGTCTCTGTTATTTAAGAACAGCCTTAGTCCATAGTGATCTGGTAGGAAGCACAGTAGTATCTCAATCTTCTTGTATCTGTTGAGGTCTATTTTTTGAATGACTATATGTTCAACTTTGGAGAAGGTACCATGAGGTGCTGAGAAAAGTTCATTCTTTTGTTTTAGAATGAAATGTTTTGTAGATGTCTGTTAATTCCATTTGCTTCATAACCTCTGGTAGTTTCTCTGTGTCTTTGTTAAGTTTCTGCTTCCATTGATGAGAGTGGGGTGTTGAAGTCTCCTACCATTATTGTGTGGTGCACTATATGTTTTGAGCTTTAGTAGTTCTTCTCTTATGAATGTGTGTGCTCTTGTATTTGGAGCGCAGATGTTCAGGATTGAGAATTTATCTTGATAGATTTTTCCTGTGATGAGTAAATCATATACTTCCTTAACTTTTTGATAACATTTTGTTGAAGATCTATTTTATTTAATATTAGAATGACTATTGCAGCTTGTTTTTTGGTACCATTTGCTTTTTACTCTGAGGTAGTGTCTGTCTTTGAAATGAGTTTCCTGGATGCAGCAAAATGCTGGATCCTGTTTATTTATTTATTGTGATAATCTATGTTTTTTTATTGGAAAATTGAGTTGATTTGAACAGATATTAAGGAATAGTGATTGTTATTTCCTGTTATTTTTGTTGTTACAATTAGAATTATGTTTGTGTATCTTTCTTCTTTTGGTTTTCTTTTTTCTTTTTTCTTTTTTTTCACTTTCAAGATCATAGTTTATTTATTACCCTAGATAAAAAGATAGTATAGATATTAGGGAGTCCCTTAAAATTCAACTCTAAAGTTATACGCATCTAGTATTTTTGCATCAAATGTTAACCAAAAGTTTCTAGACTCCTGAAAGCCCCACTATTAACATGAACTATAGTAATAAAAATTTGACATTTAATTTGTTCAAAGTATAGTATTTACATTATGAAACCAATAGTAAATAAACAGTGATAATGAATAAAATCAACATTAAAAAGCAGAGGTTTGTAGTTTTATGGTATGCTAATGATCATAATTGTATATAAAAATTAAAACATAGCAGAGCTTTCTGTTGGAAAATTCTTAATTGTCTTGAGTTGTAGTCGTTACTTGCTACCAATTTTCATGCAACATCTGCTGGGACTGATATCTGATTTTTTTTTCTCCAAGAAAAGATGAGTAGATAAATGCTATTTCAGAGCAGACATCAATTTACTTGAGGACAGAGAAGTGGAAAAACAAAACAAAACAAAAAACTGTACTCAAGATTAGTACTGGTCACAAGCCTCTTTCTTATAGAAATCATAAAAATAGGAAAAGTTAAGGAAAAATAAAAGTCCCCAAAGAGATGCATAGGTAAACCATCATGAGGGGCACAGCTCACAAAGAGCCCTGAAAGAGTCACATGAAGGTGTCTCCTCTCTCCTTCCATGAGGAGAGGTCTATTTTGCCATCAAATAACAATGAAAGAAGCAGGTGAGGGGCACCAGATGCACAATTAAATCTTTCAAAATGCTAAAATGAGGCAGAGGTGGTCAGAAGAAGAGGTGATTCATATATAATTCAAACTATATACAGCATAAAAGGAATGCAGTCCATCCCAAACTGGCTTTGTGAAACAATTGGACCTTTATGATTTAATAGCTAAAATTATAACCATTTATGTTTTGGGTTAGATGTTTTTTGTCTCTTGCATTTTCACTGACTGTTGTGTCAATGTTTTATATGTTGTCTTCAGACCCTTAGATCCTCTCTTCCATCTTTTGTTGGTGACTCTTGCATCTATGTCTCCTGATTTTTTTTTTTTAAGTTTTCTATCTCCAGAGTTGTCTCTTTTTGTGTTTTCTTTATTGTTTCTATTTTTCTTTTCAATTTCTTCATCTGCATGGTTGTGTTTTTCACTAGTTCTTTCACTGATTTTTGTGTTTCCTCTTTAATGGCTTCTATTTATTTATGTATGTTCTCCTGTAATTATTTTAGTGAGTTATCCACACACTTCTTGAAGATCTCCATCGTCGTGAAGTATGATTTAAAGTCTGAGTCTTGTTTTTCTGGTGTGTTTGGTAATCCACTACTTGCTGTGTTGGGAGAGCTGGGTTCTGATGTTGCCTGGTTGTCTTTATTTCCATTCTTAGGTTCTTTTACTTTCCTCTTGCCATCTTGTTATCTGTGATTACAGGTGGTCTTAACAAAATCAGAATGAAAATAAATGCATAACAACAGAAATTGAAGAAATTAAAAAAATAATGTGATACTAATACAAAGGTCCAGTGAGGAATTTCAGGAAGTTCTCAGAGAGAAGAAAGCATGGTGGTCTCTGGAAATGGGTTGCTTTTGGCCTAGAGAAATAGCAGAGTCTCCACCATTAGGACTCAGGACTTGTGCCCAGTGAGCTGACCTCCCAGAACAGCCTCACAAGAGCTATCACACCTGAGCCCACTGAGGCAGAACTGAGTCATTGCCATCAGAATTCTCTGCCTTCCCCCAAAGAGTCAAACACCTAGAGGTGATCTTCTTCCTGAGCCCACAGGCCCTCAGACCCACAGGAGAGACAGGCTCCAGTATGAGACAACAATATCACCTGTAATCACAGATAACAAGATTGCAACAGGAAAGCAAAAGAACCTAAGAAATGGAAACAAAGTCAACCTGGCAACATCAGAACCCAGCTATCCCACCCCAGCAAGTAGTGGATTGCCAAACACACCAGAAAAGCAAGACTTAGATTTTAATTATACTTCATGATGGTTATGGAGACCTTTGAGAAGCAGAGAACTTAGGCACAGGGGAAAATTTTTTGAACAGAACATAAATGGCTTATGTTCTAAGATCAAGAATTGACAAATGGGACCTCATGAAATTGCAAAGCTTCTGTAAGGCTAAAAATATTTTTATGTAAAAATTATGTTAAAATCTGAAAAAATAGTACTGACAAAATGTATAATTTTAAGCAAAGAATGTTTAAAATCTGTACATTTATCTTTGTTTTGTAAAATAAAGTTGTTTTAAAAAAATATTGTCAAACAGACAAAATTGCAGCCAACAGATTTGGAAAATATCTTTCCAACCATGCATCTGAAAGAGGGCTATTATCCAATATATACAAAGAACTCAAGAAGTTAGACTGCAGAGAATCAAATGATTCTATTAAAAATGGGGTACAAAGCTTAAGAAAGAATTCTCAACTGAGGAACATTGAATGATTCAGAAACACTTATAGAAATGCTCAACATACCTAGTAATCAGGGAATTGCAAATCAAAACAACCCTGAAATTCCACCTCACACCAGTTAGAATGGCTAAGATAAAGAACTCAGGTGACAGCAGATGCTGGCAAGGATGTGGGGAAAGAGGAACACTCCTCCACTGTTCGTGTGGATGTAAGGTGGTAAAACCACTCTGGAAATCAGTCTGTTGGTTCCTCAGAAAATTGGACATAGTACTACTGAAAAAATCAGCTATTCCACTCCTGGGCATATACCCCAAAGATGCTCCAACATATAAAAAGGACATATGTTCCATCATGTTTATAACAGCCTTATTTATAATAGCCAGAAGCTGGAAAGAACCCAGATGTCCTTCAACAGAGGAATGGATATAGAAAGTGTGGTACATTCATATAATGAAGTACTACTCAGTTATTAGAAACAATGACTTTATGAAATTCATAGGCTAGTAGATGGAACTAGAGACTATCATCTTGAGTGAGGTAACTTAGTCACAAAAGAACAGACATAGTATTCAGTCACTGATAATTGGATACTAGCCCCAGAAAGCTCTGAATACCCAAAACACAATTCACAGACATTTTGAAGCACAAAAAGAAGGACGACAAAAATGGAGATGCGTCAGTCCTTCTTAGAAGGGAGAACAAAACATAGGACAATGACAAATATAGGATCAGGGATTGAAGAAAAGATCATTCAGAAGTCGCCTCACCTGGGTATTCAACACATATGCAGCCACCAAATCCAAGCATTATAGCTGATGCCAAGAAGTACTTAGGCAGGATCTAGATAAAGATGCACTATGTTATAGTCATATAGCTACATCTGAGCTTGCTTGCAGATAACCATGAAACTAAACTCAAAGACCCCAATGAGGCTGTTACAGAAAGGACTGAAGGAGTTCAAAGGGGTTGTAACCCCATGAGAAGTACAACATTATCAACCAACTAAGCCCTCCAAAACTCCCATGTACTAAAACACCAACCGTTGAGCACCCATTGAGACACCTATAGTTCCAGTTGCATATGTAGCTGAAGATAACAGTGTCTGGCATCAGTATGAGAAGAGGCTTTTGGTCCAGGGTGGGCATGTTTTCCCAATGTAGAGTAATGCCAAGGCAATCAGGTGGAGAGGGTGATTAGGAGGGAGTGCACCTTTGTGAAGGAAATTGGAGGGGAAGGGGAGATGGGAGCCAAGTTGATGGAAAGGTATAACATCTGAAATGTAAATACAGAGTATCTAATAAAAATGAGAGAAAAAAAGAGAAGTATGATTTAATTCTAATAAGTGTGCCTTTATATGTTACTTTTACTTTTTACCTTACTGTATGTAATATTCTTTGTTTTGTGCATTTGGTGTTTTAACTATTATGTGATGGAAAAATTCTGTTCCTTTCTACTTGGAGTAATGTAGGCTTCTTGAATGTTTATGGACATCATTTTTTGTTGTTGTTGTTGTTTTTGTTTTTGTGTTTTTTTTTTTTTTTTTTTTTTTTTTTTTTTTTTTTTTTTAGTTTGGGAATATTTTCCTCTAAAATTTTGTTGAAAATATTTACTGGTCCTTTATGTTGGAATTCTTTGATCTCCTTTATACCTATTACCCCTATGTTTGGTCTTCTCATCATTTCCTGGATGTTTTCGGTTAGGAGCTTTTTGCATTTTCTTTTACTATTATGTCAATGTTTTCTGTTGTATCTTCTGCTCCTGAGAGTCTCTCTTCTATCTCTGATTCTGTTGATGATGCTTGCATCTCTGACAACTGATTTCTTTCCAGGTCTTCTATCTCTTGGCTTGTCTTTTCTTGTGAATTGTTTCTATATCTAATTTTAGATTCTGGATGATTTTGTTCAAATCCTTCACCTGTTTGGTTGTGTTTTCCTGTAATTGTTTATGGGATTTTTTATGTTTCTTCTTTAAGCATTTCTACTTGTTTACCTGTGTTCTCCTGTATTTTTTTAAGGGAGTTTATTTTTAAATGTCCCTTTAAAAGTCCTCTATCACCAATCTTGAGATTTGATTTTAGGTCTACGTCCTGCTTTTCCATTGTGTTGTGGACTTCCTGTGGTGGGAGACCTCAGTTCTTATTATGTTAAATAGCCATAGTTTCTGTTGCTTAGGTTCTGTTACTTGCCTCTATCCATCTGGTTATCTCTGGTGTTAGCTTTGCTGTCTCCAAGTGGAGCTTGTTCCTCCTGTGGGCCTGTGAGCCTGAGATGTCAGGAGTGAGAGCACTTCTTGTTGACAAGCTCTCTCAGGCAGGATTTGGTTAAGGAGAGCTGCAGGGCTGCTTCAACTCCATTGTGGAGTTGCCCTCTCTTTTTCTTAAAAAATATGGTGGTTTTGTGTTGTCTGGTAGGAAATTTTTCTGGGATCCTGAAGTGTGATCATTAGGGCATCCTGATGAAAAGTATTTCAAGGTGTTGGAGGCTGACACTTAGAAACAGGTGTTCCTAGGAAGAGGGAAGTTCAGGTGTCCACAAGTGGGAAGGAAGCAGAGATCCACCAAGATCTGCCTAGTTCTCAAAATGGAGCCAGAGAGTGCGAAGAGGCCATAGCAATTAGTCTATTACAGGGCTGTGAATGCGGATGGAGGAAAGAAGATAGAGGGAAGATCTGAAGCTATCATAAGTGGTTAGCTAGATTTCTTGCCCCTCTGTTTTATGCATCTGGCAGGTTCCCAGGGATATGGGGTGGAGTTAGGAGTTGAGATATTGTAATGTGTAAGTAGATGAAGTACTGGGTCCAGCCTCTTCACGGGATCGAAGTTCTCAATTGGAAGCAGGGATATCTGGAAGGTACACACTAAAAAACACAGACTACTTTTTGAGTACAAGCTGACAAGCCATTTTTCAGTGATTGAAGTTATTCTCTCTCCATTCTCTTTTTCTCTCACTCGCTTGCCTGCACACACTCTGCAGTCTCTTGTGCACTCTGCTTTTCTTCTTTATGCTTTTCTTTTCTAGACTCCCATGCTCAAACACATCTCTGTTGATTCCCCTTTTACTCTCCCTCACACACACTTTATACACACCTCACATTGTCACCACACGCAGTCTCCTTTTACTCACACACACACTCTCCATACATACCTCACATTCTTTCTTCACTCATTTTTTACATGCTCTTCTCATGCTCAATTTCTCTCACACACATCACACACACACAAAAACACACACACACACACACACACACACACACACACACAGAGAGAGAGAGAGAGAGAGAGAGAGGCTCTTGTATTCACACACTTGCTGTTTCTCTCTCACTAGTTTACTCATTCACCCACTCACTCATCCACTCGCTCACTTGTTCACTTGGTTGCTCTCACCTTTCTCTTGACTAAGTCTTTTATTGATACTCCAAAAGCAGGTAGAAAAAAAGACACTGTATAATTATTCCCAAATCAAATTCAACAGAATAACCATATCTCACAAAGAATTAAGAATTACAATTGTTCCCCAAACTTTCAAGCTTCCACTATGCCCACGCCTGTGGCCAAAATAATAACAATTGCAAGCTTGTCATTATTTAAACTTTAACTTTTAACTTGTTATACTTCAGAGCTCAGAGCTCCCAGGTCAGATACTTGCATTCTCCTGTAAAGCTCTAATGATAAATGACATGGACAAAGCTGACAGGCAGTGGTTAGAAAGAATTCGTTCCTCAGTAGTTCCTCTAGCTTCCTTTTCCTGTACACAGCACACAATGACTGTCCTAAGAATCCCAGCATTTTAACTTAGTTTTACTAGTATATAATATTATGCATTCTGTACTTTTTTATCCAGGAACCATTCTCAAATGTTGTGCAAAACTTATTTTATAACTTTAATAACTTTTCTCTTTCTTGAGGTCCCAAAGTTGGCTCTAATTCATTTTCTAATAACTTCTTCAAACTTTCTTTGAAAGCCAAGCATTAATCTCGAACTACCATTGAACAATTATTGCATTGTTTCCAAGATGAGAACACACAGCATGTACCTGGACCATTAGGACTGTGCTCTGCTGTGTCCCTATGACCCAATTTCCAACTGTTTAAGAATCATTACATCAAGGATCATCTAGTTTCTCAGCATCTACTAGAGCAGAAGGAGAAAGACATAGGAAAGTCAGATATAGTAAAATAATTAAGCACACCAAGTCAAACTGAAAAATATTCATGGACAAATGAAATCTATACAGCCATTTTCCAGGGCTAAGGTTAGGAGAATTGGGGACAACTGTCTTTTACAAAGAGCGGAAGCAGGCTACTGAGATGTCTCCATCCTGGCCTACTTCAGGCAGTCTCTTATTTCAGATAGTGGGTCCACTGGAGGGATGTGTCTCCTGCTTCTTGGGGTACAATCCCTAAGATACCATCCTTTTTCACAAGGAGCTGCCGTGGGATTCTGTGATGTCTCCATCCAGGCCACTGCTGGCACTCCCTGTCATGGTGCGCTGTCTCCAGAAATGCAGGGGATAGTTTCTGGATCCACTGAAGGTGGAGGCAGATAAGAAGGAGAACAAGTAAGTGTTCTGTTACAGAGCTGGAGATGATACTGGGGGATTGTTTTGGAGCAGAAGAGGAGGGAGTGTTGAAGATCCAAAGTTAAACTGCCTGCTTTCCTTTCCATAGTACCTTTATTGTCTTTAAAACTTTCATACAACTGTTACAATTGTACCATAATAATAAGCAATGCTTATTAAAATATATACTTATATAAAAAATTCTAAGTGTAGTTATACTTTTAGCCTATTATAGAGCATTTATTCCTCTAAACTTAAGTATCAATAAAATAGCTAATTTATATATGTGTATTTTCAGTACATTATACTTGGTAATTGGAATCAATTTAGAATAACTTTGCAAATTATGCGTTTATTTGCATTTTTATGATTTGACTTCATTATTAATACATCTCATGTCAAATCCCTGTTAATGATATAACTTTTATACTAATTTTACCCTCTTTTTATACTTATTTCTATTTATATTCTTGTGACACTATCGGAGTTGAATGTGTTACATGTTTATACTAGCTGTTTGCTTGTCTTATGCATAGTTTCCATGTTACAAAGCCATTTTTTCTTTCTCTCTCTTTCCAGACACATGTTGTGTCCTTTGAATAGAACTGATTTAAATTGTGATTTGTGTATCTTATTCTTCTCCATTACTCATAGCCAAACCAGATGTGTAAGAGTTTGACTAATCTGTTTTACCTGTCTTGGTTCTTACAGTCAGTGTTGCAAATAAGGAATAGAGTATTTGCATTTTAGTATTTGTTTTCCACATTCAAGGAGAATGAGTGTGTAATATGTGTGTAGGTTGTCACAGGATCTTGCTAAAGCACAGAATAGCCTTGAAATCAATACGTTCTTCCTGCTTCAGCCTTTTCAGTAATGGGGTTATTTGCATGAACTAGCATATCAGATTGAGTATCCATTTTGACTGTTGCTTTCTGAAGTTTTGAATGTCCTGTTCATTTGTAGCTTCCCTTTGGCAACTTTTACATTCATTTTGAGTCAGCATATTTTATATATATGTGGAAAAGAGACACTAAAATCCATCAAGAAAGCACATGTAAATAAAGTTAAATACTAGCAACAAAAATATTCATTTACATGTTTATAAAACAAAAAAGAAGAGACACAATTTTAAAAGGAAATAGAGAAATGTAAACAATGATTTGTAAAAGTTGAGAAAAGTAAACAGTGATTTGTAAAAGTTGTTGAAGTAGAACCAGGCAACTCTCGTTGAAAGTTAGTTTTCTAAAGTGATTTTTGCTTTGTTCTTATGGGTAGTCTCGCACACACAAAAAATTATCAGTAACATTCTTTCTCATCCCTCAAAGATATTGCAATCTAGTTTGTACTGTAAACATTTTTTTTCAATACCAGATGTTGTGTCAAGCCAGCTATTCCAGGATAGATGGAGACATGGTCAAGCAAGTGAATTATATGAGCATGAGAATATAAGCCAGATATACCATTTTCTTTCTTTTTCTTCATTTGTCCATTCATTTGTTCCTTCCTTACTTCCTTCCTTCTTTCCTTCCTTCCTTCCTTCCTTCCTTCCTTCCTTCCTTCCTTTATTTCTTCCTTCCTTCTTTGTAGGGAGCCATTTGTGCCACACCCAAACATGGCGCCGGCTTCCCGCCGAGAACTCAGCAAACAGAGCTGTTGCCCAGCCAAGAGACTTAATGCGCATGTGCCACATATGTCATAGCCCGCTCTCGGGGCATACTATTGAGTTACTGGAGGGCGCACCAATCAGGTAGCGACACGAGTCTCCTAGGCATATATAGCAGTGCATTTCTCCCCCACGTGGAGAGGGAGATAGTGGAGATATTGTGGGAGACCCCACATAGAGAGATGGCAGAGAGATCCCACGTGGAGAGGGACCCGATAAGAGAGATTGCAGAGAGATCCCACGTGGAGAGAGACTGGGCAGAGAGATCGCACGTGGGAGACTGCATATGAGAGGTCGCCTATACAGTAGACCCCAGTAGGGAGTCCCCAGCTTAGAGAGAAGTTTCCTGCTCAAGAAGTCCCCTGCTCAGAGTGCTGTACAATAAAGGTTGTCTGCAGAAGAATTTGGTTGTTGCACGCCTGTTCCTATTGGCGGGAAGCGTGGGCACGGGAGAAGTGGTGCCGAAATCCCGGGAGCGCCCAGGGGAACCTTCAGGCCGCTGAACTAGATTCAGAACTGTGGAAGAATTAAAAGGTAAGTTCTGAGAGACATGTCACTCTTTAGCTTTTACGGGGTGCCAAAAGAACATGCCAAAAACTTAGGCATGTCTCTTCTTGGATTTTCTCCGGCAGTAGAAGGGTTATTGCTTGCGTTTGTGGTAACTGTTTTAACATTACTGTTGTGGAAGTTATCTAGACGGAAAGTTAGCAGGCAGCACCTAGAGAGTGGGTCAGAAACAGAACGTGATAAAGAAAGAGACAAGGGAGGTAGTCTTTGAGAGACATGTTCAAAACAAGTCAGAAACAGAGAAATGGCAAAAAAATTTTAAAAAGGCAGTCTCCGAGAGACATGTTCAAAACAAGTCAGAATCGGAGAGGTGGCGGCGGAAGAACTGCCGGGAAAAGAGAGGACTGCGCCAGAGTCCAATTCTTTGTATCCGCTAAAGGAACAAATGGCAGAAAAACCGCCAGGAAAAGAGAGGATCTCGTCCGGGGAAACAGAGTACAATTTCCCGGAGAGAATGCTTTGTATCCGCTAAAGGAACAAAAGGCCTTAGAGCTGGCAGAAGAAAAATTAGAGGATGAATTATTTGAATCTGTGGAGGAAGATTTAGAGGAGGAGGCAGCAGAATGTGAGGTGGAGCGGTTTCAGCCCGGACAGAGGACTCCTGTAACACAACCGGAAGCTCTTAAAGCAGCTGTCATCTCTGCTCTTCCTCTTTACCCAGATAGGAAGTGCGAGTTCTTTTGTACTCCGGAGACATGCCATACCATCAGGCAAATGTTTCCCTTGTTTGAGGATTGTCACGTGCCCACGCTTCCTGCCGCTAGGAACAGGCGTGCAACAAACAAACAGATTCTTCTGCAGATAACCTTTATTGTCCAGCACTTTGAGCAGGGGGCTTCTTGAGCAGGAAACTTCTCTCTGAGCCGGGGACTCCCTACCGGGTTCTACTGTCTAGGCGACCTCTCACGCGCAGTCCCCCACGAGCGATCTCTCTGTCCAGTCTCTGTCCATGCGGGATCTCCTGCAATCTCTCCTATCGGGTCCCTCTCCATGTGGTACCTCTCCGCCATCCCTCCACGTGGAGTCTCCCGCAATCTCTCCACTGTCTTACTCTCCTCTCCACGTGGGGTAGAAATGCACTGCTATATATGCCTAAGAGACTTGTGTTGCTACCTGATTGGTGCATCCTCCTGTAGCTCAATCATGTGCCCCAAGAGTAGGCTGTGACTTTGTGGTTGCCAAGCAACACAAGGGGAAAAGGCCTCTGCAGGCTGAACAATGGGCGGGAAGCTGGCGCCATCTATTGGCGCCAACGGCTTCCTACAGAGGATGATCACTGCCTCGAACATATAAGCAAGTTAAAGAGTTGGCAAAGTCAGTCCAAACTTATAGAATCACTGCTAATTATACAAAAAACCTGGATAGGCTAATGCCATCTGGATTGCCAGTTGCTGGCCTATTTCCTAGCTAAAGGGTAATTTGTTTATTCCAGCCCAACCTAAGTGGTCACCTTTCTGTACAGGAAGAGATTCAGCCCTGTATCCTTGGATTGGCTGTCAATCTCGGGGTGTACATTGGGCAGTTAAGGGCCCTCAAATATATGGGGCAACTAGCTCCCCAGTAGTCTGGGAGCAGGAGAACCCCTGAGGAGAGCCATTCCAGGTTCCACGGAATTGGACCTCCGTGCCACCACCAAAATTGTCCTGACCCCACAAATGGGAGTTCAGCCTATCCCTTGTGACTTTAATGGGCCATTATCGGCTAATACAATAGGGATGCTTTTGGGACGGTTATTATCTGCCACCCTTAAAGATTTGGTAGTACACCCTGGGGTGATTGATCAAAATTATAAAGGCCAACTAAAGATCATGTGCTCCTCCCCTAGGGGTTTGTTTCCCATCCTAATTGCTCATCCTCCCCAATAGTCCTGCCCAATTTGCATCAAACTGGGCGAGAAGGGAGATCAAAGGGAGAAGAGGGAACAAGGCTTCAGTTCTTCAGGAACTGAGTTAGCATATCTATTAGTAGATTTAAATACTTAATTTGGAGATTAAAAGAAAACTTTTTAAAGGACTTTTGGACTCTGGGGCAAACAAAAGCATCATATCTACTAGGTGGTAGCCTGCTAAGTGGCCAGTTAATCAATCTTCCTATTCTTTAAGAGGCCTTGGTTATGAAGCCAGTCCTGCTATTAGTTCTAAATTATTAAAATGGAAAGCCCCTGAGGGACAAAAAAGAACTTTTACACCGTATGTCCTTCCACTACCTGTTAATCTATGGGGAAGAGACATTCTAACCGAACTAGGTCTTAAACTTATAAATAATTATTCCCTGCCTGCACAAGAGATAATGATTAATATGGGGTATATCCCCAAAAGAGGCATTGGCAAATGGATGTCACCCATGTTTCCTCCTTCAGAAAATTAAAATATGTACATGTGTTCATTGATACTTGCTCAGGAGTTATCTTTGCTTCTCCTTTATCAGGAGAAAAGGCTTCTCATGTTATTACTCATTGTCTTAAAGCGTGGAGTGCATGGGGCATTCCTAGTGTTAAAAACAGACATTGGTCCTGAATATACCACAGCAAAATTGCTTGAATTTTGCCATCACATGGGAGTTTCACTCCTGACAGGATTGCCTTATAATCCTCAGGGTCAAGGCATCATTGAACGTGCTCATCACACCCTAAAGGTTTATTTAAACAAACAAAGGGGGAATTGAAGAGGTGCCTCCCACACCCAAAATTTCTACTATACTTCTTATCTTGAATTTTTAAAATTTGAATGCTCATGGCCATTCAGCTGCCGAGTGCCATGGACAATTGCCTGTGCCACCTAAAGAGTTAGTAAAATGGAAAGATGTCTTCACTGATAATTGGAAAGGCCCGGATCCTATCTTAATACGATCCAGGGGAGCTATTTGTGTTTTTCCACAGGAAGAAAAAAGCCCGATTTGGATCCCAGAATGTCTAACACGTCGAGTGCTACCCGACGTTTCCAAAACCAATTCCAGTGGAACATGATGCTAAAGTCTTCCCTAAGTTTTTCACCACCGATATCAACTTGGGTGGGGGTGGGACTCTTTGGAGCAATCCTTTGCTGCAGACTTGCGTTGCTTCTCTGGCTGGTTTGTAAGCTCAAGGCCCAAACAAAAAGAGACAAGGTGGTTATTGCCCAAGCGCTTGTTGCTCTAGAACATAGAGCATCAGCCAATATCTGGTTGTCTATGCTTAAGCAGTAGGTCACCGGCCAGACAGCTCTTGCACTCCTAGAACTTCGGTTAATTGCACAGGATTAGAGTGTCTGGTTTGAGCAGCCAATGACGGATGCCGAGCAAAGCATCGCACTGAGAGCCCCTTGTCGTGGGGTATCTCTGGGAGGTATGTCATTTTGCATGAGGGTTGCCTGCCCCAGTGTCCCTCCCTCAGAAAAACGGCAGAGTGACAGGTCAAGAGTACTACAGGCTACAAAAAGTCTAGCGGTTACTCCTGTACATGGTCTTTATACACCTTAATGAGGATTTGACTTCTATCTCCGCCCTCCTAATATGGGTGTCCTACTTTGCTTAAAGAATAAAAGAGGGGGAGATGTGGGGCACTGCCTGCACATTCTCCATTACAAGATGGCACTGACATCCGGCTGGAGTTAGCAGTAAACAAGTCATGTGCTCACGTGCTGGGTAACTTTCCACTCCTTGAGCTCTGCCTCTCCCGTGGCGTCATAGGGCCTGATGAGTTTCAACCAATCAGGGGGCTCCACATCCAAGGTGAGGACAGATTCCTATGTAAGGGGATGGGCTAGATAGTTTGGGTTGATGACAGCCCTGCTCCTGATGCTTTAGAACCAGAGAGTCAGAGGAGAGGCGAGATGGGCGATTCTGTCGGTGTTTCCAAAACCAATGCCCCTTTGCCTTAATGCAAAACTATTTTCTTGTTTGTTTGTCACCATTGTAACCTTTGATGTACTGTACTTGCCCTTAGACACAGAGATAGCAGGGTTATGGGGATTAGAACTCTTGCCTTATCAACTAATTTTGGCATGCTTTTGTGCAGAGAGACTGTGTTTCTGCTCTAGATGGTGTGCAAACTTCGTACTCAACAATAACGTGACAAAGTGGTCATAGCACAAGCTCTTGCTGCACTTGAAATAGGCACCTCTCCCTCTGTTTGGCTTAAAGGTCCAACAAGAGCCTGATGGTTGATCGGCCATGTTTTTATTTAAGAAAGTAGGGGGAGATGTAGGGAGCCGTTTGTGCCACACCCAAACATGGCGCCGGCTTCCCGCCGAGAACTCAGCAAACAGAGCTGTTGCCCAGCCAAGAGACTTAATGTGCATGCACCACATATGTCATAGCCCGCTCTCGGGGTATACTATTGAGTTACTGGAGGGCGCACCAATCAGGTAGCGACACGAGTCTCCTAGGCATATATAGCAGTGCATTTCTCCCCCACGTGGAGAGGGAGATAGTGGAGAGATTTCGGGAGACCCCATGTGGAGAGATGTCAGAGAGATCCCACGTGGAGAGGGACCCGATAAGAGAGATTGCGGAGATATCCCACGTGGAGAGAGACTGGGCAGAGAGATCGCACGTGGGAGACTGCACATGAGAGGTTGCCTATACAGTAGACCCCGGTAGGGAGTCCCCGGCTCAGAGAGAAATTTCCTGCTCAAGAAGTCCCCTGCTCAGAGTGATGTACAATAAAGGTTGTCTGCAGAAGAATTTGGTTGTTGCACGCCTGTTCCTATCGGCGGGAAGCATGGGCGCGCGACACTTCTTTCCTTCCTTCAATTATAAAATAATAAATTTTTTAGTCAAAAGCAATACTGAATAGAATAAATACTATGATAGTTTACAAGGCATTTGCGAGTTCATAGAAGATAGTTTTGACAGAAGTATAATGTATCTATTCCAGCAGGTGCTGCCTTCTCTCCAATGGAAGTGGTCCACTGTACTTAATTAGCAATCAAGTCATTTGTTGATCTCACTGGAAAATTAATTTATATTTTCACTCTGTGTTGCTTTTTGCTGCTTGTGTTTTTGGTACTCAGTAGCAGATATAGCATCACAGCCTTGATGAGAAAATCCATGCTTTTGAGTCCATGCATGACCACCATTCTTGTTATCATAGACATGATGTTCACAGGCTCATTGGACAATGACAGGATAGTAAAGCTCTTATGCCTCATCAAAGAAACTTTTTCATTACATCAGATGTATACCATTAAAGGAAACCACAAATGGTCAAAATGCAGAGTCCAATCTACTCTAGATTGCCTGCCCTGATCATACATTGACAACATATAAGGATCAGTAAACATAGCACAAAAATTAATGAAAAGATTTTAAGAACAAGAGAATTAACATGTATTCTATGAAATATTATGTTCTATATATGACAGAGAGCCTAAGTCATATAAATCTTAAAAATATAGTTACCAAAATAAGACCAGTATAATGAAAATACAAGTTGACAAAATATTGTGGATGGGAAAATCTCATAAGGTTTTCCCATAGATCAAGCATTACAGGTAACTATTGGTTTCTGAAAGAAAGAGGAATCTTTTTAACTGGTAAGTTCCTTAATAGGCTATCCAATTCTAAAGTCAGTTATATACTCAAATACATATACAAAATAATAAATGAATAAATGTACTTAGTAGGGCAAACTCACACACACACACACACACACACACACACACACACACACACAAATACCAATAAAGAAGAAGTCATAAACATGGGAGGAAGATTGAAGAACATGGGAGAAGTTGGAGATGGAAGAGGGATTGGTAGAAATGATGTAAATACAGTACTAATAAATAAAAATATAAAAATATTAAGTGAATACACCAAATCAGAGTTCTGAAGAAATTCTTTACATTTTCAGAATGTAAAAATAAAACCACAATAATGATGAAAGCATTTCAATGTCTAAAATGCTTGTTATGCAAACTTGGCAATGTGACTTTGTATTCCCAGCATCCAGATGAAGGCCAGATGCAGTGGCATGTGTCTGTAAACCCAGCATTTAAGGATGAGGCCAAAAGGTCTCCAGAAGAACACTTGATTTAAAGCAGTTGAGATTTAGCCCCTGCTTCACTAAGTTAAAGAATACTATTAAATAATCAGCCTATTGCTTTAAGATTATACTTGCCTCACTGTATGGCTTGTTCCTCATGACAAAGAATTGGCCCTGCTTCTTCATTTTCACATTATAAGGATCCAACATGTACTTGTAAGCAAATGTGTTTCTTTATTTCAGCTGATTCATGAGCTGAAACTGACTTCATGCTATGGCCCAGCTCCTCACATATCAGGAAGAGTTATCAAAGCAAGATGCCTACTCTTATTGCCATTTTCATTCTGTTTCTCTGGTTTACATGCTTGTGTTCTTGCTTTCTTTCATTCTCTCCACTCCCACTCTTTATTCCTCCCTCTCTTCTTCTTTCTCACCCTTCCACTGTTCTCAGGTTCTTCTCCAATACTGTCAATAGCAGTGATCTTTTTACCATTTTACCTTAAGCTAACATTCTTAATATTTCTTTAATGATCTCTCACAACATAACCCTGTGATCCTGCCTCTGGCATGATGGATTGTCCCACATGATGCCTTGCCACTTCATGGCCTAGTGCTATTCTCTATGGGATCTATCACCCATGATCCTAACAAATCTCTCTCTCTCTCTCTCTTTTTTTTTTTTTTTTTTTTTTTTTTGGTGAGGGGTCGTTTTACTGTCAGTTACTTTCTAGAGTCCAACTGCGAAAGAGTGATTAAGAAAGACATTTTATATTGACTTTTCACCTCCACATGTACATTCATGGGTAAGTATACACCCCACATAGGTGCACAAATTTTTGAAACACACACACACACACACACACACACACACACACACACACACACACGCACGCACTCCTAGTGAATAATCCTTCAGAAATATAAGTGGGTGTCTTAGCTTTAAGGAGATAATATGTATCCTTAAATGTTAAAAGTGTGAGAAACACAAGGAACAGCAGAGACACAGAGCAACAGGCCTGGTGAGAATGGGTTCCGTCTAGCCAGGGACAGAGATATCTCTGCGGAGCACAAGGAAAGTGTGCCCCTGCCTGGCTCAATCCAGGGAACCAGGACCAGGAATCGGGCCCTCTGTTCCCAGCCAGTGCTTTTGGGTGCACAACAGGCGCTCGGACCATCTGCCACAAGAAACAGTGAAGACACAGAGCAACAGGCCTGGTGAGAACGGGTTCCAACAAGCCAGGGGGCAGAGAGATCTCTGCGGAACGCGCAGAAAATGTGCCCCTGACCAGTTTGACCCAGCGACGCAGGAACCCAGAATCTGGCCCTCTGTATCCAGCCAGCTGCTTTTGGGTGCACAACAGGTGCTTGGACCATCCGCCACCAGGAACAGCAGAGATCCAGGGACACAGTCCAGGTAGAAGGGAAAGGCAAGAACCAATCACAGACAACAAGATGGCAAGAGGAGAGCAAAAGAACGTACCCCAGGGAAACAAAGACAACCTGGCAACACTAGAACCCAGCTCTCCAATCACAACAAACAGCAGAATGCCAAATACTCCAGAAAAGGAAGACTAAGACCCGAAATCTTACCTCAAGATGATAATAGAGATCCTTAAACAAGAACGGGAAGAAAAGCATAAAGAATAAGAAGCTTTTAAAGAAGAAACAAGAAAAACACCCAAGAACTAAAAGAACAAGAAGAAAACAGAACCAAAGAGATGAATGAATGGAAGAAAGAATTTAAAATGGAAATAGACACAATAAAGAAAACACTAAAAGGGACAACGCTAGAGGGAGAAATCCTAAAAAAAAAAATCAGTAGTCACAGATGCAAGCATTTCCAACAGACTACAAGAGATGGAAGAGAGACTCTCAGGGGCCAAAGACAACATTGAAAACATAGACAAAACAGTCAGAGAAAATGCAAAAACCAAGAAGTTCCTAACCCAAAACATCCAGGAGATCCAGGACACAATGAGAAGGCCAAACCTAAAGATAATGGGAATAGAAGAGGGCAAAGAATATCAACTAAGAGGCACAGTAAATATCTTCAACAAAATTGTAGAAGAAAACTTCCCTACCCTTAAGAATGAGATGAGCAGGAGCATAAAAGAAGCCTTCAGAACTCCAAATAGGTTGGACCAGAAAAAAAATTCCTCCCGACACATAATAGTAAAAACACCAAGTGCCCAAAGCAAAGAAAGAATACTAAAAGCAGTAAGGGGAAAAGGTCATGTAACATATAAAGACAAACCAATCAGAATCACATCTGATTTCTCAACAGAGACTATGAAAGCTAGAATAGCCTGGACAGACATCATGAAGACCCTAAGAGAGCACAAGTGCCAGCACAAGCTGCTATACCCAGCAAAACTCGCAATCACCATAGATGGAGAAACTAAGATATTGCAAGAAAAAAACAAAATTTATACAATATCTGACCACAAACTTAGCACTACAATGAATTATAGGTCGAAAACCCAACACAATGAGGGGTACTACATCCTAGTATAAACAAGAAAACTCCTAAGCAAGAAAATCAAAAGAACACAGACACACTGGCACAATTCTCCTCGAAAAGCAAAAATAGCAGGAAACAGCAACCACTATTTCTTGATATCTATTAACATAAATGGACTCAACTCCCCAATAAAAAGATATAGGCTATCAAACTGGATACATAAACAAAACCCAGCATTTTGCTGCATATAGGAAACTCATCTCAGAGACAAAGACAGATACTATCTCAGAGTAAAAGGCTGGGAAAAAAACTTCCAAGCAAATGCCCCCAAGAAGCAAGCTGGAGTGGCCATTCTAATATCGAATAAAGTAGATTTTCAACCAAAAGTTATCAAAAAACATGAGGAATGACACTTTTTACTCATTACAGGGGAAATCTGTCAGGAGGAACTCTCAATCCTTAACATATATGGTCCAAATACAAAAGCACCCATATTCATAAAGAAACCCTACTAAAGCTAAAATATACATTTTACCACACACAATAATAGTGGGAGACTTTAATACCCCACTCTCACCAATGGACAGATCATGGAAACAGATACTGAACAAGAACACTATAAAACTAGCTTTCATGTTCTTTCTAAGACTTTTTAACATGTAGAGGTGTTGAATTTTGTCAAATGTTTTCTCAGCATCTAATGAGATGAGCATGTGGTTTTTTTCTTTGAGTTTGTTTATATGGTGGATTATATTGATGGATTTCCTTATATTAATCCATCCCTGCATCCCAGGAATGAAGCCTACTTGATCATGGTGAATGATTGTTTTGATGTGTTCTTGGATTTAGTTTGCAAGGATTTTGTTGAGTATTTTTGCATCAATTTTCATAAGTGATATTGGTCTGAAGTTCTCTTTCCTTGTAGGGTTTTTCTGTGGTTTCGGAATGAGGGTTATTATAGCCTCCAAAAATGAATTAGGTAGTGTTCCATCTGATTCTATTTTGTGGAATAGTTTGGAGAGTATTGGTATTAGGTCATCAATAATTGTCTGATAAAATTCTGCACTGACCCCATCTGGACCTGGGTTTTTTTTTTGGTTGGGATGTTTCTGATGACTGCTTCTATTTCTTTAGGTTTTATGGGATTATTTAGATGGTTTTTCTGGTCCTGGCTTAACTTTGTTATCTTGTATCTGTCTAGGAATTCATCCATTTCCTCTAGATTTTCCAGCTTTGTTGAGTATAGGATTTTGTAGTAGGATCTGATGATTTCTTGAATTTCTTCAGTTTCAGTCCTTATTTCTCCACTTTCCTTTCTGATTTTGTTAATTTGGATACTTTCTCTTTTCCCTCTAGGTAGTCTGGCTAAGGGTTTATCAATCTTGTTAATTTTCTCAAAGAACAAGCTCTTGGTTTTGTTGATTTTGTGGATGGTTCTTTTTGTTTCTATTTGGTCTATTTCTGCCCTCAGTTTATTTCTTGAAGTCTACTCCTCTCGGGTGTATCTGCTTCCTTTTGTTCTAGAGCTTTCAACTGTGCTGACAGGTTGCTAGTGTATGCTCTCTCCAGTTTCTGTTTAGAAGCACTCAGAGCTATGAGTTTTCCTCTCTGTACTGCTTTTATTGCATCCTATAGGTTTGGGTATGTAGTTTTTTCATTTTCATTAAATTATAGAAAATCCCTAGTTTCTTTCTTTATTTCTTCTTTGACCCCACTATCCTTTAATAGAGCATTGTTTAGTTTTCATATGCATATGACCTTTTTGTTGTCTTTGTTCCTATTAAAGACCAGCCTTAGACCAGGGTGATCTGAAAGGATACATGGGAGTATTTCAATTTTCTTATATCTATTGATGTTTGTTTTGTGACCAATTATGTGGTCAGTTGTCGACAAGGTGCAGTGAGGTGTTGAGAAGAAGGTGAATTCTTTTTTTTAGGATGATATGTTCTGTAGATATCTATTAATTTCAGTTGTTTCATAACCTCTGCTCGTTTTACTGTGTCCTTGTTCAGTATCTGTTTCCATGATTTGTCCATTGGTGAGAGTGTGGTTTTAAAATCTCCCACTATTATTGTGTGGGGTAAAATGTATCTTTTGAGCTTTAGTAGGGTTTCTTTTATGAATATGGGTGCTTTTGTATTTGGAGCATATATGTTAAGGATTGAAAGTTCCTCCTGACAGATTTCCCCTGTAATGAGTAAAAAGTATCATTCCTCATTTTTTTTTTTTTGATAACTTTTGGTTGAAAATCTACTTTATTCGATATTGGAATGGCCACTTCATCTTGCTTTTTGGGGTCATTTGCTTGGAAGTATTTTTCCCAACCTTTTCCTCTGAGATAGTCTGTCTTTGTCTCTGAGATGAGTTTCTTGTATGCAGCAAAATGCTGGGTTTTGTTTATGTATCCAGTCCGATAACCTATATCTTTTCATTGAGGAATTGAGTCCATTCATGCTAACAGATATCAAGGAATAGTGGTTGCTGTTTCCTGCTATTTTTGCTTTTCGAGGAGAATTGTGCCAGTGTGTCTGTGTTCTTTTGGTTTTCTTGCTTAGGAGTTTTCTTGTTTTTACTAGGATGTATTTCTTCTGGTTGTATTGGGTTTTTGACCTATAATTCATTGTAGTGCTGGGTTTGTGGTCAGATATTGTATAATTTTCGTTTTTTCTTGCAATATCTTAGTTTCTCCATCTATGGTGATTGATAGATTTGCTGGGTGTAGCATCTCGGGCTGGCACTTGTGCTCTCTTAGTGTCTGCCTGATATCTGTCCATGATCTTCTAGCTTTCATAGTCTCTGTTGAAAAATAATGTGTGATTTTGATTGGTCTGCCTTCATATGGTACATGACCTTTTTTCCTTACTGATTTTAGTATTCTTTCTTTGCTTTGGGCACTTGGTGTTTTGACTATTATGTGTCCGGAGGAATTTCTTTTCTGGTCAGATCTATTTTGAGTTCTGTAGGGTTCTTTTATGCTCATGGTCATCTCATTTTTAAGGGTAGGGAAATTTTCTTCTACAATTTTGTTGAAGATATTTACTGTGCCTCTTAGTTGATATTCTTTGCCCTCTGCTATTCCTTTTATCCTTAGATTTGGTATTCTCATTGTGTCCTGGATGTCCTGGACATTTTGGTTAGGAGCTTTTTGGTTTTTGCATCTTCTCTGACTGTTTTGTCTATGTTTCAATGTTGTCTTTGGCCCCCAAGATTCTCTCTTCCATCTCTTGTAGTCTGTTGGAAATGCTTGCATCTCGACTCCTGATTTTTTTTTTTTTTTAGGGTTTCCTCCTCCAGTGTTGTCTTTTTTAGTGTTTTCTTTATTGTTTCCATTTCCATTAGAAATTCCTTCCTCTCCTTGGTACTGTTTTCTTCTAGTTCTTTGATTTCTTTGAGTGTTTTCCTTGTTTCTTCTTTAAAAGCTTCTATTTTTTTTCTCCTGTTTTCGTTTAAGAATCTCTATCATATTCATGAGGTATGACTTAGGGTCTGAGTCTTCTTTATCTGGAGTCTTTGGCATTCTGCTGTTTGCTGTAATGGAGAGCTGGGTTCTGGTGTTGCCAGGTTTTCTTGTTTTTTTTTTTTTTGGGGGGGGTGGGTAAGTTCTTTCGCTTTCCTCTTGCCATCATTATACGTGGTTTTGTTGTCAGTTATCGTTTCTTGCCTTTCCATTGTACCTGGCCTATCCCTGGATCTCAATGTGTTCCTGGAGACAGATGGCTTGAGGTTCTATTCTGTATGCATGAGCTGCTGGCTGATAACAGACAGCCCAAAGCAGGGTTCCTGCTTCCTTGAACCATGTGGGGGGGTGGGTAGAGGGCACACTTTCTGCTTGCTTGGCACAGACCTCTCTGTTTCCCAGCTACTTGGCTACTTGGAGCACCATCTCACTAGGCCTGTGTCCCTGGATCTCTGCTGTTCCTGGTGGTAGATGGCCTGAGTGCCTGTTCTGCATGCATGGGGCGCCGGCTGGGCTGGAAACACACAACTCAGAAGCAGGGTTCCTGCTCCTCTGAACCAGTCAGGTGTGGGGCACACTTTTGATGTGCTCAGCAGGGATCTCTCTGCTCCCAGGCTACTCAGAACACCTTCTCACCAGGCCTGTGTCCCTGCATCTCTGCTGTTCCTGGTGGCAGATGGCCTGAGTGCCTGTTCTGCACGCATAGGGCGCTGCCTGGAAACAGAGCTCTGAAGAAGGGTTCCTGCTCCTCTGATTCAGTTCAGGGGGGCACACTTTGCACTTTTAGCATGCTTGGCAGAGATCTCTCTTCTCCCTGGCTATGAGGAACGCCTTCTCACCAGGCCTCAAAACTTTGCTATTTCATGAGGTCACATTTGTCGATTCTTTATCTTAGGGCATAAGCCATTTGTATTCTGTTTAGGAAAAGTCCCCCTTGCCTATCTGTTCTAAGCTCCTTCCCAGTCTCTCTTCTATTAGTTTCAGTATACCTAGTTTTAGGTGGATGTCTTTAATCCACTTGGATTTGAACTTTGTACAAGGCTATAAAAAAAGATCAATTTACATTCTTTTGCATGCTGTCTGCCAGTTGAACCAACACCCTTGTTGAGGAGTCTGTCCTTTTTTCATTGAATACTTTTAGCTCCTTTGTCAAAGATGAAGTGATCATAGGTATGTGGGTTCATTTCTACATCTTTGATTCTATTTGATTGGTCTACCTACCTGTCTCTGTTTCAATACCATACAGTTTTTATCACAATTGATCTGTAATACAGCTTGGGGTCAGGGATTGTGATTCCCTTGGAAGTTTTTTTTTTAATGTTAAGAATGGTTTTTGCTCTCCTGGGTTTTGAATATTTCAAATAAATCTGCAAATTGCCCTTTCTATTTCTATGAAGAATTTAGTTGGAATTTTGATGGGGATTGCATTGAATCTGCTTGTTTTTTGCAAGATGGCCATTTTTACAATGTTAATCCTTCCAATCCTTGGCATGGGAGATCTTTTTATCTTCTGAGATCTTCCTCAATTTCCTTCTTCAGAGATGTGAAATTCTTGTCATACAGGTCTTTCACTTGCTTAGTTAGAGTCACCCCCAAGGTATTTTATATTCTTTGTGAATATTATGAAGGGTGTTGATTCTCTAATTTCTTTCTCAGTCCATTTGTACTTTGAGTAGAGAAAGCTACTGATTAGTTCAAATTAATTTTATATTCACCCACTTTGCTGAAGGTGTTTATTAGCTATAAAAGTTTCCTGGTAGAATTTTTGAGGTCACTTAAGTATACTATCATATCATCAGTAAATAGAGATATTTTGACTTCTTCCTTTATGATTTGTATCCCTTTGTCCTCTTATTGATGTCTTATTGCTCTCACCAGTAATTCCAGTACTATATTGAATAGGTAGGGAGAGAGTAGACAGTTTTGTCTAGTCCATGATTTTAGCTGGATTTCTTCAAGTTTCTGACCATTTACTTTAATGTTGGCTACTGGTTTGCGGTATTTTGCTTTTACTATGTTTAAGTATGAGCCTTGAGTACCTGACCTTTCCAAGCCTCTTAGCATAAATGGCTGTTGAATTTTGTCAAATGTTTACTCAGCATCTAGAGAAATGATCATGAGTTTTTTTTTTTTTTTTTTTTTTTTTTTTTTTTTTTTTTTGGTTGCTTTGAGTTTGTTTATATAGTGGATGACACTGATGGATTTCTGTATTTTGAACCATCCTTGTATTCCTGGGATAAAGCTTACTTGATTATGCTGAATGATCATTTTGCTGTGTTTTTGAAGTCAGTTTGCAAGAATTTTATTGAGTATTTTAGCATCAATGTTCATGAGGGTAATTGGTTTAATGTTCTCTTTCTTTGTAGCATATTTGTGTGGTTTAGGAATGAGTGTAATTGTGGCTTTGAAGAATGAGTTTGTTATTATTTTCTATGTTTCTATTTTGTGGGATAGTTTGGAGAGTATTGGTATTAGGTTTTCTATAAGGGTCTGATTCTGCACTGAACCCATCAGGTCCTGGGATTTTTTGGTAGGAAGGGTTTTGACGACTGCTTCTATTTTTTAAGGTGTTATGGGATTGTTTGTATGGTTTATCTGAGCCTGATTTAACTTTGGTACCTGGAATGTCTAGAAAATTGTCCATTTCCTCTAGATTTTCTAGTTTTCTTGAGTATAAGCTTTGTAGTATTATCTGATGATTTCTTGAATTTCCTCAGTTTCTGTTGTTATATTATTCATTTTTGATCTTGTCAATTTGGATACACTCTCTATGCCCTCTTGTTATTCTGGCTAGGGTATATCAATCTTTTTGATTTTCTCAAAGAACCAGCTCTTGGTTTTGTTGATTCATTGTTTAGTTGTTTTTGTTCCTATTTATTTGATTTCAGCTCTGAATTAGATTATTTCCTGCTATTTACTTTTCTTGGGTATATCTGTTCTTTTTTTCTTTTTTTCCTAGAGCTTCCAGTTGTGCTGTTAAATTGTTATTGTATGCTCTCTCCATTTTCTTTTTGCAGGTTCTGGGAGCTATCAGTTTTTCTTTTAGCACTGCTTTATTGTATCCCAGAAGTTTGGGTATGTTGTGCCTTCATTTTCATTATATTCTAAAGTTTTACTTTTTATTTTATTTCTTTCTTTACCACACTATCATCAAGTAGAGCTTTCCTTAGCTTCCATGTATAGGTGATATTTTTGTTTATTTTTTTTTATTGTTGAAGCCTTAGTCCCTGGTGATCTGATGGAATGCATGGGATTATTTCAATCTTCTTGTACCTGTTGAGGCCTGTTTTGTGACCAATGATCAATTTTGCAGAAGGTGCCATGAGGTGCTGAGAAGAAGCTTTATTCTATTGTTTTATGATGAAATACTCTACAGATATCTGTTAAATCCATTTGGTTAATAACTTCTGTTAGTTTCACTGTGTCTCTCTTCAGTTTCTGCATCCATGATCTGTTCATTGATGAGATTTGGGTGTTGAAGTCTCCCACAGTTATTGCGTGTGGTGTAATATATGCTCTTAGCTTTAGTAGAGTTTCTTTTATGAATGTGGGTGCTCTTGTATTTGGAGCATAGATGTTCAGCATTGAGAGTTCATCTTGATAGATTTTTCCTTTGATGAGTAAAAAGTGTCATTCTTTTTATTTTGACTTTTGGTTGAAAATCTATTTTATTCAATATTAGGTGGATATTCCAGCTTGTTTCTTGGGACCATTTGGACAGGTTTTTCCCAATCTTTGACTCTGATGTAGTGTCTGTCTTTGTCTCTGAGATGAGTTTCCTGTATGCAGCAAAATTCTGGATCCAGTTTATATATCCAGTCTGATAGTCTATTGAGTCCATTGATTTTAGAGGTATTAAGAAATAGTGTTTGTTGTTTACTGATATTTTTTTGTTAGTATAGCTGTTATGTGTGTTTTTCTTCTTTGATGTTTGTTGCAAGAGAGTTAGTTTCTTGATTCTCCTAGGGAGAAGTTTCCATCTTTGTGGTGATGTTTTCCATCTATTATATTTTGTAGGGCTGGATTTGTGGATAGATATTGTATAGATTTGTTTTTGTCATGGAATATTTTGGTTTTTCCATCTATGGTGATAGAGAGTTTGCTAGATATAGTAACCTGTCCTGGAACTTGTGTTCCTGTAAGGTCTGTATGATGTCAATCCAGGATCTTTCATAGTCTCTGTTGAAAAGTCTGGTGTAATTCTGATCAGTCTGCCTTTATATGTTACCTGATCTTTTTTTTTTTTTTAACTGCTTTTAGTATTCTTTCTTTGTTTTGAGTATTTGTTGTTTTGACTATTATGTGTTGGGAAGAATGTCTTTTCTTGTCCAGTCTATTTGGGGTTCTATAGGCTTCATGTATGTTCCTTGTCATTTCTTTGTTTTAGGCTAGGGAAGTTTTCTTCTATAATTTTGTTGAAGATATTTACTGGGCCTTTTAGTTGGGAATCCTTGCTCTCTTCTATACCTATTATCCTTATGTTTGTCTTCTCATTGTGTCCTGAATATCCTGAATGTTTTGGGTTAGAATATTTTTCAGTTTTGCATTTTCTCTGACTGTTGTGTCAATGATTTCTATGGTATCTTCTGCTCTTGAGATTTTTCTCCTCCATCTCGTGTATTCTGTTGGCGATGCTAGCATCTATGACACTTGATGTTTCTCCTAGGTTTTCCAACTTCAGGGTTGTCTTTTTTTGTGTTTTCTTCATTGTTTCTATTTTTGTTTTCAGTTCCTTCACATGGTTGTTTGTGATTTCCTTTAGCTTTTTAAGTGATTTTTTTTTTTGTTTCCTCTTTTAAGGGCTTCAACTTATTTGCGTGTATTCTCTTGGTTTGTGTGTACTTCTTTAAGTGTATTATTTGTGTGTTTTTCAAAGATCTCCATCATCACTGTGAAGTATGATTACAAGTTCAAATCTTGATTTTTGGGTGAGTTGGAATATGCACTATTTGCATGGTGATGGGACAACTGGGTTCTGATGTTGCCAGGTTGTCTTGGTTTCCATTTCATAGTCTTGCGCTTGTCTCTTGCCATCTTCTTTTAGGTGATGCTAGGTGATCTTGTTGTCTTTTACTAGAATTTCTCTTTTTTGTAGGTCTGTGGGCCTGTGGTCTGCATAGGGAGATTTTTTCCTGGGCGTTTGTCTCTGGGTAGGCTGTGAGTTCCAGTGGCAGAGCTCAGTTCTGATGTAGCTGACCGAGTCTGGCCTTTGGCCAGAATTGTGTGCTCTTTGGCTGTATTGCTGCCTGTGCTGGAAAGCTCTGGGCGGCCTCTCCCTGGGTAGACAGTGAGCAGAGGAAGTTGTCTCACCTTTACACTTAGGATGAATAGCGCTCCTGCAGCTCTCCCGAGATCCCAGAGACCTGTGTGCAGGTGGACCAACGGTCCTGACAAAACTTGTCTTCCTGATTATTATTCATGTGAATAAGGACCTCATACCTTCTATGTATCCATATGTTTTTGTCTGCTTGTCTGTCTCTCTGTCTGTCTGTCTCACTTAGGGTTTCTATTGAAATAAAAAGCTATAACTAAAAGCACCTTGTAGAGTACAGGGTTTATTTCACTCACAGTTCCAACAACCCTAACAGTTGTCAGTCAAAAGCAGTGAGGGCGGGACCTTCAGGCCATATAGAGGTATTGTTTACTGGCTTTCTTTACATGACTTGATTTATATGTGTTTTTATACAACCCAGCTCTATCAGCCCAGGGATGGCACCAACCACAGTGGTCTTGGCCCTCCACCATCAATCAAAGATAAGAAAATGTCTTATAGACTTGCCTGCAGCTATATCCTAATGGGGGCATTTTTAAAATTGAAGTTTCTTCCTTTCAGATGACTTTAACTTGTATCAAATTGACAAAAAACTATCTAACGCTCCTCCCTCTCCCTCTCTCACATCTATCTACCTATCATCATCTATCTGACTATCATCTATATAAATTACTTTCCTCATAGATGCAACAAAATACAAGGAAGTACAGGTTTATTCTGGATCACAGTTTGAGAAAGAGTTTGTCAATGTAAGGAACTCAACACATTTAGTTACATTGTATCTATTGTCATGAGTGGATAAGAAATGAATGCTTAGATTTAGCTCCCTCTCCCACTTTCTATGCAGACTGGAACCATAATTCATGGCATGATGCTACCTACACTGAGGTAGGATTTCCTTTCTGAATTTCTGATAAATAACCACGAATAAACATACCAGGAGGTTTATATATTTGGTGATTCATTTATTTATTCATTTTTGATTTTTTTGAGTCAAGATTTTTCTGGGTAGCCCTGTCTGTCCTGAAACTTATTCTGTAAACAGGATGGTCTTAAATTTAAAGATTTGCCTGCTTCTGCCTCTTGAGTGCTGGGATTAAAGATGTTTGCAATGACCTCTGGTTTTTTGGTGACTTTAGATCTTATAAAATTGATAGTCAACATTAACTATTTTTGTTCTATCTTCTATCTATCTATCTATCTATCTATCTATCTATCTATCTATCTATCTATCTATCAATCATATATATTAGTACACTAGGCAATATATTAGTAGTAAATTTTAATATACTATATCATTATTTTTTATTTATTTGAGAACTCTCCCATCATTGCTTTCATTAATCTCCTTGCTTATCTCTTTCTGGCCCTATTCTTAGAATCACAAAATATCAGTTCATTCTTTCTCCCTTACCTCATTTTTCTCTCCCTTTCTCTTTCTGAATCCAAACACTCTTAAGACCCATTCTTCTCTTTTTAAATCTACTTTCTGCACACACACACACACACACACACACACACAAACAGTACCTAAATCTATAATCAGCATGTGAGAGAAAACGTATAGCATCTCTCTTTCTGAGTCTGACTTGTTTTATTTAATGTAGTGATCCCTTACTGTATACATTTTTCAGCATGTCATGATATTTTTTAGTGGTGAATAAAATTCCATTGTGTATATGTACTTCATATTCTTTGTCCATTTGTATCTTTACAGATTATTAGGTTGAATCCATTACTTTACTGTTGCGAATAATACAAAAATAAGCATAGGTGGGAAAGTGCCTCAGAATCTGTTAACTTAGAGTCCATCAGGAATATACCAAAAAAGTGAAAATATCCAGCTGTGTTACTTGTCACATCATCATCATTCTGTCATCAGTCTTATAAGAAGTTCCTTATATAAACAAACTTAAAGACCAAAATCACATGGTCATCTCACTAGACGCTGAGAAAGCATTCAACAAAATCCAACACCCCTTCATGTTAAAAGTCCTGGAAAGAACAGGAATCCAAGGCCCATATTTAAACATAATAAAAGCAATATACAGCAAACCAACAGCCAACATCAAAATTAATGGCGAGAAACTTGAAGCAATCCCACTAAAATCAGGGACTCGACAAGGCTGCCCACTCTCTCCCTACCTATTCAACATAGTACTGGAAGTCCTGGCTGGAGCAATTAGACAGCAAAAGGAGATCAAGGGGCTACAAATCGGAAAGGAAGAGATAAAAACATCACTCTTTGCCGATGACATGATAGTGTACTTGAGTGACCCCAAAAATTCCACCAGAGAACTCCTACAGCTGATAAACAAGTTCAGCAAAGTGGCCGGATACAAAATTAACTCAAAAAAATCAGTAGCCTTCCTATACTCAAAGGACAAACATGTGGAGAAAGAAATTAGGGAAAAGGTACCCTTCACAATCGTTACAAAAACTATGAAATACCTTGGTGTGACTCTAACTAAGGAAGTGAAGGACCTGTATGACAAGAACTTCAAACCTCTAAAGAAAGAAATTGAGGAGGATCTCAGAAAATGGAAAGATCTCCCATGCTCATGGATTGGAAAGATCAACATCTTAAAAATGGCCATCCTACCAAAAGCAATCTACAGATTCAATGCAATCCCCATCAAAATTCCAACCCAGTTCTTCATGGAATTGGAAAGATCAATGTGCAATTTCATATGGAATAACAAAAGACCTAGAATAGCGAAATCCATCCTCAACAACAAAAAAAATCTGCGGGAATCACTATCCCTGACCTCAAGCTATATTACAAGGCAATTGTGCTGAAAACTGCATGGTACTGGTATAGAAATAGGCAAGTGGATCAATGGAATAGAATAGAAGATCCAGAAATGAGCCCTCATGTATATGGTCACCTGATTTTTGACAAAGGAGCAGTAAACATTCAATGGAAAAAGGACAGCCTATTCAACAAATGGTGCTGGTCCAACTGGCACTCAACATGCAAAAGAATGAAAATAGACCCGTTCTTATCTCCTTGTACAAAGCTCAAGTGTAAGTGGATTAAATATCTCCACATTAAACCAGATACCCTGGAACTATTAGATGAGAAAGTAGGGAAAACCTTAGAACACATAGGCACAGGAGAAAATTTCCTGAACAAAACACCAATGGCTCAAGCTCTCAGGTCAAAGATTAACAAATGGGACTTAATGAGATTGCAAAGTTTCTGTAAGGCTTAGGACATCGTCAAGAAAACAAAACGGCAACCAACAGAATGGGCAAAGATCTTTACCAACACCACATCAGATAGAGGCCTAATATCCAAGGTGTACAAGGAACTCAAAAAGCTAGACACCAGAGAATCAAATAACCCTATTAAAAAATGGGATACAGAGCTAAACAAATCATTTTCAGTTGAGGAACACCGAATGGCCGAAAAACATCTGAGGAAGTGCTCGACATCCTTAGCCATCAGGGAAATGCAAATCAAAACAACCCTAAGATTCCACCTCACACCAGTCAGATTGGTCAAGATCCAAAACTCAGATGACAGCAGATGCTGGCGAGGCTGCGGAGAAAGAGGAACACTTCTTCACTGTTGGTGGGGTTGCAAGCTAATACAACCACTCTGGAAATCTGTCTGGCGATACCTCAGAAAATTGGATATAGTACTACCTGAAGACCCAGCTATTCCACTTCTGGGCATATACCCCAGAGACACTTTAATACACAACAAAGATATATGCACCACAATGTTCATAGCGGCTCTATTTATAATAGCCAGAAGCTGGAAGGAACCCAGATGTTTTTCAGAAGACGAATGGATACAAAAATTGCGGTACATATACACAATGGAATACTACTCAGCCACCAGAAACAATGACTTAACCAAATTCTTAAGAAAATGGCTGCATCTAGAGAAGATCATCCTGAGTGAGATAACCCAGTCACAAAAGAACAGACATAATATGCAGTCACTGATAGTGGGATGCTAACCCCAGAGGCTTGTACTCCCCCAGAAACAACTCACAGACTGTATGAAGTCCAAGAAATAAAGAAAACAAAAAATATACATATATTCACAAAACAAGAAGACTTTGACTATTTCCATTTTGCGTTTTGTTTTGCATGTACTTTACGCTTATTGCAACTAGTACGTTTTCAATGCATACTGTCAAGCCCTTGAAAAAAATCAAGTACTGACTAAAAAACATATTCACATGGTTTTATGTAAAATTTATTTTAATGTCTGAAAAAACAGTACTGACAAAAATGTATAATTTTAAGCAAAAAATGTTTAAAATCTTTACATTTATCTTTGTTTTGCAAAATAAAGTCGTTTAAAAAAAAATATGTGATGGTTTGTATATGCTCGGCTCAGGGAGTGGCATTATTAGAAGGAATGTCCTTGTTGGAGTAGGTGTGTCACTGTGGGTATGGACTTAAAACCTTCACCCTAGCTACTTGGAAGTCAGTCTTCTACTAGCAGCCTTCAGATGAAGATGTAAAACTTCCATCTCCACCTGCACCATGCCTGCCTGAATGCTGCCATGTTCCCACCTCGATGATAATGGACTGAACCTCTGAACCTGTAAGCCAGCCCCAATTAAATGTTCTTATAAGAGTTGTCTTGGCCATGGTAGACACAGCAGTAAAACCCTAATGTGATTAAACCAGCAGTCAATGCTTCCCAACCTTCCCATCCATAGCCCAGAGTAGAAACAAGTTGGATAAGTGACAGGAGCCATCTAGGAAAGGTTATGGCAAGTGAGTTTCCTGGAGTTAGCAAAGTGTTTTGGATAACTGTGATGGGTGAACTCTGGAGAGGCATAGCCCCATTGCTTCTCGCTGATAATATGCTTTTCCTGCCACTATTCCATATCCTGATTCCTGGCATCAGCCCACCCTATTGGGCAGATGTCCTACAGATCAACATGAAGATGAACTGTCATGAATTAATGCTGTTTAGATGAATTATTTACTTAATAGCATTCTTGAGGTGATTCAAATAGTTTTAAAAAGAAAGTTTAGGAGGTGGGTTTTTTTTTTTTTGTTGTTGTTGTTTTGTGGAAAGATGCAGTAATTATAATCAAGAACAGAATGTGCACCCTCCTCATAGAATAGTAAATAAAGACTGCAGTGACCTTTCATAAATTACACTAAGGAGAAAAATGGGCTTGAAACAAACTTGTGATGAAGCAAAAATATTAATTTTAGGTTAGGTCCAAGGATAAAGCTATGGGTGTGCACTATAATAAAGCAAGGCCATGTGAAACTGTTGTTCTGAACTTATGAGCTTATGAAATAAAGCGCTACTTTGAACTTACTATCAACAACAAAAAAAAAAAAAAAAAAAAAAAAAAAAAAAAAAAAAGAAGTTCCTTACTGGGTTTCATGGAGGATGTACAAGTTTATTTCTCGATGAATTGTATAATGACCCTTTCCTGCAGCCTTGCATCATGGGATACTTGATAGCACTGACTGGGTGACATGACATCCCAGAGCAGTTTTAATTTGTATTTCTCTAAAGGGTTAGGATGTTGAATGATTTCAGAAATGCTCACTCACCAATTTTCTTTGTTTTTCTGCTTCCTTTTTCATTGAGACAATTTCTCTTGCATTCTAGAATTTCTTTCTTTCTTTTTTGTTCAGCTAAGCAAGAAAAGTTTATTGAATGCACACCCCAAAACTGATCCATCAGGATTACAGAGAACTCGGGAGACAAACTGTGATGCTAGTCTGTTCTTAGGCAAGAATTTTTACAAGAATAAAAAATGTTCAGAAGTTCAGAAAGTAAGGGTGAAGGTAGTACTACATTTTGGCTAACTTGACAAACTATCATCAGGTGACATTTAAGCTGATTGATCCTAGTGAGTTGAGGGGTGGTAGACTTGTGGAGAACAGGGGAGTTTCACAGGATTGAAATAACATAGTATAAGTAATACAATAATAGTATTTGTGCCTTTCAGAAGAGCATTTTCCTGTGAACTATGGTTAATTCCTTCTAGGAAGTGGAGTCTGAGAACCTGAACTTTATTCACCTTATAAGCAAAATGGAGACTGAACACAAAATGGCTCTATTTATGTTAAAGGAAGCAGGTCTAAACATAAGCATACATTACAATTCATAACAATAGCAAAATTGAAGTTATTAAGTAGCAACAAAAATAATTTTATGATATGGGGGTCACCACAGCATGAAGAACTCTATTAAAATTAAGGAGGTTGAGAACCACTGCTGCTCTAAAACAACATTTATATTGACTTTCTTTTTTAGTATCATACATAAACTAGAAAAATCTGGTGTTTAATACCCTATAATGTCTCAAAATAATTTCCCACCTGGTTCCAGCTGACAAAATCCACTGTGAAATCATTGTGTCTGACAAAGTCTGTATTACAACTGCTTCTTTTAGTTGTAAAACTTCTGTATTATAGAGGGATTAATCAAAAAATAAACTACAGGCTTTTTAATGGTAGCTTGTTGTCGTGATGCACAACTTTGATCCCAGCACTGGGGAAGCAGAGACAAACAGATCTGTTATTAGTTCAAGGCCAGCATGGTCTACATAGTGAGGTCCAGGACCATCAAAGATACCTAGAGAAACCCTGTTGCTAAGAAAAATAAAGAACAGAGAAACAAACACTTAAAACCTGTCCAGAAAAATGGCTCAGCAGCCTTGATGGTAGTTCCCTTAACCCTATCTGGAATTAAATTAAACCCAAAAATTTCTGGACACAGGCACACCTGTGTTTTATCCTCTAGCCTTCAGCTCCCAAGTGTGAGAATTATAGGTATATATCACTACGTTTGGCTTCTGGAATGTCTGAAACTGAATCCAAAGTTTCAAGTATGTTTTCAGTCTTCTGTTTCTTCTTTAAAAAAAAAAAGAATTTTCCATTTACTTAATATGTGAATTTATTGGTTGGCTTAGTTTTGTGTATGTAGTTAATATACTTAAACTTTATCTGATGTGTACTTACTTTGTGTGTTTTGGGAGACAGGACCCTGCACCATGACTGAGTAGCACAATGAAGCTGGCTCTAGAGGCATGGGTGCAGGTGAGTTGGCATGGAGGGCATGAGAGAAAGAGGGTTGACCCTGCCTCCCGCTCATTGTGTGGTAGGTTGAATGTCTGAAGAGTAGATATTAGGGGACATGGAGTTGAGGGAGACAATGGTATATAACGTGAAATACAAATAATCAATATAAAATTATAAAATCACTTTAAAAATAAAATCAGATTGTACTCAATTCCTTTGTGACCATATCGACTCCTTAGGATCCAGTATTCTTGCAGAATATTTACCCAACTCCCAATGGTTTTGCTTCATTGCAGGTGATTTTGCTAGGCTAGCTAATGAACATGGCCACTATTTTTCCTTGGCTGGATTCGGTTTTCCTAGCACCATTTGCCAGACCTATATCCACTCATAAATATTTTAATTGCATCAAATATATTTCATTAGCAGAAAACAGTAGATATCACACAATGAAGCTGATAACCTTTACTTTAATAATACACACACACACAAACAAACACACACACACACACACACACACACAAGCATCAACTTCTGGTTCCTAGCTCTGTCTAGACACAAAGACTGATCATAACCATTTGTTTTGTTTTCTTTGATTCATTCTGGGAGATGTAGTGAGTCTCAGAAAAGTAAATAAAGTTCTTTGGCTTATCCTTACCATACAAGCCTTTATATGGATTTATCTCCAGGCTGGTAATTTTGTATAAAGAATTTGCATAATCAAGTCACAATGTGAAGTGAGGCCTAATGTGGACTTAAAATGCTACCAGAACATTAGATTCCTTGAGGTGTCATCAACCACAGTAGGAGGTTTTAATAATATCAGCTAACAGGTAAAAGTTAGTGAGGAACATGGTAGCTATTTATTGGCAAACCCATCTATGTACCTCTGAGATTTCTTTTTGTCTCACAGCACTTCAGGTGCTGCAGTGCCTTCAAAGAGGCTTGCTTCAGCTGCTTGTTTCTTAAAATTAAGATGATTGAGTGACCACAGGGATAGAGACATGTGACTGTCATACCAGTTATAAACAACAGTTTGTTTTGTGGCAGAATAAAGTATAGCACCTCTATAGAAAGGCCTATAAAATGCAGGATAAAGAGGACCATAAATGATATTAGAACTTTCATGGCTTTCATATGAGTGTCTGTGCTGAGGTCTCTGAATCCCGAAACATCTGAGTGCATTTGCCTGATGTGTCTCCAGAGGAAAAGAATCAACAGGAAGCAGGTAATCAGGGATACAATAATGAAGAAAAGAATTCCTAGATTAGATAAACCTTGGTTAATGATGAAGTTATTTTTCCACTGGTGGATCCAAGATGAATTTCTCTGGTGCATTTTACTATCCTTAAGAATCTTCGACAATTGTGGAAGACACAGTGACCATGAGATAAGTAAGCATAATGACAAAACGATAAAAACTGCACTGATTCTCCTTTTGATCCAGAGAAATACAGAGTTGGAAAATTTTGCTATCTTTAGAAAGTAGAGGATGTTGAGGTTGGTGGCAAACCAGACACTTAAGTGATTGAGAAATACCCATATGTAAGTAATATATCCAGTTATGTTTCCATATGTAAGCATGTGTGGAACAAATACTTGCATATACCCCTGTAAAATTAATATCCATATGACACCAACTCTGGAAATCGCCAAGCCAATGAGGATGAAACCAATCTTTGAGAGCTTCCTGTTCTTGGCATAGTTCATGCAGTTAACAAGTGCAATAAATGTGTCCCCTAAAACTCCCAGCACTGCTTCACTAGTTGCAACACAAATGAGGATGGCTTCTGCTGCATTCAGCATCTTTGCAGATCTCTAAGGTTGCTCCTGTTGCATCTATTGTACATTATCTGCCAGAGAATGTCCCATATGCTAGCTTCTTGATTTGGTGTTCTGTCATCTTTATTTGCACAGAGATAGGTTTTTCAAGCCTATTGTCATGTGATGGAAACAGAACATTATGGGTGCTCTTTTCTATTGTTTTTGAAGATGTAACTTGTCTATAAAATGTGTGCAGACTGATGTTTGTTTGCAGTTTGTTAATAAGCAAATGGTAGTTTCTATTTCATAACCTTTACTTCTTCCTTCCAGACTATTTGCATTTAGCAATCAAATGTGTTGTATGAATGTTAAGTACACTGGTCAGACAACAGAATCCATCACTGCCCTTCCACCTATTCATTTTCAAGTCATCACCATCTTCAGTTAGGTTTGGTACCACATGCTTGTAATTCTAGCCCCTTGGGAAGATAAGGTTACTTGAAACTAGGGGCTTGAGAACTGGGTTATATAGTAAAAAATCTTCAGAAACCAGAAAGTATTCAAACTCCTCAAATCACAAAGGAATGACAACAAAATGTCAGAAGTTTATAATGCTAACAAGCACAGTTAAAATATATAAAAAAATGTAGAAAGATCAAGAGACGATAACCCCTGCCTCCTAGCCAGTGACCCTATAGAGTTGATAGGTTTCACAAAGCAGCTGTGGTAATTTATATACTGAATTCTGTGACCTTCATGGACAGAAATTTTGCTCCCAAATTTGAATAGTCTCTTCATTTTGCATGCTTCAGTTTGACAACATTCTTTCTTTTATTAATTCAAAAATATTTCTGGTTTAAGAGGTAAGACTCTGGTTCATAGACTCATAATGCAATCTTTGCATGTGTGAAAACCTCAAATAAATAGATGAGTGATTCTAAAGTTGAAAGTGACATATAATATGTTAAACATTTCATATTTATCTTCTCACCAAATATTCTGCATTTGCCTTTAATATAGGCATTATTTTCATCATCATTATTATTATTATTATTAATATGTATATATGTAATGTAAATATGTGTCCATTTGAGATAGGGTCTCTCTAAGTATTTTGGGTTACATTTGACTTTGCAGTACTCCTGACTGACAATCTGATTTCTGGATATTTCCAGGTCTAAATGAATAAATGGACCTTTAAAAGAAAGAAAAATTTCTTCTCTTTGCCAAACTAGTGGGTACAGATAGATGAACCTCACAGTAAAACATAGTCAGGCATAAACACACTGTATATGATACATATTATGGTACAAAAGTGTTAACACCCTTGCTGGAAGAATTAGATATCCACATGGAAAGGAAGCGAGTGGCCCCCTCCTTTACATATTATGAAAATCTCAAGTGAATGTAGGCCACAATCTCCCAGATAAGAACTGAATAAATAACACTTCAAAATAATCTAATGGTTAATATTCTTGAAGTAGAATTTGACAAAATTATCCAATATAACTTGAAAAGCATGTGCTACAACACTAAACAAATATAATGGATTTTGTTTGCCAGGAGAAGCTCTATCATTAATACGATTCATCTGTTTTATATGAATTTTAATTTGAAAACATTAAACTTTTTGAAGATAAGGAACTATTAAAAATATAGACATTTTATTAATACAAACAGATTTGAATACATTTAAGAAAACATTAAGAACTAGGAAATATCATCCTGTGTGAGGTAACAATCACATAAGAACACACATGGCATGCAATCACTATTAAATGGCTATTAGTTTAAAAGCTCAGAATACATAAGATACAATTGACAGACCACATGAAGCTAAAACACCAACTACTGAGCACACATTGAGAGACCTATGGCTCCAGTTGCATAAGTTGCAGAAGATAGCAGTGTTTGACATCAGTGTAAGAAGAGGCCTTTGGTCCATTGAGATTGGAATCTAACTTCTTGAGTTCTTTATATATCATGGATAGTGACTGTCCATCACATACAGTGTTAGAGAAGATTTTTCTCCAATCTGTAGGTTGTGGTTTTGTCCTATTGATAGTGTCCTTTGTCTTATAGAAGGTTTTCCGTTTCATGAGGTCCCATTTGTCAATTGTTGATCTTAGAGGCTGAGCCATTGGTGTTCTGTTCAGGACAATTTTCCCTGTGCCAATGTGTCTGATGCTATTTCCCATGTATTTTAGATTCAATGTATCTGGTTTTACATGAATGCCCTTTATTCACGTGGAATTGAGCCTTATATAAACTGATAGAAATGTATCAATGTGCATTCCTCTACAAGCAGAGTGCCAGTTAGACCAGCACCATTTGCTTAAACTGCCTTATTTTTCCACTGTATGATTTTGACTTCTTTGTCAAAGATCAAGTGTGTATAGGTGTGTAGGTTTATTTCTGGGTATTAAAGTTTATTCCATTGATAGATCTGTTTGTTTCTTTACTAATCATATGCAGTTTATAATCACAATTTCTTTGTAATAGAGGGATGGCGATTTCCCCTGAATTTCTTTTATTGTTGAGAATTGTTTGCACTATTCTGGGCTTTTTGATTTCTCTTACAAGTTGAGAATTGCTCTTTCTATATCTGTAAAAAAAACTGTGTTGGAATTTTGATGAGGATTGCATTGAATATATAGATTGCTTTTTCGTAAGGTGGACATTTTTTACTATGTTAATCCTCCTTATCCATGAGTATCAATTATCTCTTCATCTTTTCAGTTGTTCTTCGATTTCTTTTTCAGGGACTTGGAGTTTCTGTCATACAAATCTTTTACTTGATTGGTTAGAGCTGCACCAAGATATTTTATATTATTTGTGACTATTGTGAAGGGTGTTAGTTACCTAATTTCTTTCTCATCCTGTTTGTCATTTGTATAAAGAAAGGCTACTGACTTTTTAAACTAGTTTTATATCTGAGCACTTTGCTGAAGGTGTTTATCAGTTGTAGGAGTTCTTGGGAAGAATTTTGGGGGTCACTAATGTATACCATCAGTATCATTTGTAAAGAATGGTATCTTGACTTCTTCCTTTTCAACTTGTATTCCCTTAATTTTCTTATTTCTCTATGTAGAACTTCAAATACTATATTGAATAAATACTGAGAAAGTAGGTAGTCTTGTCCTGTCCCTGGTTTTGTGGGATTTCTTCATTCTTTCTCCTTTTAATTTGATGTTGGCTGTTGGTTTGCTGTATATTGCTTTTATTTTATTTAGGCATGTGCCATGAATTCCTGATATTTCCATGTCTTTTAGCAAAAAGGTGTGTTGGGTTTTGTCAAGCTTTATTCAGCATCTAATGAGCTGATCATGTGATCTTTTTTCTTTGAGCATGTTTATGTAGTGGATTATGTTGATAGACTTTCATATACTGAAGCATGCTTTCAACCCTGGGATGAAGCTTATTTGTTTGTGGTGAATGATGGTTTTGATACGTTCTTGGATTCCATTTGTGAGAATCTTGTTGAGTATTTTCCCATCAATATCCATATGTGAAACTGGTCTGAAGTTCTCTTTCTTTGTTGAATTTTCATATGGTTTGGGTATCAGAGAATGTATAGCTTCATAGAATAAATTAGGTAGTGTTACTTCTGTTTTGATTAAGTATTTGATTGCTATTAGCTATTCTTCTTTCCAATACAATCATCTGTCCAAAGCCTTTTTTTTTTTTTTTTGGTGGGGTGGTGGTTGGCTGCTTCTATTTCTATAAGGGTTTTGGGCCAGTTTACCTACTTTACTTGATCTTGATTTAACTTTGTTATATAATATATGTCTAGAAAATCATACATCTAATCTAGATTTTCCAGTTTTGTTGAGTATAGGCTTGTGTAGAATGATCTTATGATTTTGGGGATTTTCTGCTTTTCTGTTGTTATGTCTCTCTTTCCATTTTTGATTTTGTTGATGAAGATATTGTCTCTGTGCCCTTTAGTTTGGCTAAGTGATTATCAATATTGTTGATTTTCTGAAGAAACTAGCTCTTTGCTTTCTTTTGATTCTTTGTATTATTCTCCTGTTCTAATTAGTTGATATCAGCCCTGAATTTGAATATTTCCTGCTCTCCTCTCCTCTTGGGTGTGTTTGCTTGTGTTAGTTGTAGAGCTTTAAGGTGTGCAGTTAAGTTGATAGAATAGGATCTCTCCAATTTCATTGAAAATCACTTAGTGCTATGAACTTTTAACACTGTTTCCTTGCGTCCAGTAAGTTTGGGCTTACCGTGTCTTCATTTTTATTGAATTCTAGACATACTTTAATTTCTTTATTACTATCCTGACCAAGTTATCATATTGCAGAGAGTTGTTCATTTTCCATGAGTATGTGAGCTTTCTTTTGTTTTCGTCATTCTTGAAATCCAGTCTTAGACTATGGCAATCTGTTATAATGCATGGGATTATTTCATTCCTGTATCTCTCTCTTATTTTTTTATAAATTATATATTTATTTTTTATTGGAAATTCTCTGGATTTACATTTCAGATGTTATCCTTTTCCCATAATTCCTTCCCTCTCCCCCTCCCATTGCCTCCATGAAAGTGTTTCCTCTCCCAACCATCCTTCCTACTTCAGCACCTTGGCATTCCCCTACACTGGGAAAAGAAACTTTCACTGAATTCAAGGCTTCTCCTCTTATTGATGTCACAAAATGCTATCCTCTGCTTCATATGCACCTCAGGCCATGTGTCTTTCCATGTAAAAAGGATTGTTTTGTATTGATTATATGTTCAATTTTGGAGAAAGTTACATAATGTTCTGAGAAGCAAATATATATATATATATATATATATAGTTTTAGGGTGAAACATTCTTTAGATATATGTTAAATCTCTTTGGTTTAGAACTAATGTTAGTTTCACTGTGTTTCTCTTTAGTTTCTGTTTCAATGACATGTCTGTTGGTGATAGTATTGTGTTGAAAACTCCCACTATTATCATATGAGGTTCAATGTGTATTTTGATTCTTGGTAAAGTTTCTTTTCTGAATGTGAGCATTCTTGTATTAGGGGCATAGATATTCAGAATTGAGACTTCATCTTGTTGAATTTTTTCTTTGATGTATATGAAGTATTCTTCCCCATTTCTTTTGATTACTTTTTGTTGAAAGTTTATTTTTATTGGGTATTTGAATTGTAAATCCAGCTTATTTCTTGGGACTATTTGGTTAGAAAAAAAATTCAGCTCTTTATTATTAAGTAGTGTCTGTCTTTTTAACTGAGGTGTGTTTAGTATATGTAGAAAAATGCTGGATTCTGTTTGTGTATATAATCTGTTAGCCTGTGTCTTTTTATTCGGAGGACTGATTCCATTAATGTTACCAGATATTAAAGACTAATGATTGTTCATTCCTATTATTATTATTTTTGTTCAAAGAGGTAGTATTTGATTCTCTTCTTTTGGGCTTCTTTTGAATTGATTAATTTCTTGTGTTTTTATTGATGTAGTTTCCCCCATTTTACTGGTATTTTCCTCTTAGTATCTATGGTAGGGCTAAATTAGTTGAAAGATATTGTTTAAATTTAGATTTGTCATGGAATATTTTAGTTTTTTTTATCTATGGTGATTGAAGTTTTTCCCTGGGGGGTGGTATTTGTGTTCTTATAGTGTCTACATGACATCTGTTCAGGATCTCCTGGCTTTTAGCTTCTGTGTTGAAAGGTATGGTGCAATTCCAATAGGTCTGCCTGTATATGTTACTTGGCCTTTTGACCTTATTGCTTTTAATAGTCTTTTTCTATTCTGAACATACAGTGTCTTGATTATTATGTGACAGGAAAATTTTCTTTTCTGGTCCGATCTATTTGACATTGTGTACACTTCTTTTGCATTTATGGTCATCTCTTTAGGTTAGGGAAAGTTTCTTCAATGCATTTGTTGAAGATGTTTTCTGGACCTTTCAACTGGGATTCTTTACCCTCTTCTAGTCATATTATTCTTATGTTTACTCTTTTCATTGTGTTCACAATTTCCTGGATGTTTTGGTTTAGGAGCTTTTACACTTTGTATGAATATCTTTAATGAATATCTAAATAACTTCTGTGGTATTTTCTTTCTTTTTTTTTTCTTTTTTTTCTTTTTTTAAATGACTTTATTTTACAAAACAAAGATAAATGTACAGATTTTAAACATTTCTTTGCTTAAGATTATACATTTTTGTCAGTACTGTTTTCTCAGATATTAAAATAATTTTTACATAAAACTCTGTGAATATATTTTTTAGTCAGTACTTGATTTTTTCAAGGGCTGGACAGAATGCATTGAAAACCTACTAGCTACAATGAGGGTAAAGTACATGCAAAACAAAACACAACATGGAAATAATCAAAGTCTTCTTGTTTTGTAAATATATATATATATATATATATATATATATATATATATATATATATATATATATATATTTGTTTTATTTAATTCTTGGACTTCATACAGTCTGTGAGTTGTTTCTGGGGGGAGTGCAAGCCTCTGGGGTTAGCATCCCAATATCAGTGACTGCATATTATGTCTGTTCTTTTGTGACTGGGTTATCTCACTCAGGATGATATTCTCTAGATGCAGCCATTTTCTTAAGAATTTGGTTAAGTCATTGTTTCTGGTGGCTGAGTAGTATTCCATTGTGTAAATGTACCACAATTTTTGTATCCATTCATCTTCTGAAGGATATCTGGGTTCTTTTCAGCTTCTGGCTATTATAAATAGAGCTGCTATGAACATTGTGGTGCATATATCTTTGTTGTGTATTAAAGTGTCTCTGGGGTATATGCCCAGAAGTGGAATAGCTGGGTCTTCAGGTAGTACTATATCCAATTTTCTGACGTATCGCCAGACTGATTTCCAAAGTGGTTGTATTAGTTTGCAACCCCACCAACAGTGGAGAAGTGTTCCTCTTTCTCCGCAGCCTCGCCAGCATCTGCTGTCATCTGAGTTTTGGATCTTGGCCAATCTGACTGGTGTGAGGTAGGATCTCAGGGTTGTTTTGAATTGCATGTCCCTGGTGGCTAAGGGTGTCAAGCACTTCTTCAGATGTTTCTCGGCCATTCGGTGTTCCTCAACTGAGAACGTTTCGTTTAGCTCTGTACCCCATTTTTTAATAGGGTTATTTGATTCTCTGGTATCTAGGTTTTTGAGTTCCTTGTATACCTTGGATATTAGGCCTCTATCTGATGTGGTGTTGGTAAAGATCTTTTCCCATTCTGTTGGTTGCCTTTTTGTTTTCTTGACAATTTCCTTAGTATTACAGAAACTTTGCAATCTTATTAAGTCCCATTTGTCAATCTTTGACCTTAGAGCTTGAGCCATTGGTGTTTTGTTCAGGAAATTTTCTCCTGTGCCTATGTGTTCTAAGGTTTTCCCTACTTTCTCATCTAATAATTTCAGTGTATCTGGTTTAATGTGGAGATCTTTGATCCACTTACACTTGAGCTTTGTACAAGGAGATAAGAAAGGGTCTATTTTCATTCTTTTGCATGCTGAGTGCCAGTTGGACCAGCACCATTTGTTGAATAGGCTGTCCTTTTTCCATTGAATGTTTACGGCTCCTTTGTCAAAAATCAGGTGACCATATACATGAGGGCTCATTTCTGGATCTTCTAATCTATTCCATTGATCCACATGCATATTTCTGTACCAGTACCATGCAGTTTTCAACACAATTGCCTTGTAATATAGCTTGAGGTCAGGAATAGTGATTCCCGCAGATGTTTTTTTGTTGTTGAGGATGGATTTCGCTATTCTAGGTCTTTTGTTATTCCATATGAAATTGAACATTGATCTTTCCAATTCCTTAAAGAACTGGGTTGGAATTTTGATGGGTATTGCATTGAATCTGTAGATTGCTTTTGGTAGGATGGCCATTTTTAAGATGTTGATTTTTTCAATCCATGAGCATGGGAGATCTTTCTACTTTCTGAGATCCTCCTCAGTTTCTTTCTTTAGAGGTTTGAAGTTCTTGTCATACAGGTCCTTCACTTGCTTTGTTAGAGTCACACCAATTTATTTCATAGTTTTTGTGACGATTGTGATGGGTACCTTTTCCCTAATTTCTTTCTCCACATGTTTGTCCTTTGAGTATAGGAAGGGTACTGATTTGTTTGAGTTAATTTTGTATTCAGCCACTTTGCTGAATTTGTTTATCAGCTGTAGGAGTTCTCTGGTGGAATATTTGGGGTCACTCAAGTACACTATCATGTCATCAGCAAAGAGTGATGTTTTTATCTCTTCCTTTCCGATTTGTATCCCCTTGATCTCCTTTTGCTGTCTAATTGCTCCAGCCAGGACTTCCAGTACTATGTTGAATAGGTAGGGGGAGAATGGGCAGCCTTGTTGAGTCCCTGATTTTAGTGGGATTGCTTCAAGTTTCTCTCCGTTAAGTTTGATGTTGGCTGTTGGTTTGCTGTATATTGCTTTTATTATGTTTAGGTATGCACCTTGGTTTCCTGTTCTTTCCAGGACTTTTAACATGAAGGGGTGTTGGATTTTGTCAAATGCTTTCTCAGCATCTAGTGAGATGACCATGTGATTTTGATCTTTGAGTTTGTTTATATGGTGGATTACATTGATGGATTTCCTTATATTAAACCATCCCTGCATCCCAGGGATGAAGCCTACTTGGTCATGATGAACGATCGTTTTAATGTGTTCTTGGATTCGGTTTGCAAGTATTTTGTTGAGTATTTTTGCATCAATGTTCATAAGTGAGATTGGTCTTAAGTTCTCTTTCCTTGTAGGGTCTTTGTGTGGTTTAGTTATGAGGGTTATTGTAGCCTCAAAAAATGAGTTAGGTAGTATACCATCTGATTCTATCTTTTGGAATAGTTTGTAGAGTATTGGTGTTATATCCCCAATAAATGTCTGGTAAAATTCTGCACTGAACCTGTCTGGACCTGGGCTTCTTTTGGTTGGGAGACTTTTGATGACTTCTTCTATTTCTTTAGGTGTTATAGGGTTATGTAGATGGTTTACTTGGTCCTGGTTTAACTTTGGGATCTTGTATCTGTCTGGGAATTCATCCATTTCCTCCAGATTTTCCAATTTTGTGGAGTATAAGTTTTTGTAGTAGGATCTGATGATTTCTTGAATTTCCTCAGTTTCAGTTGTTATGTCCCCATTTTCATTTCTGATTTTGTTAATTTATATACTCTCTCTTTGCCCTCTAGTTAGTCTTGCTAGGGGTTTATCAATCTTGTTGAATTTCTCAAAGAACCAACTCTTGGTTTTGTTGATTTTTTCAATGGTTCTTTTTGATTCTATTTGTTCTATTTCTGCCCTAATTTTGATTATTTCTTGCTGTCTACTCTTTTTGGGTATATCTGCTTCCTTCTGTTCTAGGGCTTTTAGCTGTGCTGTCAGGTTACTGATGTAAGCTCTCTACAGTTTCTTTTTGGAAGCACTTAGGGCTATGAGTTTTCCTCTCAGTACTGCTTTCATTGAATCCCATAGGTTTGGGTATGTTGTGTTTTCGTTGTCGTTGAATTCTAGAAAATCCTTAATTCCTTTTTTATTTTTTCTTTGACCCTGCTATCATTTAACTGTGCGTTGTTTAGTTTCCATGTGTATGTGGGCTTTTTGTTGTCTTTGTTGTTTTTAAAGACCAGCCGTAGACCATGGTGATCTGAGAGGATGCATGGGAGTATTTCAATCTTCCTATATCGATTGAGGCTCGCTCTGTGTCCAATTATGTGGTCAACTTTCGAGAAGGTGCCATGAGGTGGTAAGAAGAAGGTGTATTCTTTTACTTTAGGATAATATGTTCTGTATATATCTATTAATTCTAGTTGGTTCAAAGTCTCTGCTAGTTTTGCAGTGTCCTTGTTCAGTTTCTGTGTCCCTGGTCTGTCCATTGGTGAGAGTGGGGTATTAAAGTCTCCCACTATTATTGTGTGGGGTGAAATGTATTTTTTGAGCTTTAGTAGGATTTCTTTTATGAATGTGGGTGCTTTTTTATTTGGAGCATATATGTTAAGGATTGAGAGTTTCTCCTGACAGATTTCCTTGGTAATGAGTAAAAAGTGTCCTTCCTTATCTTTTTTGATAACTTTGGTTGGAAATTTACTTTATTTGATATTAGAATAGCCACTCTAGGTTGCTTCTTGGAGCTGTTTGCTTGGAAGTTTTTTTCCCACCCTTTAACTCTGAGATAGTGTCTGTCTTTGTCTCTGATATGAGTTTCCTGTATGCAGCAAAAGGCTGGATTTTGTTTATGTATCCAGTCTGATAGTCTATGTCTCTTTATTGGGGAGTTGAGTTTATTTATGTTAATAGATATCAAGGAATAGTTGTTTCTGTTGCCTGCCATTATTGCTTTTGTGGGTTGAGTTGTGTCTGTGTCTTTTTCTTCTTTTATTTTTCTTGTTTAGTAGTTTTCTTGTTTTTACTAGGCTGTATTTTCCCTCCTTGTATTGGGTTTTCCACTTATAATTCGTTGTAGTGCTGGGTTTGTGGTCAGATATTGTGTAAATTTTGATTTTTTTTGAAATATCTTCATCTCTCCATCAATGGTGATTGATAGTTTTGCTGGGTATAGCAGCTTCGGCTGGCACTTATGTTCTCTTTGGGTGTGCATGATTTCTGTCCAGGCTCTTCTAGCTTTCATAGTCTCTGTTGAGAAATCAGGTGTGAGTCTGATTGGCCTGCCTTTATATGTTACCTGACCTTTTTCCCTTACTGCTTTTAGTATTCTCTCTTTTTGGGCACTTGATGTTTTTATTATTATGTGTCGGGAGGTATTTCTTTTCTGGTCCAACCTATTTGGAGTTCTGAAGGCTTCTTTTATGCTCGTGGTCATCTCATTCTTGAGGGTAGGGAAGTTTTCTTCTATGATTTTGTTGAAGATATTTACTGTGCCTCTTAGTTGATACTCTTCTCCCTCTTCTATTCCTATTATCCTTAGGTTCGGTCTTCTCATTGTGTCCTGGATTTCCTGGACATTTTGGGTTAGTATCTTTTTGTTTTTTGCATCTTCTCTGGCTGTTTTGTCTATGTTTACAATGTTGTCTTCTGCCCCTGAGATTCTCTTTTCCATCTCTTGTAATCTATTGGAAATGCTTGCTTCTGTGATTCCTGATTTTTTTTTTTTAGGTGTTCTACCTCTAGGTTTATCTCTTTTTGTGTTTTCTTTATTGTGTCTATTTCCGTTTTAAATTCCCTCTTCCATTCCTTCATCTCTTTGATTCTGTTTTCCTCTAGTTCTTTGAGTTCTTTGAGTGTTTTTCTTGTTTCCTCTTTAAAAGCTTCTGAATCTTTTTGCTTTTCCTCCCGTTCTTGTTTAAGTATCTCTATTAGCATCTTGAGGTATGATTTCAGGTCTGTGCCTTTCTTTTCTGGAGTGTTTGGAATTTGGATGTTTGCTGTTATGGGAGAGCTGGGTTCTGGTGTTGCCAGGTTGTCTTGGTTTCCTTGGGATATACTCTTTTGCTTTCCTCTTGCCATTTTGTTGTCAGTGATATGTTCTTGCCTTTCCCTTGTATCTGGTCTGTGTCCCTGGATCTCCACTGGTCCAGGTAGCAGATGGGTCGAGCCCTGTTCTATGCCTCAGAGTCGCCGGGTGGGAACAGAAGTTCTAAAGTTCTGCTCCTGGTTGCTGGATCAGACAGGTCGGGGCAGGGCAAGGCAGGGTGTGCACTTTCCGTGTGCACTCCGCAGAGATCTCTCTGCTCCCTGGCAGCTCAGGTCTCCCACCCACCAGTTGCTCAGCCTCTACGAGCAGCCTTTCTGGCTGGCAGGTGGGCCAGGCTCCGCTCTGCATCCTGAATTCGCCTCTGGGTGGGAACAGAAGTTCCTAAGATCTGTTCCTGGTCAGTGGATCAGGGAGGACAGGGCAGGTCAATGCAGGGGGTGCACTTTCTGTGTGCACTCCGCAGAGATCCCTCTGCTCCCCAGCAGCCTAGGTCTCCCACTCACCAGTTGTGGAACCTCTACGAGCCGCCGTTCCGGGTGGCAGGTGGGGCCAGGCTCCGCTATGCGTCCTGAAGTCGCCTCCGGGTGGAAACAGAAGTTCCTAAGATATCTGTTCCCGGTCACATTTGCTCAGCCTCTACCTCTGTGGTATTTTTTATGCCTGAGATTTTTCTCTTCTATGTCTTCTGTTGGTGATGCTTGCATTTGTAGCTCTTGATTTCTTTCTTAGATTTTTCTATCTTTAGTGCTTTCTCCATTTGTGGTTTCTTTATTGTTTCTATTTCCATTTTAGGTCTTAGAGTGTTTTCTTCAATTCTTTCACTTGTTCCCATGCATCTTCCTGTATTTTTTAAAAAAGAGATTTATTTGTTTCCTCTTTAAGGGTTTGTAACCGGTTGCCTGTGTTTTCCTGTATTTCTTTAAGGGAGTTGTTTTTATCATTTTTAAAGGTTAATATAATCTTCATGAGAAGGGATTTTAGGTCAGCATCTTGCTTTTCAGGTGTGTTAGAGTATTCTGGATTTATTGTATTCAGAGCATAGGTTCTGATAGTGCCATGTTTCACTGGATTGTGTTGCTTATATTCCTGAGCTTGCAACTGCCATCTAGTTATCTATGGTTTCAAATCTCTTGGTTGTCTCTAATCGAAGCCAGTAACCTGTGTCCCTAATTATGGCAGACCTCCTGGGAGACAGGCAGTCTGTAGGGTATATGAGGGTGGTTGATCCATGATTTGCCCCAGTTGGAAGTTCAAACTGAAAGAAAGGTGAAGCTTGGACAAATGGGACAATTTTCATACCTGATGGGATTTATAGGGACCCCAGATTTTGTGGCTATTTGGGCAGAAGTTTCACCTGTGTCCCCAGTTGTGGCAGACCTTTTGGGAGACAGACAGACTATAGAGTATGGAAGGGAGGCAGGCACTCTGATCTGATGACGGTACAAATTTTGAAAGAGAAAAAAATGTGCTGAAGAAGTTGATTAGCAGGAAATCTTAATTTCTTTCAAGGAAATGTTCATTAAAACACACACAAAACAGTCATATATAAGGTATGCCCTCTGGCTGTGCCCCTCTAAAATTAGTAGTAAGATTGAATACTATGCATAAACCAGAGCCTCAAGGAGCCAGTGTTGTAGTAAATACATGAAAAGAGAATAAGCATTCAGCAATTGGCTCAAGTAGAGGCATTTATCTTTGAACCACAGCATTTAATAGAAGAGGATTTGTAAAGATTTATTGTTGTGAGAGGTATTCCTAACATCATTGTATGAATGAGCATTGAACCTAAAATTTATGACCACATTTCATCAAATTGTACAAGCTAAATTTTTACTTTTAATATTATCTAACTTGAGTGTAATGGCAAATGATTGTAAACCCAGCATCTGGGTGGCTAAAGCAATGGAATCACTTAGAGTTTGAGGTTAGCCTGCTTTTTTTAAAAAATTTTTTATTGGATACTCTCTGCATTTACATTTTAGACATTATCCCTTTTTCACAATTTCACTCCCCTTCCACTTATCATTTCCTTCATAAAGGTGCTTCCTCTCCAAACCACCATTTCCCACTTCAGCACCTTGCTGATTCTCTACACTGGGAAAACCAGCCATAACTGGACCAAAGGCCTCTCCTCCCATTGATGTCAGAAAATACTGTCCTCTGCTGCATGTGCATCTGGGGCCATGGGTCTCTCCATGGCAAGTCTTTGGTTGGGATTGTATTTCCTGAGAACTGTGGTGGGTTTGGTTAGATGGTAAATTTTCTCTTATCATGGGGTTGCAAAATTATTCAAATCCTTCAGTCCTTTTTTAACTTCTTTATTGTGGTCCTCATGTTAAGTCTGATGGTTAGCTGCAATCATTCTCCTCTGTATCAGTATGGCTCTGGCAGAGCTTCTGGGGAGGCATCCATTGCAGATTCTTGCCAGTAAGCACTACGTGGCTTCAGCAACATTGCTTGGATTTATTTGGCACATATGGGGTATATCCCCAGGTAAGGCAGTCTCTGGATGATCATTTTTTACAATCCCTGATCCTCTATTTGTTCCTTTATTTCTTCCCATTAAAAGTTTTGTTCTTCCTTCTTAGAAAGACTGAGACATCCACTCTTTGGCCTTCCTTCACTTTGAGTTTCATAAGTTCTGTGGATGGTTTCTTGGGTATTCCAAGCTTTTTGGGGCTGGTATCCACTTACAAGTGAGTGCATACAATGAGTGTTTTTTTGTGACTAGGTTACCTCACTCAGGATGATAGCTTCAAGTTCAGTCCATTTACCTAGGGATTTCATAAAGTCATTGTTTTTGATAGCAGAGTGGTACTCCATTATTTATATGTACAAGAATTTAGGTATCCATTTTTCTGTTGAAGGACATCTGGGTTTTTTCTAGCTTCTGAGAATTATAAACAAGGCTACCATGAACATGGCTGAGCATGCATCCTTGTTAGATGTTGGTGCTTCTTTAGGGTATATTACAAGGAGTAGTATAGCTGGGTCCTCCGGTAGTACTATGTCCAATTTTCAAAAAAAAAAAAAAAAAAACCCACCAGAATAATTTCAAGTATCCATTCCTCTGTTGAATGACATCTGGGCTCTATCAAGCTCTTGGCTATTATAAACAAGGCTGCTATGAACATGGTGGAGCATGCGTCCTTATTACATATTGCAGCAATTTTGGGGTATATGCCCAGAAGTGGTATAGCTGGGATTTTAGGTAGTACTATGTCAAATACTATGAGGAACTGCCAGACTGATTTCCAGAGTGGTTGTACCATTTTACAACCTTACCAACAGTGGAGGAGTGTTCCTTTTTCTCTGTATCACTGTTAACATCTGCTGTCATCTGAGTTTTTTATCTTAGCCATTCTGAGTGCTGTACACCATTTTTAATAGGATTTTTTCCCCTCTGGAATCTAACTTTTTGAGTTCTTTGTACATATTTAATATTAGACCTCTATCAGATGTGAGATTGGTAAAATCCTTTCTCAGTCTGCTGGCTGCCATTTTGTTTTCTTGACAGTGTCCTTAGCCTTACAGAAACTTTGTAATTTTATGAGGTCCTATTTATCCATTCTTGATCTTAGAGCATAGGCCAGTGATGTTCTGCTCAAGAAATTTTTCTTTGTGCCTATGTGTTCTAACTTTTTCCCCAATTTCTATAATAGTTTCAGTGTACCTGGTTTTATGTTGAGATCTTTGATTAACTTCGACTTTATCTTTGTAAAGAAGCAGATAATGTAGGATCAATTTTCATTCTTCTGCATGCTGAGTGCCAGTTGATCCAACACCATTTGGTAAAGAGGCTGTCCTTTTTCCATTGAATGATTTTAGCTTCTTTGTCAAAGATCAAGTGACCACATGTGAGCAGGTTAATTTCTGGATCTTCAATTCTGTTTGACTGATTTCCCTGCCTATCTCTCTATCAATACAATATGGTTTTTAAAACATTTTTTTTTTTTTGTAATATTGCTTGAGGTCAGGGATACTCATTATGAAGATGTTTGTTTTTCTTTGTTGTTGTTGTTAAGAACAGATTTCTGTATTCTAGGTTTTTTGTAATTTCAGATGAATTTGCAAGTTTTTCTTTCCACCTCTATGAAGAATTGAATTGTAATTTCAATGGCGATTGCATTGAATATGTACACTGGTTTTGGTAAGATGGCCATTTTTACAATGTTGTTCATTCCAATCCATGAGCATGGAGTTAAATCCATTTTCTGTGATCTTCTTCAAATTCCTTCTTCAGAGATTTGAAATTCTTGTCATACAGATCTTTCATTTGCTTAGTTAGGGTCACATTAAGGTATTTCAATTGTTTGTAACTGTTGTGAATTTCTTGCTTATCATATTTATCCTTAGAGTAGAGGAAGAATACTGATTTGTTTGAGTTAATTTTATATCCAGCCACTTTACTGAAGTTGTTTATCAGTTGTAAAAGTTCTGTGTTCAAATTTTTGGGGTTACTAATTTATACTATCATGTCACAGGCAAGTAGTGATATTTTGACTTTTTCCTTTCTGGTTTCTATCCCGTTGACTTTTTTATTGTTGTCTAATTACTCTGGCCTGGACTTCCAGTACTATATTGAATAGGTAGGTGAAGAGTGGGTAGTCCAGTCTAGTTCCTGATTTTAGTGGGATTGCTTTAAGTTCCTCACTGTTTAGATTGATGTTGGCTAAAGGTTTGCTCTATATTGATTATATATATTTAAGTATGGGCCTTGGATTCCTGTTCTTTCCAAGATGTTTAACATGAAGAAATGTTGAATTTTGTCAAATGCTTTTTCAGCATCTATTGAAATGATCATGCTTTCTTTTGAATTTGTTTATATGATAGACTCTGTTGACAGATTTCCATATATTGAATCATCCCTGCATCTTAGAGATGAAACCTACTTGATCATGTGAATGGTCCTTTTGATGTGTTCTTGGATTCATTTTGCAAGTATTTTTGCATCAATGTTTATGAGGAAGATTGGTCTAAAGTTCTCTTTCTTTGTAGGGTCTTTGTGTGGTTTAGGAATGAGAGTAATTTTAGCTTCAAAGAATGAGTTGGATAGTGGTCCCTCTGTTTTTATTTTGTAGAATAGTTTGGAGAGTATTGGTATTAGGTTTTTTCAAGTCCTGATAGAATTCTGCACCAAACCCATCTGGTCCTGGGCTGTTTTTGTTTGGGAGTCTTTTGATGATGCTTCTATTTCTTTAGGTATTATGGGATTTTGAGATAGTTTATCTGATACTGTTTTAACTTTGGTATCTGGTATTTGTTAAGAAATTCATCCATTTCCTTCATATTTTCCAGTTTTGTTGAGTATTTTTTGTAGTAGGATCTGATGATTTCTCAATTTATTCAGTTTCTGTCATTTTGTCTCCTCTTTCATTTCTGATTTTGTGACTTTGGATACTGTCTCTATGCCCTCTAGTTAGTACGGCTAAACATTTATAGATCGTGTTGATTTTCTCAATGAACCAGCTTTTGCTTTGTTGATATTTTTGTATGCTTTTTTATTCCTAATTGGTTAATTTCTGCTCTGAATTTGATTGTCTCCCACTCTCTACTCCTTTTGGGTGTATCCCCTTTTATTGTTATAGAGCTTTCAACTGTGCTGTCAAACTGGTAGTTTCATTTTGGAGGCACTCAGAGCTATGAGTTTTATTCTTATTACTTCTTTCATTGTCTCCCATAGGTTTGGGTATGTTGTGCTTTCATTTTTACTAAATTATAAAAAAAAATCCTTAATTTCATTTTTCTTTCCTTCATTCCTTCCTTCCTTCTTTTTCTTTCTTTCTTTCTTTCTTTCTTTCTTTCTTTCTTTCTTTCTTTCTTTCTTTTTTTCTTTCTCTTTCTTTCTTTCTTTCTTTCTTTCTTTCTTTCTTTCTTTCTTTCTTTCTTTCTTTCTTTCTTTCTTTCTCTTTCTTCCTTGATGATGTTATCATCGAGTAGCACATTGTTCAGTTTATATGTGTATGTAGGCATTTTGTTGTTATTTGTTTGTCTTTGTTGTTATTATAGACCAGCCTTATTCCATTGTGATCTGATAGGATGCATGGGAATATTTCAATGCTCTTATATCTGGTGAGGCTTGCTTTGTGATGACTACATGGTCAGTTTTGGAGAAGGTACTGTGAGGTGCTGAGAAGAAAGTATATTCTTTTCTTTTAGGATGGAATAGCCTACAGATGTCTATTAATACTAATTCGTTCATAACCTGCTAGTTTCACCGTTTTTCTTTTCAGTTTCTGCTTCCATAATCTGACCCTTGATAAAACTGGTGTGTTGAAGTCTTCCACTATTTTTCTGTGTAGTGAAATATATGCTTTGAGGTTTTGTAGGGTTTCTTTTGTGAATGTGTTTGTATTTGGAGCATAGAAGTTCAGGATTTATAGATTGTCTTAATAGATTCTTCATATGGTGAGTAAATAGTGTTCTTCCTTATCTTTTTTGATAAGTTTGGTTGAAAATTTATTTTATTTGATATTCAAGTGGCTACTCTGGCTTGTTTTTTGGGACCATTTGCTTGGAGGTTTGTTCCACAGACTTTTAATCAGAGGTAATGTCTGTCTTAGACTCTGAGATGAGTTTCCTGTATGCAGCCAATTGCTGGATCCTGTTTACATATTCACTCTGATAGTGTATATCTCTTTATTGGGGAATTGAGTTCATTGATGTTAACACATATTAATGAACAGTGATTGTAGTTTCCTGATTTTTGTTGTTAGAAGTAGAATTATGTTTGTGTGGTTTTTTTTTTATTTGCTTTCATGATTCTTTTCTTGCCTTTTTAGGGTGTGGTTTTCATCTTTGTGTTGCACTTTACATTTTGCATCTAGTGAGATGATAATGTGATTTTTTTTCTTTAAGTTTGTGTATATAGTGGATGACATTGATAGGTTTCCATATATTGAACCATCCTTGCATCCCTGAGATGAAGTATAGTTAATCATGGGGAATGATAATTTCGATGTGTTCTTAGATTTGGTTTGCAAGAATTTTATTGAGTATTTTTGAATCAATGTTCATGAGAAAAAGTAGTCCAAAATTCTCTTTCTTCTTAGGGTCTTTGTGTGGTTTAGGAATGAACTTATTTGTGGCTTCAAAAAATGATTTGGCATGTATTTTCTCTGTTTCTATTTTGAGGAACAGTTTTGACAGTATTTGTATTAGGTCTTCTACAAGGTCTGATTAAATTTTGCACTAATCCCATCAGGTCCTAGGCTTTTTTTTGTTGTTTGCAAGGCTTTTGAGGACTGCTTCTATCTTTAGGTGTTATGGGACTGTTTAGATGGTTTATCTGATCCTGATTTAACTTTGGTACTTGGTATCTATCTAGAAAACTTTCCACTTCCTACAGATTTTTTCAGTTTCATTGAGTAAAGACTTTTGTAATAGGATCTGATGGTTTTTTTGAATTTCCTCATTTTCTGTTGTTATGTCTCCCTTTTTATTTCTGATTTTGTTAATTTGAATACTCCCTCTTTGCCCTCTCATTAGTCTGGCTAAGGTTTTATAGATTTTGATGATTTTCTCAAAGAACCAGCTCTTGGTTTTGTTGATTCTTTGTATAGTTCCTTTTGTTTTTATTTGGTTGATTTCAGCTCTGAGTACATTTTCTGCCATCTACTCCTCTTAGTGTATCTGCTTCTTTTTGTTTTTAGAGATTTCAGTTGTGCACTCATTTCTTGTAATCCATTAGTTTGGGTATGTTTTACTATCATTTTCATTAAACTTTCAAAAGTAATTTACCAATCCCACATCAGATAGAGGCCTAATATCCAAGGTATACAAAGAACTCAAGATGATAGACCCTAAAGACTCAAACAACCCTATTAAAAATGGGGTAGAGAGCTAAAAAATGTTCTCAATTGAGGAATATCGAATGGCTGAGAAGCATCTAAGGAAGTGCTCAACATCATTAGCCATCAGGGAAATGCAGATCAAAACAACCCTTAGATTCCACCTCACAGCAGTCAGATTGGCCAAGACCAAAAATTCAGATGTCAGCAGATGCTGGTGAGGATGTGGAGGAAGAGGAACACTTCTCTACTGTTGGTGGAGTTGTAAAGTGGTACAGTCACTCTGGAAATCATTCTGGTGATTCCTCTAAAAATTGGACATAGTACTATCTGAAGACCCATTTTTTCCAGTTTTGGGCATATACCCCAGAAAAGCTAAATCATATAACAAAGACACATACACCACAATGTTCACAGCAGCTCTATTTATAATAGCCAGAAGCTAGAAAGAACTCAGATGTCCTGCAGTAGATAAATGGATACAAAATTTTTGGTACATTTACACAATGCAGTACTACTCAGCTATCAGAAACAATGACTTTATGAAATTCTTAATAAAATGGATGCATCTAGAGAATATCATCCTGAGTGAGACAACCCCGTCACAAAAAAACAGACATAATATGCAGTCACAGATAATTGGATACTAACCCCAGAAAGCTCTGAACACCCTAGAAACAACGCACAAACTCATCTTTTTTGATAACTTTTGGTTGAAAATCTACTTTATTCCATATTAGAATGGCAATTCCAGCTTGCTTCTTGGGGTTGTTTGCTTGGAAATTTTTTCCCAACCTTTTACATTGAGATAGTGTCTGTCTTTGTCTCTGAGGTGCGTTTCCTGTATGGAACAAAATGCTGAGTTTTGTTCATGTATCCAGTCTGATAGCCTATATCTTTTTATTGGGGAATTGAGTCCATTTATGTTAACAGACATCAAGGAACAGTGGTTTCTGTTTCCTGCTAATGTTGAATTGTGCCTGTGTGTCTTTCTTCTTTTGGTTTTCTTACTTAGGAGTTTTCTTGTTTTTACTAGGATGTAGTTCCCCTCATTGTATTGGGCTTTCCACCTATAATTCATTGTATTGCTGGGTTTGTGGTCAGATACTGTGTAAATTTAGTTTTTATTTGGAATATCTTAGTCTCTCTATTTATGGTGATTGAGAGTTTTGTTGGGTATAGTAGCTTGAACTGACACTTGTGCTCTCTTAGGGTCTTCATGATGTCTGTTCAGGATCTTCACATTTTCAAAGTCTCTTTTGAGAAATTGGGTGCGATTCTCATTGGTCTGCCTTTATATGTTATATGACCTTTTTCCCTTACTGTTTTTAGTATTCTTTCTTTGCTTTGGGCACTTGGTGTTTTGACTATTATGTGTCAGGAGGAATTTCTTTTCTGGTCCAGCCTATTTGGAGTTCTGTAGGCTTGTTTTATTCTCATGGTCAACTCATTCTTAATGGTAGGGAAGTTTTCTTCTACAATTTTGTTGAAGATATTTACTTTGCTTCTTAGTTGATATTCTTTGCCTTCTTCTATTCCTATTATCCTTAGGTTTGGTTTTTGTATTGTGTCCTGGATCTTTTGGACATTTTGGGTTAGGAGGTTTTTAGTTGTTGCACCGTCTCTGACTGTTTTTCTATGTTTTCAATGTTTTTTTGGCCCCTGAGATTCTCTCTTCCATCTCTTGTATTCTGTTGGAAATGCTTGCATCTGTGACTCCTCATTTCCTTTTTAGGTTTTCTACCTCTAGGGTTATCTCTTTTAGTGTTTTCTTTATTTTTGTCAATTTTCATTTTAAATTTCTTCTTCCATTCCTTCATCCCCTTGGTTCTGTTTTCCTCTAGTTCTTTGATTTCTTTGAGTGTTTTTCTTGTTTCCTCTTTAAAAGCTTCTAAATCTTTATGCTCTTTCTCCCGTTCTTGTTTGAGGATCTCTATCGTCATCTTGAGGTATGTTTTTTGGTCTGAGTCTTCTTTTTCTGTAGTGTTTGGCATTCTGCTTTTTGCTGTGATGGGAGAGCTGTTTTCTGGTGTTGCCAGGTTGTCTTGTTTTCCCTGGGGTAAGTTCTTTTGCTTTCCTCTTGCCATCTTTTTTTCTGTGATTTGTTCTCCCCTCTCCGTTGTACCTAGCCTGTGTCCCCAATTCTCCTGCTCTACCCCTACTCGGAATGCCTTCTCACCAGGCCTCTGTCCCAGGATCTCCACAGTTCCTGGTGGCTGATTTTCTGAATGTCATTTCTGCACTCGAAGGCCTCCAGCTGGAAACAGCCCAATGCCAGGTTACTGGTTCCCTGAACCAAGTAGGTAGGGGGATGTATTTCTACATGCTTGGCAGAGATCACTCTGCTCTATGGCTAATTGGAACACTTTCTCACCAGGGCTATGTCCCTGGATCTCAGCTGTTCCTTGTGGCAGATTTTCTGAGCACCTGTTCTGCACCTGAAGGCCTCTGGCTGTGAACAGCCCAAGGCAGAGTTACTGGTTCCCTGAACCAATGGGGGTGATATTTTTTTGTGTGCTCTGCAGAGATTTCTCTGCACCCTGGCTAGGCGGAATGCCTTCCTATCAGGCCTGTTTCCCTGTATTGAGACTTTTCTAAAAAAAAAAAAACCACATATATTAGTGTTCATGTCTTATAAGAAACATCATATAAATTCAAATATTTACAAATAATTTTAAAGCAAGATGAATCAATTATATATTAGTCTAACTTATATTCACAGCACAGTAATACAGACAATATAACACATTTTAAACTAATCTAGTAAATTTTAATAAAAATATGTAGTGAAATACAAGATTTAAAAATTATTCTACATTTCTTCCGTGGAAATGACGCATTCCCACAGCTCTCCACACCAAAGTGTTTTCCAGAGAGAGCTGGTCTTCCAGGAATGCTGACCTTAAATTATATTACCGAGCAATCATGATAAAAACTGTATGCTATTGGAACAGAAACAGGCAGGTAGATCTGTGGAATAGAATTGAAGTCGCAGAAATAAACACACACACCTTTTTACATGTGATCTTTGACAAAGGAGCTAAAATCATCCAGTGGTAAAAAGAGCATTTTCAATAAATGTGCTAGTTTAGCTGGCAGTCAGTACGTAGAAGAATACAAATTGGTCCACTTTTTTCACCTTGCAGAAAGCTCAAGTCCAAGTGGATCAAGTACCTTTATATAAAACCAGATACACTGAAAGTAATAGAAGAGAGAGTGGGAAAGATCCTCAAACACAGGCACAGCGGAAAATTTCCTGAACAGAAATTTTTGGAAAAAATATTTACCAGTCCTACATCCAATACAAGGCCAATATCTAATATATACAAGAAACTTAAGAAGTTAGACTCCAGAGAAACAAATAACCTTATTAAAAATGGGAGCAGAGCTAAACAGAGAATTTTCAACTGGGGAAACATGAGCAGCTGAGAAGCACCTAAAGAAATGTTCAACATCCTTAGTCATTGGGAAATGCATATCTAAACAAGCCTGTGATTTCAACTCACATCACTCAGAATGGCTTAAGCTCGAAAACTCTGATGACAGCAGATTCTTGTGAGAATGTGGAGAAAGAGGAACACTCCTTCATTGTTGGTGGGATGGCAAGCTGCTACCACCACTCTGGAAATCAGTCTGGTTGTTCCTCAGAAAACTGAACATAGTACAACCTGAGGACTCATCTATACCACTCTTGGGCATACATACAAAAAAACTCCAACATATAGCAGGGACACATGCTCTACTATGTCCACAGCAGCTTTATTTATAATAGCTAGAATCTGGAAAAGAACCCAGATATCCTTCAACAGACAAATGGATACAGAAAGTATGGTACATTTATAAAATGGGTACAATTACTTCATGAAATTTTTAGGCATGTGGATGGAACAAGAAAATATCATCCTGAGTGAGGTAACCCAGTCACAAAAGAACACACATAGAATGCACTGGGTATTACCCCAAAAGCTTCGAACACCCAAGATATAATTCAAAGACCATATGAAGCTTCTGAAGAAGCAAAAACAAAATCTGGATGTTTTAGTACTTCTTAGAATGGCAAACAGAATTCTCACAAGAGAAAATACAAGGACAAACAGTGGAGCAGAGAATGAAGAATTGGCCATGTAGAGATTGTCCCACCTGGGGATCCATCTCACATATAGACACCAAAGCCAGTCTATATTGCTGATGCCAAGAAATGCTTGCTGACAGAATCCTGATACGGATGTCTCCTGAAAGACTTTCCCAGAGCCTTGCTGATACAAATTAAGATGCTCACAGATAACCATCAGATTGAGTGTACAGACCCTAATGGAAGAATTAGAGAAAGAGGAGAAGGAGCTGACAGGTTTTGCAATCCCATAGAAAGAATAACAATATCAACTAACCAGACACCATAGAACTCTCTGAGACTAAACCACTAACCAAAGAGTACATATAAAGAGACTCGTGGCTCCAGCAACATATGTATCAGAGGATGGCATTGTCTGGTATCAATAGGAGGAGAAGCTCTTGGCCTTCTGAAGGCTTGTTTTCCCATTGTAGGGGAATGTCAGGATGTTGAGGTAAGAGTGGGTGGGTGGGACGGGTAATATTTTCATAAAAGAAGGAGGAAAAGGGAGGGAAGAGGGGGGATCAGGGAAATGGAATAACATTTGAAATATAAATACATAAACTATTAATTTAAAAGTTATTCTAGGGATGAATAGGAAGTTCTGTGTTTTAGACTGCTTGCTGCCTTTTCAGAGACCTTAGTTCATTTTCTAGCACCTACAGGGTGACTCAAAACCATCTATACCTTTCTTCAGTGCCAGGGGATCCAACAACCTCTCCTGGCATCTGTGGGTAATAGAGATACATGTGGTATGTAGATATACATGCAGATAAAACTGTAAAAATATTGATATGAAACTTTATAAGAAAACAATTTAAGCCTTTATATTTAAAAATGTTAAGGCATAATTATGTAGTGTAAGGTTTTCATACATTTTATGTGAACTAAATTTAATAAGAAAGTGATGTACTGGTTTTGAAATTTAGTTAACTTAAAATCATTTGAAATGTGTGTGTGTATGTTTGAGTGTTAGTAACTGCAAGGTAGAAAATTTCTTACTATATCCAAATTCTACTCTTAGTTCAGCCTATTGTCTTTTGCCCAAAGACAACAATGAATTTTTAATGCTTTCTATAACAGTATCTTTTCTCAACTTACATTCATTCATTCATTCATTCATTTTATTATCTGAAATCACTGTATCTGAAGAGTCTAGACTCCCCATTCAGTGCTTTTCTTCCTTAGATAAACTGTTCTGTGGACTGTTTGTCACAGAGCTCCATTCATCTGCCATTAAGATAATTGTGACTACATCAAAATTTACTCTTCTACCAAGAATTTGAGGGAGAGATTTAAACAGTGAAAGTAAAAGTAACTTTGTAAGAAGTAAAATTGTCTCAAACAAACCAAAAAACAAAACAAACTAAATCCATTGCTTTCCCAGTTTTCATGTTCTAAGTGTTAAGATTCAGCATAACTGTCAACCTTTGGTTTTTTTATTGGATCTTCCTGGGGAAAGGGGTAGAAAGGGTGTCAGTGCTCCAAGGAAGTCCAAAGAATCCTAAACCTAAGCCTTATTTCTAGTGTTTGTTTTCACTCTGAGGGACTCTATATGCAATGATTTCCAGTCATATTTTTTGGCAGTGGTGGGGGGGAGACATATAGGAGGAAGTAGCAGGGCTAGAAGTTTAAGTTGTACATGGAATTAAAAGGCCATCAAAGGACGATTTTGAAATATATTAAAAACTGGATTTGGGGGGGAATTGTGAAGGTGAGGTAGAAATTTAATCCAATGGAAATTACCAGGAATCTATGAGGGTGACCCCAACTGAGAGTACTAGTACTGCTGTCTGTGGAGCCTGAACTTGCCATCCTATATAATGAGGCAAGTCATCCAGTGAAGGTATTCAGACACAGACCTACAATTTGTTGTGCTTACAAGATATACAGGGGTAAATTTGGAGCAGAAATTTAGGAAATTGCCAACCAATGACTCATCCTCCTTGAGATGGAGCCACTAGTCTCACTCTACGAGATGAAACCCACCTCTGATAATGCCTCAGAACCCATAGCCTGGATAGCACATAGACCTAGAATTGAAACAAACACAACCAACATGAGAATAAAAAAGAAATGATTCCTAATGATATTCTACTATATAAGTATATCAAAAACAAACCCTCACATACATTAGAAAGGCTTTCCAGGTGCAGAGACATTCATCTAAATACTGGGCAGAGTTTGGGCAATCCTTTAGAAGATAGGATGGTATTACAGTCATCAGAGGGTTTGAGGACACCACAAAAAACCTCACAGAGTCAACAAGGCTCATAGGGGCTCAGAGAGAAGGAACCAACAACCTGAGAGGTTGCATGGCTCTGATCTAGGTACTCTGTTATGATTGTATATCTTGTTCTTCTTGTGGAACTCCTTATAGTAGGGCTAGAGGCTACTCTGACTCTTTTGCCTGTTTCTGGGACCCTTTTCATCATACTGGGTTGACTTAACCGCCCTTAATATGAGGGAGGTCAGCTTCTGGCAGGTTGTTTGCCCAGCTAATGGACTTCTTCACTGTTTGTTTTGGGCCCTTCCAACCAGTTTTTAAAGAGCTGGCTGTTCTTCTTGAAATAAATTCGTTGATTAAAAATTTTCAGCAGGTGGTCCCCATCAGAAGAATGCCACTTTGCAGGAAGATAGATTTAGTCAAGTGTATTTTAGGAGTGAAGAAATTTGACCTGGAGATCATCTGCATTGATAATGTTTAGAACATTAACAGAATCTACAGGACTAATGATGGCCCAACTAATGTGCTTTCTTTCCCACTTCATGAAGATCTGAATGCTGGAGAATTTCCTCAGCCATACACACTGGATAGTTATAATTTGAGAGGTATTTTCCTAGGAGTGGAAATTCTGACTTTGCAAGGAAAGTGAGTATTACTATGATGTTCTGACACAGTCACTCACTAACTCTGACACCTGCTGGGCTTCACTCACAGCTCCGATGCTGAGACTTAGTGGCCAAAGATGTACAACCAGGAGAAGCTGGTGCTGCAGAAACTTAGTTGCTACACTGGAGCTAGGCTCCAGCCCCTGAATAAAGGTCTCTACTGATGCATCAAGAATTTGAGACAGCAAAATTGATGGACAAATTCCTGTCCCTCAACAGTGGATCTTTGCTGGTCATGCTGTCCTGGAGGGCATCAGCTCACACTACAGCTTCATTTCGTGAGTGGACACTGGCTTCAGAATGTACCAAGGAAGTGCCCATCGGCCCTCACTCTGATTAGAAGGCTCTGTGGACTTTTGTAAGCAGAATAGGGCTTTCTAAGAGAAGAAACATGGACACTCTTATGTTTCTTTGGGTTCCCAACTGTAGAGTCTGGATGGCCTGCCCTATCTTCCTGAAGTAGAAGGAACATGCCAGAACACTGAAATCAAAAGCAGAAGGTTTCCACCCATACCCTCAGGAAGTCTGTGATGCGAACTTCGCTTTCTCCCCTTCTACGAGCCACCCTTTGCCCTCACCTTTCTTGAGTTGTTGGCTGTAGATACCATAAGACAGCCCACTGACCTACAGATTTTGTCTCCTGGGGCGAGAGATTCAGATGTGTCCTCCATCTGTGTTGCTGTTTTAAACTGCATTTATTTTGTTTGGTGTGAATGTACATGTGTGGGTGCACATTTCCTACTGCATGCATGTGGAGATCAGAGAACAGATGGCAGGAGATGACTTTCTCCTATTATATGGGTTCCAGAAATGGAACTCAGGTGGCCAGGTTTGCTATCACACTGACATTCTGACCATGGTTCTGCCACTGGGTCTCCCCATTGGGTGTTAGATGCATGGTAATTCTACTCAAGTTCCAGAACATGGAATTCTGGTTGACTTCAAGTCTGTCTCTACTGTACATGCTGAATGCCTATTCAAATCCAGATCCCATATCTTCTCAGCATGTAGCCAGTGAGCTTGAACCTAAATAGGGTTTTCTGACCTCTCTGCTGGGTGTACCCCTGATTTATGCTTATGCCATCCTATTCTCTTCTCAACCATCTAACTGGTTCATTGTCTTTGAGCATTATTGGGCAATGACTGCTTCTGTGTTGCTTATTTATCTGCTTCCTTTATTCTCTGCTTGGTGTTTTTGGTTAGGTTTGGTGAATGTTTTTTGGTTTGGTTTGATTGTTCAGCACTAGGGATGGAATCCAGGGCTTTGTCATGCTTGGCAAGCTCTCTACCACATTCCCAGTTTATTGTCTTACTGTCTTAAAACTGAGGTTTGGCCAGCTGCTGTGTCTGAGTTCATTCACACTGCCACGGCTCCAAGTATATGGGGAGCAGGTTCTGCCCAGTTCCAGGAGGCACAGCAATTGTTGATGCTTCCTCAGTTTGTGTTTATTCTGTGGTTAAATCCCCCAATTCTGTGAAGGGCCTGTGATCTTGATGAGAGTTACACGGACTCTGTAGATTGGCTTCTCACACACTTGGGCCATCCTTAAAATCTCTAGGGGACATTAGGCATCTTCTCAGGGTACAGGTGTGCACAATGACTGTCAGTCCCTATCATTGCTATCAAGGGGTGTGGCCAAGAGAAGATTTTATCCCAGTCACTGGGGATCCCTAAGCCTACTACAGTGCCAGCTCAAACTCTCCAGTCTTCCACACGTGGTTCTCAAACAGCAGGCTTGAAAGGAACTAGGAAGACTGAGTGTAAGTGTGGGTCCATGAACACTCCCCGGTGGTGCTCTTATGCAGGTGGTGTTCACATGCTGGCTCATAGAGCCAGGGTGCTTGCACACTTCCTCCTTCTTAGCCTAGCATCACCAGGCCATCCAAGACAAACATCTGCCAAATATCTTCCCTCCATCAGATTAATAATTATATGAGAGGAAATTCATGTTAGAAACACCACAAAGAAAAGAGATTGTGTAAGCTTCGTAACTGGTGCTTTTGACAAAAACAAGTTTCTCTTGAATCACACTCCCAGGGTGGAGTGAAAGACAGTTCTTTGGAAAGTGTTAGTACCACCCTGAAGCTCCACTGAGTGTGTGGCATTGGTTTGTTTATCCATATGGACATCACATCACTCTCTTCCCTGTGTGGAAGCCATGCCTATCACAGGGAAATTCCACATGGGGAAAACTGGCAACTGAGTTGTCTTGCCTCTGATCTCGAGGGTTCCAGGGGTTCTAAATTAGAGACGAACAATTTGGAGAGTAACTTAGCAAATGAAATACTTAACCTCAAGCAAATGAAAGTTTTCTATAATTTTCAAAAGAAAATCTATAAAGGTGGGTGGAATGTAGTATTTGTTTTCAGGCCCTGGGACAAAGGACTGAGGTGCGTATTTTGCATAGCAAAGAAGACCTAGTCTCCTGGTTCTCCCAGTATCCCTCAGTCCCTACGTTGTATACTCCAAACCTGGACTTTTCTAGCCCATGATCTCCTCCAGTGGCTCCTTCCTATATAATCCAGACCTTTTTATCTCCTTGCTCTTCTCTTCTCTTTGTGCATGCTTTATCTCTTCCCCCTCCCACCTATTCTTCCCCATAGCAACTTTTGTGGCCTCCGTCCCTGGTTTCCAAAACACACACACACACACACACACACACACACACACACACACACACACACGGTATCTAGTCTTAGTGCAACTTGATATGCCACTTTTGTGATATATCTCTGGGAGACCTTGCCTTTTCTGAAGGAAAATATAGGAGCAATAGATTTGGGGACAAGGAGGTTGTGGAGTGGGTCTGGGAGGAGAGGAACAAGGGGGTGAAATTGCTCTTGGGATGCAATATATGAGAGAATACTAAACAAACAAATGAATAAAACCAAGCCTTCTGAAACAATTGTGTAGCTGGCATGGTGGTGCACTCCTTTAATCCCAACACTCAGGAGGCCAAGGCAAATGGATCTCTGAGTTCAAGCACAGCCTCATCTACAGAGTGTGTTCCAGGAAAGCCAAGGTTGTGCAGAGAAATCATGTCTTTGAAGGACATCAACAAACAATAAAATACAACAAGAAAATTCTATGATCTTTTAACTTTAACCATATCGTTAGCAGTCCCCTTTCCCCAAAACACAATTGCAAGTTTTCCATTAAATCAAACAAGTCTATTTTTAAAATTAATGTAAAATGTAGCAGTGAAAACTGTCTTCAGAGATCTCAACATCTCCACATCGGGCTATTTCTTGAGATCATGTCCCTCTGACATCTTTGTCTTTCTTGTGGCAGTTTAATTGCTTCAGTTCCTTCAAAAAAGCCTGCTTCAGCTGGCTGTTTGCTAGAATTAGGATAAATGAATGACCACAAGGATACATGCATGAAATTATCAAACCTAAAATTAATAGCAGTTTATTTTCATATATTAAAAAGCTCAATGTTTCTATAAAAATACCTATAAAATGCAAGATTAATAGAAAAATAAAAGAAATTAAAACTTTCATGACTTTCATATAAACTTCGGTATTAACGGTTTTGAATCTTGACAACTGCATCTTCCTGTTGTGTTTCCAAAGTGAAATAATTAATAGGAAAAATGTAATGACAACCACGATAAAGAAGAACATGACTCCCAGGTTTTGAAGAATATGGTTTTTACTGAACTGTTTCTTATGTAAGTAAAACTGCCAGGAGGTATTTCTGTGTTGCATTTTATCATTAAGCATCTTCACTGTTTGTGGAAATGCAATTGACCATGATATAAGCAAGCATCCCAGAAGAAAGATAAACATTGCGCTGATTCTTCTCTTCAAGTTGAAGCTGTAGTGAGAAAAATTTGCTATCTTCAGGAGATAGAAGAGGTTGAGGCAAGTGTCAAACCATGTACTCGTGTGACTGGTAAGTATCCACAGGTAAGAAGTAACTATAATATGGGCATCAGAGGCAACCATATGTGAAGAAAATAATTTTAAATATCCATCAGAGATTATTATACATACGACACAGATTCTGCAAATAGCTAAGCCTATGAAAATAAAGCCAGCTGTGGAGAACTTCTGCCTGACACAGTTAATGCAGTTTGCATGGAGGATAATCCCATTTCCTAGAACACCCAGCAGTGAACTAATAGTTGCAAAACAAAGGAGGATGCTTTCTGCTATAGTCAGCATCTCTACAGATGTCTAAGACTGCTTCTGCTGCAACTATAATTTCTAACTTTTTCTTTTACCTGCTGCAAAATGTTGCTTAAAAGATGGAGGCTTGACAGATGAATGAATGATGTTTTCCTTCTGTGTTTAAAGACTTCAGAGTGGCCTTTTACTGGAGTCAGAAACATCTTTATGAAGTTCCCTCTGTTTTCTAACATTTAGACTATTTACATAGTATGTGCAGACTAATGTCTTCTTGCAGTTTGTTAATAAACAAATGAAAGTTTCTGTTTCATGCATGTTAATTGGTCTACTGACACTGCTTTGCATTTTTGTAAACTGAATGGTAATATGGGAATGCCAGACACACACTGACAGGATTCAAACCAACAAAACTAGCACTTCAGTCTCTTTCTTTCCACAGCAATGCATTGTTAGCTGGACTTTTGGAAACTGTCTATACCTTTAACTGCTTGAGACACTGAAACATGGGAATCATTTAAACCTAGGGGATCCAGACTGGTTTGGATAACAAAGTGAGAGTTCACAAACAAAAATAAATTCTTCAAACTCTGAAAACTGCAATACCATACAGAAAATAAATAAACAAGCAAGTAAAAAATTTAATTTTTACTATTAAAATAGTATGTAGAACATTTAAATAAACAACTCACTATTTTAAATTAATTAATTTTAATTAAAACCTAAATTTAGCTATGGATACAGTACAATTTACAACTTTAAAATGTTTTATATATTTTTATTGGCATATGTTTATTGCATATAGGAATAGTTTCACAAAGAAAATTTCATTAAAGTATCATGATTTATCTCCTGTTGATACCATTTCCATTAAAATGACATTCTTAATTATGGCTCAATCAAACTCCACTGTTTATACATATCAAATTTGATTTACCCATTTATCTATTATCAGCATAGGCTGATTCTATAGTTTGCTGATTGTAACTAGGGGTGCAGTAAACATAGATGTATGAACATCTTCATAGCATGTTGATTTAGAATCCTTATGATAGATGCCCAGGAATGATTTAATTTGATAATATAGTCATTTGATTACCCAATTATTTAGATTTTACAGATGACACATTATTTAGGTTAATAGATGGAATCTTTACAAATACTTACTTAGCAAGATAAGGATAGTAATAATTTTTGCATTACATTTAATAGGAGAAAGATCAGTCTCAGAAAGTCTGATGTGCAGTCTGTATCTTTGCCACCCTGAATGTAGAAAATATTATCTGTTCTCTGAAAGTAATCACAGTTAGTGATTGCAAGTACTGTGCATGAGTAACAGTTATTTGAAGAGTAAATGACATGTAATAATTGGAGAACTTTAAGGCTTGAGAATCTAATTTTGTAACATTCACATTATACATGTGTAACATACCTACAGGCATTCTACAGATGTACATACATTTATACACATTCCTAAACCCACATCTACATTCATGGAACGTAAAGAAATGTATAAAAGAAGACATAGCCTATCTGTAATGGTGAAGTAATTAGCATATTACTTTCATGCACATCTGGCACACAAGATAATACTAGCACATTTTTGAATGGCATATGCTCTTAGCCAGGTTACTGACACTTTCTGTGTACAAATGTCTCTGAGTATTATATAGGACACACAAAAATAATAACACTGAACTAGAGTCAATGCAGAGAGTTTAACTGAGGGAAAAGTGCATGTAAAGGGGCTTATATATTAGGCAAACAGCTGTTATCATATTATAGCGATAACATTCTTAGCTTTCATTTTCCATCTATCTCTCTACTTGTCTCCCTTGAAAAGAGTCACAATAAAACCCTGGGTTTTTGATCTGGTTTGAACATCATGTTGAGGACCTCTAATCAGAAAACAGTTGGTTATTTCCATAATATGCTTGCCACCTTGGTACCAGTTGATTTAATTAGTTTTGCAAGAATACATAGTTGAATGAAATGGGCGATAAGAACTCCTCTGTATCATGTCGCGTGCCCCACTTCCCGCCGGCAGGAAAAGGTGTGCAACAACAGGATTCTTCTGCGAACAACCTTTATTGTACAATACTCTGAGCAGTGGACCACGTGGAAGGAAAATGCACAGCTTATAAATGCCCAGGAGACTCGTGTCACTACCTGATTGGTGCGCCCTCCAGTAACTCATTAGCATCCCTCGAGAGCAGGCTGTGACATCTGTGGCACATGGGCACTATCTCTCTTGGGCTCTGTTTGCTGAGTCATGGGCAGGAAGCCGGCGCCATGCGTGGGTGAGGCACAAACGGCTCTCAACAGTATCAGCCTTCTTAGCAGGCACTAGGCAAGCTAATATAGCATAATAAAGCTTCCAGCTCAGTGCCAACTGGATATGTCCTGTCCACAAAGCTTTTCTGATCACAGCGATATCTGTACATACATTTTAGGAAATGAATTCTATGGAGGCTGGAATAATTTCATTCTCACCAGCAATATATAACTCATTCTTTTCTCTCTCATTCGTCAGTAGTCATGGTCATTTACTTCCTTGATGATGATAGACATTCTGAACAGGATGAGTTAGAAACTGTTTTATATAAGGAGGGGAAAGTTACAGTGAAAGTTTCTAGTCATAGAAAAAGAAAATCAAAGATACTAGATTATGGAAAGATGTTTCTGGGTTCAGAGAATTAATTTTACGAAAGTGGCCAGTCTAATTAATCTTCAGATTTAATGCATTATCTATCAAGGTTCATAGACCATATTTCACAGATGTAGAAAAAAATCAGGAATTCTATGGAATCACAAAAAACTACAAATAGCCGAAGTGATATCAAAGAGTAACACATAGGTGGAGATATCATAATATCTTTACTGGATTTAAATTATGATATAGAGCTATACTGATAAAATTAGCTTGCTACTAGCATCCAAACAGGCAGTTAGAACAATAAAACAAAATAGAGGACCATAGAGAAGATGATAAAAGAATGTCCACCTTATTTTTGACAAAGAATACAGAAAATACACTGGTCAAATGATTATTCATGCTAAAAATTCTGAAAAAACATGGCATCTGCCTGCAATAGAATGAAAGTAGATTTAAATCTTTCACTTAGTTCAAAGTTCAGTTTGAAACAGGCTAGAGACTCCTATTTAAAACCTTAGACACTGAAATATCTAGACAAAAACACTCCTCAAGACATTGGAAAGTACTATCTGCCTGGAACATGAACAGGATATGATCTAGTGCCAAGTGTCAACAGATGAGATTACAGTAAATCAATGGAAATTTTAAGTCTTATTTACCTAATGGCTAAATGTACTGAACATACTTCCAAATATTTATTGACCATTTGAATTTCTTATTTTGAGAACTCTTTATTTTCTTAGCCTATTTCTTAATTGTATTGCTTGATTTTTCACATTTACTTTAATTTTTTATGTTTATAATCATTAATCCTCTTATTCCATCTCTCTGTCTCTGTCATTTGTCTCTCTGTTATTGTGTCTGTCTGTCTGTTTGCCCCCCTCTTATACATAGACACACAGGCACACACACACAGACACACACATAGACATACACACACACATACACACACACATACACACAGATATAGCAATAGATTTCTCCCATTCTTTTGGCCATTTCTTCGCTTACTTCACTGTCTGCTTTGTTTTGCAGCAGCTTTTTAATGTCATGTAATCTTTCTTGCCATTTTGTGCACTATAGTACAGACCTGTTCAGAGAGTCCCTGTCTGCACCTATCTCTTGAAAAATTTTCCTGTTTACTTCCATCAGATGTAAAGTTTCCCATTTGCATTAATGTCTTTGATCAATTTGAATAGATTTTCGTGAATACTGAGAAGTATGGATCTATTTTCATTCTTTCAAATGTGGATATGTTTTTTTATAATGTTATTTGTTAGAGAGGCTGTTCCTCCCATCCCAACATGTGTTTTGATAAGATTGTTGTCAGAAAAATTAAGTGGCTGCAGCTGTGTGGCTTTATTTCTGCTTTGTATATTCCATTCCATTTGTCTGTAAGCATATTTTGTGAAGAACCATGCTGTTTTAGTTACAGTGAATTACTATAATTTGAGATTAGAGAATATGATTTATATATTCTTTGTGTTTACAATTTCATTAGCTATTGGGATTTCCAGGTAATTTTAGTATTTTAATCCAGTTCAGTGAAGATAGTCATTGCTATTTGAATGATATTTAATTGAACCTACAATTTATTTTCAGCAATATAGACATTTTTGCAGTTTAATATATGATAATCTATGAACACAAGAAGTTATTTTATGTTTTAGTGTCTTTGATTTTAAAAAAATCATTTTGAAATCTTCATTGTAGAGGTTTTTCACCTTCTTGGTCATGATTATCCCTCGATAGTTTTGTAGGCATTATGAATGAGATATTTTTCCCCACTCCACTGCTGACTTATTTCTCAATATATTTTTATTGGTAATAAGAAAGCAACTGGATGCAACCTCAGAGGCTCTGCCAGAGTCATACAGATACAGTTGTGGATGCTTGCAGCTAACCATCGGACTTAACACTGGGACCCCAATGAAAGAGCTAGAGAAATGACTGAAGGAGCTGAAAGGGTTTGCAACCTCATGGGAAGAACAACATTATCAACCATACAAACCCACCAGAACTCCCAGAGACTAAAACACCAACCAATGAGCACGCATTGAGAGACTGATAACACAAGTTGCATATGTAGCAGAGGATAGCATTATCTGGCTTCAATGGGGAAAGAGGTCCTTGGTCCAGTTAAGATGTTTTTTCCCAGTGTAGGTCAATGCCAAGGGGCTGAGGTGGAGGGGATGGTTGGGGGAGGGAGCACCTTCATCAAACAAGAGGAAGTGGAGGGGAGGCTGGGAGTGGTGAGAAAGGGGATAACATTTGACATGTAAATACAGAGATTAGCCAATAAAAATTTAATTAAAAACAGCAACTGGATATGTATGTTGATTTTATATCTTACTATTTTCCAGAAAGTATTTATTAGTTATAATGTTTGTTTTCTTTGTTTTATTTTCTGAATCTTGGATAATGTCATCTTCAAAAGGATAATTTGACTTTTGTAGTTGTGCTTTTTTTTTCTTTTAATTCTCTTATTATCATATTACTTCTCATTATTGTGGATATTTAGTTCTGTTCTGTTTTCAACACTTAGCAATGTTATTTTTTAAAAATATTGGGTGAAAGTGTCATATTATTCATGTTTCATAATGTTTGTTTTATGTATATTTGACGTAGTAAAAAACCTAAGCCAAGATAATTACAGAAAACACAATACAGATATAAATGCCATGATCCACCATTATAGTCACTTACTATACACACTCAAAAGTAATTATTACACTGGACTTTTTTTTTAACAACATGTAATAGGTAACTTGTAATCCATAGAAAGAGAATTGCTACTGAGTATGATTTCAGATGATCTTATCTGATGAATTTTTTGAACCTGGTTAGTGGCATTGTATTTCTTTTGTAGTTTTTATTAATTTTTAAACAGAATTATTTTGGTCATAATTTTCCCTACTTCATCTCTTCCAAGAACTACCCAATCTCTCTGCCTACCCAACCAGGTCATTTCTGTCTCTCCAAAACAGATATTTTCAAAACCTTTTTGTTTTACTTTCATCTGTATATACATTCTCAAACAAGATAATGGAAATATAAAATATTGCTTCAGAAACATAGCAACTGAATTAATATTTTGTATGTGTAGAAATATGTTACTGACCATTAGCATACAGCCAATGCTCTGTTGTATGTTGTCAACATAATACATTCACGTCGATTTATACCACCTCCAACACCTTCCTAATGCTGTGACCCTTTACTACACTCCCTCATGTGCTGACCTCAACCATCTTATTTTTTTGCTACTTCCTTTTTGTTATTGTTACAATTTTAATGTAAATATTCGATATGTGACTCCTGTGAAAGGGTTGTTCAGCCATCCAAGGGGTGGAGATTCACAAGTTGAACTCCACTGATTTAGATTATTCCGGTGAACAATAAAAATTCTCTCTAAAAACAATAGACATATGTGTCTGTGAATATAAGTCTATATACAGGAGTGTATGTGTGTATACATGCATATGTTTGTGTTGTGTGCATGTGTATGTTGAAACCCTCAGGCACAATGCTAAACTGCATAGATTTGCTCTTTGTTTGCTCTTTTTCTCTTTCTGCAGAAGCAGGATGAGACAGTGGCCTTTGGATGTATTCCAGCAGTATTTTTCCTCAGACATCTTTGCTCCACAACTTGGCTTCTTTTGAAATCACTGTTTTTGATATGCATAATGACCAGTTAAATCAGTCATCTCGTCTCTTCTCAAAACAGCCTTTTTCCCCAGCTATTTCCCACAGATCACATCCACTCTCATGATTGTTGCCAACACTCCAAGCATTTACTGTAACTAACTGTAAAAGGAAAAGTAACTATGTAACAAATAATTCCATAGACACACAGGAGCATCCCTCTGGTTCCTCAGTTCTAGGTCCTAAATGTCAAGATTCATCATATATGTCTAATTCTCCCTCACTAACCTTTTGCTTTCTCTGGTGAATTGGTGTCAGTGCTTTAGGAACTCAATTGAATAAGTCTGAGGAGTCTTTTTCCAATGTTTGCTCTCATTATAAAAGTCTTACACTGGAGTGGCTGCAGTCACATCAGCTGCCAAAGGTTTCAAAGATATTCAACAATTGAATTAAAAGACACTGTGAGAATGTAGTGAAAATGGAAAGAACTTCAGAGATTCCCTTGCTGAAGTGTGCCAGAACATCCATTTATCTGTTCAGTCTCACAGAATTTTAATGCTTGCAGTACCCTCTCCAAAGCTTGCTTCAGCTTCCTGCTTGTTAGTATTAGGATAAAGGAATGGCAACAAGGATACATGGATGACAAAGTGAAGCCACAAATAAAGAGAAGTTTATTTTCTGTGAGAAGCAAGCATAATGTTTCTATCAAAACACCTATAAAATATAAGATAAAGAGGATGATAAATGAAATTAAAACTTTTATGGCTTTCACGTGAGCTTCGGTGTTGAGATCTCTGAATCCTGATCCAATAGATTGCATCTGCCTGCTGTGTCTCCAAAGGGAAATAGTTAACAGGAGACAAGCAATTAGGGCCACCATAGAGAGTGAAATGGGTCCCATATTGACAAAAACATAGTTTATAATTAACTCACTCTTATCCAGGTGGATCAGCAAAGATGTGTTGATCAGATGCATTTGAGTATCTCTAGTCACTTTCACAGATAGTGGAAAGGACGCTAACCATGTTATAATTAAGTATCCAATTAGAAAGACAAAAACTATATCAGATCTTCTCTTCAACCAGAGAAATATGTAGTGGGAAAAATTTGCTATCTTCAAGAAATAAAAGATGCTGAGGTTGGTGGCAAACCAGACACTCAGGTGGTTAATAATTACCCATATGTAACTCATACATTCACGTAGATTGCTATCCATAAGCATAGGCAGAAAGAAAACCTGTGTATATGAATCTAAAATTATTATCCAGATGTTAAAAATCCTGCAAATTGCCAAGCCAGTGATAATAAAGTTAATCTTAGAGAGTTTCTTAGTCCTGACCCAGTCTGTGCAGTTTACAAATACAATAAATGCATTGCCTAAAACTCCCAGTACAGCTTCACACGTGGCAACAGAAAGAAGGATGCCTTCCAGTGTACTCTGCATCTCTACCAATTTCCAGGAAAGCTTCTGCTGGACTTGGTGTGGGTTACTTGCTGTAGAATTATTGAAAGTAGTGGCTACTTGATGTAGAACTGATTGTTATCTTCTCCCGTTAAATAATAACTCCTGAGGACATCAAGAATGTGGTGGTAAAACAAGAAATATTCTCATAGTGCTCACTACTGTGGCTTCTGTAAGATTCAGCTAGTCTACAGAATATATGTGGGCTAAATGTCTTTTTGCAATTTGTTAATATGCAAATTGAAGTTTCTGTGTCATGTATTTTACTTGTCCCCCTGAGGCTATTTTGCATTGAATAAGCTGAATTATATGGTTAGAGCATCATGTTTATATGTAAAATATAAAATACAAAAATCAACATTCTCTTTCACTTTTAATTTTGAAAATGAGAAAGGAAATAGCTTTCTGTGATGTTAGGGAGAGTCCAATGGAATTATGAGATAGTACCTTAACACATGAAGGAGAAAGAACAGTCAATCCATAGGCTACTAAATGAGCCGAAGAGTTTGAGCAAGAGACTTAATAAAAAAAAGAAAGACCACTTACTTGACTGGAAAAGCAATACATAATCAACGTCTTTAGTTTGACTGAGGATGCTTATAAATGAAATTTGGAGCGCAACATATTTGACTCACAAAGAATGTACTAAAAGTATGACAGATCTAATAAAGATGGCATTAGTCTTTTCCCAGTTTCTTTCTTAAGGAGGCCACAGGGCAGGACAGTAAGGTTGTATAGTTCTCTTTGGACAACTTCTCTCCATCAAGAATTTTCCTAATAAACCAGCTTTGTTCTTCTCAATTCTTGGCTTTCCTTCCTATTTTTGGTGTGAGACAGAGAACCAGAAGTCAAGGGTTCAGTGACCATCCAGCAACCTTTGTTTTCTGAGTTAAGCTCATGAGGGCTAAGGCAATTTCCACCACACTCAAAGAGAATATATAATTTGGAGGCACTATATAGATTTGAAAGGAGTTGAAACAGACTGGAAAGGATCCTTGCTTACTGTCTTTCAGTGATGTCCTTCCCCTCTGCATATTTTGGCAGCAAATATTCAAAACTGCCCATTTTAATAATCTTTTATTCAATTGAACAACTTTATTTAAAAAAACAAAGATAAATGTACAGATTTTAAAAGCATTTTTTAGTAAAAGCATATGAATACATTTTTGTCAGTACTGGATATTTTTTAAAGGTTTGATAGTATGCCTTCAAATCTGACTGGTTACAATGAGCATAAAGTACATGTAAAACAAGATGTAACCTAGAAATAGTTGAAGTTTTATTGGTGTGTAAAGATTAAGAATAATGTTTTTTTTTTTTGGCCTTTATTTTTTTTGAACTTCATATAGTCTGTAAGTTGTTTCTGGGGTATACAGAGCTTTCTGGTGTTAGTACCCAATTTTCAGTGACTGCATCTTATGTCTGTTCTTTTGTGACTATGTTACCTCACTCAGGATGATATTCTCTAGATGCATCCATTTTCCTAATAATTTCATAATCTAATTGTTTCTGATAGCTGAGTAGTACTCCACTGTATAAATATATCACAATTTTTGTATCCATTCATCTACTGAAGGACATCTAGGTTCTTTCCAGCTTCTGGCTATTATAAACAGAGCTTCTATGAACATTGTGGTGCATGTTTGTTGTGTGTTGGAGCGTCTCTGGGGTATATGCTCAGAAGTGGAATAACTGGGTCTTCAGGTTGTACTATGTCCAATTTTCTAAGGAACCACCAGACTGATTTCCAGAGTAATTGTACCAGTTTACAACCCCACAAACAGTGGAGTGATCCTCTTTCTCTCCACATTCTCACAAGACTCTTCTGTCATCTGACATTTTGATCTTAGCCATTCTGACTGGTCTGAGGTGGTATCTCAGAGTTGTTTTGATTTGCATTTCCCTAATGACTAAGAATGTCCATCACTTCCTTAGATGCTTCTCCTCCATTCGATTTGGTTCATAACCTCTGCTAGTTTCACTGTGTCCTTGTTCAGTTTCTCTTTCCATGATTTATCCATTGATGAGGGTGGGGTGTTGAGGTCTTCCACTATTTTTGTGTGGGGTACAATGTAATTTTTGAGCTTTAGTAGGGTTTCTTTTATGAATATGGGTACTCTTCTATTAGGAGCATATATGTTAAGGATTGAGAGTTCCTCCTGACAAATTTTCCACATAATCAGTAAAAAGTGTCCTTTCTTAACTTTTTTGATAACTTTTGTTTGAAAATCTACTTTATTCAATATTAGAATGCCCACTCCAGCTTGCTTCTTGGGGCCGTTTGGTCGGAAGGTTTCTTCCCAAACATTTACTCTGAGATATTGTCTGTCTTTGACTCTGAGATGAGTTTCCTGTATACAGCAAAATGCTGGATTCTATTTATGTATCCAGTCTGATAGCATATGTCTTTTTATTGGGGAATTGAGTCCATTTATGTTAAGAGATATTAAGGTATAGTGGTTGCTGTTTCCTGCTATTTTTACTTTTAGAGATAAAATTGTGCCTGTGTGTCTTTCTTCTTTTGGTTTTTTGCTTAGGTATTTTCTTGTTTTTACTAGGATGTAATTTCCCTCCTTGTATTGAATTTTGCACCTATAATTTGTTGTAGTGCTGGGTTTGTGTTCAGGTATTGTGTAAACTTAGTTTTGTATTGGAATATCTTGGTCTCTCCATCTATGGTGATTGAGCATTTTGCTGGGTATAGGAGCTTGGGCTGACACTTGTGTTCTTTTAGGGTCTGCATTATGTTTGTCCAGGATCTTACAGCTTTCATAGTCTCTGTTGAGAAGTCTGGTGTGATTCTGATTTTTTCTGCCTTTATATGTTACATGACCTTTGTCCCTTACTGCTTTTAGTATTCTTTCTTTGGTTTGGGCACTTGGCATTTTGAATATTATGTGTCGGGAGAAATTTTTTTTCTGGTCAGATCTATTCGGCGTTCTGTAGGGTTCTTTTATGCTCGTGGTCATCTTATTTTTAAGGGTAGGTAGGGAAATTTTCTTCTCCGATTTTGTTTAAGATATTTACTGTGCCTCTTAGATGATATTCTTCACCCTCTTCTATTCCTATTATCCTTAGGATTGGTTTTCTTATTGTGTCCTGTATCTCCTGGACATTTTGGGTTAGGAGCATTTTGGCTTTCTCTGACTGTTTTGTCTATATTTTTCATTTTGTCTTTGGCCCCCGAGATTCTCTTTTCCATCTCTTGTAGTCTGTTGGAGATGCTTGCATCTGTGACTACTGATTTCTTTTTTAGGTTTTCTACCTCCAGGGTTATCTCTTTTAGTGATTTTTTTTTATTGTTTCCATTTCCATTTTAAATTCCTTTGTCAATTCCTTCATCTCTTTGATTCTGTTTTCCTCTAGTTCTTTGAGTTATTTGAGTGATTTTTTTTTGTTTACTCTTTAACAGCTTCTCTTTCTTTATGCTTTTTCTCCTGTTCTTGTTTAAGGATCTCTATCATCTTCTTGAGGTATGATTTTGGGTGTGAGTCTTCTTTTTCTGCAGTATTTGGCATTCTGCTCTTTGCTGTGATGGGAGAGCTGGGCTCTGGTGTTTCTATGTTGTCTTGGTTTCCATTGGGTAAGTTCTTTTGCTTTTCTTCTCGCCATCTTGTTGTCTGTGATTATAAGTGGTCTTATTGTCAATGATGTGTTCCTGTCTCTTCTGTGTACCTTGCCTGTGTCCCTGGATCTCCACTGTTCCCACTGTCAGATGGCCTGAGCATTTTTTCTGCCTGCATGGCCCCTCCAGGTAGAAGAAACTGAGTCCCTATGTCAGAGTTCCTGCTCCTTTGAACCAATCAAGGGGGCACACTTTCTACATGCTTGGCCCAGACCTCTCTTTGCCTGGCAACTTGCAGTGCAGTCTCACCAGGCCTGTGTCCCTGGATCTCTGCTGTTCCTGGTGGCAGATGGCCTGAGCATTTGTCCTTCACCCTGGGCCCTTTTGGGTGGAAACCGAGTCCCTATGGCAGAGTTCCTCCTCCCCTGATCCAATGAGGATTGCTTTTCGTGCCTTCGTCCCAGACCTCTCTGTGCCCCTGCTACTCTCAGTTCAGTCTCACCAGTCCTTCATCTCCGGATCTTTAATATTCTTTATCAGTGTAACATATTAAACCTTCTGTACCCATTTGATAAAGTGGTTATAAGTACTATTCTATGTACAATTCTCCTTGAAGCTAAAATCACTTCATGCAATGGAACATGGTCCTTTGTACCTGCACTGGCCCACACATCTCTTTGGACCTCAGTGTCAGTGCAGACTTTATAGATCAGCACGGTTCCTGGAAGCACCATGTCCCACAACATCGGCATGGTTTCATAAACATGCAACCCAGACCACAGACATCAGTATTGCCTTTGTTGATAGGGCAGGGGATGGTCCTTAGCACAGAGTTAGCCATAGTAAGACCTTGAACCCAGACATGGCCAAGGGAAACTGACTTTGATACTACGGCTCCAAACTTTTTCTTTATATTTCTTCCTGTAAATATTTGGTTCACCCTTCTAAGAAGAACTGAGGCATCCAGACTTTATTCTTCCTTCTTCTTGAGCTTTCTGTGGTCTGTGTTTGTATCTTGGGTAATCTGCAGATTGGAGATAATATCCATTTAACAGTGAGTGTATACTATTTTTGCTATTTTGTGTCTGGGGTATCTCACTCACAATGGTATTTTCTAGTTATATCCATTTCAAGAATCCATTGTTTGTAATAGCTGAGTAGTACTTCATTTTGTAAATATACCACAATTTCTGAAACCATTACTTTGTTGAAGGACATCCCCCCCCCCCAGTTTCTTGCTTGTTAAGTTGGGTACTGTCTCTGTGTCCTATTATTAGATTGGCTAATAGTTTTCTATCTTTTGAATTTTCTCAAAGAACATGTTCTTGGTTTTGTTCCTTCTTGGTGTAGTTCTATGGTTTCTAATTGATTGATTTTAGCCCCCAGTTTGAGTGTTTCATGCTGTCTACCACTCTTGTATTTTGTTCTTTTGTTTTAGAGCTTTGAGGTGTGCCCTCAAACTGCTAGTGTATGCTCTCTCCAGTTTCTTTTTGAAGGTATTAAGATTATGAGTTTTCCTCTAAGTACTGCTTTCATTATGCACCCTAAGTTTGAGTATGTTGTTCATTTATTTTTATTAAATTCTAAAATGTCTTCAATTTATTTCTTCTGTGACCAAATTGTCCTTGAGCATTGTTAACCTTCCATGTGGATCTTGGCTTTCTGTTAGACTATGGTTATTTAATAGTATGCATGGTGTTATTTTCATCTTCTTTTATGTGTGGATGCCTGTTTTGTGACTGATTATATGGTCAGTTTTAGAGAAGGTACCATGAAGTGCTGAGAAGAAGGCACTATTTTTTAGGATAAAATATTCTATATATGTCTCTTAAATCCAGTTGGTTCATAAGTTCTCTTAGTTTTACTCAGTCTTTGTTCAGATTCTTTTCCTATGACTTGTCCATTGATGAGAGTGGGGTGTTGAAGTCTTCTACCCTTATTGTGTTGGTGCATTCTATGCTTTGAGCTTCAGTAAAGTTTTTTTCCTTATAATTTTTTTATGAATGTGGGTGACTTTGTATTTAGAGCATAGATATTTAAAATTGAGAGGTCATTTTTGTAGATTGTTTCTTGATGAGTATGAAGTGCCCTTCCATATATTTTAGATAACTTTTGGTTGAAAGTATATTTTATTTGATATTAGAAAGGCTACTACAGCTATTTTCTTGGGACCATTTACTTGAAAAAAAATTCAGCCTTTTTCCTCTGAGGTAGTGTTTGTCTTTGTCTCTGAGGTGTGTTTCCTGTATGCAGGCAAATTCTGGATCCTGTTAATGTATTCAGTCTGTAAGTCTATGTATTTTTTATTGGGGAATTGATTTAATTGATGCTAAGAGGATTTAAGAAAAAGTGATTGTTTCTTCCTGTTATTTTTTGGTTAGGAAAGGAATTGTTTGTGTAACTACCTTCTTTTGGGTTTGTTGGAAGAAGATTTCTTTCTTGCTTTTTCTAGGTTTTATTTTACCTGTTTTTTGGGAGTTTCTCATGTATTATTCTTTGTAGGACTGGATTTGTGAAAAGATATTATGTAAATTTAAGTTTTTTATGTAACAACTTGGTTTCTCTATCTATGGTAATTGAAAGTTTTGTTGGATATATTAGCCTATGCTGACATTTTAGTTTTTTTAGGGTTTGCATGAAATATATCCAGGATCTTCTAGTTTTTATATCTTCTGGTGAGAAATCTTGAGTAATTCTGACAGTTCTGCCTCTACACACCACTCATCCTTTTTTCCCTTACTGCTATTCATATTCTTTATTTGTCTTGTTCTGTTGGTCTTCTGATTATTATGTGACAGGATGTAATTCATTTCTGGCCCAGTGTACGTGGAGTTTTGTAGAATTCTATGTTCATGGAAATCTCTATCTTTATGTTAGGAACGTTTTCTTCTCTAATTCGATTGAAGATATTCATTGTTCCGTTAAGTTCAGAAACGTTGCTCTCTTCTATACCTGTTATCTTTAAGTTCTGTCTTCTCATTATGTCCTGTATTTCCTGGATGTTTTGGCTTAGGAAAATGCATTTTGTATTTTCTTTGACTGTTATGTCAATATTTCCTATGGCATCTTCTCTACTTGAGATTCTCTCTTCTATATCTTATATTCTCTTGATGATGCTTGCATTAGTTATTACTTATTTCTTTTCTAGATTTTCTATTTTCAAGATTGTGGGAGCTGGTGTCAGAAGTCCCACATAGCTCTCTTGCTATAGATGGGGCAACTTTTTCCACCTCAGCCGCTGGGTCCTGCTGCCGTGTGTGAGCTGGAGTGAACAGAAGGGAAAAAATTCAGTTTGGTTGCTGCTTTGCTGCTGGGTCCAAGAGACCAGTTTCACTGCTTCCAATGCTGGGCTTGGCTTGCTGTCACAGGATACAGGACCAGGCTCATCCACCCAGGGAAAGGCTTGTCATGGGATGCAAGGAGCTATGGGAGAGGGAATCTCTTCCCCATTAGAGGCGTATCAGCTCTTTTGAATAACGGATCTCAGATGATGAAATGATTCTTACATGCATCTTTTTACTCTTGACCCAAGCTCCCATTTGTATATAGTTTTGAAATGGCTCAAAGTCTGACAACTGGTACTTCCTATTGGCTTGGCCTGAGAGCTTGGGAAGACCTTTTCTACATATATGGGGGGGAGAGTCTTGTTTCTGCCTGGAGCTTATGTGACCTGTTGGCATGTCTACCTGTGAAAAAGGGACCTGGGACATGGCCTATTTGCCAGAGGTCCATGTCACTTCTTCCTGTGGAGGAGGTACATCAGGGTGTGACCATTGCCATGAGGAGATGTGCACTGCTTTTGACAACGTGAAGATTCCTGATTCCCAGGAGAATTTCTAAGCAGGGGTTTCTGTGTCCCTGGATCCTTTTAAACCCAGTTGCTCTGGGTTTTGGGGTAGATGTTGTGGCCTCCTCAACTGTGTTCCTGAATATGTTAGAGTTCCTGGAAGTACTGCTTCCTCTGTGAGTTGTGAGAATGGGTATTGAACCAGTGACCATGGTCTTCTCAGGGCAGAAGTTCAGTCCTGAAAGGGTTGGAAGACTTTTAATGACCAGTTTTACTTATTTAGGGGTCTTGAGACTGTTTAGATGTATTATCTGATCCTGATTTAACTTTGGTACCTGATATCTTTCTAGAAAATTGTCTATTTTATCCAGATATTCCAGTTTTGTTGAATATAGGTATTTACTTTTGTAGGAGGATCTGATCTAATTTCCACAGTTTCAGTTGTTATATTTCCCTTTCATTTTTGATTTTGTTAATTTGTATACTTTCCTGTGCCCTATGGTTAGAGTGACTAAGGGTTTATCTATCTTGTTTATTTTCTGAAAGAACCAGCTCTTGGTTTTGTTCATTCTTTGTATAGTTTTCTTTATTTCTACTTGGTTGATTTCAGCCCCAATTTGATTATTTCCTGATGTCTACTCCCCTTGTGTGTATTTGTTTTTTATTGTCCTAAAGCTTTAATGTGTGCTGTCAAGCTGCTAGTCTATGCTTTCCCCTGCTTCTTTTTGGAGGCACTCGGAGCCGAGTCTTCCACATAGCACTGCTTTAATTGTATTCCCCAAGTTTGGATACATTGTATCTTCACTTTCATTAAATTCTAAAACTTTTAAATTTCTTTGTTTCTTTTTTCATTGATCAAGTTATCATTAAATATTGTGCTATTTTGCTTCCATGTGCATGCTGTCCTTATTTTGTTTTTGTTGTTATTGAAAGATAGCATTAGTATGTGATAATCTGATAGAATTCATGGGGTTATTTCAATATTCTTGTATCTGTTGAGCTTATTTTTGACTGATTATATGGTCAGTTTTAGAGAAGGTGCCATGAGGTGTCAGGAAGGTATATTCTTTTGTTTTAAGATGAAATGTTCTATAGATATCTGTTAAATTAATTTGGTTCATAAATTCTGTTACTTTTACTGTGTTTCCACTTTGTTTCTGTTACCATTGATGAGACTGGGTTGTTGAAGTCTCCAACTATTATTGTATGAGGTGCATTGCATGCTTTAAGCTTCAGTAAAGCTCTTTTGTGGATGTGGGTGCTGTTGCATTTGGAACACAGTTGTATTGAACTGAGACCTCATCTCGGTAGATTTTTACTTTTATGAGTATCAAGTGTTCTTTCTTATACCTTTGATAACTATTTATCTAAATTCAATTTTATTTCATATCAGAATGTCCACTCCAGCTTGTTTCTTGTGACTGTTTGATTGAAAAATGTTTTTCAAGCCTTTTATTCTGAGGTAGTGTCTGTCTTTGTCACTAAGATGAGTTTCCTGTGTGCAGCAAAATGCTTGGTTCTGTTTATGTATCCAGTCTGATAGTCTATTTTTATTGAGGAATTGTGTCCATTGATGTAAAGGGGGTATTAAGGAATAATGATTGCTCTTTCCTGTTGTTTTTGTTGTTAGAGGTGGAATTTTGTTTGTGTGGCTATTTTTTGGAAGGTTTATTGAAATAATATCACTAACTTTCTTTTCCTAATGCATGGTTTCCCTCCTTCTATTGGACTTTTTCATTTTTTTTTTTATTCTTGTAGTGTGGAAAGATGTTGTGTAAATTTGCTTTTTTCATGGAATATCTTGCTTTCTTCAACTATATTACTTGATAATTGTGCTGGGTATAATAGTTTGGTATGGTATTCGTGTTCTCTTAGGGTCTGCTTGACATATGCCCAGGATCTTGTAACTTTCATAGTCTCTGTTGAGATTTCAGACGTAAACCTGATAGGTCCGCCTTTGTATGTTATTATGGGCATCCTTTTCTTTAGGTTAGGGAAGTTTTCTTATATATTTTTGTTGAAGATATTTACTGGCCATTTAAGTTTGGAATCTTCCCTCTCTTTTGTAATATTATCATTAGGTTTGACCTTGCCATTGTATTCTGGATTTTCTGTACGTTTTGTGTTCAGAGCATTTTGCCTTTTCATTGACTGGTGCATAAATATTTTCTATGGTACATTAGGCACCCAAGATTTACTCTTCTATATCTTCTATTCTGTTGTTGATGCTTGGATCTATTACTGTTGATCTTTTTGATAGTTTTTTTCATATCCAGAGTTGTCTGTTTTTGTGATTTTCCTACTGTTTCTATTTCTGTTTTTAGGTATAGATGGTTTCTTCAATTCCTTCACCTGTTTGGTTATGTTTTTTTCTGTAATTATTTAAAGAATTTTTGTGTTTTCTCTTTAAAGTGATGCAAATGTTTCCCTGTGGTCTCCTGTATTTCTTTAGTGGTGTTATTTATGTCCTTCTTAAACTCTTCTAGCCTTATCATAAAATGTGATTTTTAAATAAAAATCTTGCTTTTCTGGTTTGTTGGGCTATCCATGACTTGATTTATTCAGAAAACTGTGTTCTGATGATGTGAAATAGCCTTGGTTTCTGTTACATAGTTCTTTCATTTTGTCTCTTAACTTCTGGTTATCTCTTGTGTTCTCTGGTTTTGCTGTCTCTGACAGTTGCTTGATCCTCCTGTATGTCTCTGTGTGAGTACTCCTGGAAGACTTGCTCTATCTGAACAAAGTTTGGCTAAGGGGATCTGGGCATAGTTTCAGATTCAGATCCTGGGACTCTGAGATAGTCCCTCAAAACAGAAGTGGTGGTCTTACCTGAGCTCTTAGGTTTGTATGCACTCTGGGAGGCCAGCTCTCTCCTGGTATGATTTCAGTATGGGCAGCATTGGCACAAGTCAGCTCTTGGTGCAGATAAAACCTGGAAGCTCTAGTAAGAGTTTTTAAAATTAATTATTTATCATACTTTTGAATACTAACAACTATACATAGTTTTAATATATCTGTTTCTATATTTCACTAAGTAAACTTTTTATGATTATAATTTTGAATAAGTAATTATACTGTAGAACACAAGAAACATGTCTTTTGCCAAGTTTATTTGATATATGAAGTAACCTAGAGCAAACTTTAAGACCAACTTCTTGTTAAAATTGCTACAAAATAATATTAATTAACCTTGGAAAATCTAATGTTCATGGAACTCCAAAATTGAAAAGTAGTGTATTTCGTTGTGAAATTATTTGCTTTAAGCATCCAGAGTTCTCAGGGACTAGATAAACAGTACACATGGGAGGGCCCCATGTCTCCAGCCACATATGTTGGAGAGAATGGTATTGTCTATCATCAATAGGAGAAGAATCCCTTGGTCGTGAGAAGGCTTTGTTTCCCAGTGTAGAAGAATGCCAGGGCTCTGAGGTGGGAGTGGGTGTGTTGGATAAGAGCACCCTCATAGAATCAAAAGAAGATAAATATGACACTGGGGTTCCATAGGGGAAACTGAGAAGGGACATAATATTTGAAATATAAATACATAAAATATCTAATAAAATATTTAAAAAGAAGAAAAATAGAGAAATATTGCTGTAATTAGTTTATTTTATTGGTGACACATTATTTCCATACTGACTTAGAAAGAATCAGTATTTTCACAATATTGTAAATATATTTAGTGTTCAATATGTAGTTTTTGCTATCCTGCTTTAAGCTCTTGGTGGACTTCAATACTTGTTCCACCCAGGTCCCCTCAGATCTGCAGATGAAACACACACACACACACACACACACACACACACACACACACACACATACACACACACACACACACACTCAATTTTCAACCTGCTTTATGGCTCAATTCTTGGGTGCTTCTAATCTCTCACGCCTATCATGCCCTTCCCAATAGTCTTAGCTCAGCACCCTAAATCTTCCCTACACTTTAATTGCTCAGTTATCTTCTTCTGGTTCAGCAACTCAAAACTTTCTCAGCTTTAGTTGTCTTTCTAATCTCCCACTTGGGGAAATGGCCTATGGCCATCACCCAAGGTTTCACATGGCTAGAATCCTTTTCTCCCTCCAAAGCATGGTGAAAATTCTTCTCTCTCCCCTGTGTCTGCTAGCTTGCCTTCAGGGACCCAGAAGTTTCACCTATTCTTCCCAGCTCATTGGCCACTGGCATCTTTATTAATGAATCAATAAAAAATAGGGGACTAGAACCTTAGCATCAGAACCGCCTATATCAGTATCCTAGAGTTATAAGTTTAAATATTTTAAGATAAGAAACTTTATGACAAGTATTTCATTGTAGAAACTTTTATTTCACAATTTAAAAAGAATCTCAAACATTGGTGTAAGGGAAGTTTTCCTAATTGTTTTCCTAATTGTTGATTGATTAATAAAGACAGCAGAAGCCAATCACTGGATGAAGATATGCTGTGGGATTTCCAGGTAGGACAGGAAGAGAAGAGATGAGCGGACTGAGAGTAAGACCAGGTGGTGCATAGACAAGGAGTTGCAGACACACAGGTTTCTTGGAGCACCAATAGTGACATCTGAAGGCAATTGTGGAGTCTAAGGAGAATGAGGTCAGGGTATTTTTCATTCAAACTTTGAGTTATCTGGTCAGTTTAAAACTATGTAAGTTTCTACTCTTTTTCCCTCATGAGGCTAAAGGGAGCTGGGCAAGTCCGGGGTGGCCATTGCAGCATCAGGAAAGCAGAAAGAGGAGACTGTGAGAGCTTGCATGGGAACTGAGTAAGACCAAGGCAGTCATTGGCAGTCAGCAGGGCCAGCTGCAGGGGAGGCCATTGAGTGGAGAATGAAAATTGGTTCTGGGAATTCACAGGAGGAATAGCACTTAACAATAGTCAGGGCCAATTGGAAGAGTAGGTGGTGGTCGGGAGACAGCCATGGCTGGCAATTTGGTGTCTACTGGTCCAAGAGACTAGTTGGACCAAACATTTGTTTCCTATGTGGAGCCAACAATGGTGTAATTTCAGAGCTATGTAATGAGGGGCCACAGCACTGGGCAAGGAGACTAAGCAATAGAAAGCATGGAATAATAAAAGTATGTGCCATTCCTTGGACCATAAAACATTTAAAATGCAGCATGGGAAAGTTTAGAAACAGGTAAGAAAAATTTCAAATTTAATTATAAAAAAGGCCAAGAATGGAAGCATTTACAGTCTTCCTTTATAATTAAAGATGGGAGGAAACACTGTGAGTATGAACTCGAAGGGTTAAAACAGATCAAATTCTAATGAAACGCGGTTCAACATGTAATCAGAAAATAAATGAGAGCCAAGCCAACAGAATCAAAGGGCAATATGAAAAGCAAAATGAATTTCTCTTTACCTGCTTGCCTTGTGGGACTGAGCAACTGCTATATTCTTGGACTTCCATTCACAGTTACTGCTGACCATTGTTGGTGAGTTGGGCTACAGATTGTTGATTGTGTCCTGAGCTGAAGATATTCTCAGAACAGCAGAAAGAAGAGTCCATGAGTGTCTGGGTCCAAGACCCCAGGATTCAAAAGGAGGAGTTTTGGCATTCTTACTTCAACAATGAAATACGTATTCATACAAATAGCATGTGTTTTACAATTAAAATATTTTCTGTACAAAGAAGGTATAGAGAATTTTTGTTGGAGAGGCAAAGACTTCAAAGCAATGCATTTCTGGTACAATTGCCAGAACTTCCATCTAAAAACCTATTTTCAACATGAACAATCACCAGCATGTAAACCAGTGCTGCCAGAACTTGGAATATTTCCCTAGAAATGTCCTGCAGAATGCACTCTTGCTTTCTGATACCAGCCTTCACCACTTCCTGAAGAGCCATCTGAACTCCCCGGACATTGAAGCATCTGTTTCGGGGCAGAACAAGTACTTGGAGGAATAAGCAATCCACAAGATTGCCTTGATGAATAGATGGTTCTTCGATGATGTTGATGATGATGATGGCAAAGAAGAAGAAGAAGAAGAAGAAGAAGAAGAAGAAGAAGAAGAAGAAGAAGAAGAAGAGGAAGAGGAAGAGGAAGAGGAAGAGGAAGAGGAAGAGGAAGAGGAAGAGGAAGAGGAAGAAGAAGGGGAAGGGGAAGGGGAAGAGGAAGAGGAAGAAGAAGAGGAAGGGGAAGGGGAAGGGGAAGGGTAAGGGGAAGAGGAAGAGGAAGAGGAAGAAGAAGAGGAAGAAGGAGAAGGAGGAGGAGGAGGAGGATGATGATGAGAAGGAGGAGGATGAGGAGGAGGAGGAGGAGGAGGAGGAGGAGGAAGAGGAAAGAAAGACACTGATGTAGAGTATGATTCAGAACGTTCATCCTCTGGGTGTGGACACAGTAGTGATGATAGCAGTTCTCAAATATGTAAAATAAGCCCACCTCTGCAGAAGTCCTGAGAAGGAATTCTAAGGCTATCATCTTAGGAACAAACTTGGGGCCAGTCAGAAAAAATGTTTGCTAATCTTATAATAGATTCTTATCTAACGCCACTGTCTCTTTCCTATGTGGTTAAAACCTTAAAGTGGTGGGTTATTTTTAGTATTATTTTTATGTTGTATAATTTTAGCCAAGCTTCTTTATGAAGCTATAAGGCCTGTAAATGCCATATGACCCTTTATTGCTAATACTTATAAATATGATCATGCCATCAAGTGAAATGAGTTGTATGTTATATATACAGTTGGTCTTAGCTGAATTTTAAAAAGCTAGGTGTATTAGTAGTGTTTAAACCCCAGACTGAGCATCCTTGCTATATTAATGAGGAAGTCACTGTGAACACAGTGTGACTGGAGCCAGAGCACAGAGTCAGGACACAGTGAACTGCCTCTCTGACTCTTGTTTTGTGAGGACTTCTTCTCTGGAAAATACTTTGCCTTGAGGTATTTGATTGAAATGTTAAAGAATATTTAAGCTTTCCAGTATACTGAATCATGTGTAAATGGAAAATATGCCCTACAAATAGAGATGTACTAAAAAAGTTCACATCTTAGGAAGGGGAAAAATAGATGTCTTTGTAATTTTGCTTAAATTTGTCATACACAGATTTGGAAATTCATCCCCACTGTCTGAAATCAGCTTAAACATGCGTTCTGGCAGCAAGTCATTCTTTTACCATTGGACAATTAGATTCATAGCTTATGATTTATTTTCTGATATTTAAAAAAGTGTACATTAAACAAGTCACCAGGTAGCTTCTGTCAGTGGTGACTCCTTGCTGTTGACTTTTCAATTAGAATGAGGTTTTTGTCAGGGTAAATTTTACCCATAGATATTTCGGTAAATTTGAAGTGGAAGTTTTGTTGTTAATGTCATAACTCATGCTCCTGTTTTAGAAGACCTTTTGTTTTAGGTGTGTTCCAAAAGATTGGTTTAATTTGAATAAAATAGAGTTTTTATATATATTTTTAAGTTTCCTAAAGATAAGATGTCTTGCATCAATTATGAGCTTCCAGTTTTAAGCGAGGGAGGATTTTCCTAGGATAATTAGTAAACTGATTCCCAGTGTATTCCCGGGTATCTCTGGGAGCCAGTAGAAGATATTTTCATCTAGGTAAAATAACTTGTTTCTTTCAGGGAATGGCTCCCACTCTCATGGGTACAAAAGCAGCCATTTACTTGGGTACTTTACAATTATTGTATTAATGAAAAGTCACTGAATTTTCCTTTGAAAGGCTTGCTACAGAGAATAGGTAAAAAAGAAACACACATTAAATTTGGAATGAGAATGACTTCTTTTTTTACGTTCCTTCTGAAACTACTAAACTTCTGTAAATATTTGGATTTGTGTTATAGATCCTGTTAAGAGTGTCCTCTAATAGTTATTATTTTAATGCCAAAAGAAAATGATCTATCAGCTGTATGCAAAGTTTCAGAACAACCCCCACTTCTCAGCAGTCTAGATGAGTTCACATCATTTATGTTTTCAGTGTTTCTGGAAAGCATAAATTGTGATATCAGTTACACTACTTGTTGATGAGATAATGTAACCTTCGACATTAATATGCTTCATCTTTGCTTGGTAAACTCCACAGTCACTGTTTTCACATTAAACATGGGGAAAAACAAACAAACAAACAAACAAACAAAAATCAAAACAAATAGTCCAACCTGTGATATTAATAGAACAATACAACTGAGACTTATATTTGAAACCACTGGCATGCTCTCTCACTCACTAAAAGCCACACAAGTCTCCCCACACTTATTAGTTTTAGCTTAGTTACATATTTTTTAAGTATAAGAATTATTGCATAAGAGTTAAAATTTTTAAAATGATTTTATTTATTTTATGTATGTCAGTACATTGTCACTGTCTTCAGACACTTTAGAAGAGGGTATCAGTTCCCATTACAGATGGTGTTGAGACACAATGGTGTTGCTGGGAATTGAACTCAAGACCTCTCGAAGAGTAGGCAGCAATCTTAACCATTTTGACATCTATCTAGTCCAGAATTTTGAAATTTGCAAAGCATTAATAAAGAAAACCCAAAGCACCTGTACTCATACAGAGACAAAAAATTCTATTTATCCAGTTTATGCATGAATGAAAGAAAAAGTTTCTAACTATCAATGCTGTTTCTTACACCTGCCACTGAACATCTATGAATCTGTCACTGAATATCACATATCTATCCTAAGGTTTACACAGAAACATTAAACACGGAGAGCTAAATATTGCAGAGTTTGTGATCAAGTGTTTTTAAATTTTTTTTTAACATTGTGTTTCTAAGCTTCATCTAATGGAAATTACCTTACTTTACAATAAAAGTCAAATAATGATAAAAATGGAAAAACCACCAGTGAAACTTTTAAAGAATTTATTCATTTTTGTATGTGAGTCCACACATACTGGGTAGTGAGTCAGACTCTCATGTCTGAGGTTTATTAGCTGGTCTGCGCAGAACTAAACTAACCATCAACATTGTATTATGATACATGGCTTTAGGATTTTATATGGCATGTAGACACTCCCTCTCTCAGGTTCTCTTAGTGTGTCTCTTAGCCCCTGCAGACTCTGCTGGGAGATAAAGAGTGATGATAAAAGTTACATCCTAAAAACGAAGTTTATGAATTGATTATTGAGAAGTTGACAGTCAAACATGCCTGTAGGTTTCTGTATATGAATGGCCATATTTTTATATTTGTTCCAAACCCTTAACAGGACATTGTCTACTGCATTCAGGATCTGGACTTGGTCCACTATTTTCTGCTTTTCCTGACACCGTGTCTTTGGATGTTTTCTTCAGGAGAACTCATCCTCAGCTCTACTTGATCTGTGACTGCTCCATTTCAAATCTTCCTGGGGTTGAAGAGTATGAATTGTCCTTTCATGAGGGTTTTCATCCATCTTCCACAGATAGTCTGCCTCTCAAGATTTTTGTCATAGATCCACATCCACTCTTATAACCATTGTTGCTTCATCAAATATCCACTATAAATAAGCATGCTGGGACATAATGAGAGCAATAAAATAACTTCAAGTAGTAAAGCTGAACAAAAAGGAAACACCCCTTTTTGTTCTTTAGTTTCAAGTGGTAAATACTGAGAATGACCACAACTGTCTGCCTCAGTTACTTTTTGAGTCTTTCTGAAGAAAAGGTATTGGTGCTCTTTGGAAATCAAGTTAATCACAATGAAGTCTTGTTTTAGACACTTATTTTATCTATAAAAGTCTTTACACAAATAGTCTGCAGTTGATGTATTTCTTCTGCCAAGTGTATGAGAATGAATTATCTGAATTGAAAGCTGACTGAACAACCAAATTTTCACATGGCAATAAAATCCTGCCATACAGTGAGATTTTTCAAGAGATATAGTCAGACTAATTGCAGAAGATTTCACCAAAGTTTACCACAGTTAAAAGTCAATAGGACTGATTACATTTTGCTTTACACATACTTTGTGCTTATTGTAACTAGTAAGATTTCAATGCATACCATCAAACCTTTAAAAAATTAAGTACTGACAAAAATATATTCATATAGTTTTATGCCAAAATGCCTTTAAAAATCTGAAAAACAAAGTCAATAGGAATGGGCCATCAAGAGAGATTGGTGGATAAAAATGGTTGCTGTGCATTTCATGTGGCATAATTTTCAACTACGGAAACCTTTGTTAAAGAGCTGTATGTAGTAGCATGCTTCTGTAATCAGAACACTTCTACTATGAGAAGATTGGTTTAGACAGGTGAACTGGATAAAAACTCTTAGTTCAGCTAGTCCAGTCTGTCAGTGTGACAGCCACAAGGAAGAGATACTACGCTAGGGTTAAAGGTGAGAACCAGTTCCTTGGACTTTGAATATCCATGTCAAAAACACCAATAAGACATCTCTACCCTCTTACATATCCCCAAACAATCTAAGAACACTGTCAAAATGAAAAAGACCTTCTATTATTTTCTCATTATTATTCCAGGCTACCCATTTCAGTTCCAGATTCGTGTGGCCCTGAAATCTTTTCCTTTGTCAGAGAATTTCAATCCCTGCAGTACCTTTAGGAAGGCTTGCTTCAGCTGGCTGTTTGTTAGAATTAGAATAAATGAGTGACAGCAGGGATATACGGATGCAGTTGTCAAGCCAAAAATAAATAGCAGTTTGTTCTCTGGGATAAACATGCAAACAATTTCTATTGAAACACCTATAAAGTACAAAATGAAAAGGATGATAAATGAAATTAAAAGTTTTATGGCTTTCACATGAGCTTCAGTGTTGAGGTCTCTGAATCCTGAATCATTAGAGTGCATTTGCCTGCTGTGTCTCCAAAGTGAAATAATTAAGAAGAAACATGCAGTTAACGTCATCATAAAGAGAGAAATGACTCCAATATTGATTGAAACATAGTTAATTGTGAATATACGTTTCTCCCAATATGTCCCCCAGGTCCTGTTTCTATGATTACTTTTATCATTCTTCATCACTGTCACAAGGAATGAGAAGGAGATAACCCATGAAATTAGCAAACATACCAAGAGAAAGACAAAAACTTTATCCGTTCTCCTCTTCAACCAGAGAAATACATACTGGGAAAAATTTGCTATTTTCAGTAAATAGAAGATGCTGAGGCTGGTGGCAAACCAGACAGTCATGTGGTTCATAGTCATCCATATATAAGAGATGATTTTAATCAGACTGTTAGAGAAATACTTACGTGGATAGAATAGCTTTGCATATGCATCTAAAGTTAATAACCATACAATAAAAATCCTGGAAATTGCTAAGCCAATGAGGAGGAAGCCAATCTTAGAGAGCTTCTTGTTCTTGGCCCAGTCCATGCAGTTTACCAGTGCAATAAATGTGTTCCCTAAAACTCCCAGCCCAACTTCAACAGTTGCAATAGATAGGAGGATGCCTTCCGCTGCACTCAGCATCTCTGCAGGTCCCTAAGGTTGTATCTGTTGCATCTATAGTAGATCTGCTGCCCAGTGTCCTCTATATTGAGTGCTTGATAGATTTTTCTTCTTTCCTTAAATAAAGGACTCTAAACTATACCAAAATTATGTTGTTAGAATCTGAAGTGTTTTCACAGGATTCAGTTCACTTGCTCTCTAAGACTTAATTTGTATACAGAATGGGTGCAGAATAAATGTCTTTTAATTTTCTTATAAGCAAATGATAATTTCCATTTTTTTGTATTAAAATTTCTTCTCTGATACTGCTTTGCATATAACAAGTCTAGTAGTTGGATAGAAGTGACAGATATAAACAGGAATAAATTAAGCATCTGGAATAACACTTAATTTTATGTTTTAAATATGAAATCATCATCATGAGTTGTGTAAGATAACACAGGTGTATAGTACCAGTTCCTTGAGAGGTGAAATACTCCACCACTTTAGCCTGTGAGCTAAAGATCAGCTAGCTAAACCACAGCTCTATTCTGAAGAAAAAAATTCCTTAACTGTAAAACTAAAAGGAGATAAACCTAATTAGATACAGAATAATATAAGCACTGTACTCTAGAATATTGATTTAGTGTTTAATTAACATGTAATCTCTTTTTTAGGTCTGGTAAGTTTCAACATAACCAAAAAGTTTTATTTGTGAATAAGTGTACTTACTGACAGATTTCATAAAGATTTTAAAAATCAAGCATATTATGATTTTAACTGTTTCATGCTTATACTACAGAGATCTTCCATTTCCCTTTCCTTTGCCTTTTCTTTACAATTTTCTATGGAACTTTATGTTTTGTGCATGTGTGTGTGTGTGTGTGTGTATGTGTGTGTGTGTGTGTGTGTGTGCGTAAATATATTTACACATACATTTTACCCATGTAAAATCTAATTGCCAAAATTAGCTTGGCAGAATTTAAAATTTCGAACTTGTTAAGATAAGATATTAATCTTATTTTGACTACGTGGGTGCATAATATAAAATATTATGTATAGCTTTGTATATGTATTTAAAGTTAATATCTATACAATAAAAATTTTTTTTTATTTTATTGTGTCTTTTTGAGAACTATTTGCTAATCCCATTAACACACACATATGTATATATATATATATATATAGGGTTTGTTGATATTTAATATTTTGAACTTGTTATTATAATAAATATTAATTCTGTATTGAATATATCATTAGAAAATGAAGATTTTTTTCACTCTGTCAGCTGTCTTTTCACTCAACTAGCTATATTCCACGCAGATTTACATAGTTAGTGGCTTAATTTTATAATGTTATCAACTATATACATATATACATGTATATATATATATATAAACAAACCTATGCAGGTCAGTATAAGTTTCATCCTCAGTGTCCTGTGTCCTAAGATTGTCCTCTTTCCATCAGTAAGGTCTTATAAAATTATAGTGAGTAAGCAAGAAAATGGCAACAAGCTGTTTATTTGAGGTGAACTCCCCCTGTCTGATTTGGTGTCACTGGCATTGATCAGTTTGAATAACCATTTAATCATTCTTATGATCTATTTTTTCCTATTAATGTTTTTCTAGCTATTAAAGATAAATCCATAAATATGAGCATGATACCATATGAAATACTTAATGCAACAAGAACTTTGGGTTTAATGAAAAAAATAAAGCCAATTTTGTAAGAAGTAAAAAGTCTCATGTTCCAAATGTCAATATTTATTGTAATATTTTGTCTTGTTTTCTTTTTCTTTCAGTCTTCTGGGGAAAGGGTGTCTGTGAAACAGGAAATCCAAGAGAATCACAATGAAGTGTTTTTAGGTGTTTGGCACACTTTGAAATTTTTCTTTACGTGGGCTGGCTTATGTTTGATGTTTTTCCTTTGGCAAATGTACAAGAACAGGTTAAAGAGTCAGGAGACAGAACAAATGGAACTGTACATGGAATTAAAATCTCACAGGGCAATGTGATTCCTTGAGAAGCAGAAGACTCTGAATAGGAGTTCAGAAAATTCCAAGTGTTTGATAATGATGCCAAATTAATAAAAGAACATAGTGCAACTGAAAAGATCTTCAGGAATTTTTTCCACTGACTATTTCAGATTGTTTGTCTTCAGGACTGCAATGTACCTCCGAGTTCTTTTCCTTTCTCAGAAAACTTTAATCTCTGAAGTAACTTCACAGAGCATTGCTTCAGCCGACTGTTTGCTAGAATTAGGATAACTGAGTGGCAGCAGGGATAGATGAATGCAGTTGTCAAACCAAACATGAATAACAGGTTGTTTTCTGGGATAAACAGACAAATTACATTGATGGTGATACCTATGAAATGCAATATAAAAAGGGTAAGAAAAGATAATATAACTTTTATTGTTTTCACGTGAACTTCTGTGTTGAGATCTCTGAATCTTGATTCATTTGATTGCATCCGCCTACTGTGTCTCCAAAGAGAAATGATTAAGAGAAAACATACAATTAACATTATCATAAAAAATAAAAATACTCCCCCATTGGTGAAAACATAGTTAATGATTAACTCACTTTTCTTCTTGTGGATCTGACAAGATGTGTTCATATACAGTATTTTATTATCTTTAACCATCTTCACAGCTACTAAGATGGAAAATAGCCATGACATAAGCAAGCACCCTATCAGGAATAGAAAAACTATATTAATTCTTCTTTTAAGCCAGAGAAATGTGTAATGAGAAAAATTTGCTATCTTTAGGAAATAAAAGATACTGAGGCTGGTGGCAAACCAAACATTCAATTGAATGATAATTATCCATAGATAACTGATGAGTTCAATTACATTGATAGGAGATAGAAACTGTGGCGAGAATACTTTTAAGTATGCCTCTGTAATTAAGATCCACACAAGACAGATTCTGGAAATTGCCAAGCCAGTGAGAATGAAGCCAATGTGAGAGAGCTTCTTGTTCCAGGTACAGTCCATGCAGTTCACAAGTGCAATGAATGTGTTCCCTACAATGCCCAGCAAAGCCTCACTACTTGCAACTGAAAGAAGAAAGCCTTCCACTGCACCCAGCATCTTTGAAGATCTTTAAAATGGTTTCTGCTGCAGCTGTTTAAGATGCCAATCTATTGCTGCTCAATAAAGTAGTGGCTTTACCTTCTTTCTTTAAGGACTTAAATATATTTCAAAAATAATTTGTGGTAGTGTCTGAAACGGCTTCATGGAGTTACCTCCATTGCTTTTCCTGTTGTAGCTTGTCTACAGGATGCTGCAGATGGAATGTCTTCTTGCCATTTGTTAATAGGGAAATGAACATTTTTTTTGTTTTGTGTGTTTTATTTGTGGATGTGAGAGTATTTTGCATTTGAAGAAGTATCAGGTTGTGAGGTCCATGGTCTGACTGCAGGGAAGGAGAAAGGTCAGAGAGACTGGGAAGTTGATGACAGTAGGAGGAATGTCAGTCTAAATGGTCATACTTTGTTCATTCTGAATGAAGGTTTTAGGGAAGGTGTCTCCCAGTAGTAACCCAAGCATGTTCTGGTACTCAGGAACCCCACATAAATGGGCAGCATACAGTCTGCATGGAGAAAGGCCCAAAAGCACTATAGACACACACATAAGGGTAACAGGGCAAAGAGGAGGTGAAGATGAGGATCTCAGGTGTTGCAGCCATATTGACCCAGAATCATACAAAAGTGGCACTCAGCTAAAAAGAAATGTATAACAGATAACTATTCTTTTGGGTTTTGCCACACAATCGATATCATCTATTCTGTGCTGATTTAATGTTAGCTATTTTGTGCTGGCTAATGCTGAATATCCACATTAGTGCCCCATTATCTAAGCATAAACTTGCCTGTTGCAGTAAATATTAAAAAAAAAATAAAGTTTATCTCTCTATCAGCCCTGAGGTCTCACTCCTCAGGCCTGACCCTGATACGGAACCGTGTGCACCTCCACTGCTCAACCAGAGCCCGGACCGTGTGCACCTCCACTGCTCAACCAGAGCCCGGACAGTCCAACCTTGACCATGCAACTCTCTTCCCTTGGCGGTTTTCCTCCACCTGCCTTTTACCGCCATCCTGGGTGTTCATTTATCCTAAAACTCAACACAAACACAATTCTATAGCCCGATTGCTTTTTAGGTTTATATATTCAATTCTCAATCTACAAACCCTTTACACAACAAGATTGTGTCAAATAGACAGATACAATCTATATGAGATATTAGACTTATAAAATTCTTAATGCTCATAGCTTTTTTAACACCAATCAATCCCACCTGGGTCTAGCTGTTCTTTGGGAAACTTCATTTTGCCACAATCTCTAACCTCCATCCTCTGACCTCTCATCTTCTGATCTCTTAGACCTTTCTTCTCTCCACCTCCTTCACTCTGCCCAGTCATGGGCTTTCCTTTATTTTACTAATTTAAATGGGAAGGTTCAGTTGGAGTCAGGTGACTAGGCAGCTCTTCTTGGGGAAGTTGAATTAACATTAAAATACAAACAGCTTCAAGATAATCTACACTTGCCCTTATATATTATGTTTTCTTCCTTCTCTTCTTTCTTTCTTTTTTTTTTTTAGGATTCTATAATTTAAAATTTAAAATTTAAATTTATTGGATATTCTCTGTATTTACATTTCAAATATTATCCCCTTTCCCTCCACTCTCATCCCCCCTCCTCTTTCACTTGTTTCCATGAAGGCGCTTCCTCTCCCAGTCACCCTCTCTACCTCAGTGCCTTGGTATTCCCCTACACTGGGAAAACGTGACTTCACTGGTCCAAAGGCCTCTTCTCCAACTGATGCCAGACAATGCTATCCTCTGCTAAATATGGAGCCATGTGTCCTCAAAGGTTGGTGTTTTAGTCCATGGGAGTTCTGGAGGGTTTGGCAGGTTAATAATGTTGTTCTTACCATGGGGTTGCAAACCCTTTCAACTCCATCAGTCCTTTCTCTAGCTCTTTTATTGGGGTCCCCCTGTTCAGTCTGAAGTTAGCTACAAGCAAGCTCAGCTGTATCCAGCCTTTGAGTCTATGCCTTTTTTTTTTTTTTAAATCAGGGAATTGTATACATGGATGTTGAGAGATATTAGGGACCAATGATTCTGGTTTCTTGTAGGCTTATTTTTTGTTGTTAAACATGGAATTATGTTTGTGTGGCTGTCTTTTTTTGGGTTAGTTGAAAGAAGATTACTTCCTTGCTTTCTGTATAGTTTCCTCTTTGAGTTTTCAGTCTATTATTCTTTATAGGTCTGGATTTCCATAAAGATTGTGTAATTTTGGTTTTGTTCTAGAGTATCTTGGTTTCTCCATATATGTTAAATGAGAGTTTTGCAGGATATAGTAGCCTATGCTGGTATTTGTGTTCTCTTAGGGTGTGTATGACATTTGCCTAGAATTTTTAGCTTTCACCTTCTCTCTTAAGAAGTTTGCTTTGATTCTGACATGTCTGATTTTATATGTTACTTGGCCTTTTTTCCTTACTGCTTTTAATATTCCCCTTTTCTTTGTGCATTTAGTGTTTTGACTATTATGTGATGGGAGAATTTTCTTTTCTGGTTCAATCTATTTGGAATTCTGTAGGCTTCTTGTATGTTTATGGGTATCTCTTACTTTAGGCTAGAATATTTTTTTCTATATTGTTGAAGATATTTATTGGTCCATTAATTTGGAAATCTTGACTCTCTTCTGTACCTATTATTTTTATTTTTGATTTTCTCATTGTGTCCTATATTTCCTGGATATTTTGGGTTAGAAGCTTTTTGCATTTTGCATTTTCTTTGACTGTTGTGTCAATGTTTTCTATGATATCTTCTGCCCCTGAGATTCTTTCTTCTATCCCTTGTAGTCTGTTAGTGATGCTTGTGTGTATAATTCCTGATTTCTTTCCTAGGTTCCCTATCTCCAGGGTTATCTCAAATTGTGATTTATTTATTGATTCTATTTCCATTTTCAGATCCTGGATGTTTTTCTTAAATTCCTTCATCATTTTGCTTAATTTTCATGTTTTCCCTCAAAGGGCTTCTTCTTGTTTACATGTGCTGTCCTGTATTTCTTTAAGGGAGATACTTATGTCCCTCTTAAAGTCCTCTAACATCATTACAAGTTGTGTTTTTAAATCAGAATCTCACTTTTCCAGTGTTTTGGTCTATCCTAGTCTTGCTGTAGTGAGAAAACTGGGTTCTTATGATGCCAGGTAGCCTTGGTTCATGATACTTAGGTTCTTTCCCTTGCCTCTTTTCATCTCTTTTTCTCTGGTGGTAGCTAGTCTTGCTGTATCTGACAGTGGATTGACCCTCCTCTAAGCCTGCATGTCAGCACTACTGGGAGATCAGCTCTCCCCCAGTGTTGTCTGGATCCAAAGACCTGTGGTACAGCATCAGCCCAGAGCACAGGCAGAAACCAGTAGATTCCTGTCCCATACTGCCACTCGATTTGTGTGTCCTGAGTGCTCTGGGTGGGTTCCTTTTTGGCCAAGAATGTGAACAGAAATGGTGGTCTCACCTGTGCTCTCAGGTGTTTCAGCATTTCTGGGAGACCAGCTCTCTCCCAGAGAGATCAGTATAAAGAGAACTGTGGCACAGGGTTAGTTCCAGGCACAGGCAGAAACCTGAAAAATTCTGTCACAGACTGATCCTGGAGTTTTGTGTCCTGCAATCTCTGAAAAGGCCCTGGGAGAAGAAGTGGTGGTCCCACCAGTGCTCTCAGGTATGCCAGCACTCCTGGGAGACCAGCTCTTTCCCAGAAGGATCTGGGTACAGAAAGCTGTTGCACAGGGCCAGCTCCGGGCACAGTTGCAAACGGCTGTGCTATAATTTTATACAAGTAAGTGCTGACAGGCTTAGTCAATGCTGAGTAGAAGTAAATTGCCATATGATTGAACCAGGAGACTATATCTGAGTAGTTCAGGCGTGGCAGGAATGTGCATGAGTAGTTATGTACAGGCATGGATTCAGATTTCAGTAAGATGAAATAATGAGTCAGAAAACCAAAGCAGCTTACTACTATACTTCAGAGGAGAGCCATTTCAATAGGAAATCACTGGGGAAAGGGAAATTGAAAAATTAATGATTTGTTTTCCTCAAAGTGAAATAATTTGGAGAGCTTAGTTTGTCCCTTGCAGCATCTGTATTTAGATTTGTGTGCTTTTGTTTGCTACTAGGAATAGTGTATTGTTTATGTTGCTGGCCTCTTTTTGAGGTGGTTCTTGTTTGTCATGAGGAGGAGTGGGAGGTTACTGCTGATCATTTCTTTGTGGTGGTCCTTACGACAAATGACTTATTTTTAATGTTCTCATCATCAGAGTGCTCAAAAAGTGGTGCCTGAGCCTATCTATGGTTTGGGCTCTGACTTTATTTCGATACATTTTTGAGCACTAAGGTCAGAAAATGTGTGCACACTGGAAAAAGACTCTCCTTTTATTTTCTTCCTTTGACCATAAAGTGCAATCTGTTCTTCAATGAGCTGCCTCTCTACCCACCTGACCCCTTATTCTGCGCCTCTCTTACTTTAGATGATAATGATATGAAATATATTTGATGTGTTATCTTCAGAGATATGTACCATCATGTGAACCTTAGAATTTTGAATATCCTAGTTTATACTTAACATGTTTATAAAAAACAGAAAAAGATAACAATAAAAATATTTGTAGCACTTGTTTAGCCAGTGGTAGTTGGTAACTATTTATTTACAGTCTGTGTGTTTATCTCAGTGCTTTGGAGTCTGGTACTTAAATGTGAGACTTGGAGGATGATGGTGCCATACCTATACAGAGGAAACCCAGGGGAGAAGAGAGATACATAGAGATGAGACAAACATTTTTCTCTGAATACACAGGCCACACATTTATGGGTTGAAAACACTGGAGAATGGAAAATGAAAAGAAGAAAGACAGACCAATATTTTTACACTAGTGACCACGAATTGGTAAAGAACAACATCAGGGAATGAGAAAGCCAAGCCTGCTTTTCTATCAGCAATTCAGGGCCTGTACTATACGTTTACTCCATGGGTCTCTTTTTACAGCATCTCCTCTTTGTGGAAAGCAGAAGCCCCTATTGCCATCAAATGTAAGTCTGCCTCTCACTGTATTTGGTGGACTGGCTCATGTTTCCTGCCTCAAGAACAGACTGACTTCTTTATGTATAGTAGCTAACATTCATCTACTTCATCAAATGTATGATATTAAGAAGAGCCAAAAACACCAAGAAATAAATGATGGGAGCTAGAAAGAGGGTTGGTGAAGTATAGATTGGGCCTTATGTGCAACTGAGTAATGAGACTTTGTTGATGTCCTATAAGACATCAAATACAGGATGATGCCTAATGGTCATGTACCTCTCTTCACATGTCAAAGCTACTCTGCATAAAAAGGTTAATTCTTGGTATACTATACGTAAGTGAGGTTATTATGTAGTTTCTACTATTGTTCTGAAATAGCAGACATATGTAAGGCCTTTACTGTGTTATATCTAAGTGTCACCTAAGTGTGAAAATTTAAAAAAAAATGACAAAGTACATTGCCTCTTGTAGCCCTGAATACTTTCTGCTTATTTATTTATTTATTTATTAATGATTTTAGTACATTTCACAGTTTTTGAGGTAATACATTAAGCTATTCTTGCATGTTTTAGCTTCATTACATAGCTTAGACTGCCCTTGACCCATATGTTCCTGTTATAACTACTTATAACAGGAACAGAGTGGGGTTAGAGCTGTATGCCATACACATTTCTCCACATAGAAATTTCAATATTTCATTTTATTATCTTTCACAAAGGTGACTATAGAACATAACTTTTGTTTTGGTAAGGAGTTGAATATTTTAGAAAGTCTTATAGACATTGATCACAATTTATTTAATGTCATGTATATGCCTTGCAGTGAATGAAATGCTGATCTTATTGGAAGAACTGTTTTAGTTAGACCATAATATTTCCATGTTTGAAGAAAGAATACAATTTTTAAGTGAAACCCAGTATCTGTATTGCAAGTTCATCTCCTTTGAGTCCATAGCTCCCCAAAGCTATTCATCATACTCATTGTCTGCTGTGATAATGATAAATGTTTCCATGGCAGATCTTCTAGCAAACTCTGTTCCCAATCACCCTGATATGTTAATTTGATCACAAATAAAAAACTTACATTATTTATTTATTTTTTAATTTTTTGTTTGTTTTGCTTTATTTTTCAGATTAGGTTTACATGTTCAATAGCCCAGGCTGTCTTGTATCTTCCTTTGTAGACCAGGCTAGCCTCAAACTCATAGAAATGCATCTAGCTCTGTCTCCAATATGCTGGGATTAAAGGATTGCATCCTCATACTTGGCGTTTTATGTTGTTTTAAATGTGTCTATAATAAGGTCTGTATGTGCAGTAAGGACATAACTGATCCTACCTCCATGGATTCAACTCACAAAATAGTCTTTTATCTCTTTGTTACCCTTCATTCTCTCCTCCTCCATAGATAGTACCTCCATGTTCTCATACTGTCATCTGGGCTCTGTGTTGAGCTCAGGGCCATCCCTTTTCTGTGAGCAAGACAAAAAGCATTTGCAAGAGGCTCTGGAGCTTTCCAGTCTTGGCTGAAGGAAGCAAGGCAGCTTCTACAATAAGAAAAAACAAATGAATGGTACATTTGTGCTCCAACTGGGTGTTCTGCATCTTGTACCTTTTACACTATATGTCCTGCATATCTTCTTTCTCTTTGGGATTTTAGTCTAAGAGGATAAGGTATGAAGAAGATTGTCAATGTCAATTCTATAAGGTGCAAATTGTGATTTGAATGGCATCGTTGAAGGCACACTCTAAAAAAATTCATAGATAGAAGGGTTTGAATTCTTTTGTGCATTATTTGAGTTTCTCCCTGGTTGTAGTAATTGTGAAACTGCATATATGCATGTCAAGTTTGTGTTAAGTAGCACAAACATGTGCACTAAGTATAGCTGTATACTAGCAGTGGTTCTAAGGCCCCAGTTATATTATATATAGCTCTGTTAATTTAACCTCAAAAGTAGATGTCCAATAATTCTGTAGATAAAGCAAAACTTCCATCTATTATGACACACACCATATATATATATTTTATAAATGTTTTAAAGACAATGAGAAATTTTAGACCAAGTGTATAATGGGTTTGGACATCACAGAAATAAAAAAAGTTGCATAAGATTAATTTTATGTCTTCTCAGACTGAGAATTTACCAGAGTCAAGGAAATGTTCATGAAGACTTTGATTAGATGCCCTGAAATATTTTATTGATATTGGTATCTTTAATGTTAACATAGTAAAAGTAGCCAAGGTGAGCATCATAGAATTTTCTGTGTGGATTAATCTGAATATAAGATTTATAAAAGGAATAATTGTGTTTCATCTGCATAGGATTTTATATAATATTCAGATATTTGCCAGAATGTTCAATTAGATTTAACTAGAAAATGTCATTTTGAGTGAGGTAACCTAGACACAAATGGACATGCATGGTATGTACTCCCTTATAAGTAGATATTAGTCATAACGTACAGGATACAATACTACACTCCACTGACCAAAGGAAGCTAAACCAGAAGGAAGGCCCAAGTGAGGGTACTTGAATCTCAATTAGAAGGGAGAATAAAATTATCATAGGAGATGTTTGGATGACAGGGAACTGTGTGGGAAAGGAAATGGAGATGAAAATGGGAGGTGTCCAGGATCCAGTTTGAAGATATACAGGAGAGAGGGCCAGAGGCCAGGAGAATGAATGGGAATCTACTGCTGGCTGGTGTGAATAGTAGGTGACGTCTCTAAGATGTGCCAGGAACCTGGGATGGGGGAATCTCCCAGGAGTCTATGGAAGTGGCTTTAGCAAAGACTCTTAACAGTGGTGATATGGAACCAGATGTAGCCTCCTGAATTGAGGCAGGACACCTAGTGCAGGGATAAGAACATTACCCATATACATTTAAATTCTGCAAATTGAGTGGTCTTCTTAAATAGAAGTAAATGTGAATGGGCTGGGGAGACTGTTCAGCATGGAAAAGGACTTGTTGTAGAAGCATGTAGATCTGTGTTCAAATCTATAATGCCACCCCACCCCACAAAGTATGGCCATCTGGGTTGTTTCTAACTTCTGGCTATTATAAACAAGGCTGCCATGAACAAAATGGGACATGTGAAATTGTTACATATTTGAGAATCTTTTGGGTATATGTCCAAGACTGGTCTAGATAAAACTATTTCTAATTTTCCAAGTAACTGCCAGACTGATTCCCAGAGTGAACCCATCGTTCCAACTACACTTGAATGAGCTTGCAATCCAATCAGCAATAAAGGAGTGTTCCTCTTTCTCTACATCCTCACCAGTATCTGCTGTCACCTGAGTTTTTGATCTTGGCCAATCTGACTAGTGTGAGGTGGATTCTCAGGGTTGTTTTCATTTGCATTTTCCTGATGACTTAGGTCATTGAACATTTTTTGGGTGGTCTCTTTAGGTGCTTTAGGATGGGGATGGCATAATGTGAAATACCCAACAAAGGGGAGACAGAACCTGTGGAGACCATATCCACTGGATAGGTACAGCCTTCAGTTGAGAGATGAGGTCACTCACCCATCTCAAAAATTTACACCCAGAATTGTTCCTGTTTAAGGAAAGCTTAGGAACAAAAAGTGGAGCAGAGACTTAGGGAAAGGCTATCTAGAGACTGCTCCATCTAGGGATCCATCCCATTTGCAGACACCAACCCAGAAACTTTGCTGATGCTAGGAAGCACTAGCTCACAGAAGGCTAATATGGTTGTAACCTGAGAGCCTGTGCGAGCTCCTGACCAATACAGATATGAATGTTCCCATCCAACCACTGGACGGAGCACAGGAACTCCTAGGGAAGAGTTAGAGGAAGGAATGAAGAAGCGAAGGAAAGGAATGCAACACCATAGGAAAAACAGCAATACTAACTGACCCAGAGAGCCCATAGAACAAACCACCAACCAAAGAGTATACACAGAGAGACCCATAGCTCCAGCTTCATATGTAGCAGAGGATTGCCTGATCTGGCACCAATGGGAAGGTATGCCCTTTGTCCTGTTGAGGTTTGATGCCCCATTGTAGGGAGATGCTTGAGTAGTGAGTTGTGGATGTGGGTGGGGAAGTACCCTCATAGAGGCAGGAGTGAGCGGGATGCTATAGGAGGGTTTCAGAGGGAAAACTGGGAAGGGAAACAAAATTTAAAATGTATATAAATAAAATGATCAGAAAAAAGTATATGGCCCCCCACACACATCACACACACACAAACACACAAACAAATATGCATACATGTGCACACACACATGCATGTGTGCACATATATGCATGTACCACACAAATACAATGCACACCCACCCATCTTAAATAAATAAAAACATTTTTAAATTGTATTTATTTTGCATGTATGTGGTATATGTTTGTTTGCTGTATGTGTATGTGTACATGTAGGTGTGTTCCCTGGTACATTCTGGGGATATGTTTGTGGTAGACAGAAGTTGATGTCAGATCGCTCCTCAATTCTTCTTCACTTTACTTGTTGAGTCAATTTATATCACTACATCCCAAACTAAGTGTTTATTGGTTTACTAACCAGGGAGATGCAGCTTGCCTCTGCTTTTCCAATGCTGTGGTTATAGGCATGAACTAGTCAGTTTGGCTTTTTATGTAAGTAAAAGAGGTACAAATGCAGATCCTCTTGCTTTTGTGGCAGGCACTTCATTAACTGACTTAGCCTCCTCAGGATTTATCTCAGAATTCGTAATTTTTGTGAGTACATTTACAGAAGTTTGATAGATACAAAGGTTAAAGAGCATTAGATAGATATTTATAAAAATTGGAAATGACCTAAATGTCTTAGAATAGGTAGATAGTCAAACAAATTGTGATATATCCACGAAATAGAATTTAATGGAGTCATTCAAATAATATTTTATGGATATTTAAAAGAAAGAGAAGAAGCTAAATCTGCAATGTCAATTACGTTTGGCAGTCTGGAAAATTAAAGTCAAAATTATTTTTAAGACATATCCAAACTTAAAAGACACAATTAAAGTAGTATTAAGAGGAAAAGTTATAGTTCAAAAAGAAATGGGAGAGAGAATATACTAGCAGTTTGACATCACACCTAAAAAGCTCTATAACAAAAAGAAGCAAATACACCCAAGAGGAGTAGACACTGGGAAACAATCAAACTCAGAGTTGAAATCAATCAGGTGGAAAAATAAAGCTGATACAAAAAAAAAAATCAACAAAACCAGAATCTGGTTCTTTAAGAAAATCAACAAGATAGATAACCATTAGCCAAAATAATCAGAGGGTGTAGAAAGACAGCAAGTTAACTAAATCAGAAGTGAAAAAATAGAAATAAAAAGAAAAACTGAGACAATTCAAAAAAATATTATAACCTACTTCAAAAACCTATACTCAACAAAACTGGAAAATCTAAAGAAAATGGACAATTTTCTAGATAGATTATAAGTACAAAATTTAAATCAGGATCAGATAAACTATTCAAACAGTCCCATAAACGCTAAAGAAATAGAAGAGGTGATTAAATCTCTTCAAACCTAACTCATCAACCTAATCCACTACACAAAGAAACTCAAACAAACAAACAAACAGACAGGCCCATCTAATCATCTTATTAGGTGCTGAAACAGCACTTGACAAAATTCAACACCCTTTTATGTTAAGAGTCTTGGAAGGATCAGGAATTCAGGGCCCATACCTAAACATAGTAAAAGCAATATAAAACAAACCAGTAGCCAACATCAAACTAAATGGAAAGAAACTTGAAGAAATCCAGTGAAAATTAGGGACTAAACAAGGCTGCCCACTCTACACCTACCCATTACATATAGTATTAGAATTAAAAACTAGAGCAATTAGATAAAGACAAGAAGTAAAAAAGATACAAATTGGAAAGGAACCGCCAAACTGATTTCCAGAGTGGTTGTCAGTTTATATAGAATAGTATTCTTAATTCCCGAAATTCTACCTGAGAATTCCTTAACCTGATAAATAACTTCAGCAAAGTGGCTGGATAGAAAATTAACTTAAAGAAATCATTAGCCTTCCCATATTCAAAGGACAAAGAGGCTGAGAAAGAAATTAGAGAAACGACAAACTTCTCAATAGTTAGAAATAATATAAAATGATTTGGTGTGACCTTAACCAAGGAAATGAAAGATCTGTATGACAAATCTTCAAGTCTCTGACAAAGGAAATCAAAGATCTCAGTGGATGGAAAGGTTTTTCATTCTCATGGATTGACAGGATTAATATAGTAAAAATGGCCATCTTGCTGAAAGCAAATTACAGATTCAATGAAATCCCATCAAAATTCCAACTCAATTCTTCATAGAGCTAGAAAGAGTAATTTTCACATTCATTTGGAATAACAAAAAACCCAGGATAGTGAAAACTAGTTTTAACACTACAAAAATTTCTGGGGGAATCACCATCCTTGGCCACAAGCTGTATTAAAGAGCAATTGTGATTAAAAACTTTATGGTATTGGTACAGAGACAGGCAGGTAGATCAATGGAACAGAATTGAATGAACCCACACATCTATTGCCACTTGATGTTTGACAAAAGGTCTAAAAACATCCAATAGATAAAAGACAGCATTTCAACAAATGGTGCTGGTTCAACTGGCAGTCAGCATGTATTAGAGTAGAAATTGATCAATTGTTATCTTCTTGTACAAAGTTCTAGTCCAAATTGATCAAAGACTGCCACAAAAACAAAACAAAACAAAGCAAAAGAACAAAAAAAAATACACCAAAACTAATAGAAGAAAAAATGGGGACGAGACTTGAACACATAGGCACAGGGGCATTTTTTTTCCTGCAGAACACTCATGGCTTATGCTCTAAGATCAAGCATCAATAAATATTACCTCAAAAAATTGTAATGGTTTTGTAAGGAAAAGAACACTGTCAATAAGACTAAATGGCAGCCTACAGATTGGAAAAAGATCTTTACCAATCCAACACTTGATAGAGGGCTAATATCCAAAATATACAGAGAACTGTAGAAGTTAGACTCCAGAGAATCAAATAATCATATATAAATGGGGTACGGAGCAAAACAAAGAATTTTCAACAGAGAAATATCAAATGGTTGAGAAGAGCCTAAAGAAATTCTCAACATTCCTACTAATGAGGAAAATGCAAATCAAGACAGCCCTAAGATTCCACCTCACACTAGGCAGAATGGCTAAGTTCAATCTCAGGTGAGAGGTTAGAGAAATGGTCAGAAATCTATTTTATTCAATATTAGAATAGCTACTACAGCTTTTCAGCTTTTTTTTTTTTTTTTTTTTTTTTTTTTTTTTTTTTTTTTTTTTTTTTTGGGACCATTTCCTTGGAAAGTTTTTCCTAGCCTTTTACTCTGTCTTTGTTTCTGTGATGAGTTTCATGTATGCAACACAATCCTGGTTCCTGTTTACATATCCAGTTTAATAATCTATGTATTTTTATTAGGGAACTGAGTCCATTGATGTTTAAGAAATATTAAGGAATAGTGACTGTTGTTTCCTGCAATTTGTGTTGTCCAAGGTAGAATTATGTTTGTGTGCTTTTCTTCTTTGGTGTTTATTGCAAGAAAATTAGTTTCTTGATCTTCCTAGGTAAAGTTTCCCTTTTTGTGATGGAGTTTTCCATGATTATTCTTTGTAGTGCTGGATTTGTGAACCAATATAGTATAAATTTGTTTTTGTCCCAGAATCTCTCTGTTTCTCCATCTATGATAATTGAGAGTTTTGAGGTATATAGTAACCTCAGCTGGCATTTGTGTTCTCTTAGGTTCTGTATGACGTCAGTGCAGGATCTTCTAGCGTTCATTGACTCTGATGAAAAGACTGGTGTAATTTTGATTGGTCTGCCTTTATATGTTACCTGTCCATTTCCCTTTATTGCTTTTAGTATTCTTTGTTTTGAACATTTGTTGTTTTGACTGTTATGTGTCAGGAAGAATTCTTTTCTGCTCCAATCTATTTGAGCTTCTGTAGGCTTCTTGTATGTTTGTGGTCATCTCTTTCTTTAGGTTAGGAAAGTTTTCTTCTATAATTTTGGTGAAAGTATTTATGGGCCTTTTAGTTGGGAGTCTTCACTCTCTTCTACACCTATTATCCTTAGGTTTGGTCATCTCATGGTGTCCTGGATTTCCTGGATGGTTTGGATTAGAGTCTTTTTGATTTTAGTATTTTCTCTGACTGTTGTGTTAATGATTTCTATGGTATTTTCTATTCCTGGGATTTTTGTCTTCCATCTCTTGTATTCTGTTGTTGATGCTTGTATCTATGACTCCCGATATCTTTCGTAGGCTTTCCAACTTCAGGGTTGTTTGCTTTTGTGATTTCTTCAATGTTTCTATTTCTGTTTTCATTTCCTTCACCTGTTGGTTTATGTTTTCATTTAGCTCTTTAAGTAATTTCTATATTTGCTCTTTAAAGGCTTTAATTTGTATGTGTATGTTCTCGTGGCTTTCCAGTACTTCTTTCACTATGTTATTAATGAGATTCTCAAGAATCTCCATCATCATCATGAAGTATAATTTTAAGTCTAAATCTTGTTTTTCTAGTGAGATTGGATATCCCCTATTTGCTGTGTTGGGAGAACTGGGTTCTGATGTTGCCAGTTCGTCTAGATTTCAGTTTTTTATATTCTTGCACTTGAGTATTGCCATTTTGTTATCGCTGATGCTAGGTGATCTTGTCTCTTACTGAAGCTTGTCTCTCCTGTGGTTCTCCAGAAGATGTTTGTTCCTAGGTGTTCAGCTCTCCTCGTAGGCTGTGTGTTCCAAAGGCAGTGCCCAGTCCTGATGCAACTGGACTGGCTCTGACTTTGGGCTGGAAGTGTCTGATTCCAGCAAGCACCGCTCTCTGCACCCTGAGAGTTCTGAGCAGCCTCTCCCTATGTAGACAGTGGGGAAGGAATGTGGACTAGCCTCTGTGCTTAGCAGCGCCCTCCTTTGGCTCTTCCAGGTGCCCATCAAACTGCGGCAGGCTGCCAGTCCTGATGAAACTAGGTTGGATCTGGCCTTGGGCTAGAAGTGTGCTTTCCTCCACCAGTGCCCTGTGAATTCCCAGTGGCCTCTCCCTGGATAGACAGTGGGGGAGGGAACCTTGACTGTCTCCTCTGCTCAGGAGTAAGAACCCTTCTGTGGCTCTTAAGAGTGCCCAGCAACCTGCGGGTAGGCCACCAGTCCTGCCACTGTTCAGCTCTCTATGGGCAGTCTATGAGTTCTGATGACAATGGGCCATCACTAGCATTGGGTGCAGATGGAGGCCATGGTTGCATGGAAGTGGGGACATCTTCATAGAAGCAAGGAGAGGGGATATTGGAGAGGGCAAAAAAGATAACATTTGAAATGTAAATACATAAAATATCCAATAAAAGTAAAAGAATAAATGTTTAATTTTCCATTTTCTGAAATTCTTATTCTAATGAATACCTATAAATGTTTAAAATAAAAACTTTGTTTTCATAATATCAAATCACACTAATTTAATAAACAGTAAATATAAAGAGTATGCTTTTCACATAAGATTCAAAAAGGGTTGTTCAGTGAGCATGGTACAAAAGCTCATTATTGACAAATTGTTTAAAATAAAGTGTCTTAAAATCAAAAGGAAATAGAATAGTGTAAAAAATATGGAAACACATATTTATACAAATAATATAGCTAAAAACAAAATTTCAGTTCATGTCACTTGATTAAAAAAAATTGATAACCGAGTGAGAGAAATGAGACAGACTGACTTTATGGCATACTTCAAATTGGCAGTTCAGGATACTAGCCTTATAACTACGTTTCCCAGAACTGGTAAATTCAGGTACTAGAAATTCCCCAGGCATCAAAAGCCAATCAGACTGTCCTGTCATCAGAAGCTGCTCTGCCACCTGGCCTGAGGCCAAGGAAATGATTCAGCAACACTTTCCACAGGTCCCTAAAAACATATTTTCTAAACTGCAACCCCCAAAAATGGTTTTGACATGTCCCCAGAGCCAACCCCAAAGACTGCCACAACCTTAGAGATCAAGCCAACCAATTAAGAAAAAAGCTGAAGGACATCTGGGTTCTTTCTAGCTTCTGGCTATTATAAATAGAGCTGCTGTGAACATTGTGGTGTACCTGACTTTGTTATATATTGGAGTGTCTCTGGGGTATATGCCCAGAAGTGGAATAACAGGATTTTCAGGTAGTACTATGTTCAGTTTTCTGAGGAATCACCAGACTGATTTCCAGAGTGGTTGTACCAGTATACAACCCCACCAATAGTGAAGAAGTGTTCCTCTTTCTCCACATCTTCATCAGCATCTGCTGTCATCTGAGTTTTGGATCTTGGCCAATCTGACTGGTGTGAGGTGGAATCTCAGGGTTGTTTTGATTTGGATTTCCCAGATGGCTAATGATGTTGAGCACTTCCTTAGATGCTTCTCAGTCATTCTATATTTCTCAATTGAGAACTTTTTGTTTAGCTCTGTACCCCATTTTTTAATAGGGTTGTTTGATTCTCTGGTTTCTAGTTGAGTTATTTGTATACCTTGGATATTAGGCCTCTATCTGATGTGGGGTTGGTAAAAATCTTTTCCCACTCTGTTCACTACCATTTTCCTTTCTTTATGGTGTCCTTAGCCTTACAAAAAATTGGCAATCTTATTAAGTCCCATTTGTCAATCTTTGACCATAGAGCACGAGCCATTGGTGTTCTGTTCAGGAAATTTTATCCTGTGCCTATATGCTCTAAGGTTTTCCCTACCTTCTCATCTAATAGTTTCACTTGCACTTGAGCTTTGTACAAGGAGATGAGAAAGGGTCTATTTTTATTCTTCTGCATGCTGAGTGCCAGTTCTACCAACACCATTTGTTGAACAGGCTGTCCTTTTTCCACTGAATGGTTACAGCTCCATTGTCAAAAATCAGGTGACCATATATATGAGAGCTCATTTCTGGATCTTCTATTCTATTCCATTGATCTACTTGCCTATTTCTGCACCAGTACCATGCAGTTTTTAGCACAATTGCCTTGTAATATAACTTGATGTCAACAGATGTTTTCTTGTGGCTGAGGATGGATTTTGTTATTCTAGGTCTTTTGTTATTCCATATAAAATTGCACATTGCTCTTTCCAACTCAATGAAGAATTGGGTTGGTATTTTGATGGGGATTGCATTGAATCTGTAGATTGCTTTTGGTAAGATTGCCATTTTTGAAATGTTGATCCTTCCAATCCATGAGCATGAGAGACTTCCATTTTCTGAGATCTTCCTCGATTTCTTTCTTTAGAGTTTTGAAGTTCTTGTCATACAGGTTCTTCACTTGCTTATTTAAAGTCACTCCAAGGTAGGTGTATTTTTTTTTTTTTTTTTGGTGACTATTGTGAAGGGTATCTTCCCCTTAATTTCTTTCTCCAAATGTTTGTCCTTTGAGTATAGGAATGCTACTGATTTGTTTGAGTTAATTTTATATCCAGCCACTTTGCTGAACTTCTTTATCAGCTGTAGGAGTTTTCTGGTGGAATTGGTGGGGTCACTTAAGTACAGTATAATGTCATCTGCAAATAGTGATGTTTTGTATCCTTTTGATTTCCTTTTTCTGTCTAAATGCTTGGGAAAGAACTTTCAGTACTATGTTGCATAGGTAGGGGGAGAGTGGGCAGCCTTGTCAAATCCCTGATTTTTGTGGGATTGCTTCAAGTTTTCCACCGTTAAGTTTGTGGTTGGCTGTTGGTTTGCTGTACTTTGCTTTTATTATGTTTAGGTATGGGCCTTGGATTCCCGTTCTTTCGAAGACTTTTAACATGAAGGGGTGTTGATTTTTGTCAAATGGTCAAAAATTAGTTAGGTAGAGTTCCATCTGATTCTATTTTGAGGAATAGTTTAGAGAGTATTGGTGTTAGGTCATCAATAAATGTTTGATAAAATTCTGCACTGAACCCATCTGGACTTGGGCTTTTTTTTTGGTTGGGAGGCTTTTGATGACTCCTTCTATTTCTTCTGGTGTTATGGGATTATTTAGATAGTTTACCCGGTCCTGGTTTAATGTTAGTATCTGGTATCTGTCTTGGAATTCATCCATTTCCTCCAGATTTTGCAGCCTTGTTGAGTATAGGCTATTATAGTAGGATCTGATGATTTCTTGTATTTCCTCATTTTCAGAAATTATGTCTCTACATTGCTTTCTGATTTTGTTAATTTGGATACTCTGTCTTTGCCCTCTAGTTAGTCTGGCTATGGGTTTATCAATCTTGTTAATTTTCTCAAAGAACCAGCTCTTGTTGATTCTTTGAATGGTTCTTTTTGTTTCTATTTGGCCTATTTCTGCCCTAAGTTTGATTATTTCTTGCCGTTTACTTCTCTTGGGCGTATCTGCTTCCTTTTGTTCTAGAGCTCTCAACTGTGCTGTCAGGTTGCTAGTGTATACCCTCTCCAGTTTTTTTAGGGAAGCACTCAAAGCTATGAGTTTTTCTCTCTGTACTGCTTTCATTGCATCCCATAGGTTTGGGTATGTCGTGGTTTCATTTTCATTGAATTCTATCAGAAACAATGACTTAACGAAATTCTTAAGAAAATGAATTCATCTAGAGAATATCATCCTGAATGAGATAACCCAGTCACAAAAGAACAGACATAATATTCAGTCACTGATAATGGCATACTAACCCCAGAAAGCTCTGAACACCCCAGAAACCACTCTCAGACTGTGTGAAGTTTAAGAAGAAAAAAAGAAAAAGAAAGAACCATTATGATCAATCCTTACACACCAAGAAAACTTTTACTAATTATGGGTTACATCCTGTTTTACCTGTACTTTATGCTCATTGTAACTTGTAAGACCTTAATGCTCACTATCAAACCTTTGAAAAAAAAAGCCAAGCACTGACAAAAATGTGTTCATATACTTTTATGCAAAATTGCTTAAAATTTGTTCATTTATTTTTGTTTTTTAAAATAAATTTGTTCCAAAAAAAGATAAAAGCTAAGTACCAATCCCTAAATTTTTCCCTAATGAGATTTATTTTTTATTTATTTATTTGTTACTACAGCAGGTTTTATTGAGTGTTGTCAATAACTTTACTGTAGTTTTCTTTCCAAAAAGAAATCCTATTTTCTGTGATCTCCTGGTACATTTTTCCTGAACCTGACATGGGTACATGGTAAGTAGAGTGGTACTTTTTGCACCAGGTTAGAAACAAATTGCACAGTGAAAAAACCATAATCTTTAGACAAACAAGCAAGTAAAAAAAAAGAAAAACCTAAGATATAAAAATGGGCAAGGTAAGTTTAGTTGTCATAGATAAAGGCTGACACTTTTTGTCAAAGCTAATCAGTGATACCTACACCTCCAATCCACAAACATTTCAGAATCCTTCCCTAGAGGCTTTGGGGTGGGGGTGTGACAACTCTGCTCTGATCCAGCTTTCAGGACTCCCTCTGGGATCAGATTAATCTCTCACCTTCAGAACTATCAGATTAGTGGTTTTGACCCAGGGAAGGAGAACAGTAAAAAGGCCCAACAGGGATGCTCTGAGACTCTAGCTGGTTCTTTTGGATGTGGTAGAAAAATATATACCCAGAGTCCCAGGTTTTTCTTTTCTTTTTTTTTTTCTTTTTCTTTCTTTTTTTTTTTTTTTTTGCTCTCACAGGCAGATACCCCATTGGAACCTGAAGTGAGCAGTCCACTAGGCTTCTTTACTGTTGTAGGCCTGGGAGAGAGCTAGGCCTTCACCTTCAGTCTGTCAGCATAGGCAGTTGAATATGCCCAAACTGGAGCACAGTTAGATTGCCTATTTGAAGTCCCAGATTCCCACTCAGTCAGTAAAGTGGGCTGAGTAGATGAGTGCTGAGGAAGGCCATGATCCACATAGAAAGCAGCTATCCTTACAGAGGCAAAAATGTCCACCATCCCTAGCCCTAGCACTGATCCCAGATGGGAAAGCAAACCCATCAGTTTCCTGCAGGAGGATCTCTCCCTAAAAGATAAAACTATTCCTACAATAGGCAGAAAATACTGGCTTAACAATTGTTTTGTGTTTAAAAGACCTGTTCTAGGATTGGAGATATGACTCAGCCATTAAGAGCCCTTGGTTCTTCTAATCAGAGGATCTAGGTTCAATTTCAAGCATCAATGTGTGCTTAATAATGATATGTAATTAGTTCCAGAAGGATTTACTGCATCAACATTCTGGTTTCTGTGGGCAGTGCACACACACACACACACACGCACACACACACACACACACAGAGAGACAGACACACACACAGTTAAATTTAATAAATCTTAAAAAAACATCATCAACAATAGCTCACTACCACCACATGTCAAAAACACAATATTATATTACTTAATTGCAGAAATTGGCCAAATATTCAGAGAATGAAAACATTTCTTTACACATTTTTTAAAAAAGAAAAGGAATGAGATCTGGGTGGCCTCTTGGACTGGGCAATAGAGATGCGCGCAGTTCCGTACTAACACCTGGCCTAAGGAGAGAGACCTCAGGGCCAGTAAAGAGATAAACCCTTATTATTATTTTTAATATTTACTGGTACAAATGTTATACAGTGAATTTTAAATGAGCCAACACTACAAAGTAAAATGCAGTTTCAAAGGAAAAAAAATTAGAAACCATTAGCTTGACTCCAACAACCCATGAAAAGGATTACCATGACAAAAGGATATTTATCTTAGTGATTTAAAGTTGATCCACCATATTAAAACATCAAACAGGACAGTACAATCTTTTAATAAAATAAAGGACAAAGGCTTTTGGAGTCTCCACTTGGAATTCAGGTATAATTCTAGTAGGTCTGACATTGTATGTTACTTGTTCATTTTCCCCATAGTAATCTTTCTTTGCTGCGTACATTTAGTACATAGATTATTATGTGCCAAGGGGATGGCTCATTCTACATGGTGTTTTATATAATTTTAGTACCTTGATAGGTGTTTCATTCTTTTGATTAGGAAAATTTTCTTCTATGAGTTCACTAAACATATTTTCTTTGTTTTTTATTTTTCACATATTCTCTTTCCAAAATTTCTATTATTTATAGTTTTGCCATTTCATAATGCCACAGATTAACTGGATGTTTTCTGCTAGAATAATTTTAGATTTAATATATTTTTATACTGAGTAATCCATATCTTCTCTCATGCCTTCAATGCCTGAGCTTTTCACTTCTATCTGTTATAGTTGATTGGTGAGTCTCACCTTGTGTTAGAATTCCTAAATTTTTCATCTTTAGCTTTTCTTCAGTTTCAGTTTTCTTCATCGATTCTGATTTCACCATTAGGTCTTTAATGGTTTTATTTCCTTCATGCTTTTATGATTTATAATTGTCTTTAAATTATTTATTCATATTCTCTTTATGAATTTCTGTTGTATTCATGAAGAATGCTTTAACATCTTTAGCAATGTTGGAGTACTCAGGTGTTAGTCATTATTACTGATGCTACACAGAGGTTCCACTGCATGTAAAGTTGGTGAGCTTGTATTTTCTTAAAGTCAAAAACCACCTGTGAATTTTTTAGCGGAGAAAACTAAAGACTAACACACACACACACACACACACACTCGCACCAGCTTGTCTCCTTGTGGCAGGACTGTTACACACACTTGTTGTAGACCTACCCTCTAGGCCCAGAGGTAATTTGAACCAAACCAGGCAATGGCCCCACATAATCTGCTTTCAGCATGATTTTCTCTTGTGTATTTCTTATCTCCTATGAATATTGGATCACAGATGAAAGCAAGGATTTTCTTCATGGTAATGTGTTGCTGGATCATAAAGCAGGTCTAACAGGCTTATGTTTCAGTAGCCAAAACATAAACCATGGTTTCACTGACCTGTAATGAGCCTACAGCATCCTTGAAAATTCTGGAGTTAATTCAATTCCCATTCTTCATGATCTTCCCAGGAAAAGATCAGAGAAATGACTATGCGACACTGTTGATAATCACATGATCTAGCATTTTATGTAAAATGATGTTAGTTATTTCTTTTACTGCAATGAGAAACAGTCAGGTATTCTCCTTCAAAGAACTGTTGGGGTGTACACTCTAATGAGTACAATTTTTTCTTTCCTTAGAGTCAGTCACTTTTCTGACACAAAGCCAGTTTGGGGCTTAAAAATGTCATCTAGCTCTAGCATGGAAAACAAAGAGCAATCATGTTTGAGCAAGGACAGGTCTTGGAGCAGGAATTTTCCATCTGACCCTCAGAGAATGATGGAGCTAATATCAATGGTCAATGCATCTTATTTTGCAAACAACCTTATCATATACTTCCCCCAGCATAGCCTGGCTTCTTAAATCTTACTGGTCCTAATTATTTAGCTAGTTAGTTACTTTTCTTATCTTCCTCTGGCAGTTATTAATGTTTCTTCATGGTCCTTCCCAATCCCCCTCCCCAACTGTTTTTCTCTAGCCAATCCTGGAAAGCCATCTTCAGTGGCAGAGTATAAGAACATATAAAAGCCCAGAAGAATACTTCCTGTGTGGATTTCTTTCTTCTGCTGCCTGTTTTTCTTAACTCTACCAAAGCATGATGTTCTACAAGGGCCTGGTGATCTCTATCTTCTATGATCTGATTATGGCTTTCCACACTTTGTTCATAGGTACGTGTACTTTGCACCCAATGTGAAGGGAGTTGTAGATTGAGTGTGTTTGTGTGGATATGAGTGTGGGAGAAATTGCCTTGCTGACAAATGCCACACAGAAGAAACTTCAGTGGGCAAGTGGTCTACCTGGAGACCGTCTACAGTTTGTACAGCTAAAATGGATAAACCCTGGAGAGGCAGAAGCAAAGGTTTCATCCTTGCATTGTTTCATGCTGTGCTGCTCCTACTCATGTTTGTCATTACTACATTCCTTGAATCTGGCATGGAGTGAATGGGCATGTGTAGACATTTATTGCCTATAATTTTGTGTGATTTCCTCTTGGGAGACAGCACACTCTACTGGAAAATTGTTCTACTGTGGGACCTGCTTCAGTGTTCCTATACAGGTCTTTGTCTTGGGAACCACAGCCTCTGCTGTCTTTTTCACTATATTCAGGCTTTTTAGTGTGTGAGGGCTTTAAGTTTCTCCCTGAGTAGAGGTCACTTTAGGACCCGTATGGTTTCATTTTAAAGTCAATCAAGGGAGAGAGTATTAAATCATTCAGTGCCCCCTAGAACTGAGGGTGGGTTGGACGAGGATCTTTAGGGTTTTCTCGGGTATTATTTTCTTTATTGGTAATTTCCTCTATCTTAATGTGATCCCTTTCTGGTTTGGTGGTAAAGACTACAACTAGAGCTTGTCAGATATCTCTCCATAGAAGGTTGGTGGCTTCCTGAGCCACTAGGGGGCATATGAAGTCAGTTACTAAATCTGGGTCTCCCCACTTATAAGACTGTTTGGTGATGAAAGCATTAGATGTACCTCCTATGCCTAAAGTTGGGGTTAATGAATAAGTTGCCAGTCATTCAGGATCTCTTGTCTTAAAATTGTCCTGTCTACTCCAGTATCAATAAAGCACTTGAATGGTTTAGTGTCTATTTTAATGGTCAATTTTGGGTGGGAGCTTTCTGAGATGCTGGATACTCATAAGACTTCTAGGGGGCTATTTATCACTCTTACTGTCAGGCCAGGCAGGAAAGAATGACAAATATCTCTCCAGTCTTGGAGGTTAATTAGGTTAGCATTATGAATCTGCAGGAGGAATTTTGTCCAGGGTGAATTGATGCCATCCTCTTTCACTGCTTGTCTAAGTTCTTTTAAATCTAAAGCCTGCAGTGAATACCAATTTAGCAGGTTAGCTCAACTTGGTTTAATATTAACAGGGAATGCTCGAGTATTTGATTCTATTTTCATATTAGATTCCTCAGTAAGGTAGGGGGTGTGATTCATTTTTTGCAAGGGAATCTCTAAAGTTACAAAGTTGTTGGGTGGTAGATGGTTGGGGGCAGGGAACTAGAGAATCTGATTGAGTTTTATCTACCATTTCTTCATTTTTATGGCTTGGGGAAGGAGTTTTTTATTTTTTGTTTAATTTTTATGGCTTGGAGAAGGAGGAAGAGAGATCTCTCTCTCTCGTTGGATAGTGGGATGGGTAGGAGGAGCTGATGGTTTATTTATTGTTTCCCTGGAGCATAAGGAGGCAAGGGTGGATAGATGGATTCAATTTCTCTTAGTAGCTGGGTAAAGGCTGAAAGATCTCAGATAGGGTGAATTTTAGGATTCTGCTCTTTGGACTTGTCTGATTTGGGGGGGTTAGGGAACTGAGTTGTTCTCAGGCTGTCCTGTTTTGGGCAATCTTATAAAATGTCAAATTGTAGCTAAGATCGTAGTAATAGTGTATAAGTTAGAAAAAAGAACTGTGAGTTTTCTTCAATTACAAGAATGTAATTGTACTTGGAAGAGAAAAATAGGCTGGGAACAAGTTAATGATTAAAGAAAATATTTCATTTTAGGTTAGATCTGATTTCCTGGATCTTGTGATATAGGGCTGGTTCCACAGGTTTTAATGTGCACCATGACAAGTAGGGTTAGGGGTAAACATGAATAATTTTGAGTATAAGAATAGAGAATAGACAATTAGCCAGTTTACCTGAAAAAGTCTTCAAAGTAAGATGTAGGAAAAATGATGATCTGTTTCTTGGTAAATACAAATTGTTACCAGCTAAGCATAGGAAAAAAATCTTGATTCTATAGACTGGCTTGCTTATGTTTTGCTAATCTATGACAAAAGAATTACTGTTTTGGAGTTCTGATAAGCTTGTGGAGAAAAAAATAGATGGGAAGTATTTAGTTAGGTATGAGTTTCAAATAGACATACATAATTGATAATATTGTATCTTCTTCCTCTTGTGTAATGATTTTGATCTCATTTTGAAGAGTATGTTTTTTGGGGGCTGGGAATTTAAGGCTTAATGAGTTAACCAGTAGCTTTATTTGTCTACTCCCATTTACAACTCTCCATTTATTTATTTTGACACAGGGTATCTCTGTGTATGCCTAACCCAGAAAGTTTTTATGTAAACATCCTGGTCTGGAACTCACAGAAATATGACTGCCTCTGCCTATTAAGTACTGCATTAGTTAATCTTTGACATTAGAGCTTGAGCCATTGGTGTTTTGTTCAGGAAATTTTCTCCTGTGCCTATGTGTTCTAAGGTTTTCCCTACTTTCTCTTCTAATAGTTTCAGTGTATCTGGTTTAATGTGGAGATCTTTGATCCACTTACACTTGAGCTTTGTACAAGGAGATAAGAAAGGGTCTATTTTCATTCTTTTGCATGCTGAGTGCCAGTTGGACCAGCACTATTTGTTGAATAGGCTATCTTTTTTCCATTGAATGTTTACTGCTCCTTTGTCAAAAATCAGGTGACCATATACATGAGGGCTCATTTCTGGATCTACTATTCTATTCCATTGATCCACATGCCTATTTCTGTACCAGTACCATGCAGTATTCAGCACAATTGCCTTGTAATATAGCTTGAGGTCAGGGATTGTGATTCCCGCAGATGTTTTTTGTTGTTGACGATGGATTTCGCTATTCTAGGTCTTTTGTTATTCCATATGAAATTGCACATTGATCTTTCCAATTCCATGAAGAACTGGGTTGGAATTTTGATGGGGATTGCATTGAATCTGTAGATTGCTTTTGGTAGGATGGCCATTTTTAAGATGTTGATTTTTCCAATCCATGAGCATGGGAGATCTTTCCATTTTCTGAGATCTTCCTCAATTTCTTTCTTTAGAGGTTTGAAGTTCTTGTCATACAGGTCCTTCACTTGCTTAGTTAGAGTCACACCAAGGTATTTCATAGTTTTTGTGACGATTGTGAAGGGTAGCTTTTCCCTAATTTCTTTCTCCACATGTTTGTCCTTTGAGTATAGGAAGGCTACTGATTTGTTTGAGTTAATTTTGTATCCAGCCACTTTGCTGAACTTGTTTATCAGCTGTAGAAGTTCTCTGGTGGAATTTTTGGGGTCACTCAAGTACACTATCATGTCATCAGCAAAGAGTGATGTTTTTATCTCTTCCTTTTCGATTTGTATCCCCTTGATCTCCTTTTGCTGTCTAATTGCTCCAGCCAGGACTTCCAGTACTATGTTGAATAGGTAGGGGGAGAGTGGGCAGTCTTGTTGAGTCCCTGATTTTAGTGGGATTGCTTCAAGTTTCCCACCATTAAGTTTGATGTTGGCTGTTGGTTTGCTGTATATTGCTTTTAATGGGCCTTAATGAGATTGCAAAGTTTCTGTAAGGCTAAGGACATTGTAAAGAAAACAAAACAGCAACCAACAGAATGGGAAAAGATCTTTACCAACACCACATCAGATAGAGGCCTAATATCCAAAATATACAAGGAACTCAAGAAGCTAGAGACCAGAGAATCAAATAACCCTATTAAAACATGGGGTACAGAGCTAAACAAAACATTTTCAGTTGAGGAACAGCGAATGGCCGAGAAACATCTGAGGAAGTGCTGGACATCCTTAGCCATCAGGGTAATGCAAATCAAAACAACCCTGAGATTCCACCTCACACCAGTCAGATTGGCCAAGATCCAAACCTCAGATGACAGCAGATGCTGGCGAGGCTGCGGAGAAAGAGGAACACTTCTCTACTGTTGGTGGGGTTGCAAGCTAATACAACCACTCTGTAAATCAGTCTGGCGATACCTCAGAAAATTGGATATAGTATTACCTGAAGACCCAGCTATTCCACTTCTGGGCATATACCCCAGAGACACTTTAATATACAACAAAGATATATGCACCACAATGTTCATAGTGGCTCTATTTATAATAGCCAAAAGCTTGAAGGAACCCAGATGTCCTTCAGAAGATGAATGGATACAAAAATTGTGGTACATATACACAATGGAATACTACTCAGCCACCAGAAACAATGACTTAACCAAATTCTTAAGAAAATGGCTGCATCTAGAGAATATCATCCTGAGTGAGATAACCCAGTCTCAAAAGAACAGACATAATATGCAGTCACTGATAGTGGGATGCTAAACCCAGAGGCTTGCACTCCCCCAAAAACAACTCACAGACTGTATGAAGTCCAAGAAATAAAGAAAACAAAACAAAACAAAAAAATATTTACAAAACTAGAAAACTTTAACTATTTTTATATTACTCTTTATTTTACATGTACCTTATGCTCATTTTAACTATTAAGTTTTCAAGGCATACTACCAAACCTTGAAAAAAATCAAGTACTGTCCAAAAAATATATTCATATATTTTTATGTAAAATTATGTTAAAATCTGAAAAATTAGTACTGACAAAAATGTATAATTTTAAGCAAAAAAATGTTTGAAATCTGTACATTTATCTTTGTTTTGTAAAACAAAGTTGTTTTAAAAAAAAGTACTGCATTAAAGGATTGTGCTAGTCAATGCCCTCCATAATTTTATATCTTTGTAGCTATAACTTATGGGGGAGGTTATAAATGTGTGTTTGTTTTGTTCTTCTAAGTCTTAGCATCAAAAGGAAATCTTGGTAGCTTGAGCAAGTGATTCCTATTTCTGTATCTCACTGAAAATCAGACTCTTGTTTTACATGTACTTTATGCTCATTGTAACTAGTAAGATTTTAATGCGTACTATCAAACGTTTAAAAAATCAAGTATTGAAAAAATCTATTGGCATGTTTTTATGCATAAATGCTTAAAATCTGTACATTTATCTTTTTTTTAAAAATAAAGTTGTTCAATTAACAAAAGAAATTCAGATTCACATCTTCATGGAGAATCTTTCTATGTTTCTTCTTTTTTAACCGTGATAAACTTTCTAAAGATTTGATATTCTATTTGATGATAACTGGAAAAGGAATCCAAATTTAACACGTCTCTAAAGCTGAGATAAATGGCAGGCATGGACAAGAGTGCTGGCACATATATCAAATCTGAGCTTTTTAGACTCTGCTGTAGCTGAACCTCTGAGTTCTAGGCAATCTTGTTCAACATAGTGAGCTGCAGACCAGGAAAGGCTACTTAGTAAAACCCAGTGTTAATGTAAATAAAATAAAATACAAAAATAATCTTTTTTTTTCTTCCCCTAAACCTTTTAAAATATATTCCTTTGCTTTAGGTACACTCATGACATGACAAAAATCTCTCTGTCTCTTGAATATTTACAACATCTCCATTTATCTCTTTATGATATGTAACCCAGTCCAACATCTCCTTACTAAATGTCCTTCCTCATTATTCTGACTCTGTGTCATCTGTACTGTAAGATTTCTGTCCCTTTCTATCCCTTCCCTCTCCCCTCATTCTCTATCTTTCTCTTCCCTTCCCTTTCTTCCCCTATCCTCTGTGTCCACTCTCTAGTAACCTAGTGAAATGTGGAAAGCAGGTGTGGCAGCAGTCCCAAGGAGATCAGGACAATGGGACTGCGCTTGGGGTTGGGGGGGGGTGGGGGGGTGGGGGGGGTGGGGGGGTGGGGGGGAGGGGGGGAATGGGTAGAGAAACCGAAAGGGAAACAAAACGTAGAAACAGAAAGTAAAACTAAGAAGGGATTCAGAAAGAGAGACAGACAGGGGACAGAAAGATTTTCATGAGCATGCTGTAAGGTTCCTGAATAAACCCCTTTGAGAAGAACGCTGTATGGTAGTGGCTCTTTTTCTGCTGGTCAGAGACGGAAGTGACAGTGAAACAATAATGTACATTTTCCAAGTTCTGTTTGCATTTCATTTGTTTTTGTTCTCCCTTTGCAACAATGCCATTAATACCAGTGTCACATTCTTCTTTAGCTTAATTTGTCTAAAAATTTGTCAATCTTATTTACCTTTTGTAAATACCAACTCTTGGTTTCCACACTGCTTTCTGCATTATATTTCATTCATTGACTTCTGCCCTGACCATAATTCTTCAAGTCTGCTGCTCTTATATTTGGTTTGCTCTTGTGTGTGTGTGTGTGTGTGTGTGTGTGTGTTTTGTGTGTTTGTGTGTGTTTCAAGGTCTTAAGCAGCATCATCTTTATTCTTTTTCAACAATATCTTATTAATTACATGAGATAGGCATACAATGTATATGAATTATACTCACTCTTAATTCTTTAACTCCCAGATCTGCCTTCACTTCCCAAACCTTAAGCTTTGTGAGTTTTTTACAATTCATTTTTAAAATTTTCTTTTCCTTTATTTTCTTTTTTTTAAACACTTCAGAATTTTTTCCCTCTAAGTCCACCCTCTTATTGTTCCACATCTTGTAACTCCCGGCCTTCTGCTGCACCCTTCCATCTACATGAGGACGTTCCCACCCTGCCTACTCTGCATGTCCTCTAAACCCTCTGGAGCCTCCAGTCTTTTAAGTGTTACTTGCATCTTCTCTGACTGAACCTGTGTCTGGTAGTCTTCTGATCTGTATGGTTTTGGGGCATATTATCAGCTGGTGTATGCTGTCTGGTTGGTGATCCAACCTTGATCTTAACTACAGCCTAGACCTGCCACACGATTTGGTAAGTTATTCTTAGACCTTCTTTATATTTTCTGTTTCTCTAGATCTGTTTCTCAAAATTGTTTCTACTATTGCCATAGAATACCTACTTAATTTCTCCTTTCCTCTGTCCAAAACACCTGTAGATCTCAAAGACTACCTACCACCCAACCCAGCCTCTCCTTCAGCCCAGCTTCCCACATCAGCCAGTGATCCCTTAAAACATACCAGCCAAACAGGATAATAAAACAGAGAGCACCTAGCCAAAATACCTTCTGAAAACCCAGAAGAAAAGAATAGAAACCAAGTAATAAAACACACACCCAAAATTTATCACATCATATCACTCTTCATTGAACTGAATATCATACAATTCTTTATATAGTATTAAATAATAGAGGCAGTTGCTGCTCTTGACTAATTAAGATTATTCAAGAAAAGCAGAAATTGGAAAAACTTAAATTTAAAAATAACAAGCAAGAGGTAAAAAAAGAATGACCAGATTATCAGTACCAAGAGACATCAATGCCACAAGATTTTTGTGTATGTCCAAAATTAAGAAAAAACATAAGGTAAGACTAGCAATACTAAAAATGACATTTTAACATTTAAGGCAGGAGTTTTCCCAGAATCACTGAAATACACACACACACACACACACACACACACACACACACACACACACACACTAATCTCAATTTAGAAATGGCAGAGTCAGTGAACTATTTTTTAACAAGAAAAACAGTGATAATATGAAACAATATTGGAAAGAAAGTTTTCAGTATTGAAAAACAAATTAGAGAGCTGCATAATATAAAAGGGGGTTGTAAAACGTTGTAGAAATGAGAGACAAGTATGTTTAAAGGCTATGTAGGCCAGTCTAATCACATGTTTAATTGTGGTCAATCATGGATAGTTACAATGACTAAAACTACTTCTTTGAAAGAAGAACATCATAACTCAGTCTAATGGAACAGGTTCGAGAAGGGAGAAATCTCACAAGTACACTTACAATAAGAAATTTATATTAATTCTGAAAAACTATTTGTATTTATAAAGATAAATATATATACACGCACAGACTTTGCTACATATTGGAAACACATTTGTAGATTTATTAGCTATGTTTACTTTGATAACTTTAAATTTATGGTTAATAAGAATGGGAGGTTTTATATCATGTTATCTCTATCAACAAGCATTTCTACTTAGAATCAGATCTTGTGAAATTCAGAAGGTTTTGAGGGTCTGGAAAACTAAGGGTCAAACTCCTGCTGGCAGTCAAAGTAGTAACCCAGCACATTAGAGCCTTGGGCAATAATCACCCCCTCCTATATCAAGAAAACAGTATTTAAATATCTCAAAGAAAGAGCACATATATTATGATTATTAGAGATCTGGCTGTAGAAGCAATCAGAGATGTTCAGTGTTCTTTAATGCTTATATAATCTCTACTAAGACGTACATCCCCTGTACCATCCTTCCTTTTTCAAAACAGAAAAAGAACAGGAAGTGGGAATCAAGCATTGCCAACTAAAGTGACATTAAAATAATCAAGAAAATTTATGTAGTACCACCAATTTAAAGTTCTCTTCTTATAAATAAATAAAGCACAGACTACTGTTATTTTACTTGGCTTTGACAACTCCTAAGGGTGTGGAGTAAACCCTAATCTACTTTTCTACCTGCCAACCTGGCTACCTCCCAAGCAGTGTACCCCAAACACTTGCTGTTTCTCCTGGCCATGTGGTTATGGTCAACTTATCCTTATGACAGCTTCTTCCATCTCTATTATTTCTTACTTCTACTTTTTGTTTCCTCCCTCTCCCCTTTTTCTCCACCTGCGATCATGTGACTCAAAAGCCATCTATCTCTATAATCTTCAGTAATTGGCTATTATCAATTTTACTATACCAATAGTTTTAAATTAAGGACCAAGGATTACATAATAAAAGCTTGTAAATGTGAGAAATCATTCATAGGCCTAGACCTGGTATAAAATTTACCATTAAAATATATAGCAATAGACTGAACCTAAGCAATTTAATTTCAATATCCAGGCTCCTTACATGGACAATATTCATGTTTTAAAATTGCCTATGAATTTCATTTGTGTACCCTGTATTAGTATAGTTTCTATATACTCACACCTTTTATATATAGTTTCCTTTTACTCACACCTGTAAATTTTTTTTCCTCAATTTCTTTTCAAATTCTTGATATTTTTTCTAATTATTGTTTTATGGCCATATATAAATATAACTTACTGAGGACATTTGGTGTTGTTTGTATATGTATGGGGAAGATCAATTTAAATTAGGCATATTTGGGGCATATACTTGTAGACGACAGTATGGTACTAGTAAAAATAGATTTGTGAATCAAGCCAATGTAAGAAAAATCTTACACATGAGTGCACACAGCTACAAACATCTAAAATTTGATATAAAGATATCAAAAATAGCAGCAAACAGCAGGATCTTCAATAAATTGTATAAAAACCAATATTTAATATGAAGAATATGAAACTATTTAATAGCCTGAAGAAAAATCATGTCTGAAGTAATCAAGAATTTTAACCTTAACCCTGAAGTTCTGAAACTAGCAGAAGAAAATATAAGTAATATTTTAGAAGATTCAGCTGCAGAAAAGTTCTTCCTGAATAAGACTATAGTTGAGGCTAAAATGTGACAAATGGTACCTCCTAAAACTAGCAATCTTTTGTATAGCAAAGAAAATTATCAATAAAGCTCACAGGATGTGAGATGATTTTTGCCAGCTACACATATGATAGAATATTAGTATCTGGAATATATAAGAAACTCAAAAACAGTCAAGCAATCAGGTGACTCAAATGACAATAGAACTCAAAAAGAAAAAAATATGGTTAATATTTTTTATACAAAGACATTTAATTGAGGTTGGCTTACAGTTTCAGAAGTTCAGACTATTGTAATTATGGTGGGAGGTATGGCAGTGGCCAGGAAGATATAATGAACTAGAAGGTGATGATTGTTCTACATTATGATCCAAAGGCAGTCAGAAGGAGACTGAGTTTTCTCAGAGTGTCAGGAGCCAAATGAGAACAAGCTAATAACTAGCAGGCGATTACCCTGAGATAGCCTTCCTTGGATTATTACATAATCTGTGACTAATTCAATGTTATTAAGCAGTGCTTAAGTGGTTCATTTTCAGAAAGATTACTGCAATTAAAATGCTTTTCCTGTTATTATTAAACATATATAACAATCACTAAGTAATAGCACACCACTCTGGAGATGATCTGTGCAGATCCATGAAAATGTACTGTCTTGTAGTGTTGTTACATAGACAAATAGATTTTTTCTTAAGTCTTAAAATGATCCTATAAGAATTCCTAAAATGCTATTAGAGATTGTTAAGCTCTTTTATAGTGGGACTGCTATTAAAACTTTTTTATGGTAGTCAAAAGTGCAGTGAGAACTCTGCCAGTCTCCCAAGTGTCACCAGTTAATTTCACTTAGATGTTAACCAGACTTTCTCCTACTCAGAACACATTGCAAGAGGTTGGAAAGTAATTAGCCAAAGGTCTTAAAATGAGAAGTATCAATTTATTATAGGTTCTAGAACAGAGAATAAAATATTGACTGGGTTTATTTATACAAAACTTTTACTAATTGCTTAGCTATGGTTTTAAACCTTAAATCAACTTGTAGAGTTGAGACAGGTGATGGATGTTTAGGCAGGTAATTACTCCAAATGGATATGTATGTAAACATTCTTCATTGTAAACTTAATTTTTTGTGTGATCTTGTGATGAATGTTGTAACATGTGATTATGTATTCTGAAAGATGTATAAGCACTGAGGAAACAGATATAGAAGAAACTTTGTTCCCTTACAAGGAAATTTTCACTTGCTAAATTTTTTTTCCTAACTGTGCTAAGTGTCTTTCCTCTTTTCTCTTAGATAGCTTTTATGGGAGATTTTTACAACTTAGTACTAAACTTTATATTCATTTTTCTAAGTTTCCCTATTTCTTCCAAGATGCTGAAGGCTACATTGGCCTGTGTATTGCAAAGTTCTTCCTCTATTAATGTTTAACTTCTATTTCATCTTATATTCCCAAGTTCCATGGAAATTATATTTAATTTATTTGGTAAATAAGTGTTTGCTCCATTTTAGCCAATTAGTTATTATGGCTAAGCATTTATCTATCCAGATGATTTTCTAAAAAATAAAAATAAAATCAGCTCTTAATATTGTTGATTCTTTTTATAATTCTATTTCCATTGATTAGTTTTAGTGACGACATTGATTATGTTCTCCATTCTCTTCCTCTTGAGTGTGCTTACTTCTTTTTTGTTCTAGACCTTTTCTGTGCAGTTAATCTGCTAGTATATTGTTTCAGACATTTTTTTGTGATGGAACTAAGTGCTATGATTTTTTCTCATTGTACTGCTTTAATTGTGTCCTCTAAGTTTGGATGGCAGTGTCTTTAATTTTTAATTATTTTTAATTATTTTTTTAATTAAAATTTTTATTTTAATTTTTGGACTTTTTTATTCAATAATTTTATTTAAAAAAAAAGAACAAAGATAAATGTGCAAGTTTTAAGCATATTTGCATAAAAGTATATGAATACATTTTTGTCAGTCCTTGGCTAATTTTTTAAAAGTTTAATAGTATGCATTAAAATCTTAATAGTTACAATGAGCATAAAGTAAATGTAAATAGGATGTAACCCGGAATTAGTGAAAGTTTTCTTGGTGTGTAAGGATTAAGCAAAATGGTTTTTTTCTTTTCTTTCTTTTTTCTTTTTTTCTTTTTTTGAAATTCACACAGTCTGTGAGTTGATTCTGGGGTGTTCAGAGCTTTATGGGGTTAGTATCCAATTATCAGTGACTGCATATTATGTATATTCTTTTGTGACTGGGTTATCTCACTCGGGATGATATTCTCTAGATAGATCAATTTTCTTAAAAAATTTATAAAGTCATTGTTTCTGATAGCTGAGTAGTACTCCAATGTGTAAATGTACCACAATATTTGTATCCATTCATCTACTGAAAGATATCTGGGTTCTATCCAGCTTCTGGCTATTATAAATAGAGCTGCTATGAACATTGTGGTGCATTTGTCTTTGATGTAGTGGAAAAACTGGGTCTTCAGGTAATACTATGTACAATTTTGAGGAATCTCCAGACTGATTTCCAAATTGGTTGTACCAGTTTACAAACCCACCAGCAGTGGAGAAGTGTTACTCTTTCTCCACATCCTCGCCAGAATCTACTGTCATCCAAACTTTTGATCTTGGCCAATCTGACTGGTGTGAGGTGGAATCTCAGGATTGTTTTGATTTGCATTTCCCTGATGGCTAATGATGTTGAGCACCTCCTTAGATGCTTCTAAGCAATTCGATATTCCTCAATTGAGAACTTTTTGTTTAGCTCTGTACCCCATTTTTAATAGGGTTGTTTGATTCTCTGGTGTCTAGCTTCTTGAGTTCTTTGTATACCTTGGATATTAGGCCTCTATCTGATGTGGGATTGGTAAAGAACTTTTCCCAATATTTTGGCTGCCATTTTGTTTTCTTGACAATGCCCTTAACCTTACAGAAACTTTGCGATCTCAATAAGTCCCATTTGTCAATCTTTGACCTTAGAACACAAGCCATTGGTGTTCTGTTCAGAAAATTTTCTCCTGGGCCTATGTGCTATAAGGATTTTCCTATTTTCTGATCTAATAGGTTCAGTGTACCTGGTTTAATGTGGGGATCTTTAATCCACTTTTACTTGAACTTTGTACAGGGAAATAAGAAACGGTCTATTTTCAACTGCATGCTGAGTGCCAGTTGGACCAACACCATTTGTTGAATAGGCTGTCTTTTTTTCCATTGAATGTTTACAGCTGCTTTGTCAAAAATCAGGTGACCACATATATGAGGGCTTACTTCTGTTCTATTCAGTTGATTCACTTGCCTATTTCTGTACCAATACCATGCTGTTTTTAGAACAATTGCATTAAAAAGATAGCTTTAGGTCAGGGATAGTGACTCGCACAGATGTTTTTTTTTTTGTTGTTGAGGATGGATTTTGCTATTCTAGGTTTTTTGTTATTTCAGAAGAAATTGAACATTGCTATTTTCAACTCTATGAAGAATTGGGTTAAAATAATTATGGGGATTGCACAAAATCTATCGATTGCTTTTGGCAGGATGGCCATTTTTAAAATGTTGATCCTTCCAATCCATGAGCATGGGAGATGTTTCTATTTTCTGAGATCTTCCTGGATTTCCTTCTTTAGAGGTTTGAAGTTTTTGTCATACAGGTCCTTCACTTGCTTAGTTGGAGTAACACCAAGGCATTTTATATATTTTGTGACTATTGTGAAGGGTATTTTTTCCCTAATTTCTTTCTCCACATGTTTGTCCTTTGAGTAGAAGAAGGCTATTGATCTGAATTAATTTTATATCCAGCCACTTTGCTGAACTAGTTCATCAGCTGTAGGAGTTCTCTGGTGGAATTTGTGAGGTCACTTAAGTGCACTATCATGCCATCTGCTAATAGTGATGCTTTTACTTCTTTCTTTCCAATTTGTATCCCTTTGATCTCCTTTTGCTGTCTAATTGCTCTGGGCAGGATTTCCAGTACTATGTTGAATAGGTAGTGGGAGAGTGGGCAGCTTTCTACAGTCCCTGATTTTAGTGAGATTGCTTCATGTTTCCCACCATTAAGTTTGAGTTTGGCTGTTGGTTTGCTGTATATTGCTTTTTATAAAGTTTAGGTATGGGCCATGGATTCCTGTTCTTTCCAAGACTTTTAACATCATGAGGTGTTGAATTTTGTTAAATGCTTTCTCAGCATCTAGTGAGATAACCATGTGGTTTTTTCTTTGTGTTTGTTTATATGGTGGTTTACATTGATGGATTTCCATATGTTAAACCATCCCTGCATTCCAGGGATGAAGCCTACTTGATCATGGTGGTTGATCGTTTTGTTGTATACTTAGATTCATATTGCAAGGATCTTGTTGGGTATTTTTGCATCAATATTCATAAGTAAGATTGGTCTGAAGTTTTCTTTCCTTGTAGGGTCTTTGTGTGGTTTAGGAACAAATTTTATTGTGGTCTCAAAAAAATGAGTTTAGTAGTGTTCCATCCGATTCTATTTTGTGAAATAGTTTGGAGAGTATTGGTATTAGGTCATCAATAAATGTCTGATAAATATTGGAACTGAACCCATCTGGACCTGGGATTTTTTTTTGGAGGGGGTGCTTTTGATGACTGCTTTTATTTCTTTAGGTGTATTGGGATTATTTAGATGGTTTTCCTGGTCCTGGTTTAACTTTAGTATTTGGTATCTGTCTAATAATTCATCAATTTCTTCTAGATTTTACAGCTTTGTTGACTATAGGCTTTTATAGTAGGATTTGATGATTTCTTAAATTTCCTCAGTTTTAGTTTTATCTCCAATTTCATTTCTGATTTTGTTAATTCAGGTACTCTCTCTTTGCTCTCTAGTTAGTCTGGCTAAGGGTTTATCAATCTTGTCAATTTTTTCAAAGAACTGGCTCTTCGTTTTGTTGATCCTTTGAATAGTTCTTTTTTTTTTTCTATTTGGTCTATTTTTGCCCTAAGTTTGATTATTTCTTTCCATCTACTCCTTTTGGGTGTATCTGCTTCCTTTGTTCTAGAGCTTTCAACTGTGCTGTCAAGTTGCTAGTGTATGCTTTCTCCAGTTTTTTTTTTTTTTTTTTTTTTTTTTTTTTTTTTTTTTGGAAGCACTTAGAGCTATGGGTTTTCTTCTTAGTACTGCTTTCATTGCATCTCATAGGTTTGGATTTGTTGTGTTTTCATTTTCATTGAATTCTAGAAAATCCTTAATTTCTGTCTTTATTTTTTATTTGACCCTGCTATCATTTAATAGAGCATTGTTTAGTTTCCAGGTATATATGGGCTTTTTGTTTTTTTTGTTATTAAAGACAAGCCTTAGAACTTACTGATATGAAAGTATGCATTGCAGTACTTCAATCTTCTTATATCTATTGAGGCTTGTTTTGTGACCTATTATGTGGTCAATTTTGAGAAGGTGCCGTGAGGTCCTGAGAAGTTGTATTCTTTTGTTTTTGGATGATATGTTATATAGATATCTATTAATTACAGTTTCGTCATAACCTCTGCTTGTTTTACAGTGTCCTTTTTCAATTTCTGTTTCTATGATTTGTCTATTGGAGAGGGTCGGATGTTGAGGTCTCCCAATATTATTGTATGAGGCACAATGCAGTTTTGGAGCTTTAGCAGGTTTTCTTATATGAATATGGGTGCTTTTGTATTTGGAGCATATATGTTAAGGATTGAGAGTTCCTCTTGACAAATTTCCCCTTTAATGAGTAAAAAGATCCTTATCATTTTTGGTAACTTTTGGTTGAAAATCTACTTTATTTGATTTTGAATGGCCACTCCAGCTTTCTTGTTGGGTCCATTTGCTTGGAAGTTTTTTTTTTTTCCCAAACTTTTATTCTGTTATAGTGTCTGTCTTTGTCTCTGAGATTCGTTTCCTGTATGCAGCAAAATTCTGGGTTTTGTTTATATATCCAGTCTGATAGCCTATATGTTTTTATTGGGGAATTGAGTCCATTTATGTTAGCAGATATCAAGGAATAGTTGTTGCTGTTTCCTGCAATTATTGCTTTTGGAAGTTTAATTGTGCCTGTGTATCTTCCTTCTTTTAGTTTTATTGTTTTTAACTAGGATGTATTTCCCCAGGTTGTATTGGGTTTTCCACCCATAATTCATTGTATTGCTGGTTTTGTAGTCAGATATTGTGTAAATTAATTATTTCTTTGAATATCTTAGTTTCTCCATCTATGGTGATTGAGAGTTTTGCTGGGTATAGCAGCTTGGGCTGACACTTGTGCTCTCTAAGGTTCTGCATGATGTCTGTCCAGGCTCTTCTTGTTTTCATAGTCTTTGTTGAGAAATTGGGTGTGATTCTGATTGGTCTGCCTTTATATGTTACATGACCTTTCCCCTTACTTCTTTTAGTATTCTTTCTTTGCTTTGGGTACTGGCATTTTGACAATTATGTGTCAGGAGGAATTTCTTTTCTGGTCAAACCTATTTGGAATTCTTATTTGATACTCATGGTCATCTCATTCTTAAGGTTAGGGAAGTTTTCTTCTATGATTTTGTTGAAGATATTTACTGTGTCTCTTATTTGATAATCTTTGCCCTCTTCTATTCCTATTATCCTTAGGTTCGGTCTTCTCATTTTGTCCTGGATCTTCTGGACATTTTGGGTTAGATGCTTTTTAGTTTTTGCATCTTCTCTGACTGCTTTGTCTATGTTTTCAATGTTGTCTTTCTCCCGATAGTCTCTCTTCCATCTCTTGTAGTCTGTTGGAAATGCTTGCATCTGTGACTCCTGATTTCTTTTTTAGGTTTTCTATCTCTAGGGTTGTCCCTTTTAGTGTTTTCTTTATTGTGTTCATTTCCATTTTAAATTCCTTCATCTTTTTGGTTCTGTTTTCCTCTAGTTCTTTGAGTTTTTTGAGTGTTTTTCTTGTTTACTCTTTAAAAGCTTATAATTCTTTATGCTTTTCCTCCCATTCTTGTTTAAGGATCTCTATCATCATCTTGAGGTATGATTTCGGATCTGAGTCTTCTTTTTCTGGAGTGTTTGGCATTCTGCTGTTTGCCCGGTTGGGAGACCTGGGTTGTGGTGTTGCCAGATTGTCTTCGTTTCCCTAGGGTACATTCTTTCACTTTCCTCTTGCCATCTTGTTGTCAGTGATTGGTTCTTGCCTTTTTCTTGTACCTGGCCTGTGTCCCTGTATCTCTGCTGGTCCTGGTAGCAGATGGTCTGAGTGCCGGTTCTGCACCCAAAGTCCACCAGCTGGGATCAGACAGCCCAATGCTGGGTTCTTGCTTCCAAGAACCAAACGGGAGGGGGGGGGGAGGCGTACTTTCCACGGGCTTGGAAGAGATCTCCCTGTCTACTTGGAATACCTTCTCACCAGGCCTGTTTCCCTTGATCTCTGCTGTTCCTGGTGGCAGATGATCTGAGTGCCTGTTTTGCCTGGACTTTTTTTTAATCCGAGGACTTCTAACTGTTTACCTACATTATTATGCATTTCTTTTCTTTTTCGAATATACTTATTCCTCATTTATTGAAAATAGATTCTTTTTTATTGAATATTTTATTTGCATTTCACAAGTTATTCCCTTTCCCAGTTTCATCATCTGGAAAACCATAAACAATTCATCCTTTCCTGATTTCTATTTGGGTGCACACCACCCACTACCTCCCTCTTCCCTGCTCTGACATTTCTTCATACTGGGTAATCAAGCCTTCCCAGGAACAAGGGCCACTCTTCCCATTGATGCCAGTCATATGCTACATATGCAGCTAGAGCCAAGGGTCCCTCCATGTGTACTCTTTGTTGGGTGGTTTTGTCCCTGGGAGCCGTGGTGAGTCTGCTCAGTTGATATCGTTGTTTTGTTATGGGTTTGCTAACCTTTTTTGCTCCTTCAATCCTTTTTTTAACTCCTCCATTGAGGTCCCTGTACTCCGTTCAAAGATTGTCTGTGAGCATCTGCTTTTGTTTTTGTAAGACTCTGGCAGAACTTATCAGAAGATAGCTATATTAGGCTCCTGTCAGCAAGCAGTTCTTAGCATTCATAATATTGTTTGGGATTTGTGAATGTAAATGGGATGGATACCCAGGTAGAGTAACCTCTGGATGCTCTTTTCTTTAGTCTCTGCTCCAGATTTTGTTTCTGTGTTTCCTCCCTTTGATATTTTGCTCCCTCTCTAAGAAGGATTAGAGCATCCACACTTTATTCTTCATTTTTCTTGAGCTTCATGTGGTCTGTTAATTGTATCTTGGATATTTTGAGCTTTTGGGCTACTATCCACTTCTCAGTAAGTTCATACAATGAGGGCTCTTTTGTGATTGGGTTACCTTACTCAGGATGAAGTTTTCTCATATGATCCATTTGCCTAAAAATTTCACATTGCCTTGTTTTTTGTAATAGTTGCTTAGTACTCCATTGTGTAGTTGTACCTCATTTTTTTGTATCCATTGCTCTGTTGAAATATATCTGGGTTAGTTCCAACTTTTTGCTATTACAAATTAGGCTGCTATGAACATAGTGGGGTGTGTCTCCTTGTTGTATGTTGCACCATCTCTTTGGTATATGTCCAGGATTGGTATAGCTGGGTATTTTGGTAGTAATATGTCCAATTTTTTGAGGGATGACAAAACTGAATTAAAAAGTGATTGTACCAGTTTGCAATCCCACCAACAATGAAGAAGTGTTCCTCTTTCTCTACATTTTTGCCACTATCTGCTGTCACTTGAGTTTTTGATCATAGCTATTCTGACTGATGTGAGGTGAATTCTCGGGGATTTTTTGATTTGCAGTTCTCTGATGACTAAGGATATTGAACATTTCTTTATGTACTTCATGGCCATTCATTATTCCTCAGTTGAAAATTTTTAGTTTATATCTGTACCCCATTTTAAAAGTAGGATTATTTGATTCTCTTGAGTATAACTTCTTGAGTTCCTTGTCCATATTAGATATTAGTCTTCTTTCAGATGTAGGGTTTGTAAAGATCTTTTTTTAAAATCTGTTGGTTGCCCTTTTGACCTATTGACTCTGTCTTTTGTCTTACAAAAGCTTTGCAGTTTAATGAGGTTCCAATTATAAATTGTTGATGATAGAGCATAAGCTATTGGCATTGTGTTCAGGAACTTTTCTTTCCATGTGTTTGAGAGTATTTTCCACTTTCTCTTGTATTAATTTCAGTGTATCTGGTTTCATGTAGAGGTTCTTGAGCCACTTAAACTTCAGCTTTGTGTAAAAATATCAGAATGAATCAGTTTCATTCTTATACATTCAGACTTCTAGGTGAATCAGGACCACTTTTTTTTTTTTTTTTTTTGAAAATGCTGACTTTTTTCCACTGGGTGGTTTTAGTTCCTTTGTCAAAGATCAAGTAACCGTAGATGTGTGCATTCATTTCTGTGTCTTCAAATCTACTCCATTGATTGGCCTGCCTATTTCTGCGCCAATGCATGTAGTTTTTCTCACTATTGTGCTGTAATGTAGCTTGAGGCCTGGGATGGCGATTCCTCTAGTTCTTTTATTTTTGAGAATAATTTTCATATCCTGTGTTTTTTTTATTTTTTATTTTTATTTTTTTTTGCTTTTCCAAATGAGTTTGCAGACTGTTCTTTCTAACTTTATAAAAATTGAGTTGCACTTTTGATATAGATTGCATTGATTCTGTAGATTGATATCTTTACAAGAGTTATTTATCTGGTCCTTAAGGTCTATCTTCTTCATGTGATGGTGTTTTAGGTAAGAATCTTGCTTTTCATGCGTATCAGGGTATTCAGACCCTGTTGTGGTGGGAGAAGTGTGTTCTCATGTTGACAAGTGCCTTTGGTTTCTGTTGCTTATGTTCCTGTGCTTACCTCTAGATATCAGTTTACCTTGGTGTTAACTTGTCCTTCTGTCTCTGACTTGAGCCTTTCCATCCTATGAGATTTCATATGATTGACCTTGTCAAGTCATCCTGCCTGTCTTGGGTGTGGGGTGGAATCTGGAATGCCAGATAATGTTCTGAGCAGAATTGTGAGCTAAAAGTGGAAACTACATTTTCATCTAAGACATCTGTAAACGCTAAAAGATGGTGGCTTTATTTTTCTCTTCCTCTCTTGCTTTACTTTTAGAGGACATGAATGATTAAATGTCCATGTTCCAGTAGATAAGTCATGATTCACCATTGTGCATACTCTTTGTCTATACTTCACTGTGTCATTTTACATTTTTTCGTCTTTGGAGTGAAGGAATATTACGTTCTCTAGAGACATAAATAAGTATCCCATAGCCTTTATGTTGGTGACCATGCTTAAGTTTAGCAAACTGAATGATGGCAATACCATGCAACTATAACAGCAGAAAAAAAAATTCAGAAATGACTATTACGAATTAGGCAGAAACCAATAATACTTTAATGCTGACTCCTCTGGTAGTGGGAAATTTTATTGTTTTCTTCTTTTCTGATGTAACTTTCTATAATTACACAGCTTCTTGAACAAGATGGGGAAATATTTAACTTTCTCCCTCTCTTTTTGTCCCCTTGTTTACTATGTAAGTTTCTTTTATTTAAAGGATAAACAACTAATTCTCCCCAAGTATTTTGAGCATATCATCTTTGGTATTCTATTCATTCATTGTGCAGATATAGGATATTGAACAGCTAAATAAAATCTCTTCTTAAATCTCAGAAACTCTGACATAATCCACTTATATAGATAAATGGTTAATATAATGTCATGAACCATAACTGGCAACTCTCCTCATGTTTATGAATTCTTATTTTGTATTGCTGCTCTTCTCTCTTTGAACTCATCTTATTGATAAAGGTCTCTAATCCTTGTTTTAAAGAAGCACAGGCACATATTTTGCAGGAATATACATGCAAAATATTCTTTTGAGGGTCGAGTAAGAAAATCAAGAATGATGATGTTATTAAATGAGAGTTACCCACTGGCAGACAGGTTCTGAGAGAAAGAATTGTGTAACAGAGAAAGAAAACCAGAAAAACTCTTCTATTAATGTATTTGTATTGTATATTTCTTCTTATACAGATCCCAAAGAAGGTAACAAGAGCTTAATCTCAATGACTTCTGCTGCTGAGGGTAATGAACTGAATAATCCACAACAGGTACAACTACCAAAGCAAGTTCATGAGCAACATTTCCCATTCTCTGAAAATCTGCAAAGGACCATCCCAGAAAAGAGGTCAGCAGCCAAAGTCCTCTTCTTATGAGATCCTGCAAGCACATTTTCCTTCTGCAGGCAGAAAAAAACAAGATCTGTTCATAAGTTTTATAAAAAAACAAGTTCATAATATCTTAAATTTTCAGAGCTTAGTTTTCACAGAGAGTATGCATTGCTTGTTCACAAATTTGATACTATCATTCTTGAAATCTTGAGAAAATGATAGGTGTGAGACAAATTTATGAAAGTAATTTCTTTCTATATTTCTTAAACCATAGGGTGAAAATTAGTTAACTAGAAGCACAAGGAAGTAGCATTGTATCCAGCTCCATTTCAAATTTTTGTGATATATCTGTGATTGTATAGGACAACCTTGTACAAGGTCTCCAAGGCACTTCTATTATGAAGGAACTTAGCGCCACAGCATGCCCTCCTTCCTGCCATTATTATGAAAAAGTTGGGTTCCTTTATAGAAGTGTAATACCAACCAACTTTTGTTCTTCTGTTTTCTGTGTTCAACCTCATTGGCTTTTTATCTAAAGAGTGTACTCTTCACATCTAAAACTTAGTATGCCCAGGACTATTGTCTCAAAATGATACCTCAGAGGTGGCTGGTTAAAATTTGTTTATGTGCACATTCCTCAGAATCTACTACAATCCTGGGAAGACACAAAGCTGAATATTATGGTCATGTAATATTTCAAGTCCCCATTGGTGTCTTTGAAAGAAACTACTTTTAAATTTTTCAATGCTTTTAGAATTTTTAGTTTGTGTATATGTGGATTTATATAATATAAACATCAGTTTCACATGAATAATATTCCTTCTAGATCTTAAGTGCAATTACATAAAAACTATATTTGTTTGAAAGCTACATTGTCTCATGTAAGTGTATGGATCTCCCAATGTCACGTTTTGCTGTTGTTTTGATTTTGCTGTTTGTGTATACAGGATTTCTTAAAAATGTTAACATTGTATTTTGCTGCATTGCTTGCTCTGCCATGGTCTTCTTGCCTTCTGTTTTGTTAATAGAATTTAGGCTTCTTTCAGATTTTTCACTAAGTCAGGTAAAATGTATAGGATACCTTTGGAAATATCTTCTGTAACATTTTTAATTCTGAACTAAAGAATGATCAAACTAAGACTCATCAATCATTTTTTATCTTGTAAGAAATATGTTAGCTTCATTGTCTTCTTTTTGCTTGACACGATTAAAGCTGGGAAAATGAAAAAGAAAAGGGGATCCGCAACCAGGACCAGCAGTTCCCAAAGGTATAAAGACTGGTGAGAAGGAGATCTGGGCAGCCAGGGAGCAGAGAGATCTCTGCCGAGTGCGCATGGAAAGCGCGCCCCTGTCCTGCCTGATCCAGGGACCAGGAACACAGCATTGGAATTTCTGTTTCCACCCAGCGAATTTGGGGCACAAAACAGGGCAGGGCCCATCTGACACCAGGACTAGTGGAGATCCAGGGACACAGACCAGATACTAGGGAAAGGCAAAAACATATCACTGACAACAAGATGGCAAGAGGAAAGTGAAAGAGTATATCCCAAGGAAACCAAGACAACCTGGCAACACCAGTACCCAGCTCTCCCATAACAGTAAACATTGGAATGCCAAACACTCCAGAAAAAGAAGATGCAGACCTAAAATCATACCTCAAGATGCTGATAGAGATACTTAAACAAGAACAAGGAAAAAAGCAAAAAGAATCAGAGGTTTTTAAAGAGGAAACAAGAAAAACACTCAAAGAACTCAAAGAACTAGAGGAAAACAGAACCAAAGAGATGAAGGAATGGAAGAGGGAATTTAAAACGGAAATTGACACAATAAAGAAAACACTAAAAGAGATAACCCTAGAGGTAGAACACCTAAAAAAGGAATCAGGAGTCACAGAAGCAAGCATTTCCAATAGACTACAAGAAATGGAAGAGAGAATCTCGGGGGCAGAAGACAACATTGTAAAAATAGACAAAACAGCGAGAGAAGATGCAAAAAACAAAAAGCTCCTAAATCAAAATGTCCAGGAAATCCAGGACACAATGAGAAGACCAAACCTAAGGATAATAGGAATAGAAGAGGAAGAAGAATGTCAACTAAGAGGCACAGTAAATATCTTCAACAAAATCATAGGAGAAAACTTCCCTACCCTCAAGAATGAGATGACCACGAGCATAAAAGGAGCTTTCAGAACTCCAAATAGGTTGGACCAGAAAAGCAATTCCTCCTGACACATAATAGTTAAAACACCAAGTACCTAAAGCAAAGAAAGAATACTAAAAGCAGTAAAAAAAAAAAAAAAAAAAAAGGTTAGGTAACATATAAAGGCAGACCAATCAAAATCACACTTGATTTCTCAACAGAGACTATGACAGCTAGAAGAGACTAGACAGACATCATGCACACCCTAAGAGAGCACAAATGCCAGACCAAGCTGCTATACCAAGCAAAACTATCAATTACCATAGATGGAGAGATGAAGGTATTTCAAGACAAATCAAAATTTACAAAATATATGACCACAAACCCAGCACTACAAATGATTTTAGGTGAAAAACCCAATACAATGAGCGGAACTGTATCCTAGTAAAAACAAGAAAACTCCTAAGCAAGAAAACCAAAAGAAGAAAAAGACACAGACACAACTCAACCTACAAAAGCAATAATAGTGGGAAACAGAAACCAGTATTCCTTGACATCTATTAACATAAATGGACTGAACTCCCCAATAAAGAGACATAGGCTATCAGACTGAGTACATAACAAATCCAGCATTTTAATGCATACAGGAAACTAATCTCAGAGACAAAGACAGACACTGTATCAGAGTAAAATGGTGGGAAAAAAACTTCCAAGCAAACAGCACCAAGAAGCAAGCTGTAGTGGCCATTCTAAAATCGAATAAAGTAAATTTCCAACCAAAAGTTATCAAAAAAGATAAGAAAGGACATTTTTTACACATTGCCAGGGAAATCTGTCAGGAGGAACTCTCAATCCTTAACATATATGCTCCAAATACCAAAGCATCCACATTCATAAAGGAAACCCTACTAAAGCTCAAAAAATACATTTCACCCCACACAATAATCGTGGGAGACTTTAATACCCCACTCTCTCCAATGGACAGATCATGGAAACATAAACTGAACAAGGACACTGTAAAACTAGCAGAGACTATGAACCAACTGGAATTAATAGATATCTATAGAACATATCATCTTAATTAAAAGAATACACCTATTTCTCATCACCCCATGGCACCTTCTCGAAAATTGACCACATAATTGGACACAGAACGAGTGTCAATCGATATAAGAAGATTGAAATACTCACATGCATCAATTCAGACCACCATGGTCTACAGCTGGTCTTTAACAACAACAAAGACAAAAAAAGCCCACATACACATGGAAACTAAACAGTGCTCTGTTAAATGATAGCAGGGTCTAAGAAGAAATAAAGAAAGAAATTAAGGATTTTCTAGAATTCAATGAAAATGAAAACACAACATATCCAAACCTGTGGGATGCAATGAAAGCAGTACTGAGAGGAAAACTCATAGCTCAGAGCGCTTCCAAAAAGAGAGTGGAGAAAGCATACATCAGCAACTTGACAGAAAAGCTAAAAGCCCTAGAACAAAAGAATGCAGATACACCCAATAGAGTAGACAGCAAGAAATAATCAAAATTAGGGCAGAAATAGACCAAATAAAAACAAAAAGAACCATTGAAAGTCAACAAAACCAAGAAATGGTTCTTTGAGAAAATCAACAAGATTGATAAACCCCTAGCCAGACTAACTAGAGGGCAAAGAGAGAGTATGCAAATTAACAAAATCAGAAATGAAAGTGGAGACATAACAACTGAAACTGAGGAAATTCAAGAAATCTTCAGATCGTACTACAAAATTCTATACTCCACAAAGTTGGAAAATCTGGAGGAAATGGATGAAGTCTTAAACAGATACAAGATCTTAAAGTTAAACCAGAACCAGGTAAACCATCTAAATAATCCCATAACACCTAAAGAAATAGAAGAAATCATCAAAAGCCTCCTAACCAAAAAAAGCCCAGGTCCAGACAAGTTCAGTGCAGAATTTAATGAGACATTTATTGCGGACATAACACCAATACTCTCCAAACTATTCCACATGAGAAAATCAGATGGAATACTACCTATATATTTTTTTAGGGCTACAATAACCATCTTTCCTAAAGCACACAAAACCCTACAAGGATAGAGAACTTCAGATTAATTGCAGTTATGAACATTGATGCAAAAATACTCCACAAAATTTTTGCATACCGAATCCAGGAACACATCAAAAGGTTCATTCACCATGACTAAGTAGGCATCAACCCTGGAATGCAGGAATGGTTTAATATAAGGAAATTCATCAATGTAATCTACCATATAAACAAACTCAAAGAAAAAAAAACCACATGGTCAGCTCACTAGATGCTGAGAAAGCATTTGACAAAATTCAACACCCCTTCATGTTAAAAGTCCTGGAAAGAACAGGAATCCAAGTCAATACCTAAACATAATAAAAGCAATATACAGCAAACCAACAGCCAACATCATATTAAATTGTGGAAAATTGAGGCAACCCCACTAAAATCAGGGACTCAATAAGGCTGCCCACTCTCCCCCTACCTATTCAACATAGTACTGGAAGTCCTGGCTGGAGCAGTTAGACAGCAAAAGGAGATCAAGGAGATACAAATCAGAAAGGAAGAAGATAAAACATCACTCTTTGCAGATGACATGATAGTGTACTTAAGTGACCCCAAAATTTCCACCAGAGAATTCCTACAACTAATAAACAAGTTCAGCAAAGTGGCTGGATACAAAATTAACTCAAACAAATCAGTAGCCTTCCTGTATTCAAAGGACAAACGTGGAGAAAGAAATTAGGGAAAACGTCCCCTTCACAATCGTTACAAAAACTATGAAATACCTTGGTTTGACCCTAACTAAGCAAGTGAAAGACCTGTATGACAAGAACTTCAAAACTCTAAAGAAAGAAATTGAGGAAGATCTCAGAAAATGGAAAGATCTCCCTTGCTCATGGATTGGAAGGATCAACATTTTAAAAATGGCCATCCTACCAAAAGCAATCTACAGATTCAATGCAATCCCCATCAAAATTCCAACCCAGTTCTTCATGGAATTGGAAAGATCAATGTGCAATTTCATATGGAATAACAAAAGACCTAGAATAGTGAAATCCATCCTCAACAACAAAAAACATCTGCGAGAATCATTATCCCTGACCTCAATCTATATTACAAGGCAATTGTTCTGAAAACTGCATGGTACTGGTACAGAAATAGGCATGTGGATCAATGGAATAGAATAGAAGATCCAGAAATGAGCCCTCATGTATATGGTCACCTGATTTTTGACAAAGGAGCAGTAAACATTCAATGAAAAAAGGACAGCCTATTCAACAAATGGTGCTGGTCCAACTGGCATTCAGCATGCAAAAGAATGAGAATAGACCCTTTCTTATCTCCTTGTACAAAGTTCAAGTGTAAGTGGATCAAAGATCTCTACATTAAACCAGATACACTGAAACTATTAGATGAGAAAGTAGGGAAAACCTTAGAACACATAGGTACAGGAGAAAATTTCCTGAACAAAACACCAATGGCTCAAGCTCTAAGGTCAAAGAGTAACAAATGGGACTTAATGAGATTGCAAAGTTTCTGTAAGGCTAAAGACATCGTCAAGAAAACAAAACGGCAACCAACAGAATGGGAAAACATCTTTACCAACACCACATCAGATAGAGGCCTAACATCCAAGGTGTACAAGGAACTCAAAAAGCTTGACACCAGAGAATCAAATAACCCTATTAAAAAATGGCGTACATTGCTAAACAAAACGTTTTCAGTTGAGGAACACTGAATGGCCGAGAAATATCTGAGGAAGTGCTCGACATCCTTAGCTATCAGGGAAATGCAAATCACAACAACCCTGAGATTCCACCTCACACCAGTCAGATTGGCCAAGATCTAAAACTCAGATGACAGCGGATGCTGGCGAGGCTGCAAAGAAAGAGGAACACTTCTCCACTGTTGGTGGGGTTGCAAGCTAATACAACCACTCTGGAAATCTGTCTGGCGATACCTTAGAAAATTGGATATAGTACTACCTGAAGACCCAGCTATTCCACTTGGGGGCATATACTCCAGAGACACTTTAATACACAACAAAGATATATGCACTACAATGTTCATAGCGGCTCTATTTATAATAGCCAGATGCTGGAAGGAACCCAGATGTTCTTCAGAAGATGAATGGATACAAAAATTGTGGTACATATACACAATGGAATACTACTCAGCCACCAGAAACAATGACTTAACCAAATTCTTAAGAAAATGGCTGCATCTAGAGAATATCATCCTGAGTGTGATAACTCAATCACAAAAGAACAGACATAATATGCAGTCACTGATAGTGGGATGCTAACCCCAGAGGCTTGCACTCCCCCAGAAACAACTCACAGACTGTATGAAGTCCAAGAAATAAAGAAAACAAAAAAAAATATACATATATTTACAAAACAAGAAGACTTTGACTATTTCCATGTTGCGTTTTGTTTTGCATGTACTTTACGTTTATTGTAACTATTAGGTTTTCAATGCATACTGTCAAGCCCTTGAAAAAAATCAAGTACTGACTAAAAAAATATATATTCACATGGTTTTATGTAAAAATTATTTTAATGTCTGAAAAAACAGTACTGACAAAAATGTATAATTTTAAGCAAAAAATGTTTAAAATCTGTACATTTATCTTTGTTTTGTAAAATAAAGTCGTTTAAAAAAATAACAACAATAACAACAACAACAAAACCCAACCTCCCCCACCAAAAAAAAAAAAAAAACACAAAAGAAAATCAAAACAATAACACAGAAAGCTCACATACTCATGGAAAATAAAGCACTTTCTACTCCATAATAACTTCGTCACCGAAGAAAAAATGAAATTAAACATTTTTTTAAGAATTCAATAATAATGAAGGCACAGAACACCTATTCTATTTGGACTTGATAAGTGCAGTAGTAAGAGGAAAATTTGTAGCAGTAAGTCTCTTCATAAAGAAATTGGAGAGATCCTATGCTAGTATCTTAATGGCACAGTTCAAAGTTTTAATACAAGAAGAATCAAACTCACCCAAAAGGAGTAGAGTACAGGAAATAATCAAATTCAGGGCTAATGTAAACCACTTAGAAACAACGAGAACAATAAAATGAATCAACAAAATCAGTATGATCCATATACCCTTAAGTAAACTAACTAAAAGACATAATACCAAATGAAAATAAAAAAATAAGTAATGAAAAAAAGGAGACTAAACACCAGAAATTGAGGAAATAAAAAAATACATCTTACTACAACAGCCTATACTGGACAAAACTAAAAAAATCTCACATTAAAAATTTTTTATGAGACATATACAATGTAATAACATTAAATGATTAACAGGTAAACTATCTCAATAATCCCATAACCATTGAAGAATTAAAAGCAGTCATTAAACAAATCCCACAAAGTTGCCCAAGACACGATAGATTTCCTCAGAAATTTACAGGAATTTCAAAGAGAAGGTAGCATCAATACACCTCAGACTGACTACACAACAAAGTAGAAACAGAAGAAACACCAAACTCATTATATAAATCCAGTTACTCAGATATCTAAATCACACAGAGACCCAACAAAGAATGAGATCAGAAGAAATTTCTTTATGAATATCTATGAAAAATATTCAATAAAGTCTCTGAACACTTGAATCTATCATACACATCATCTACCATGATCAAATAGGGTTAATACAAGGAATGTAGGGGTTGTTCCATATGTAAAAATCTACCCATGTAATGCTCTATATAAACAAACACAACAAAATGAGTCACATTATCATCTCCTTAGATACCAGAGCTAGAGCTATCCACTGCCATCAGGACCCACATTCTGCCCACAGAAAACTGAACATCCAGGAGCAATCTGACTATAAGCACACATGTGAAACCCAACTTTTTCTCCAGAGACTCTTCAAAGAGAGACCACCAGGAGCTCACTGGGCACAGAAATAACAGTTGGTGTCTGGGACTGTACTGTTCTGGTCTACATCTGTGCCCAGAGCTAGAGCCTTTCCACTGCCTATAGAGAACTGAACACTGATGAGAACTCTGACACCTATTCCTACATGCTGGAAGGCCCACGGGCCCACAAGAGGGAAAGCTCCAGTCAGAGAGAACAAGACCAACTACCATCACAGATAACAAGGTGGCAAGAGGTAACCACAAGAACCAAAGCAACAGAAACTAAGACAACTGGCAAAATCAAAACCAAGTTCTTCCACCACAGCAAGTATTGGATATCCCCCAAACACCAGAAAAACAAGATTTGGATTTAAAATGACAACTCATGATTATAATAAATGGCTTCAAGGAACGCATGAATAAACTCCCTTAAAAAAATGCAGGAGAACACAATTAAATCTCATAAAGGGAAAACACACACACACACACACACACACACACACACAATCAGTTAAAGAGCTCACGTAAATACAACCAAACAGGTGAAGGAATGAAACAAAGCCATCCAGTATCTAAAATTAGAAATAGAAACAATAAAGAAATCATAAAAAGATACAACCTTGGACATAGAACACCTAGGAAAGAGATCAGGAGTTGTGTGTGCAAACATCACTAAAAGAATGCAAAAGATAGAACAATCTCAGATGTAGAAGATCCCATAGAAAAAATTGACACATTAGTCAAAAAATGACAAAAAACAAAAAAAGGAAAAAACTCCAAACTCAAAACAGTCAGGAAATCCAGGACACAATGAGAAGCCAAACCTAAGAATAATAGGTGTAGAAAAGAGTAAAGATTCCCAACTTAAATTTCCAGTAAATATCATAAAATTATCAAAGAAAACATTCCTAACCTAAAGAAAGAGATGACCATAAATAAGCAAAAAACCTACAGAACTCCAAATAAATTGGATCATAAGAAAAATTACTCCTGTCACATAATATTCAAAACACTGAAAGTTCAAAACAAAGAAATAATATTGAAAGCAGAAAGGGAAAATTTCAGTAACATAAAGGTAGAGCTATCAAAATTATACCATACTTCTCAACAGAGATTATGATAATTAGAAGATCCTGGAGAGATATAATTTAGAACCTAAATGAACAAAAATGCCAGTCCAGGCTACTATACCCAGTAAAACTCTCAAATACTATAGATGGAGGCACCAAGATATTCTAGAAAAAAACTAAAATTACACAAATTTGTCCAAAAGTCCAGCCCTACATTGAATAATTTAAGGAAAACCTCAAACACAAGATAGAAAACTATAAGCTAGGAAAAGCAAGAAAGTAATGTTATTGCAACAAACCAAAAGAAGATAAACACACAAACAAAACTCTAACAACAAAAACAACAGGAAACAACAATCACTATTGCTTAATATCACTTAACATCAATGGACCCAATTTTCCACTAAAAAGAAATGTACTAACAGACTAGATACATAAACAGAAACTAACATTTTGTTACATACAGAAAACTCATCTCAGTGACAAAGACAGACACTACCTCAGAGTAAAAAGCAGGGGATTTATTTTTTTCCAAGAAAATGGTCCCAAGTAACAAGCTCTAGTAGCCATTCTAATATTGAATAAAATAGATTTTCAACCAAAAGCTATCAAAAATGGTTAGGAAAGATAATTTTTACTCATCACAGGAAAAAATCTATCATGATGAACCCTCAGTCTCTTATCCGTACCAGTTTCTTACTCTTATTCATCCTTAAGCCTCCTACTCCCCCTTCCCTCCCACCTTGACTAAAAAATGCACTTTCTCCCTAGATTCAGGACTTTCAGGTAGTCCTTTCATTAACCCCTTACCTTCTGCCTTATCCACACTCACTAAAAACCTTATCCTGACCCTCATAAACCAAACATACTTAACTCTCAATCTCTCCCAATGTGGTTAATAATTGTTGGCTTTGCTATCACTTCCAGCCACTGTTTTATGAAGTTGTTGCTGTTTTTGGTAATTCTTTCTATGCTAATTCTTCATCAACACATCAGTACCAGTCCTCAAAATAGAACAAATATGTCCCCATAACAGGTATCAGTCCTAGCGGCCTGTGCTGGCTACTCCAATCCACTCTTCACTACTCCGACCTTTGCAATGTGGCCTTTACCCCTGATAAGGCCCATGCTTTCATTATCCTCCCAACAATACATGGTGGATTTGCCTAGAAGGCCTAACCCCTTGCCTTTCCACCTCTGCTTTCTATGAGGATGACCCTGATTTTTGCATTCTCATTAAGATGGTGCCCTGATTAACCTACTACCATTCTGATGAATTTTTTTTACCTCAGGCCAGTCCTCAGATGACTCCTGACCCTAATTAGACAAAAGAGAGAACCCATTTCAGCTTTCATCATCTCTGTCCTCCTTAGCCTGGGGGCCATAGGAACTGGAACATGTATTTCTTCCCTTATACTTTCCCATTCTAGATACAGGGAAATACAGATGAGCATTAGTGAAGACATCCAATGTCTCCAACATGGGATTTATGATTTGTCTGATTCCTTCTCTTCTTTGGCTGAAGTCGTTCTTCAAAATAGGTGGGTGCTCAAACTTTTGTTCCTACAACAGGGAGGTCTTTGTGAGGTCTGCCCTCAAGTTAGAGTGCTGTTTTTATGTAAATAAAACAGGGGTAGTAAAAGAAAGAATGAAAAAGTCAGAGAAGGATAAGAGAGAGAGAAAGAGGGAGGGAGACACACACACACACACACACACACACACACACACACACACAGAGAGAGAGAGAGAGAGAGAGAGAGAGAGAGAGAGAGAGAGAGAGAGAGAGAGAGAGAGAGAGAATAAAGAAGAGAGTTGGTAAAAATTGGTTTTCAACCTTACACTGGCTGTTTACACTTCTGCCTAGCATTCTAGGACCCCTGGTAGGATTGCTTCTGCTGATTTCTTTTGGCCTCTGAGTCTTTAATAGATTAACCTGTTTTATTAAGCAACAAATAGACAATTTAGCAGAAAGAACAATTCAGATACATTATTTTAGGCTAGCAGTACAAGATCAATTAATCTTTGAGGAAGAAGATACAGGAGTAGATATCCTACCAGCCATCTCCTTCCAACTCAAAAGATGAAACTTTGCCCCATGGACCAAAAAAATAGGGTCCACCTTTCCTGATACTGCTGGCCTTTGGACGCTGGGCCCTTAACAAGCCTGTGAAGTTCATCCACTGGCAAATTGACTCCCTGCTATCCAAATCTATACATGTGCATTACCACCAACTTGACCTAGATGATCTTGGTCTTGATGAACCCGCAGTGACTGGGCCTCCTATGGGATCTGAATAGAACTCAGATCTATACACACTTGCTTAGATTCAGTGTGGGCACCAGTGAGAGGTGCAAGGAGAAGCACTGCAAGGGGAGGGCCATGAATTCTCTCTTTGAGTCCCCTGGGAAACAAACCTGGTTGTATAAAGGTTGGTGTTCAGAGGTGCTCCTTAGTCATTCTCTAATCTCTGACAAGGACACTTAGACCCTCTCCTCCTTAAAAAGACACCATGTAACACATCTAGGAGAATCAGGTCAATGCTTCTCTTCTCTGGTTAAAGCCTACCATCTCCAGACAGATATATGCCCACTTGCCTACATCCACATGGGTCATAAAACAAATAAAAATAGAGAGTATACCTGGAGTTGACAGAATTAAGAAATTCCCTTAGCCTGAGTAACATCCTTTTACATAGATCTCAGCCTAGCTTTCTGTATCCCATGATAAAGACTTTTCCCAGAAATCAGGTGGCCTCACTTTGGTCAGGTAGCCAAGTAGAATGGTCGGTCATCCAGGCAACAGATCCTGCTTGGCAGAACCTTCTGTGGTACCTGGATAGTCTCCTTCTGCATGTAATTCTCCACAAAGGGGATTGTGAAAAGTCCTTTAGCTGGAAAGTCCACTAGCCCCATGCCTTACTTCCTTCTTTTACTTGTATAAAACTAGCATGTAAAAAAAATTATTGGTTTGATCGTACCTTTCGACTTTCTGTCCATTCTTTGTGGCTCTTGACCCTCATTCTCTCTTAGGTGATGCCAGGTTCCCATTAACTGCCCTGTTGGTTGGGGCAGTTGGGTAGAGAGGATAAGAATAGAGTGGAGAAAAACAAGGATGGATCTGACAAAGACCCATTACATAAAATTATGAACTTTCAAATAATAAAAATAAATGTTTCATGAGTTAATGTATACAATAATATAAAGTCAAACCAATACAAAACTGTTTCTGATGTGTAATTTAAAGCTGGAGCCATTCAATTTCCTCATCCCCATCTGAATCTGTGAGAGAGCTTTGTTTGACAGTTCTTCTATAATCTGATTTCTCTGGGCCCATTGAGTTCATAGATGATATTTTTCTTTTATGGTTCATTTCTCTATTTAAACATTGCTGACATAGAAGAAAATCAGGTAAGGATTATGATCTAAGTGATACTTTAAAGAACATACATATTTTGTTTTATGACACAATAAGCCAACATCAAGGAGAAAATTCAACAGCATTTCTAATTCCAAGAGCACACAGTGTGATAAATTCAGCCTGGTTCTTCCTTCTGGTGTTTTTTCCCTGGTTTTCTCAGTTAAAAGCAGTCTACAAAATCTACCAAAGAACACTCAAGCCATTTCTACTTTTAATTTATTATCTAGAGATAAATGCAAGTTCTCTGATATCAAAGAGAAGGGGCTCCCAGGAATAAACACCTTTCCTGTTTCCTTTAAAACTCTTACATCTATGAAAAACTATAAAGGTTTTCACAAAGGAAACACATTTCCCAATTTATAACATCTACTCTTCAGGATACATGCTCATCAAGTAATCAGAGAAAGTATATTATCACTGTCAGTCTTCAAGGGCTACCTCGGTTGTTGAGGAATTTCTGTAGAAGTCTTTGTACATTTATATTGTCATAGTCAGATTTCAATAGTCACAAATCTACAGTGCTTGAAGAGTGTGGTTTAAGAATTTTTATCAGTTTGTCCCTAGATGCCTTACCCCATTCCTGACACTATTTCCACTTTGAACTAAATTTAACACCATGCAATTCTTCAGAGAATATGGAAAGACTTTATCAGTTGATATCAATACTAATAATGTGTTATCCTAGAAAAGATTAACAGGGAGAGGATAGGTATAACAAACATGTAACATCAGAGAAAACAGCTATCATACTGTGTACCCCAAGAAGATTCACTGCAAACAAATTACTTTGTGTTCAAAATTAAGCATGAAAATAAGGTTGGACACATAACACAATTTCTTTAGAAGGCTAAATATAAGAATTATCTCAGAATCAGTGTGATATACAGAGAGAATTAAAATAACTGAAAATAAGTAATATCAATTAAACATTATAACTAAGAAAATGAGGCATAATAAGACTTATTATTTGAGAAGAAATTTCTGTATTAAAAATCAGAGAGCAGGATATAAGATGGTGGTAAAACAGTGCATGAAGGTAAAACACAAAATACCTATTAAAAACTTTATAGACCAGTCTAAACCCTTCATTAAATGTGGTCCATTATCTATGGTGGCAGTAGAAAAAAAACTTTATATTTGAAAGAGGAACACCTACAGTCTCATGAATCATTCTGAAGAAAAATTTGTTAAGCTCTCATATAATATAAAACCCATGTTGAATATTAAAATTACTTATTTAGAATATTTAGATTATTCCACAGTGAAACTTTCTATATAGTTTTATTGGATACTTTTACTTTAACAATTTTAATGATGTTTATAATAATGAGACAGTATTAGGCCATGTGAATACAATATACATAACATCTATTCCTAGAATTAAATTATTTGAGATTGGAAAAGGTTTTCTGGTAGTGAGTTGACTGAGGGTCAATCTTCTGTTGTTTATGTCAAATTTTCATCTTATCACAATAGATGCTGGGTCAAATTTACACCTATATAAACAAATAAATATGTAAACACAACAATAGAAGAGCCCATATATTATGATTTCTGGACATCTGGTAATAGTAACAACCAGGGATGTTCAGTGATTGTTGAATCCTATAACATTATATTAATACATACTCCCCCCATTTAACATTGCTTTCACTCATCAAAGTACTTGATTATCAACAAATTTTACCAAGCATTGTCAACAAGATTTACATTAAAATAATGAGAGAAATTTAATATCAGTACATGAGCTAATGAATATTGATACCTTTCTTGTTTTTTGTACATTTCTTATTTGAGTACTTCCTTTTCTTTTTTTTTTTTTTTTTACAATTTACCTTCCAATCTGTTCATATGCTTTTTCAAAATATTCACTTCAGTGGTTCTATTTTTTCTTTTCTTTGGATATCCTTCCTATTTACATTTCAAATGTTATCCTCTTTCCCCCATGTTTCCATCATCCCTCCCCTTCCAATTTCCTCCATGAAGGTGCTTCTGTTCTTAACAACCCTCTCTGACCTCAGTACTTTGACATTCCATTATACTGGAGAAATGAGCTTTTATTGAACCAAAGGCTTCTCCTGTGGATGCCAGACAATGCTAACCTCTGCTACATATGCAATTGGAGTCATGGGTCTCTCCATGCATGCTCATTGTTTGGAGTTATAGTCCCTGTGAGTGCTTGTTGACTGATTATGTTGTTCTTTTCATGGGGTTGTAAAACTTCTTGGGTCCTTCAGTCCTTTCTCCAGCTCCTTTAATGGGGTCCCCATGTTCAGGCCAATGGTTAGCTGCAAGCTTCCTCATTTCTATCAGTATAGCACTGGCAGACACTCTGAGGAGGCATATATATCAGGCTCCTGACAGTAAACACTTTTTGGCATAGAGTGAGTGTTTAGTAGCTGCATATAGGATGGGGTACAGAGCTAAACAAAAAACAATTCTCAACTGAGAAATACAGAATGACTGAGAATCACCCAAAGATATGTTCAACCTCCCTAGTCCTCAGGGAAATGCAAATCAAAACAACTTTGAGATTCCACTTTACCTCAGTCAGAATGGCTAAGATCAAATTCTCAGGTGACAGAAGATGTTGGTGAGAATGTGGAGAAAGAGGAACGCTCCTCTGTTGTTTGTGGGATTGCAAGTTGTTAAAACCACTATGGAAATTTTTTGGTGGTTTCTCAGAAAATTGGACATAGTACTAACTGAGGATCCAGATATACCACTTCTGGGTATATATATATATATGAAAGATTCTCCAACATATAATAAGGACAAATGCTCCAACTTCTTGATATTAGCCTTATTTAAATAGCCAGAAGTTGGAAAGAACCCAGATGTCCTTCAACAGAGTAATGGATACAGAAATTGTGGTACATTTACACAATAAAGCTACTCAGTTATTACAAACAATGCCTCCATGAAATTCCTAGGAAAATATTAACTTTACATTAAAATGATTTTATATAATATATTCTTATTTATATTTCTCCTTCACTCTACTCCTCTCATCTTCTAGTTGCTTCTTCTTTAAGCAAGGTCTATACACATTATGTCTCACATTAGAAAATAACAGTCTCCACAACTGTAGCTGGGGCTCTAGATCTGTACTTGTGCATATATAGGTAGATTGAGTAGGTTGAAAAATTAGAGCACCTAAGATTATTTTAAAGTCCTAATTAGATAGATAGTAAAGAAATAAAATGGAAGCATAAAAGGGATAAATTTGATCAAGGCACATTATATGCACCTATAGATCTCTCAAACAACATAAACATAAATGCTGCAAAAATAAATAATTGCATAAAATAGTATAAAGTGGAAACAATACAAAACTGATGTCATGTGTATTTTCAATCTGGAGCCAGCCAATTTCTTTATTCTCATTGGACTCTGTGATAACTTTGTCAGTTTTTCTATAATGCGATTTCACTGGGCCTACTGAGTTGACTGGTAATATTTTTCTTTCATGGTTCATTTACCTATTCACTCATTACTGACTCTGAAGAATGTCAGACACATAAAATTATCTAAATGATTTTTGCCAAATATATCCCTGTTTTAAAATATGCTATGCCAACGTCAAGTAGAATGTCAACCAGCATTTCTAATTCCAACAGCGCACAGTATGAGAAATTCTGCCTGGTTCTTCCCCCTGATTTTTGTCCAGTTAAAAGCCAGTCTAAAATGCCTATTAAATAAATCTGAGGCCAGTCTCATTCTTCATTTATTATCAGGAGAAACCTGACAGTGCCATAAAATCAAACAGAAGTTGGTGCCAACAATAAACGTCGTGTCTGTCTCTATTTATTTGTTTGTTTATTTTTATAGGTTGTTTATTTATTTATATGTCAAATGCTATCCCCCTCCAGGATTTCAATAAAAAATAACCCATGCCCCACTCTCTCTGCCCTCTTCTTCTATGAGAGAGTGTCCCGCGCAACCGTCTCGCCTGCAAGAACGACGCGGCACATGAAATAGGATCCTTCTGCGGTAAACTTTAATACTCTTGAGAACCAGCACTTGCTACACGTGATGAAGAAGACGAAGAAGACCAAGAAGACCAAGAAGACGAACAAGATGAACAAGATGACGAGACCAACGAGACGACCCGAACTATCTAGCCCGTCCCCTTATAAAAAGATCAGTCCTTGCCTTGGACGCGCAGCTCCCCTGATTGGTTGAAACTCATCAGGCCCTATGACGCCACGGGAGAGGCAGAGCTCAAGGAGTGGAAAGTTACCCAGCACGTGCGCACATGACTTGTTTACTGCTAACTCCAGCCGGATGTCAGCGCCATCTTGTAATGGAGAATGTGCAGGCGGCGCCCCACAAGAGAGCTCTCTCACCCACCCAACAGTCCTTGCCATTATGTCTAAAGAGAACTATAAAGCTTTTTTACAACAGGCTTAGATTTGTCAAGTCCTAACATCTTCTTTTCAGAACTCATGCGTACTATTTCATTAGGTAGAATATATTATTACTGTCAGTATTCAAGTGCTACATTATCAGATACTAACACAAACATTAAGGCATTCCTGTGAAAGTCATTTACCTTTAAACTTTCTTAGGCACAGTACATGACTCAGTGACCTACAGTGGTTAAAGAGGTTTTCTTCATAGTTTTAATCCACAAGTTCCTAGATGCCTTACCCCATTCCTGACATTATTTCCACTTCGAACTAAATTTAAAATCATGCAATTCTTCAGAGAATATTAAATGATTCAATAAGTTGATGTCAAGACTAATTATCATCAAACGAACAACATGAAAGAAAACAGATATCATACCATGTGCATACAAAGAGAATATACACTGTGTTCAAAATTGATCCTGAAAATTAGGTTTGATACATGACATTAACAATTTCATTAGGAGGTTAAATGCAAGAATTATTCCAGAATCAATGGGATATATAGAGAGTTTAAAATTAATCAAGAATAGGTAATGCTGATAAAATATTTTCACCAAAAATGACATATATCTAAAGTCATTATTTGTGAGAAAATTGCCTGTATCAAAAATAGAGAGCAGCCTAGAAGGAGGTAGTATAACAGTAAAAGGAAAAAAGACATAATATACATATTTAAAAATGTATAGAATCAGTCTAAACAATTGATTTTGACTATTAAATCAATGTTTGGTTATTCAAGTAACAATGAATAAAACTATTCCTTGGAAAAAAAGAGCACCCAAACAACCTTATTGAAATACTCAAGAAGTAAATAATCCCCCAAAACTCATATAATATTAAACTCATGTTAATTATGCAAAATATATATTCATATTTTTCTATAGTAGAAATTTATTTGGAGTTTTACTAGACACATTTACATTACCAGCCTTAAAAATGTTAGTAAGAACAAAACAATTTTAGGCCATATCTACTCTGTCTACAAGGCATTCTTCTTATAAATAGACCCTCCAAGTATGGGAAAGGCTTTGTGTGCCTGATCAGATTGAGGGTCAATTTTCTGTTGCTAATGTCAATGCAATATCATAACACTTTACAAGTTACAGTAGAAATCACATCCATTTCAACAAACAGTAGTTAAGAAGAGTAAACATAATATAATTGATGGAGTTCTGGCTATAATCAGATACACTATGCTTACCGTTCACTGAAGCTTATCATCTCTACTCACACATAGAGCCATATCTATACAATGCCTCTATTCTTTGATACACTTCACCAACACAGAGGATGATCGAACATTGTCATCTCAACTGACATTAGAACAATGAAGGCCATTGAACACCAGTACCTGGGCTATTGAATATGGACAGTGTTTGTATGTTTCAAAGATTTCTTTGAGAATTTCATATATAAATAATACCTTAATTTCAGTCCCTTCCTCTGTATATATTCTTCAGTTCCTTCAAATTTATAACATTGTTTATAATTATTTTTATATACATGTGTACACATACTTATGAATATTACTGGCAAAGTCCATTTAGTGTTGCTTGTATATATTCATGGCAGAACATTTGAAATTGGGTACATCAGAGGATCATCCTCAGAGAAGAATAATTTTTTCTCTGTCAACAGTTATTGATTTACTCTAGCTCTTCATACAGGAGTATGGCATTATGTGATTTTTCTTAACTATGTAAAATGTTAAAGGGTGTTGTGGTGCAGCTAACATTTTATTTTTTTTAAATTCTAATACTGACACTCATTGTTAATAATCTCTATCTCTAAGCTCTTTCCAAGAGTGATGATGAAATCATTATTCCGCTGCAGAAGCAAAGCTTACAAAAGGTCAAGCACTATTACTGTGAATACCAATAATAGTGTGCAGTGAGCATATGTAAGTCCTTTTAGACTTTTCATATAATTATTAGATTAAGATGGGGTTGAAGGCATAAAGCAGACCAAAACTGCTCAAGAACATGAAGTACTCAGAAAACAAAGTCCTGTGGGCTTTTACTCTCCTACACAAATTCACCCTATTTTTGCTAACTGGTAAGCAGCATTCCATGATTTTTACAGCCAATTTTGTTCCCCCTGAATGAGGAACAAACCTTCTTAGTGTTTCTGTTTCCAATTACACAACAAGACAGAGAATGGCTTGATTTTTGCGCTTTTATTTTTCTTTTGTTTCACGCTGCCATTGTCTTTGATTTAAATAAAAGTAATTGTCCCTCAGTATTTAATCAATTTAGTACAGATCATCATTGATATTTTTTCTTATACTTTCAATGGTTAAATATAAGTATGATATTTAACAGGTTGTGTAAATTTTATCTTAGGATTCAGTAACCTAGACTAGAATCTTCCTTGAACAGAGAGTTAGTATCATGTCCTGAAGAAAAATTAAAAGCATAATAATGATGTTTATGTATTCCTGTTTTCATTATTGCCCTTCTGATTTTGAACTCATGTAATTTGAAAAATCATGGATTCTTGCTCTCTTGTTAACCAGATATAAGTGCTATACTTTCTTAATTTTTTGGTATGTAAAATATAATTGTCAAAAATGAGAGGTGGGGTTGGAAGTTCAAAGACAGCTTTGGAGAGAAAAAAACTGTGAAATCAGTATAGAGAAAAAGAAAAGTAGGAAAGTCTTTTATCATTGTGTTCATATCTTTTGGCTCTGAGGAACAAGGCCAGAGCTCAATTGCTGATGTTAGGAATGAACTTGATAATCCAAAGCAGAAACCACAGCCAGAAGTAGTACAAGTTTAACCTGCTTTTCCTCCTGAAAACAAGAATGCAAAATAAACAGCTAAGCAAGGAGGCCAGTAGCAGGACTTGTATTATTATGAAAACCAGAAAGTAGATGTAGACAAATAGATGTAGTGGTCCCAGTGAGATCTCTCTTGACATAATGGCTAGACAGATGTGGTGGTTGGGTGGGAAATCTCTTTCATAGAAGGGAGCAAAGAGGGTGGAATAGGGGGTTTTTGGATGGAAAACCAGGAGTGAGATAACATATCATATGAAAATAAATAAAATATCTAATAAATAAATAAATAAATAAATAAATAAATAAATAAATGACCCCATTATGGCTATTAAAAACTAGGATTGAGCAGGTTATACCAAAGAGAGAAAGATAGCCTAACTCCATCATCAGGACTCAGGGCCTGCCCCATACTGCTGAGCACCCAGAAGAGCTTCACAAGTGCTCTTCCACCTGAGCCCACATTGAGTCTTCCTGGGGAGGAACCACTGAGAATTATCGGTGCACAGGTTGTGTTGTGCTCACTGGGAACAGGTCCTATTTTTCCAAGTGTGAGAGCCTGGTTACTGTCATCAAGACCCAGGGCCTGCCTGCAAACTTCTTAGTACCCAGAGAAACCTCAGAGGTCCTCTCCCACCAGACAAAACCCACAGAAATAAAGCTGAGTTACTGCCATAAAAACTCACTGCCTGACCACAAAGAACTAAACACCCTGGAACAATCTCCCTTCTGAGGCCACCAGCGATCAGACACACAGGAGAGACAAGATTCAGTTAGAGACAACAAGAACACCTAACATCACAGAAAACAACATGGCAAGAGGAAAGTGCAAGAACCTAAGTAATGGAAATCAGGACAATTGGCAACATTAGAACTCAGTTCATCCACCACAACAAGTAATGGATTTCCCAAGACATTAGAAAGACAAGATAAGGACTTAAAGTTATACTTTATGAATATAATGGAGGTTCTTGAGAAGATCCTGGATACTCCCTTAACCAATTACAGAACACACTTAAACAAGTGGAAGCCATTAAAGAGGAAAGAAAAAATGTCTTTAAAGAGTTGCAGGAAAACACAACCAAACAGATGAAAGAATTGAAAATGGAAATAGGAACCTTAAAGAAATCACAAAACAGACAGCCCTGGAGATAGAAAATTTAGAAAAAAACAAAACAAAACAAAACAGGAGTCATAGATAAAAGCGTCGCCAGCAGATTACGAGAGATGGAAGAGAGGATTTCAGGGGCAGAAGATAACATAGAATACATGGACACAACAGTCAGACCAAAAAGCAAAAATCAAAAAGCTTCTAACCCAAAACATCCAGAATATCCAGGACACAATGAGCAGACCAACCTAAGAATAACAAGTGTAGAAGAGGGTGAAGACTCCCATCTAAAAGGCCCAGTAAATATCTTCAATAAAATCATAGAAGAAAACTTTCCTAACCATAAGAAAAAGATGACCATGAACATATAAGAAGCCTACATAACTCAAATAGATCAGACCAGAAAAGAAAATCTTCCTGACACAGAATAGTGTAAACACTGAATTATCGAAACAAAGAAAGAATACAATGAGTAATATGAGAAAATGACAAGTAACATATAAAGGCAGACTGATATGAATTACACTCAACAGGCACTATGGAAGCTAGAAGATCCTGGATTTATATCATACAGTCCCTAAGGAAATATAAATGCCAGCCAAGTTTACTATATCCAGCAAAACTCTCAATTAACATAGATGGAAAACTGAGCTATTCCAGGAAAATACCAAATTTACACAATATGTGTCCATAAATCAATCTCTACAAAGGATAATAGATGGAAAACTCCAAAACAAGGAGAGAAATGACACCAAGAAAAACAAGAAAACAGTCTTGCAATAAATCCTAAAGAAGAAAGGCACACAAATATAACTCTACCTCTAATAACCAAATTAGCAGGAAACATTATTCTTTAATCTTAACATCAATTGAGTCAATTCCCCAATAAAAAGACACAGACTATCAGACCGGATAGGTAAACAGGATCCAGCTTCTTGTTGCATATAGGAAATTCATCTCAGAGACAAACAGAGACACTATCTCAGAATAAAGGTTGAAAAAACACCTGCCAATCAAATATTCCAAGAATCAAACTGGAGTAGCCACTTTAATATTAAATAAAATATATTTTCAACTAACAGTTATCAAAAAAGATAAGGAAGGACATTTTACACATCACAGAAAATAACTATCAGGACAAACTCAATCTTGAGCATATATGTTCAAAATGCAAGGGCACCCACATTCATAAAAGAAACCTTACTAAAGCTCAAATCATCTGTTTTGCCACACAATAATAATGGAAGACTTTGCACCCCATTCTCATCAATGGACAGAACTCAGAAGCAGAAACTGAACAGAGTCACAGCAAACTAGTAGAGGTTATGAACCAGTTGGATTTAACAGATATCTATAAAACATTTCATTCTATAACAGAAAATATACCTTCTTATCAGCAACTTCCTGTACCTTCTCCAATATTGAACATATACTCAGTCACAAAACATGCCACAGAGTTATAAGAACATGAAAATATTCTCATGCATCCTATCAAACAACCATAAACTAAGGTTGGTCTTTAACAACAACAACAACATCAACAACAACAACAAAACCACATACAAATGGAAGCTCAACAATGCTGTACTCAATAATAACACAGTCAAGAAAGAAATAAAGAAAGAAATTAAGGATTTTTAAGAAATTAATAAAAAGGCACCAAATACACAAACTTAAGAGATCCAATGAAAGCAGTACTAAGAGAAACAATCATAGTTCTAGGTGCCTCCAACAAGAAACTGGAGAGATTATACACTAGCAGCTTGACAGAGCAGCTGGAATCTCTAAAACAAAAAGGAGCAGATACAACCAAGAGGAGTAGATGGCAGGAAATAAACTCAGAGCAGAAATCAACCAAGTAGAAATAAAAAGTTCTAGCTATACAAAATATCAAAAAAACCAAGATCTGGTTCTTGGAAAAAAAAAACAGCAATAATCACAATATGAAATAACTTGTTGTGACCCTATATAAACAAGTGGAAGATCTGTATGACAAGAACTTCAGATTTCTTCAGGTGGAAACTGAAGAACTCAGAAGATTGATAGATCTCCCATGTTCATAAATAGGAAGGATCAACATTGTAAGAATGACTATCTTGCCAAAATATAGAGAATAAATGCACTCCCATCAAAATTCCTACTAAATTCTTCATAGAGTTAGAAAGAACACTATGCAAATTAATTTGGAATAACAAAAAAAACTAGGATAGTGAAAACTATTTTTAACAATAAAACAACATCTGGGGGAATCACCATCTCTGACTTCAAGCTATATTTCAGATCAATTGTAATAAAACTTCATGGTATTGTTACAGAGATAGGCAGTTTTTCAATGAAACAGAACTAAAGAACCAGAAATGAACCAAAACATCCATGGCCACTTGATTTTGAAAAGGATCTAATAATATTCCATAGAAAAAGGACAGCCTCTTCAACAATTGTTGCTAGTAAAACTGGCAGTCAGCATGTAGAAGAAAGCAAATTGTTTCTTTCCTATCTCCTTTTACAAAGCTCAACTAGAAGTAATTCAAAGAACTCCACATAAAACAAGGTACACTGAAACTATTAGAAGAGAAATCTGGGATAGCTTAAAATACATAGGCACCTGGAAAAATATTCTGAATAGAACACCGGTAGCTTATACTCTATGATCAACTATTGAATAATGGGAACTCATGAAAATCATTGCAAAGTTTCTGTAAGGCTAAGGACATTGCAAACAGATTTTACTAATTATACATATTATAGAAGGCTAATAGACAGTATATAGGAAGAACTCAAGAAATTTGCCTCCAGAGAATCAAACAATCTTGTTAAGAGTTGGGGTAGAGATAAAGTATTCTAAACTGAGAAATACTGGATGGCTGAGAAGCACCCAAAGAAATGTTCTATATCCCTAGTCATCAGGAAAATGAAAATCAAAACAACACTGAGATTCCACTTCACACCAGTAAGAATGGCTATGATCAAAAACTCAGATGACAGCAGCTGTTGTTAAGGATGTGGAGAAAGAGGAACACTCATCTATTGTTGGTTGGATTGCAAGCTGGCACAACTACTGTGGAAATCAGTCTTGAGGTTCATCAGAAAATTGGACCCAGATATTCCACTCCTGGTTGTATACCCAAAAAATGTTGTATCATGTTTATAGCAGCCTTATTTACAATAGCCAGAAGTTGGAAAAAACCCAGATGAATATGGAAATTGTGATATATTTATACAATAGAATACTATTCAGCTACTAGAAACAATGATTTTATGAAATTTTCACACAAATGGATGGAACTAGAAACTACCATCTTGAGTGAGGAAACACAGTCACTAAAGAACACATATAGTATGCACTAACCTATAAGCAGATGCTTGCCCAAGAATGCTCTGAATACCCGAAAAACGACTTATAAACCTTATGAAGCTCAACAACAAAAAAAGGACAAAATGAGAATGCCTCAATATTTTTTAGAAGTGAAAACAAAACACACATATAAAGAAATACAAGGTCAAATTGTGGAGCAGGGGTTGAAGAAAAGATGATTTATAGGTTGCCTCATCTTGGGATCTACCACGTATGCAGGCACCAAACCAAGCACTATTGCTGATGCAAGAAGTACTTGCTTGCTTAAACCAGACATGAATGCCCCTTAGCTGCTCTGTCAGTGTCATAGAGTTACAAATGAGAATGCTTGTAGCTAACCATCATACTGAACTGGGGACCCCAATGAAGGTGCTAGAGAAAGGACTGAAGAAGCTGGAAAGGTTTGTAAACTAATGGGAAGAACATTATCAACCTACCAAACCCTCCACAACTCCCATGGACTAAAACACCAACCAATGAGCACACATGGAGAGATGTATGCCTCTAGTTACAGATGCAGCAGAAGATACTAGTGTCTGGCATCAATGTGATAAGAGTCTTTGGTATAATGAAGGTCCCAATGTAGGGGAATGCCAAGGCACTGAGGTGGAGGTGATTGGGAGAGGGTGAACCTTCTTGGAGACAAGTGTGCAAGGGAGGGGAGGAAGGGAGAAATTTGAAATATAAATAGAGAGAGTGTCCAATAAAAAAACAATTGCCATCTTCTAGTAAATCTTGTTATTTACTGTGTTAACTCTTCAAAAGAACCCATTACTTGATCATGGGTAATGTGGTTAACCATTCTAGTAATGTAGTCAATCATAGGTATGAGTAACATTTACTGAACATAAAATCCTTCTCTATTGTAAACAATAGTATAAAACAATCCACAAACAATAGTGCAAAATGAATTAAAGGGTGTGACAGTGTAACCGGCCCAGTTAAAATCTTTGCATTTAGGTAGTACAGAAAGGTGTGTCTGTGACAGTACATGAGACATTTGAAAAGCTCTGCAAGCTTTTGAGAAATATCCAGAGATTTCTTTCCCCTCAAAAGTAAACATATAATTTAGGTTGGATTGCAGATGTACAGCACTGATCTCTCTTTGCTCCTCTATTTTCTGAATTCAACCTCACTTATGTCTTATCTCAAACTTATACTGTATCACCGTTTGTCAACTCACACCAGGGAGACTCAAATATATTCAGCTATATGATACTTTAGAGATGCCTGCTAATCTTATCTAGACTTTAAACACATTCTTCTAAATTTGTGTATACCCATGTTCCTCATAATCTACCTTCATAGAAGGCTACATGTAACTATAATTATATATGAGCTAAGTTTCTAATCTTATTCTTAATATACAGCATTTTAATTCTTTGTTACCCTCTTAGAAATAGATTTGATTTGTATATAATTTTATATAATTTAAAATTCAATTTTACTTGAATTACTTTAGATGTAGCATTTTAGGTTATTTATCTCAAAAACTACATTTTATAGAATACTATATCGATTCATACACACATATGAAATTCCCCAACGATGCTTTGCTGATGTTCTTGCCTTTATATTGTTATTTTTGGATGATAACATTGTATTCTACTACACTACAAAGTCTGTCAGGATCTTTTTACTTCTCATTCTGTAAATATTCTAGTCATTTGATAAACAAGTTCAGCAAAGTGGCTGTATATAAAATTAGCTAAAAAAAATCAGTAGCCTTTCTCTACGCAAAGGACAAACATGTGAAGAAAGAAATTAGGGAAAAGATACCCTTCACAATAATCACAAACAATATAAAATATCTTGGTGTGAATCTTACTAAGCAAGTTAAGGATTTGTATGATAAGAACTTCAAATCTCTGAAGATGAAAAATCGAGGAAGATCTCAGAGAATAGAAAGATCTCCCATGCTCATGGATTGGAAGGATCAACATTGTAAAAATGGCCATCTTACCCAAAGCAATTGAAAGATTCAATGCAATTCCCATCAAAATGCCAACCCAATTCTTCATAGTGTTGGAAAGAGCAATGTGCAATTTTATCTGGAATACCAAAAAAACCTAGAATATCAAAATTTATTCACAAAAACAAGAAAATATCCGAGGGAATGACCATCCCTGTTCTCAAGCTATATTACAAGGCAATTGTGTTATGAATCACATGGTACTGGTACAGAGATAGGCAAAAGGATCAATGAAATAGAATAGAAGATCTAGAAATGAACCCTCACACATATGGTTACTTGATTTTTGACAAAGGAGTTGTCAATATTCAATGGAAAAAGGACAGCCCTTTTAACAAATGGTGTTGGATAAACTGGCACTCAGCGTGCAGAAGAATGAAAATACACCCCTTCTTATCTCCTTGTATTAGTTCTAGTGTAAGTGGATCAAAGGTCTCCACATTAAACCAGGTACACTGAAAGTATTAAAAAAGAATGTAGGGAAAACTTTAAAAAACATAGGCACAGGGGAAATTTCCTGAACAGAATTCCAATGGCTTGTGCTCTAAGGTTAAAGATCGAAAAATGAGACTTAATTAGATTGCAAAGTTTCTGTAAGGCTAAGGTCACTGTCAAAAAAAATAAAATGGCAGCCAACAAATTGTGAAATGATGATCACCAGCCCCATATCTGAGAGAGTCCTAATAACCAAGATATACAAAGAACTCAGGAAGTTAGACTCTAGAGAATCAAACAATCCTATTAAAAAAAAGGTACAAAGTTAAACAAAGGATTCACAACTGAGGATTACTGAAAGGCAGAAAAGCTTCTATGAAAATGCTGGGCAACCCCAGTCATCAGGTTAATGCAAATCAAAACAACCCTGAGATTCCACCTTACACCAGTCAGAATGGCTAAGATCAAAAACTCAGATGAGAACAGATGCTTTTGAGGACATGGAGATAGAGGAACACTCCTCCACTGTTGGTGGGTTTGTAAACTGGTACAACCAATCTGGAAATCAGTCTGGTGATTCCTCAGAAAATCGGACATAATACTACCTGAAAACCCAGTTATTCCACTTCTGGGCATATACCCAAGAGACGCCCCAACATACAACAAAGACACATGCATCACAATGTTCATAGCAGCTCTATTTATAATAGACAGTAGCTGGAAAGAACCCAGATGTCCTTCAGTAGATGAACAGATACAAAAAAATATGGTATATTTACGCAATAGAGTACTACTCAGCTATCAGATACAATGACTTTATGAAATTCCTAATAAAATGGTTGCACCTAGAGTATATCATCCTGAGTGAGGTAACCTAGTCACAAAAGAACAGACATAATATGTAGTCAATGATAATTGGATTCTAACCCCAGAAAGCTCTGAACACACCTGAAACAACTCACAGGCTATATGAAGCTCATGAAAAACAAAGGCCAAAAAAAAAAAAAAAAAAAAAAAAAAAAAGAAAGCCTCAGTCCTTCTTAGAAAAAAAAAATGAATGTATAGCACCCTCTCAGAGTTTGGTACACCTGGAATTTAAATCATTACCAATCCCAGAGTCAGATAATCACCCTGTGGCAATTTTTGGTATTTACAGATCATTATGCTTAATCTATATTCAACAAGAAATCTGTTTCCATGTTATGTTCTATCCTCCATTTACTTCGTGCTTATGGTAACTAGTCGGATTTCAATGCATGCTATCAAACCTCTAAAAGAATTAAGTACTGACAAAAATATTCCTATGAAGATATTCCAAAATGCCTTTAAAATTTGCATATGCATCCCTCTTTTTTAAAAATAGAGTTGTGAGAAAAAAGTAATTTTGCTGAATGTAGTAATCTGGATTGGCATATGTTTTTAAGGAGTGGCAGGATATCTTGCCCTTCTCATGTACCATCTATAGTTATTGTTGAGAAGTTCAGTATATTTCAAATAGTTCTCCCTTTATATTACCTGCCCCTTACAGCTTTTTATATTACTTCTTTTTTCATGTACATTTTGCATTTTGTTTATTATGAGGCCAGAGGATTTTCTTTACTGCTACAGTCTAATCGATGTTGTGTATACTTCTTGTACAGTTATAGCTATCCTCCTTTACTTTGGTACAGATTTTTCTCTCTGTGATTTTATCTGAAATATTTTTGGAACTTTGAGGCTTGTTTGAGAATAGAACTCCTTCTTCTATTCCTATTATTCTTACATAAGTTTTTTTTTTTAATGGTAATCCAAGTTTTCTAGATGTTTTATATCAGATATTTATTTTTTGAATTAATATCTTCTTTGAGTGATGTATCAACTTTTTCTATTATATCAGCTATGCCTTAGATACTCATTTGTCTTCTATATTCTGTTGATGATGCCTGCATCTGTTGTTTCTGTTCTCTTCCATAGGTTTTCCTTCTCCAAGATTTCCTTAGTTGATTTTCTCTTTTATGCTTCTATTTTCCCATTCAAGTCGCATACAGTTTTATTTATTTTCTTTGCATTTTTTGGATATTTTATGTATTTACATTGCAGTGTTATTCTTTTACCCCTCTTCCATGCCTCCCACATACCTGTTTCTATGAAAATGCTCCCAGTCCCACCTACAAACTCCCACTTCATTGCCCTGTCATGTTATTTTACTGTATATATTTAAGAGGTTTTTTTGTTACCTTTTTGCCTTTATAAAGTTTTCTATGTGTTTGATTGTACTTTTTTTGTATTTCATTAAGGAATTTTGTAGTAAAAAAAAATTTACGATTATACTTGACTAGCTTACAAATAAATAAGTATTAGACTATAGCTATTTTAGTTGGGTTTGACCATGTGTGGGAAACACCATAATCTACTCATCTAACTGAGTGTCTGTATACTTTTTCAGTGATGTACCTGATATATTTTTTCTTTCTACTGGCCACATGCCCATGGTTCATTTGCCCTCAAAGAGGTATTTTACTCTTCTCTCACCCATTTTACCTCCTCCAACCAGGTCATTCCATACCTACCTATCTCTAATTCCTACAGTAATTGGTTATAGCCAATTTTCCGTATCCAATAGTTTCAAATAAAAACAAACAACATTTGCACAACAAAATCTTGAAAGCATGATAAATCATTCATAGGCATAGATATTCTACTATAGAGTATGGCATTACAATACATAACAATAGACCAAGTTTCAGTAATTCCTCTTTTTGTTTCTTAAATGAAAAAGCCACTTCCTCTTTTATTAATAAACAACATAGCCTAGGAACAATTATAAAATTATAAAGTAAAGTTTTAAGTAAAAGTTAAATATAGTATGTTCATATTTGGTAGATCAGAATAAAGTACTTTCTAACCTATTCTACCCTTAAAGTTCAGAATTCTGTATCTAAATAAATTTTCATCTTAATTTGTATTACCCTCCTAAAGTTACTTTCTTAGTCTTAGAATATATTAAATCCTAAACAATGTAAGTTATAATAATAATATGGCCATTTAGTCTTCAACCCCTTTAGAAGCCAAAGAAAGATAAAAATATTACTTGACTATGTAGAATGCACAAGGACCCAACTTGCAAAATTATAAAATAACAGAGACAGCTGAGTACTTGGACAGACTCCAAATTCTCTATAATATCAGAGTTTAACCTTCTATCCCATAATATCTAAGAGACCATTTGTGAAGCAATGCAAGGTAAAAATGAATTCCCCTGAAAATAGAGGTCTGGCAGTCTTAACCCCAGCAAGTAGAGAACCAGTGACAGCAGAGGGCAAATGCAAGAGGACTTTGTTCACTCCACTTTCACCTAGCAAAAGATCAGAGGCCTTTGCCTCAGGAACATCTGAGAGGAAAGGATTAGGCCATCATAGTAAAGATAAACTTCTCAGTAAGTTAATAGAATTAATCACAGATAAAGAGAAGAGAAAGAAAAAGTAAAAGTACTCGAGAAAAGTGGAGGTTGAAGGTATAGGAAGGTCATTTTAGAAAAAAATTTGGATTCCATTTTAGTGAAGCCAAGGACATTTGTTATTCTGTGTTTATTTTGAAGACATTATCAGTTGTCTGTTCTAAAATACTAAATACTTGGGACCAGCTGTCTTCTCTTCGACTTGTATCCCTGTCAATTCTGCTGCCTTTCAGCCATAATTATTGTGTAATGTGCTGCTCCACAGTCTAGCATACATTGATGTCAGAAAAAGTACTCTGTCTTGGATTTGGATGCAGGTATTATTGTCAGAAGGAAATTTTTCTGGTTACCTAAAATTAATTGCAGACAGCATTCCCAAGTTGTAACAAATGAAAAATGTTTCTGTTCTCATCTCTACAAAGTAATGGGTAAACAGTGTTAGTAATTTTGCATTAAACTTCTACTTATTATCCAAAGAATGGAACTAGAAGGCTTAAAGAATTGTGACTCATGTTATTCTCACTGGCACTTTCCTGAAAATCATTAAAAAAGTAATCTCTTCAGTAAGTCCTGTCAAGTCCAGTGGTTGGTTTTAATAACACTTTCTTGACAAGGTTGTTAAAAAGTATGCTTTTCAGACTTTTGTGATTACTCCATTCCATCTACAGTCCCCAAAGTGTTTTTACACAAATTCTGTTTATTAGTTCCTTTTTAGATCCTAATAACTTTGCAAAATTATTTTTTGAGATCTATGATTATTATTTGAGAAATTATATTTCCTTTTAGAGTGGCAATTTTATACATCTAGACAGTATTTTGCTTCTTATGATTTAGGACAGGAAATGTTAATCATATTGCCCTTGTTATAAATTCATGTTCAGCCTCAGGATAGGAAATAGAATTTAGAATACAAAGAGGCTCAAAAGATGATATTGCCCTTGACTGAATTTATCTTCCTGTAGCATGGTGGGCATTTGATCTGAATCAATGTAGGAAAAATAGAACCACTTTCATCTTGCTAGCCTGTCTTTTTAATTGCTGCCAGTCTCTAGAAAAATGTTATGTTTTTTCTTTAGGATTTCTTTATAAATATTTAACTTCTTTGTTGAATATGCCCTGTTGACTTCTGAGGGTAGCATGAGATTTTAGTGTATAATTTTATTTGCTCACATGATAAATCACCTGTGTGAATGTCAGAGAAATACTGGCAGATATTAATTTTCTTTCTACAATGTGTGTACCACAAATTGAAGGTCCAGCCCTTATGGAGTCTTCTTTCATTCTTTTGGATTAACAAGGGGGTATATTAGATGTTTTGTTCCAGCAAGAGGGTCAACAAGGGGATGGAACAGAGATGTCAGTCAATGCATTTTCTGTGCAAGGAAGTCCTTTTAGACATTCCTATGGGTTTTTGAGTATGCTTATTAGAATTACTAAAGTCAAGTAGATAGCCCTTGCCTGACCTTTCACATTGAGAATACTCACATGATCACTGGAATGTCCTCTAAATGGGTGGAAAAGGTTGACTTTGCTGAAGTCAGAGCAAGAGAAAGAGCTGTGCTGTGATGTCCCCAACTTGTTAAGGATTCTGAATGCTTATCTGATATCACAGCTACATATCACCACAGTTTGTATCACCTTCTTGCATTATTTATTTGTGATGTTATAAGCTTAGGTGGAATTTAAATAGCTTATTCCACACAAAGAAACTTTTTCCTAAAACCTTGTATCTCTACATCTCAGCAAAATGAACACTCACAGCACAGTGTTAAGGGTAAATTGGATGCTCTGCTTACTACTGTGAGAACTCTAAACCGAAAGCTATGTGGCTATAATTTCCTGCTTTCTGGTACTGAAACCTGGACACTTGTTCTTTTACATCACCACCAAATTTCTATTTTTGATAATTTCCTTTACTTCTTAGGATTGGTTGTCCTGAAACTTGCCTTGTAGATTGATTTTGAACTCAGAAGACTGCATGCCTCAGTCACCTGGGTGATGGGAGTAGAGGCACTACAATGACTTGATTTAAGCTTTTACATGGAACCGGCTCTGTACCAGGCTTGTGTTGAAATGATGGATCTGTTTGCCAGTCTTCTGGGATCAAGGACATATACCACCATGGCTGTACCTAAGTTGTTCATTAATTCCTTTTCATAAGAGCTTTATAAGTTCTGAACTAAAGTTTATCCAAGTTATAGTCAGGTTGACAATGGATAATAGACATCTCAATTCTTCTGTTGTCAATTTCCATATGTACAAATTAAAACAATAACCAGACCACAATATTTCCTAAATGATAAACTATAAATTGCTCAACAGTGATCACAGACAATAAGCTTAGTTAGGTAGGTTTTTACCACTTCCGTCATTCCATTTTTTTATCTTTAAACAGATGTTTTGGCTCCATTGTACTTACTGGTGCAACTTTAAGACTCGAACAATACACTTTGTAATTTTCCATTCTAAGCTGGCTAAGCTTAATCAAAACACTTATTATAAGAGTGAACCACAGAGCAGAGTCTAATATTCTTTGGCAATGAGATCAATCTAAATCTATTCCTTTGATCCTCAGACAAACAGTTTGACAAGGGCTAAACCCAAAATGTCACAATAACAATCTTGAGAGAACATACAAATATTTTTCTCTTCTAAAACCATTACAGCCAGGTCAGTACCTTCCAAATATCCCTCAGCACTACTGTCTTTCACGTTCTTCCTAGGATAGACCATTAAGCATAGTTTAAGGCATTCTGTTACTTTTCTAATCCAAAATTTCAAAACCCATATTTCTTCAGAAAATGCATCGTCAAGCCTATCCAAGCAATACTCTAGTCCCTGATATCCACTTCTGTCTTTGTTTGAATTTTATTGCTGTAAAGAACCACCATGACCAAGACAACTTTTATGAAAGAACAGATGAAATTGTGGCTTGTGGCACAAGCCATGAAAGAAAGGATTGGCAATCAAGTGTGTTTTCTGGAGATAGCCCATAGTGTTGCATGGCTGAGACGGGTGCACACTGAGAACCATGGGGCCCAGAACTTCATTCTGAATATGTTTGCTTTTCACTGTCAATATGCCATTTTTGCCACTATCACATACTTTAATGATTCCTGGGCAGCTGCCCATTCCATTAAGCAAATTTCTAGCAGCTCATCATGGAGATAAACTCTTGTAAGTTAATGTAATTTAGATGTATTAATGACTTATTAATAGAATTCCTGATTTGTTTCAAACAAAGTTAGAATGGAAATTTAAGTATACAGTATTAGTTGTTTTGCCAAAAATTAAAATGAGTTAGTGTCCCTTATTATGGATTTATAAATAAAGGGTTCATAATAAGGAGTATCATGAGCTTTCATTAATTCCATTAAGAATAGAAAGAAGCTTGGGAGAGATTTTTGTTTAAGGAAAAACATTCTGTTTATGACAGGTCCAAGTATTAGGTCACAGTTGTGCACTAAAGTAAAATAAGGCCATGTGTAATTGTTGCTTTGAACTTACTATAGAATTAGAGAATGAAATACTGCTTTGAACATATCAACATGTTTTTGTAACTCCCTTTTGTTTAATATTTCATGTGGGATATTATTTTATAAAGAATTTTTTTTGTCTCAAACCATTTAAGAACACTCAGAGGAAACTAAACCATAGCTGTTGGGGCTCTGTACTACCCACCAAATATGTATTTGTGTATATACATATATAGGTCTATGTGTATGTATGTAAGTTTGCATGTTGATATAACTAATGTTTGGACCCAGTTTAGTTTCTCTGTGTCTGTCTCCGTCTCTGTCTCTGTCTCTGTCTCTGTCTCTGTCTCTCTCTCTCTCTCTCTCTCTCTCTCTCTCTCTCTCTCTCTCTCTCTCTGTGTGTGTGTGTGTATGTATGTATGTATATGTGTAGTAAGTTTTATTTTCCTAATCTCTTACTGTTATAAGCAGGAGTCAATTGCCAGAAGCCATAGACTTTTGCTCCCAGATCAGTAAGAAGGCATTAATGGCCAGAGGTCATCAGTTTGGGTTCCTCTGACTGTGCACTCCACCTCAGTAGCTGAATGTACAGGGGGCTGTGACAGACTAATTTTCAGTTTCATGGGTTTAGTTCAGTATCAAAATAGTAGGAAGCATGGCAGTATGAAGGCAGAAATGGTGCTGGAGGAGCCAAGAATTCTACATTTTGGTCCAAAGGCAGCCAGAAGGAGGTTCTGAAGCTACTGGCCTCAGCTGGGCACATATATGAGACCTCAGTTCTCTACATACCCAGTGACACACTTCTAACAAGACCCCACCTTCTGGTATTTTAGTTTCACCTGGAGCAAACATATTCAAACTACCACAACAGTCAAACACATTGCATAAACAAAGAACATGAATTCTTAAAGTCAATTTAATTTAGTGTAGAACACCCTTAGTCCACACAAATGGAATGCTTATTAAGAACAATGAAATCTAAATGGATGTAATATTCAGTTTATTTAATTTTTATGTATCTCCCTTAGAAAATTGGACATAGTACTACCTGAAGACCCAGATATTCCACTTCTGGGCATATACCCCAGAGACACCTTAGTATACAACAAAGATACATGCACCACAATGTACATAGCAGCTCTATTTATAATAGCCAGAAGCTTGAAAGAACCCAGATGTCCTTCAGTAGATGAATGGATACAAAAATTGTGGTACATTTACACAATGGAATACTACTCAGCCGCCAGAAACAATGACTTGACCAAATTCTTAAGAAAATGGCTGCATCTAGAGAATATCATCCTGAGTGAGATAACCCAGTCACAAAAGAACAGACGTAATATGTAGTCACTGATAGTGGGATGCTAACCCCAGAGGCTTGCACTGCCCCAGAAACAACTCACAGACTGTGTGAAGTCCAAGAAAAAAAAGAAAAGAAAACAAAATTAAAAAAAAGTTTTGCTCAATCCTTACTCACAAGAACACATTGACAAATTCCGGGTTACACCCTGTATTACATGTACTGTTTGCTCATTGTAAAAAAAAAAAATCTTTACACACCAAGAAAACTTTGACTATTTCCAGGTTACATCATGTTTTACATGTACTTTATGCTCATTGTAACTTGTAAGATCGTAATCACACTATCAAACCTTTAAAACAAAACCAAGTACTGACAAAAATGTATTGTATACTTTTATGCAAAAAATGCCTAAAATCTGTACATTTATCTTTGTTTTTTCAAATAAAGTTGTAAAAAATTTTTAAGTATCTCATTAAGCAAAACATTTAACCTCATAAATTTTGTAAATACATTGCTGAATGCAAATGCTTTCAAATGGACAAATTTGACTTCTGTAAATTTCTGAATTATATAGTGTCATAATTTCCCCTTTTATTGAAGGTTAATTTCTTTCACATAGTATATACCAATACATATTTCTCATTTCTTATCTCATCTCACATTCTCCCTATGACCCATTATATTTTAATCTACCTCTTTTTTCTTTCATTGGAATAGGGAAAATAATCTAAGCGAAATAATAATAATATAATATAATATTATTCAATATAATATAATAAATTTAAAACCAAACCAAACATGTAAATAAAGAATACAAAGAAATAGAAGGAAAGAAGCCTCCCAAACACCTAAAAGAAACAGTGACACACTGTCCACATACTTAGAATTTTCAATTAACTGGAAGCCATAATATATATGCCAATGATTAACATAACAAAAAGAATAACAAAATGAAACAAAATAAAATAAGAAACTTTTTTCAAAGGAAGAGTACTGGCACAAAATCATGAGACAAGGAACCTGACAAGATGCCCTTGGTTTAATTTTCTGTAGGCCATACCCTGCTTTGCATGCAGTCTAAGTATAGTTTGCTTTCTCAGTAATAATAAATTTATGACAACTAAATTTTCAACTTCAACTTGTTGTCAATTTGAGATTGCTTCTGAGTAGAGGCAGGGGCATATATTTCATTCTTTCACTTGTAGGGCTCAATTTGGAGCAGACCGATGTAGGACCTATGCAAACTGTATCAATGTCTGAGAGTTCATATGCTCATCAAACATGTTGATTTGGAGGTTACTGTTTTCTTTTTTTTTTACTTTATACTTTATTTATTTATATTTCAATTGTTATTCCCTTTCCTGGTTTCCAATCTGAAACACTCTATCCTATCATCCTTCCTTCTGATCTATGAGAGTTCTCCCCATCTACCCATTCACTCCCATCTCACCACCCCTCCATTCTCTTACACTAGGGCATTGAGACTTCACAGGACCATGAGCCTCTTCTCCCACTGATGTCAAATAAGCCCATCCACTCCTTCATATACAGCCGGAGCCAAGCAAACCACTTCAGTTCCTTCAGTCTTTTCCCTAATTCCTCCAATGGGTCCCACTGCTAAATTCAATGAGTGGGTGCCAGCATGGCATTCTAGTAAGACCAATCTCAAAGAAATTTTGATCTGTAATACCTAGTCAGGAAGGATGTAGAACATTTCTTTAAATGGTTCTCAGACTCTTGTGTTTCTTTTTTTCTTTTCTTTTTTGAATTCTCTGTTTAAATCTGTATCCCAATCTGCAGATTACACAACAGTAAGAAGAAACAGTAGTTATTATGCCCAAACCTTCTGTTTTAGATGATGAAAATATTCATATTATATAAATTGACTGTGGTAATGTTTGCACACATTTGAGAACATACTAAAAACCATCAAATTGTGTACTTTTGCTGGGTGAATTATACAGAATGGAAATTACATCTCAAGAAAACTGCTAATAAAATGCAATAGATTAATAAAGTCAGAGAATGCCATTGAAAGGTACAGAATCAGTAATGAGAATTTCATGAATTAGTGTTCTCAAAGATTCACTAAAATAAATACTAAAGATGAGTCTTTATTACATCTCAGGAGTCAAAGAAATAGATATTATTGAAGATACGCTAATTTAGATCTTCTGTTAAATAAAATCTATGCAATTTTAAAGACCCAAGTAAAAGCACATTGATATAGTTTTAAAGTTTTAACAGCTATATAAAATTTTGATTTATATCAAAGTATCCAGAAAAAATAAAGGTATTTAGGAATCTACATTATTTATTACATAAGATAGAGTTAATGGCATGATGTAGACATTTTACTTTTTTAAAAATTGAACAACTTTATTTAAAAAAAAAAACAAAGATAAATGGACAGATTTTTAAGCATTTTTACATAAAAGTATATAAATAATTTTTTTTCAGTTCTTGGATTTTTAAAGGTATGATAGTGTGCATTAAAATCATACTAGTTACAATGAGCATAAAGTACATGTAAAACAAGATGTAACCTGAAATTGGTCAGTTTTCTTGGTGTGTAAAGATTAAGAATAATGTTTTTTCATTTTTTTGGTCTTTGTTTTGTCTTGAACTTCATATAGTCTGTAAGTTGTTTCTGGGGTGTTGAGAGCTTTCTGGGATTAATATCCAATTATCAGTGACTGCATATTATGTCTGTTTTTTTGTCACAGGGATATCTCACTCAAGATGATATTCTCTAGATGCATTCATTTTCTTAAGAATTTCATACCGTCATTTCCGATAGGTAAGTAGTACTCCATTGTGTAAATATACCACAGTTTTTGTATCCATTCATCTACTGAAGGACATCTGGGTTCTTTCGAGTGTCTGGCTATTATAAATAGAGCTGCTAACAGCACTGCAGTGCATGTGTCTTGTTGTATGTTGGAGCTTCTCTGGGGTATGTGCCCAGAAGTGGAATAACTAGGTCTTCAGGTAGTACTATGTCCAATTTTCTGAGGAATCACCAGACTGATTTCCAGAGTGGTTGTACCAGTTTACAACCCCACCAACAGAGGAGAAGTGTTCCTCTTTCTCCACATCCTCACAAGCATCTGCTGTCATCTGAACTTTTGATTTTAGCCATTCTGGATGGTGTGAGTTGGAATTTCAGGGTAATTTTTATTTGCATTTCCTTGATGACTAATAATGTAGTGCACTTCCTTAGATGCTTGTAAGACACTCGATATTCCTCAATTGAGAACTTTTCGTTGAGCTCATCACCCCAATTTTTAATAGTGGTGTTTGATTCTCTGGTGTCTATATCTTGATTAATTTGGATACCTTGGATATTAGACCTCTATCTGATGTGAGGATGGTAAAGATCTTTTCCCAATCTGTTGGTTGCCATGTGTCCTTAGCCTTACAGAAACTTTGCAATCTCATTAAGTCCCATTTGTCAATCTTTGACCTTAGAGCACAAGCCATTGTTGTTCTGTTCAGGAAATTTTCTTCTGTGTCTGTGTTCTAAGGTTTTCCCTGCTTTCTCTTCTAATAATTTTTTCATGTTTTTGATGATAAATTTCATTATTTTAGGTCTTTTGCTATTCCAGAAGAAATTGCAAATTGCTCTTTCCAACTCTATAAAGAATTGGGTTGGAATTTTGTTGGAGATTGCATTAAATCTGTAGATTGCTTTTGGTAAGATAGCCATTTTTACAGTGTTGATACTTCCAATCCATGATTATTGGGGATTTTTCCATTTTCCTAGATTTTCCTCGAATTCCTTCTTTAGAGATTTGAAGTTCTTGTCATACAGGTCCTTCACTTGCTTAGTTAGAGTTAAACCAATTCATTTCCTATTGTTTGTGACTATTGTGAAGGGTATCTTTTCCCTAATTTCTTTTCCACATGTTTGTCCTTTGAGTAGAGAAAGGCTACTGAGTTGTTTGAGTTAATTTTATATCCAGACACTTTGCTGAACTTGTTTATGAGCTGTAGAAGTTCTCTGGTGGAATTTTGGGGACACTTAAGTATACTATCATGCCATCTGCTAACAGTGATGTTTTTACTTCTTCCTTTTCAATTTGTATCACTTTGATTTTCTTTTGCTCTCTAATTGCTTCAGTCATGACTTCCATTACTATTTTGAATAGGTAGGGGGAGATTGGGCAGTCTTGTAGAGTCCCTGATTTTAGTGGAATTGCTTAAATTTTCCCACCTTTTAGTTTGGTGTTGGCTACTTGTTTACTGTATATTGCTTTCATTATTTTTAGGTATGGACCTTGGATTCTTGTTTTTTCCAAGACTTATAACATGAAGGGGTGTTGAATTTTGTCAAACACTTTATCAGCATGTAGTTAGATGGTCATTTGTGTTTTTTTAAATTTCATTTGAGTTTGTTTCTATAGTGGATTATGTTGATACATTTCTGTATATTTCCCAGGGATGAAGCTTACATGATAATGGTGAGTGATTGTTTTGATGTGTTCCTGGATTCGGATTGCAGCGATTTTGTTGAGTATTTTTGCATCAATGTTCATAAGTGAGATTTTTCTGAAGTTCTTATTCCTTTTGGAATTTTGTTTGGTTTAGGAACAAGGGATATTGTGGCTTCAAAAAATGAATTAGGTATTGTTCCATCTGACTCTATTTTCTGGACTAATTTGGAGAGTATTGGCTATTAGGTTGTCAATAAATGTGTGATAAATTTCTGCACTGAATCCATCTGGACCTGGGCTTTTTTTTTTGGTGACTTTTGATGACTGCTTCTATTAATTTAGGTGTCATGGAATTATTTCGATGGTTTAAGTCTTCCTGGTTTAACTTTAATATCTGGTATCTGTCTAGGAATTCACCCATTTCCTTCAGACTTTCCAGTTTTGTTGAGTATAAGCTTTTGTAATAGAATATGATGATTTCTTGAATTTCCTCAGTTACAGTTGTTATGTCTCCACTTTCCTTTCTGATTTTCTTAATTTGGATACTTTACCATCTAGTTAATCTGGCTAAGGGTTTATAAATCTTGTAGTTTTTCTCAAAGAACCAGCTCTTGGTTTTGTTAATTCTTTGAATGGTTCTTTTTGTTTCTATTTGGTCTATTTCTGCTCTTAGATTGATTATTTCCTGCTGTCTACTCCTATTGGGCATATCTGCTTCATTTACTTCTAGAGCTTTTAACTGTGCTGTCATCTTGCTTGCATATACTCTCTGTAGTTTCTTTTTGGAAGTGCTCAGAGCTATGAGTTTTCCTCTCAGTATTGCGTTTATTGCATCCCATAGGTTTGGGTATGTTGTGTTTTCATTTCATTAAATTCTAGAAAATCCTTAATTTCTTTCTTTATTTATTCTTTGATTATGCTATTTATTAATTAAGCATTGTTTAGTTTCCATGTTAATATGTGTGTTTTGTTGTTTTTGTTGTTATTATAGAACATTCTTAGGCCATTGTGATCTCAGAGGATAAATGGGAGAATTTCAATCTTCTTATATATATTGAGGCTTGTTTTGTGACTGATTATATGCTCAGTTTTGGAGAAAGTGCCATGAGGTGCAGAGAACAAGTTGTATGTATGTATATATATATATATATATATATATATATATATATATATATATATATATATATATATATATATATATATATATATATAGTTTTAGGATGAGATGTTCTCTAGACGTTTATTAATTCGTTTATAACTCCTGCTATTTTTACTGTGTCCTTGTTCAGTTTCTGTTTCCATTATCTGTCCATTGATGAGAGTGGGGTGTTGAGGTCTTTCAATATTTTTGTGTTGGGTGCAATGTATTTTTTGAGATTTAGTAGGATATCATTTATTAATATGGGTGCTCTTGTATTTGGGCCATATATGTTAAAGATTGAGAATTTCTCCTGACAAATTTTCCCTCTAATAGTTAAAAATTTCCTTTTTCACCTTTTTTTTGATAACTTTTGGTTGAAAATCTACTTTATTCGATATTAAGATGTCCACTCTAGCTTGCTTCTTCGGGACTTTTGCTTGGGAGTTTTTCCCAGCCGTTTACTCTGTGATAGTGTCAGTCTTTGTCTCTGAGATGAGTTTCCTGTATGCAACAAAATGCTGGATTCTGTTCATGTACCCAGTCTGATAGCCTATATCTTTTTTGGGGGAGAATTGAGTCCATTTATGTTAACAGATATTAAGGAATAGTGGTTGCTGTTTTCTGCTATTTTTGCTTTTAGAGGTAGAATTGTGCCTGTGCGTCTTTCTTCTTTTTGTTTTCTTGCTTAGGTACTTTCTTGTTTTTACTAGGATGTAGTTTCAATCCTTGTATGGGGTATTCCACCTATAATTCATTGTAGTGCTGGATTTGTGGTCAGATAATGTGTAAAGTTAGTTTTGTCTTGGAATATCTTTGTCTCTCCATCCATTGTAATTGAGAGTTTTGCTTTGTATAGCAGCTTGGTCTGACATTTGTGTTTTCTTAAAGTCTGCATGATGTCTGTCCAGGATCTTCTAGCATTCATAGTCTCTGTTTAGAAGTCTGCTGTGATTCTGATTGGTCTGTCTTTATGTTACATGACCTTTTTCCCTTAACTGCTTTCAGTATTTTTTTCTTTGCTTGGGGCAGTTGGCATTTTGACTATTATGTGTCAGGAGAAAATTCTTTTCAGCTCCACTCTATTTGGAGTTCTGTTGGCTTCTTTTATGCTCTTCGTCATGTCATTCCTAAGGTTAGGGAAATTTTCTTCTACAAGTTTGTTGAAGATATTTACTGTGCCTCTTAGTTGATATTCTTCACCCTCTTCTATTACTATTGTCCTTAGGTTTGGTCTTCTCATTGTGTCCTGGATCTCCTGGACATTTTGAGTCAGGAGCTTTTTGGTTTGTCCATCTTATCTGATTGTTTTGTCTATGTTTTCAGTGTTGTTTTTGACCCCCGATATTCTTTCTTCCATTTCTTGTACTCTGTTGGAGAAGTTTGCATTTGTGACTCTTGGTTTCTTTTTTAGGTTTTCTACTAGCGTTGTCTCTTTTATTGTTTTCTTTATTGCTTCTATTACCATTTTAAATTCCTTCTTCCATTTCTTCATCTCTTTGGTTCTGTTTTCCTCTATTTCTTTGATTTCTTTGAGTGTTTTTCTTGTTTATTCTTTAAAAGCTTCTGTTTCTTCATGCTTTTCCTCCCGTTCTTCTTTAAGGATCTTTATCATCATCTTGAGGTTTTATTTTGTTTCTGAGTCTTTTTTTTCTGGAGTGTTTGGCATTCTGCTGTTTGCTGTGATGGAAGAGCTGGGTTCTGGTGTTGTCAGGTTGTCTTGGTTTCTCTGGTTAATTTTTGCTTTCCTCTTGCTACCTTGTTGTCAGTGATTTGTTCCCCTCTCTCCCTTGTACCTGGCCTGTGTCCCTATATTTCGGCTGTTTTGGTGGCAGATGGCCCCGACAAGATTTCTATTTGCTTGGTTAGAGTATTCTTAACATATACTATTTGAGGCTATTGTGATAGGTTTTGTTCCCTTATTTGTTCATTTTCAATAAATTATTTTAATTCACTTTATACCCTATTCACAACTATTCCCTCTTCGCCTGTCAATCACCCATTTCAAAATTCTTAGGTATTGCACCATCCAGTTCTTTTCACTTTCTACCCACTATCCTGTCCTGAGATAGTCACAGCAGAATAACCTCATCTTCTCTCACTCAACCGGATCATCTAGATAGAGGGAGTAGATACAATGGTAGGCAACAGTTTCACTGACAGTCCTAATCCATTTGTTAGGGGACAGATATGATGACTAAGCTACATATCTACTACAAGTGTGCATGATCTATGTATAGCTTCTGCCTTCTCCATAATTTATGATTTCTTATCTGTGGGCTCTCATGGGCTGATGTTAGTTGACTCTGTAGGTAATGCATGCTTTGAAATTTAGCAAAATTTCTCTTATAAATGTGGGTGTCCTTGTATTTGGAGCATAGATGTTCAAGATTGAGAGTTCATCTTGTTTTATTTTTTTAGTTATGAGTAAGAAGTGTCATTCTTTATCTTTTTTGATGACTTTTAATTGAAAATCTATTTTTATTTGATATTAGAATAGCTACTCCAACTTGTTTTCTGGGTACATTTGCTTGGAAGGTTTTTTTCCAGCCTTTTACTCTGAGGCAGTATCTGTCTTTGTCTCTGAGATGAGTTTTCTGTAGTCAGCAAAATGCTGGATTCGGTTTATGTATACAGTCTGATAGTCTATATATTGATATTGAAGAATTAAGTCCATTGATGTTAAGAGAATTTATGAATAGTGATTCTTTTTCTCTGATATTCTTGTTGTTAGAGGTAGACTTATGTTTGTGTACTTTTCTTTTTTCTTTTGTGTGCATGGTTATTTATTTATTTATTGCTTTTGCTTGTGTGTACTTTCCTTCCTTGTGTTGCATTTTTCTATTTATCATCCTTTGCAGGGCTCTATTTGTGGACAGATATTGTTTAAATTTGGTTTTGTCCTAGAATATCTTGATTTCTCCATCTATGGTGATTGAGAGTTTTGCTAGATATAATAACCTGAGCTGACATCTGTGTTCTCTTAGGGTCTGTATGATGTCTCCTTTCTAGGATCTTCCATTTTTCCTAGTCTCTCTTGAGAACTCTGGAGTAATTCTAATGACCAGCCTTCATATGTTACTTGCCATTTTTCAGTACAGCTTTTAGGATCTTTTTTTTTTTTTTTTGAATGTTCAGTGTTTGAGTATTATGTGTCAGGAGGAGTTTCATTTGTGGTCCAATTTATTTGGAGTTCTGTAGGCTTCCTGTATGTTCATGGTTGTCTCGTTCTTAAGGGCAGAAAGTTTTCTTTTATGACTTAGTTGAAGATATTTACTGTGCCTTTTAGTTGATATTCTTCACACTCTTCTACACCTATTATCTTTATGTTTTGTCTTCTGATTGTGTCCTTGATCTCCTGGACATTTTGGGTTAGAAGCTTTTTAGTTATTGCATCTTCTCTGACTGTTTTGTCTATGTTTTCTGTGTTGTCTTCAGTCCCTTAGATCCTCTTTTCCATCTCTTGTAGTCTGTTGGTGATGCTTGCATCCATGACTGCTGATTTTTTTTTTTTTTTTTTTTTTTGGTTTTCCATTTTCAGGGTTGTCTCTTTTTGTGATTTCTTTATTGTTTCTATTTCCATTTTTAATTCCTTTATCTGTTTGTGTTTTCCTGTAGTTCTTTAAGTGATTTTTCCTGGTTGTTCTTTAATTTTTTAAGGGGGTTATTTATGCACCTCTCCAAGATCTCCACCATCATCATAAAGTATGATTTCATGTCTGAGTTTGGTTTTTCTGGTGTGTTTGGAAATCCACTATTTTCTGTGTTAGGAGAGCTGAGTTCTGATGTTGTCAGGTTGACTTGGTTTCCATTTTTTAGTTTCTTTCGCTTTCCTCTTGCCATCTTGTTATCTGTGATTATAGGTGATCTTGTTGTCTGTGTGTGTAGCCTGTTTCTCCTGTGGATCCTTCCACTTGAAATAGAAAGTGGTCCTGCTGCTCTTACAAACTCCCCAATATCTGTGCATGGGGGGCCAGCCATCCAGATATAGCTGGGCCGGGTCTGGCCTTGGGCTGGCAGTGTGTATCCCTGTTCAGTTCAGGGGCTTGAACTGTGAGAGCTCTGTGCAGCTTTTTCCAAGGTATAACGTGGGTATAAGAAATTGACTTACCCTTCCGCTTAGGATGGAATATTTTCTTGCTGCTCTTATGAGCTCCCAGAGACCCTTCCATTTAGGATGGACAGCCTTCCTGCCAGTCTTCCAAGCTCCAGGGACCTCTGAGTAGGCGGGTCACCTGTTCAGAGGCCTCTGGGCAGGGTCTGGCCCCTCTTCTTAGAATATAATGCATTCCTGCCACTCTTCCAAGCTCCCAGGAACTGTTCTGTTCTACACAGTGTTTTATTATTATTTCTTTATCATTATGAAAACAAGTTTTCTTCTATTATTGGTGTTTCTTTCATTTGTATATAGCCACGGATGTCCATGAACCTTGTACACACATACAAACAAACAATGAAAATGTAATAAATCTTTAAAAATACCATCAACAACAACCCACCACCATTACATGAAAAAAAAATTACCAAATTGGAGAAATTGATGAAATATTCAAAGAATGACATTTCTTTACATATTTTCCAAAAAGAGAAGGAAGAAAACATTCTCAAAAATATTTTACATTGAGAAAACCTTGGTGTTAAACCAAGAGACAGTATAAGCAAAGCAAAGTTAGGAAATCACTGAGTTATTTGTTTATGTATCTTCCAGGGCCATTATCCTTGATAATGTTTGTGCATTTCTTTAACCAAAAGATATCAAGTTTCTTTGCTTGACGACTTATACATATCTTGCCAGAACTGGGGAAGCCAAAGAAATATAGCTGCCAGTTAGAAGCTAGTTTGTGTAATACAGTGAGTTTTAGTTCACAGGGTAAGATTCAGTCTCAAAAAAATTTATCAAAGTCCATTAAACTGACTCTAACAACTTTTAGAAATTATTTCTAGAATAAAGGCACATTTATCTTAGTGGCTTAAAGGTAATCAGACTTCTTAAAAATAAAACCTGTCAATATAATCCTTTAATAGAATGAAGGGTATTGGCTTCTGAAATCTCCACTTGGAATTCATGTGTAATTCTAATAGGTCTGATTTTATAAGTTACTTGTTTATTTTCCCCTGCAGCTTCATAATGTTTCTTTTCCCCACACTTTTAGTATTTTGTTTATGTGCCAAGGGGATGGATCATTCTATTTGGTGTTCTGTATACATTATTATCTTGATAGCTATCTCATTGTTTTTGCTAGGCCAATTTTCTTCTATAATTTTGTTAAATAACTAGTAAGATTTAAATGCATACTATCAAACCTCTAAAAGAATTAAGTACTGACAAAAATATAATCATATAGTGTTATGCCAAAATGCCTTTAAAAATCTGTACAAGCATCACTCTTTTTTAAAAATAAAGTTGTAAGAGAAAAAATATTTTTCTCAATTTTGTTCTGAAATTTTTCTTTTCCCAATATTCCTATTGCTCATAGATTTGGTCTTTTCATTTTGTCCCAGACATCCTGGAGGTTTCCTGCCAGAGAATTTTAAATTTAATATTTTTCAACTGAGAAATCCATTTATTATATCAGGTCTTTGTTGCCTGAGATTTTGATTTCTATTTGTTAAATTTGGTTGGTGAGAGTCACCTTGTGTCAGAGTTCCTAAATTTTTCATCTCCATATTTTCTTCTGTTTCATTAATCTTAGAATTGTTTTCAATTTTAGGTCTTGTTTTATTTTGTTAATTTTTGTGTCTTCACAAATTTTGTTTTTCTTTAATTATTCTATGTATTTTCATTTTAAGTGTTACCTCCTTCACCCCTTTTTCCATCCCCCTCCCCACTTCCCCTGATTTCATAAAGATGCTCCCACTCCTAACCACATACTCCTACCTAACTGACTTGGCATTCCCCTACACTAGGAAAATGAGCCTTCACTGGACCAAAAGTCTTTACTTTCATTGATGCCAGACAGTGCCATCCTCTGTTACATATGCAGCTGGAGTCATGGGTATCTCCATTTGTACTCATTGGTTGGTGTTTTAGAATCTCCATTGATTATGTTTTAAGTTTTACGTCTTTAAATTTTTATTTTTTAAATTTTGTGTCTTCATAAATTTCTGGGAGATATTTATTCATATTCATTTAAGAATTCCTATTTCATTAATAAAAGATTCTTTACAGTCTTTTTTTGGACATTTTTAGTGGTGGGTTTCTCAGGAGTTACCCATTATTACTAATATTACTCAGGGGCTCAGGGGTTCCTCTGTGTATGCTATTGATTAACTTGTGTTTCTGAAAGTCAGGAACTACCTTTGAAATTGCAAGCAGGGAAAACTAAACACACCTAGCCCACTCCCCCACACATACCAGCTGGTCTGCGTGGTGCCCAGACTCTTACAAGCTTCTTGTAGACCTCTCTTCTAATCACAGTGGCAATTTGAACTGAGTCAGACTGCTGCTCCACACAATCTGCTTCCATAAAAATTTTCTCTTGTCTAGTTACCATATATTTTGAGTTTTCGATCACAGAACCAAGCACATATTTTTATTCACAGTACTGTGGTTGTGGATCATGAAGGTCTAACAGGATAATGTTCCTGAAGTCAAAACAGAACCCATTATTTTACTACACTGTAAAAGAGCCTACAGCACCCTTAAAAATATGGAGTTAAATCAACTCTCTGCCTTCTGGCATCTCCTGGGAAAAGATGGTTGAAATGACTACTGGATCCTGTTGAGAATAACATGGTCTAGATTGTCCCATAAAATGGTTGCTGCTAATGCACTGAGCAGCAATCAAGTATTTTCTTCCAAGTATCTGTCAATATATATACACTGTATTGTGTACAAGTGGTTTTTCTTTAGAGTCAGACAATTTTCTGATATAAAGTCATTTTGCACCTTAAACAAAAGGACATAGTGATAGCATAGGGGACAAAGAGCAATCATGTTTGTCCAAAGGCATCTAGTGGAGCAGGGATTTTTCACCTTGCCCTCTGAGAATAAAAGAGCTTATGTCAATGGGTGTGCACCTTTGCAAAGGACCTTGTCATATTCTTCCCCATAGCATATTCTGGCTTGTATCTCACTGGCCATGGTTAGCATTTCTTTATTTTCTTGGGAAGTCTTCAATGTGTCATCACTGTCTTCCACAATTTCCTCCCCAACAGATTTTTTTTCCAGCCAACCATGGAAAGTTACATTCAGGAACAGGGTAAAGGAACATATAAAAACACAGAAGAATACTTCCTGTATTAAGTCCTTTCTTCTTCTGACTGGTTGCCTTAACTCTACTGAAACATGATGTTCTACAAGGGCCTGGTGATTTCTACCTTTTGTGCTCTTACTATGGCATTCCCCAATTTATTCATAGGTATGTGTACTCTGTATCCATTAGAATGGGAGTTGAAGAATGTGTGTGCTTATGTGGAGATGGGTGTGGGTGGGATTGACTTAGTGACAACAGCCATGCAGGAGGATCTTCAGAGGGCAAGTAGGATTAGTGGAGATGCTCCACAACTTTGTATATCTGCAGTTTATGTACCTTGGGGAAGCACAGATATAGGGGCTTCATCTCTGGATTGTTTCATGCTGCTGCTGTTCCTTCTCATGTTTGTTGCTGCCACATTCCTTCTAAATCTGGAATGGCATAAATGGGAATGGACACATTTACTGCATATAATTTGGTATTATTGCCCATTGGAACAAAGTACACTCTATTGGAAAATTTTCATGTCAATAAATATGAAGACGAACTTTCAGAAAATACTATTATTCAATGAATTAATGGTTTTACAGAATTCTGGGTTTTGTTTAAATAGTTTTAGAAAGTATTAGTAGTTGATTGAAAGTATAAGGAGATGGTTAATTTGTCTTGGTAGAAAGACATAATAGAGTTAAAATTCAGAGCAGAATATGTCTCACACCATCTATTGTAGAATGGTGATAGCTGTATAGTTTTGAAAAAAAAAGAACAGTGCATTTGCATAGATTACAAGCATGTAATTGTACATGGAACAGAAAAAAGTAGGGTGGAAATAATTTAATGATTTAAAGAAAATATCTCATTCTAGGTTGACTCTGATTTCCTGGATCTTTTGATTTAAGGATGTGTCCACAGGTTTTGATGTATACAGTGAAAAGTTGGGGATGGGAACATGCATAAATAGTTTTTAATATAAGAATAAAAAAATAGGTGATTATCCAGTTTAACTGAAAAATACTTTAAAATAATGTGTAGGATAAAGGGTTTGTTCCTTGGTAAATACCAATTATCCTCAGCTAACCATAGAAAAATATCATGATACTATAGTCTGGCTTGCTTAAACTAGGTAATCCCTGACAAAAGAATTATTGCTTTGAAGTTTTGATGAACTTATGAAGAGAAAGATGGATGGGAAATGCTTATTTAGGTATGGGTTGCAAAAGAGACATAAATAATAAAAAAATAATACTCTTGTACCTTACTTGTGTGTAATGATTTTGATGTTTTTAAAGAATATATTTTAGGGAAAACATAAGGCTTTATGAATTAACCAGTAGCCTTTGTTGTTCATCCTCTTTACAACTCTACATTTATCTGTCCATTTGTTTGTTTATCATCTATCTATCTATCTATCTATCTATCTATCTATCTATCTATCTATTTATTTATCTATCTATCTATCATATATATCTTTATTTATACATGTTTATTTGTCTATTTATTTATTTATGTACTTATTTATTTATTCATTCATTCATTCATTTAGAGGCTGGGTCTCTCTGTGTATTTTTAACCCAGGAATTTGGTGTTCTGTTCTTAAACTCATAGAAATTTGCTTTTCTTTTACTGCAAGTTCTGGTGTTACAGGTTTTTGCCATAATGCCCTCCATGTTTTTACATCTTTGCAGTGATCAGGTAGTGACAATGTCATCATTGTGTTTTATTCTTCTTCTAAGTCTTAACAACAAAGACAAACGTTGGTAGCTTGAGAAAGTGATGCTGACTTTTTATATCCCATTTCAGACCAGACCTATATCTCTATTGACAATCTTTCTATTTTTCTTCTTTTTTAACCCTGATAAATTTTCTAAATATTTGATATTATATTTGATGATATATTTAATCACCTTGAAAGAAATCAATATTTAATTCTTGCCTCTCTGTTCCCTCTTGCATCTAAGTTCCTCATTCTCTCTGCCCCCTGTGATTGCTTCCTTCTTTCCAATTGGGGTTGAGGCATTCACACTTGAGACTTTTAGTTTATTAACCTTCTCAATGTCTGTAGATTGTATCCTGATTATTATATATTTTTCTAACATCCACTTATCAGTGAGGGCATACCATAAATGTCCTTTTGTGCCTGAGTTACCTCACTGGGGATATTTTCTAGTTTTGTCCATTTGCTGAGTAGTAGTGCACATTTTTTGTATCCATTATTCTGTTGTAGGACCTCTGGCTTGTTTCTAGATTGTGGTCATCATAAATAAGTCTTCTGTAAACATAGTAGAACACATGCTACTTTAGTATGCTTGGATATCTTTGGGGTATAAGCCCAGGAATTCGATGGCTGGGTGTTTAGGTACATTTATTTCCAATTTTCTGAGGATCTGCAAGATTGATTTCCAAAGTAGTTGTATCTGTTTGCAATACTGCTAACAGTGGAGAGGTGTTCTTCATTCTTCACATCAATGCCAACATATGCTGCTGGCACTTGTGTTTTTTTATCTTAGCTATTCTGATTGGTGTAAGGTAGAATCTAAGGGTCGTATTGATTCACATTTTCTGAATGACTAAGGACTTCAAACATTTCTTTAAGTGCTTCTCAGCCATTTGTGATTCCACTGTTGTGAATTTTCTGTTTATACACCATTTTTTATTTGGTTGTTTCGATTTTGGTGGTTAGCATCTTGAGATCCTTATATATTTTAGATATTAGCCCTTTATTAGACATGGGATTAGTGAAGATTTTGCTTAAATTGTAGGTTTCCAATTTGTCCCACTGAATACGTACATTGCTTTACAGAACCTTCCCAGTTTTATGAGATACCATTTATCAATTCTTGGTCTTAGAACCTGAGCCACTAGAGTTCTGTTTATGCAATACCTATATGTCAGTGGATTTGGAGCTTTTTTAATGTTCTCTTCTATTCAAATCACTGTATATAGTTCTATGTTGAGGCCCTACATACATCTGGACTTGAGCTTTATGCAAGGTGATACATATGAATATATTTTTATTTTTACATATATATATGTAGATACAGACTGACAGACCACCATAATTTATTGAAGAAGCTTTTTTTGATTCATTGTATATTTTTGGCTACTTTGTCAAAGATCAATTATCTGTAATTGTGTGGTTTTATTTCTGGTTCTTCAATTCTAATCCATTGACCAACCTTTTTATATCTGGACCAATATCATGCAATTCTTTTAAACCACTATTGCTCTGTAGTATAGCTTTATATCAGGAAAGGTGATAACTCAGAGGTTCTTTTATTCTTAATAATTCTTGTTTTTGATAGTTTTTTTCCAAGATGAATTTGTGAATAGGTCTTTCCATTTTTTTGAAGAATTTTGTTGGAACTTTGCTGGGGATTACATTGAATATGTAGATCGATTTTGGTAGGATGACCATTTTTACTGTGTTAATTCTATCAATCCATGAGCATTGGAGATCTCTTCATTTTCTGAGTTTTTTTTTTTTTTTTTTTTTTTTTTTTTTTTTTTTCATTTTTCTTTTCTGGAAATATTGCAGTTTCTGTTATAAAGTTTTTTACATGTTTGTTTAGAGTTACCCCAAAATCTTTAATACTATTTGTAACTATTTTGAATGGTGTTGTTTCCCTAATTTCTTTTTCATCCTATTTATTATTTGTACAAAGTAAGTCTCTCATTAAGTCCTATTTGTCAATCTTTGACCTTAGAGCTTGAGCTATTGGTGTTTTGTTCAGAAAATTTTCTGCTGTGCCTATGTGTTCTAAGGTTTCCCCTACTTTCTCATCTAATAGTTTCAGTGCACCCAGTTTAATGTGGAGATCTTTGATCCACTTACACTTGAGCTTTGTACAAGGAGATAAGAAAGGGTCTATTTTCATTCTTCTGCATGCTGAGTGCCAGTTGGAACAACACCATTTGTTGAATAGGCTGTCCTTTTTCCATTGAATGTTTACAGCTCCTTTGTCAAAAATCAGGTGATCATATGCATGAGGGCTCATTTGTGGATCTTCTATTTTATTCCATTCATCCACATGCCTATTTCTGTACCAGTGCCATGCAGTTTTCAGCACAATTGCCTTGTAATATAGCTTGAGGCCAAAGATAGTGATTCCCGCAGATGTTTTCTTGTTGTTGAGGATTTATTTTGCTATTCTAGGTCTTTTGTTATTCCAAATGAAATTGCACATTGCTCTATCCAACTCAATGAAAAATTGGGTTGTAATTTTTGCATTGAATCTTTAGATTGATTTTGATAAGATGGCCATTTTAAAAGGTTGATCCTTCTAATCCATGAGCATGGGAGATCTTTCCATTTTCTGAGATATTCCTCAATTTTCTTTTTTAGAGGTTTGAACTTCTTGTCATATAGGTCTTTCACTTGCTTAGTTAGAGTCACACCAAAGTATTTCATAGTTTCTGTGACTATTGTGAAGGCTATCTTTTCCCTAATTTCTTTCTCTACATGTTTGTCCTTTGAATATAGGAAGGCTACTGATTTGTTTGAGTTAATTTTATATCCAGTCACTTTGATGAACTTGTTTATCAGCTGTAGGAGTTCTCTGGTGGAAATTGTGGGGTCCCTTAAGTACACTATTGTGTCATCTGCAAATAGTGATGTTTTTACTTCTTCTGTTCCAATTTGTATCCCTTTGATTTCCTTTTTTGTCTAATTGTTCCGGCCATGAATTCCAGTACTATGTTGAATAGGTTGGGGGAGAGTGGGCAGCTTTGTCGAGTCCCTGATTTTAGTGGGATTGCTTCAAGTTTCCCACTGTTAAGTTTGATGTTGGCTGTTGGTTTGCTGTATATTGCTTTTATTATGTTTGGGTATGGGCCTTGGATTCCTGTTCTTCCCTAGCTTTTAACATGAAGGGTTGTTGAATTTTTCAAAATGCTTTCTAAGCATCTAGTAAGATATTAATGCACACTATCAAACCTTAAATAAACAAGTACTGACAAAAATGTATTCATATAATATTATGCAAATATACTTAAAATCTGTACATTTATCTTCCTTTTTAAAAATAAAGTTGTTCAATTAAAAAAAGAAAAAAAGAAATGTTTTCCTTGTGTCTTATAAGTATAGGTAGGCTCTGTGATCATTTTTATTAATTCCAGGAAGTCTTTAATTTATTTCTTTGAAAATAAATAACTAATTATCTTCAGGTCTTTGGGAGAGGTCCACCTTGTTACTCATTCTTTCAGGGATTTAATGAATTGTTATAAGATATTGTACACCTTAATCCAATTACTTCTTAAGACTCAGAAATCCTTAATAAAACAGCTTGCACACATTTATAGTTATTATAGTGTTATGAAGCACAACTGGCAACCTTTGTGATATTTATGCTTTCTTATTTTGCTTTGTTAGTCTTCTTCTATCTTTGGTATCACTTTATGTGATCCATGAAAGTTTCCAAACCTTCTTGTTTGTATTTCAGAGAACACATTTTTACAGGAATATTCATAAGCAATATTTTGTATCTTTAATATGTCAAGAATGACAGGGTGTTTATGTGGGAGTTAGCAGTTACCAGGAAAGTTCTGATAGAAAGAATTGTGTAACTACATCAGGAAAAGAAAAAAAGAAGAAACTCTTGCATCAATGTGTTAATAACTTCTGGTCTTACTCATGCAAATTCTACAGAATGTAACAAGTACTCAGTCTCAGAGTCCTCAGCTGCTGATGATAATGAACTAGATAACTCACAACATGTACAACTACCAAAGGGGGTTCAAGAGCAACAATTCACACTCTTTGAAATTCTAGAAGAACCACCCGAGAAAGGTCAGCAGCAAGACTCCACTCCTGAAAAACTGAAAGCATATCATCCATCTACAGACAGGAAAAGAAGATCTGCTCATAATTTCCTTAAAAGACAAGTGGATAATATGTTAAATGTGTCGGACCCGGTTTTTTACAGATGGCATATATTTATTCATCTAATTTTCCAGACACACATTCGAGGAATAAATATGAATGGCAAAAGTAAGTTTAAATTTATTGAAGCCCTTTCTCTCTGTATTTTTTAAACTGTGGTGTGAAAAATAGTTAACTAGATGTATAAGAAAATAACATTTTCCCTAGGCCCATTTCAAATTTTTACATTCAGATAGTAAAATGTGATATATCTGTGATTGTATAAGTCAAAGTTGGTCAAGGTCTCCAAGGCATTTTTGCTTTGTAGCAACATAGCTCCACATCTTATTGTTTGTTTTCAATATTACCATTGAGTTGGGTTGGTTTATAGAAGTTTAACAGTAACTTTCTTTTGGTCTTTTGCTTTCTATGTTCAACCTCACTGACATCTCATCTCAAGAATGTACTCATCCCAACTCAAAGCTAGTATGCTCAGGTCCACTGACTCTAAGTGATACCTTAGAGATACCTGCTTATAATTTGTGTATGTTCAAATTTCTCTAAATCTACCTTCCTATGAGGATAAAAGGCTGAATTCCATGGCTATGTATTATCTCAAGTGCCCATTCTTGGTTTTGAATGGCACTATTTTAATTATTCATGAATCATTTTATAATCATTAATTTGTTTATGTGTGGATTTAGATAACATAAACCAGTTTTACATAAATAATATTTTATGTAGATTTTAAGGTATTTATTGCAAAAATACATTTGCTTGAGAAGTACATTCTCTCATATAAGTATATGAATTTCCAAATAGCATGCTTATTTTTTATTTTTATTTTTTTTGCCATTGATGTATTAAAATTTTTCTCTATGTTAACATTGAATATTACCCCTTTGCCTGCTCTGCCATGGTCTTCTTACCCCATGTTTTGTTAATAGACATTTAAGCTTGGTTCAGTTTTTCACTCAGTCAAGGTCCAATGCAAGGAACACATTTGGATATATTAATTGTAACATTTTAAAATCTGAACTAAAGAATAAACAAGATGAGATCCGTCATTCATTTGTATCTTGTAAGAAATAGATTAGCTTCATTATCTTCACTGTGTCTGACAAGATTAAACCTAGGAAAATGAGAAACTAATGGGGGAGAAGTCAGAAGAGGCCATTTGTTCCTGCTTCTGTCATATTAGTAGTACCAGTATCTTTCTAGGAAACTCCAGCATATTCCAAGTTTTTCAGGAACTTTTCTTCTTTCTATTCTGTTTCAGAAAATGCCAGGCTCTCTGGCTCCATGCCACCTGTTGCACCTCCTCCTGTATCCTTCTCCTCCCCCGTCAATACCATAGCCGCCATGGGAGTACACAGGGAGAACATCTTTCTTGAAAAAGGGCACATCTTCAGGAAGCGCGAGCAGATCTTCCTGGCGTACGACACGTGGAGGATTAAAGATGGAAAGAAATTTGGCTCTTCTCTGGACAGAAATAAGCCTTTTCAATTTACACAAGGCAAGCAGGAAGTGATCCGAGATAGTGTAGAAGGGGTAGCCCAGATGAGTGTGGTTGAGAAAGCCAAACGGATTATGTCTCCAGACTATGCCTATGGGTCTGCCGGGCACCCAGGTGTCATCCCACCACATGCTACTCTTGTATTTGATGTGGATCTTTTAATACTGAAATGACAGAAGTGGCCTCCTCCATTAGCTCTGCACATGTATCTCCCATGGAGGAATCTGGAACCTCCAGATGGGCACAGATAAATCCATGGGGAGCTTTTCCTGACGCCCCACCCCTCTTTGTATAAACACCTACCTAACTGAATGTGTTCTCTCACTTGTTGCTTTGCTTCGGACACCTCCATATCCTTTTCCCCTTTCTGTATGTATTTGACCTAAGACATATGCCATAAACCTCAGGTTACTTTGTTTTTGGGTGAAGACTTACTTTTTTATGTCTTTCAGATCTAAGTTTCCAAAAAAGTATATTGTCAGGTGTGAACAGCACAAGAGATGAGTTAAGTTTAGAAAAGGAATTGGTGTTGGGGTTGAGATTTGCAAAATTTTTAATTTTATTTTAAATTTTGGATGAAAAATTTACATATTCTATATTAAGACAGTCTGCTGTTATGCTGCAAAACCATGGCAGATTCGAGATGCTATTGAGGGATGGATTTTTCTCTACTGAGGGAGGTCCTGTTAAACTGAAAGCCCTACCCAAACTGAAATGGGATAGGAGGAAAAGAGCCTTTGCTTCTGAAAGTCCTCCCATCTTCTAAAACTGGCTGCCTTTTAAATAAGGTCCCTTCGGTGCTGTGTTGGACACTACAACATCTGTCCCTTGGGTAACAGGGACCTCTGAAGTGTTTTTTGGGACCTGCCCTTACTGATGTTTTTCATCCTATATATATATTTTTTCCTAATGGATTTTCTGGACTTTTGTAATCATGTAACTACTTAAGCTCCACTTCCTGAATTTTAAGAACTTAGGTGTAAAGTTTTAATTGAAGGTGCTGTTTGTAGACTTACCACACAATGGATGCCCAGCAACCACAAAAATCCTTGAGTGTTCTCTAAGAAAAGGATGCTGGTCCTCACAGCTTCAGCATCTCCTGGGTTTTGATGTTTGGCTCTCTCTGGTGATCTTGGCTTCCTGGCTTTTCTTCCTTCAGTTCCTTCTTATCCTCTGCTGTCCTACGTTGTGATTTGGTGAGAGAAACCTTTTGTCCACCTGCTGTCTGCACTTCATACATAGTTCAAGCTTTGTTATTACAATAAAAGTGCTTTATGCTGGTTTTTCTTAAAAAATGAATGAAAGAAAGAAAGGAGGAAAGGAAGAAAAGAAGGAAGAAAGAAATTGCCTGGTATATTGTATTTCTGAAATGTATGCTAATTAGCCAGTATTGATTGTCTAAATGATTCCAATAAAATATTTAGCAGACAATTTCTGACTATTATTTGTCTTTATTAGAATGGGAGGGACATAAACTTGAGAGGTGTGGCCCCAACATACAAACATCTAGAAAAATGCAGAGTGAGAACTAAAAAAGACTTCTATCTTCTTTGTCCACATACAGCTAGTAAATGAAAACATCATATGCCCGCAAGCCCCATGCTTCTTCCTTGGAGTCTGTATCTTAAATTCATGCTTTAAAAATGATTTTCCTCTCTCTCACTGGAACTTTTTTTAGGCTAAAGAAACCAGGAAGTTGCAATTTGAGACATTGAAATCCTGAGGAAATCTTAATATTTCCACATTGATCAGCCTCTTTTGAATACTTTTAGATTGCATTTTTGTTCATTTTATTACATATAAAATGAATGTACAGCACTTTCATAATATTTTCAAAAGTCTAGGCAGTATTCAATTATCCAACTGATTGATACAAAATAAATGTGTTATTTTAAAATTAGATTTATAAATCTGAATCCAAATAAATTACTGCAGAATAATATATTTTATTTTCTAGTACTTTATTTCTGTATGTTTTTGTTGAAGTAAATATTAAATAGATTAGTTAACCTTTTATTTTCCCCCTTGTCTTACTTTGTGGACGCCTCTCCAGTGTGGAGCAGACCAGACCACACAGACTCTTTCACACATTCCGAAAGGCACCCACTTCATGTGGTTTTCTTCCAGAGTGATTCACTCTGTTTACTCTGTTGCTTCTATCCATGGTGGTTATGACTGCCCTGGTGTGTTCCTTTCCTCCACCACCTGGTACAAATATGACTCCAAAGCCTGGTAGCTTATCAAACAGTTTTATATGTCAAATTCTCAATCCACAAACCCTCTACACAATAAACTTATAACCACTGAAAGAACAACATCATCAACCAACCAACCCTTCCCCCCAGAGGTCACTGAATCTAAACCACCGACCAATGAGCACACATGGAGAGACCCATGACTCCAGTTCCTTATGTAGTAGAGGACAGCATTGAGATCAATGCAGAAGAGGCCTTTCATCCAGTGAAGGTGCATTTTCCCAGGGTAGGTGTCTTAAGGTTTCTATTCCTGCACAAACATCATGACCGAGAAACAAGTTGGGGAGGAAAGGGTTTATTCAGCTTATACTTCCATATTGCTGTTCATCATCAGAGGAAGTCAGGACTGGAACTCAAGCAGGTCAGGGAGCAGGAGCTGATGCAAAGGCCATGAAGGGATTTCACTAACTGACTTGCTCCCCTGGGTTACTCAGCCTGCATAGAACCCAGCTCTACCAACCCAGGGATGGCACCACCCACAGTGGGCTGGGCCCTCCACCCTTGATCACTAGTTTAGAAAATGCCTTACAGCTCTATTTCATGGGGGAATTTTTTCAATTGAGGCTCCTTTATCTGTGATAGCTCCAGTTTGTGTCAAGTTGACACAAAACCAGCCAGTACAATTGACCCCTTGTCAACTTGACATGCAAACAAATCAATATTAAGCTTTAACCCTTACTTTCTTGATCATTCCCAAGATCTAGATAACCTTAAGAGTCTCACACTTTTTACCAATTCTTACTTTTTAAAATTGCAATTCCTTTAAAATATTCAGCCTCTTTTAAAAATCAAGGTCCTTCTACAATTCAGAGTCTCTAAACTGTGGGCTCCACTTCTTCCTTCAAGAAGGATAGATATCAGAGCACAGTCACAATCAAAGCAAAATTAAACTCTAACAACCCAGTGTCTGAGTATCCACTTCTGGGCTCCTCCAAGGGCTTGGGTCACATCTCCAGCTCTGCCCTTTGTAGCACACACCTTCTCTTCTAGGCTCCAGCTGCCGGTTCTCTACTGCATCTCATGGTACTGGCATTACCAAAACACTACTGTCCATCCTGGGTCACTAATTGTGACTGAGGATGCATTTTCACCAATGGCCTTTCATGGCCTCTCACAGTGCCAAGCCTCAGCTGCTCTCCATGACCCGTTCATTCTTTCAAAACCAGTATCACCTGGGTGACTCTTACCCATTACAAAGTCCAGTCACAGCAAGAGGTATAATCTTGGGTATCTCTGGAACACAACCTCTTTGTGCTCTCAGAAAACAGTTCCCAGAAGACTTCACCTCAATGATGCTGGTCTTTTCTTAATCACCACTAATTTCCTAGCTCCAGCTGACCAGCACCAACAGTCCTAGCAATGCAAAGGTTTTGCTTTAGTAGTTCTGGTATCTTGTTAATCACAGCTGATCTCCAGCCCCAGCTAACTAGAACCACAGAATATTCACAACCAAATCAACAACAGCTCTGATCAAAGAACCTTTAATCTTCCCTCTGAAATTTCACAAGCCAGGTGTACATCTTCTGCACTTTTCACATTATCTTCCAAACTCCTACTGAATATGCCACAGAGCTTTTAATATGACAATGACTCTTCTAGCTCAAAGTTCCAAAGTCCTTCCACAATCCTCCCCAATACATGGTCAGGTTGTCACAGGAATACCCCACTTCTGGTACCAACTTCTAACTTAGTTAGGGTTTTATTGCTGTGAACAGACACCATGACCAAGGCAAGTAATAAACAAAAACATCTAATTGAGGCTGGCTTACAGGTTCAGAGGTTTGTCCAGTATCAAGGCAGAAGCATGGCAGCATCCAGGTAGGCATGGTGCAGGAGGAGCTGAGAGTTATACATCTTCATCTAAAGGAATCCAGGAACAGAATGAGCATCCTCAGGCAGCTAGGAGGAGTGTCTCCAAGACCGTCCCCAGTGTGACACACCTTCTCCAATAAGACCACACCTTCTACTCCCTGGGCTAAGATTATGCAAACCATCACAGAAGGGAATGCTAAAGCAGTTAGGTTGAGATGGTTGATAAGAGATGGAGTACCTATTAGAAGCAATGGGAGGGGAGGGGTATGGGAGTAGGGTGAAAGGGGATAACATTTAAAATGTAAATATAGAGACTATCCAGTAAAACAAGCAAACAAACAAAAAGAAAAGATGGCAAAATAACTAGTGCCTAGTCTGAGTTGTATGTGGCCATTCCAACCAGCAAATAAATTCTAAGCCTAAAAAAAAAAAAAAAAAAAAAATGACCAGAGTTTGCCTTAATTATCCTACTTTTATTTATTTATATGTTGTCTTTTAAATGATTATTAATTCATTATTTTATTGATTTACCAAAGATTTCCCCCTTCCAGTTTTCCCATGCCAGAGTACCCCCACCCCTTTTTGACAGAAAAAATGGTTCACCTCTCCACCTGCATACCCTCTTTTTGGAGCATGGTGTCTCTACAGAATTAAGCAATTCTCTGCCACTGAAGCCAGACAGTGCAGACCCTAGGCTACATAAGTATGTGGGGCCTCAAAGCAACCCAAGCATACTTTTTGATTGGTAGCTTAGTTTCTGGGAACTCCCAGCAGCACAGCTTATTTGACATTATTAGTCTTATTACGGGGTTGCCAGCCCTTCAGTTTCTTTAATTCTTTCCCTCAGTCCAATGCTTGGCTCTGAGTATCTGCATCTGCCTAAGTTAGTTGTTTGTAGAGCATCTCAGGGGACAAGCATACTTGCCTTCTGTGTTCACTCTTTTCTCTGTTTTTGTCTCTGCATTTCTTTTAGACAGAAATAATTTTGTAATTATTTCTGTGAAACAGAAAATTTTGTAGCTGTATTTATGTGCCCATTTGTCTACAAATGGAAGTTTCTGGTTTCTTTGATGATTAAGTTGTACCATGTGACATTTTAGAAAAGCTGTTTTTTTTTTATGAGAGAATTTTTTTTTTCTGAAGCAGTCACATGGAAGGACATTTTGGTAAAATCAGGTGCATGGTGTTATTCTGGAGGCCGACTAGGAAAAAAAGGAGGTGATGTTTTCCTAGAGAGAACATACAATGTTTGGAAAGATACAAATATATTCCAATGAACAGTGAATAATCATAGATGGTTTCGGTGCTCCTTACCATTTCTTTGTTGCTCATTGTTTGTCATGACTTCATAGAAATGCACCCAAATTTTCTGTTATCATTTTTGCAGATTCTTTTTGTTTGTTTGTTTGAGCACAGAAAGGAGTTTATTCAGGGCATGGTGAAGGAAATTAAGCGGGTAATTCAGGAAGAAAGAGAGGAGAGTAGAGAAGTAGAAGAGTAGATCCTGGCCATGAGCACATGAAGAGAGAGAGAGGAGGGAGGGAATGGGAAGAGGAGGGTTAAGGGTGGAGAGAGAGAGAGAGAGAGAGAGAGAGAGAGAGAGAGAGAGAGAGAGAGAGAGAGAGAGAGAGAGAGAGATAGAGAAAAAGAGACAAAGAGACAGAGAGACAGAGAGAGAAAGAGACAGAGACTTCCCTAGATTTAAAATATTGTAGGAAATAAAAAACATTTTGCTATGTTAATAAAAATGAAATAATATAATCTGCATGTCAAATAAAATCTTGAACAAACATATATAAGAAATACTTGAAAATGAAGATTATGAAAAGTAAGAATCAAAAGTAATGCAGAAAAGAACTAATCTTCATTACATGTACTGGTGAATAAGACCTTAAGAATTAACGTGCTTGTAGAATACTCTAGATGCATAAATGATCCAATTTCCTTTTTTTTTTTTAATTTCAAAATAACATTCATCTTTCTAAATAATTTGTCATTGATTTTTCTTTGTGTGTGAGTGTGTGTGTGCCTACAACATCTAAGATATTTCTTTTCTTCCCTCCCTACCTACCCCCCTTCTCTCTCTCTCTCTCTCTCTCTCTCTCTCTCTCTCTCTCTCTCTCTCTCTCTCTCCCTCTCTCTGTGTGTGTGTGTGTGTGTGTATGTGTGTTATCTGAGGAGCACATTGAGCTTTTAATCAGTGATACGTTTTATTTTACTAATTAGGCTGACAATATATTTATGTATTTATTTACACATATATATTTATATTTTAAAGATTAATTTACTTATTTTATGTATATGTAATTATTGTTGCTTTCTTCATTCACACCAGAAGATGTCATCAGACTCCATTACAGGTGTTTTTGAGACACCATGTGGTCTCTGGGAATTGATTTCAGAACCAATAGAAGAGCAACCAGTGCTCTTAAAACCTGAACCATCTATCTAACCCCATTTGTGGGTTTGTGTGTGTGTGGTATGTGGTTTAGCTTGTATATTACTAGCTTGATTATTTTCTCTGATATGATTGACTTATTGTTGATGATTCATCTATTGTTAATCAACCATACATAATGATAATCAAACCCTTTGTGTATTTACATACAAAAATCCCCTTTTCTTTCTTTCTTTCTTTTTTTTTTTTTTTTGAGACTAGACCTTAGATTTATTGTATTTGCTTAGTATTTCAAGGGTTTCTGCTATCATGGGAATGTATAATTCTGTTTATGTTATTTCTCAGTTGTAATTGTTTTTATATATACAATTTGTAATTGTTTTCATATATACATTTTGTCAGAACAGGGATGCAGGAGGAAGTGGGTGGGTGCCTGGAGGAGCACCCTCATAAAAACAGGGGGGAAGGGGGTAGCATAGCAAGGTTCTGGAGGGAAAACTGGGAAAGAGGATAATACTTGAAATGTACATAAAGGAAATAATAAAAATTAATTTAAATCAACAATCCATATAGTTGCCCATAAGAAATGCTTGTTCTTTTTTTGAAGAATAATTATTAATTTCGCTACTGAGACAGTTGCAAAATATAACCCAAATTACTCTAATTTCTGTCCTTTACTTTTACCTTCAAGTCTGCATGATGAAAATCAGCTGAAAGATTCATATGTAAATGTTTAATTTTATTAATTATCATTTTAATGGCAAATATCTTTTTTCTCTTTTACAACTTTATTTAAAAAAGGATACATATACAGATTTTAAAGGCATATTGGTATAACACTATATGAATATTTTTGTCTGTACTTAATTCCTTTAGAGTTTTGATAATATGGATTGAAATCCCACTAGTTACCATAAGCATAAAGTACATGTAGGAAAGAACGTAACATGAAAACAGTTTTTTTTTTTTGGTGAGTATAGATTAAGCATAATGATTTTGATACCAAAAATTGCCACAAGGCTATATTCTTAGCTTTTAAATTATTAATGATTTAAGGTGCAGGTGTACCACACTCTGAAAGGGTGCTATGCATTTATTCTTTTCCTAAGAAGGACTGAGGCTTTCACTTTTTGGCCTTTGTTTTTCTTGAGCTTCATATGGCCTGCAAGTTATTTCTGGGGTTGGTATCCAATTATCAGTGTCTGCATATTATGTCTTTTCTTTTCTGACTGGGTTATCTCACTCCGGGTGAAATTCTCTAGATGCATCCATTTTCTTAAGAGTTTCATGAAGTCATTGTTCCTGATAGCTGAGTAGTACTCCATTGTGTAAATATATCATAATTTTTGTATCCATTCATCTACTGAAGGACATCTGGGTTCTTTTCAGATTCTGGCTATTATAAATAGGGCTACTATGAACATTGTGGTGCATGTGTCCTTACAGTATTTTGAAGCATCTCTGGGGTATATGCACAAGCTGTAAACATACAATGGAAAAAGGACAGCCTCTTCAAAAAATGTTTTTTGTTTAACTGGCACTCAGCAGGCATATATCTTTAACTGTCACTTGATTTTCTGTAAACATTAACAAACATGTATTATATAAGGATATAATAAAAAGGTTTTTAAATTTTGTACCTAATTTTCAAATTTATAATCAACATATCTGTTCTCATGAGTGAGTTTACATTTTTAAAATAATTTTATTGGGCATTCTATGTATTTACTTGTCAAATGTTATCCCCCTTTTCCCCTCCTATCACCTCTTCCTCTTCCTCTTGCTTCCATGAAGATGCTCTCACTCCAAACCACCCACTCCCACCTCAGTGCCTTGGCATTCCCCTACACTGGAAAATCAAGTCTTCAGTTGGTGAAATGACTCTTCTCCCATTGATATCAGACAATGCCATTCTCTGCTACACATGCAACCGGAGCCATGAGTCTCTACATGTGTAATCACTAGTTGGTGTTTTTGTCTTTGGGAACTTTGGGGGGAGGTTGTTGGTTGGTTGAAAATGTTATTTCCATAAGACTGCAAACCTGTTTAGCTCCTTCAGCCCTTTCAATATCTCCTGCCCTGGGGTACCCATGCGCAGCACTGTGTTTAACTGCAAGCATCTTCATCTGTATTAGTATAACTCTGGCAGAGCCTCTGAAGAGGCATCCATATGAGGCTCCTGCTAGTAAGCACATCTTGGCACCAGCAATAGTGACTGAGTTTGGGGGCTGCATATAGGATGGACCACTAGGTGAAGCAGTCTTTGGAGGATTTATTCTTCAGTCCCTGATTCTCTATTTGACCCTGCATTTCCTCCCAAGAGTATTATGTTCTTCATTCTAAGAAGGAGTGATGCATCAACATTTTGGCCTTCCTTGTTTTTGAGTTTCAAAAGGACTGTTAATTATTTTGGGGCGTATTCTGAGCTTTTGGGCTTGTGTCTGCTTAGCAGAGAGTGCATATTTTATGCGTTCATTTGTGACTGAGTTACCTAACTCAGGATAACATTATCTATTTTCTTTCACATATATCAGAATTTCATGAAGTCATTGTTTTTAATGGAGGGTAGTACTCCATTGTGTAAATGTACCACAATTTCTGTATTTATTCCTCTGTGGAAAGAAGTCTGGGTTCTTTCTAGCTTCTAGCTGTTATAAATAAGGCTGTTATGAATGTAGTGGACCATGTGTCCTTGATTATTTTAACGACTTTATTTTTAAAAACAGATAAAAAATTAAAGCATTTTTGCATAAAACTATATGAATATATATTTGATGGTACTTGATTTTTTTAAAGGTTTGATAGCATGAATTGAAATCTTACTAGTTTCAATGACCATAAAGTACATATAAAGCAAAACATAACATGGAAGTAGTCAAAGTTTTTTTTTACTGTGTAAAGATTAAACATAAAGATTTTTTAAATACTAAGGATTGCCACATGGCTACATGCAAAGCTCTTGAATTATTAATGATTTAATGTTTAGGTGTACCACACTCTGAGCTGGTGATAAACAATTTTATTTCCTGGAGTACTGAGGCTTCTTCTTATTGGCTTTCCTTCCTTCCTTCCATCCTTCCTTTCTTCCTTCCTTCCTTCTTTCCTTCCTTTCTCTCTCTCTTTCCCTCCCTCCCTCCCTTCTTCCCCCCCCTTCCTCTCTCTATTCCTTCCTTCCTTAGTCTCTTCCTTTCTTTCTTTTTTCTTTTTTTGAACTTCATATAAGCTGTGAGATGTTTTTTGGGTATTAAGAGCTTTCTGGGGCTACTATTCAATTATTGGTAACTGCATATTATGTCTGGTTTTTGTTACTGAGATACCTCACTTAGGATGATATCCTATAGATCCATCCATTTGCCTAAGAACTTTGCAAAGTCATTATTTTTAATATCTGGTAGTAATAAATTGTGTAAATGTACCACAATTTCTGTATCCATTCATCTACAGAAAGACATCTGGGTTCTATCCAGCTTGTGGCTAATATAAATAAAGATGCTATGAACATGGTAGAGCATGTATCATTATATGTTGGAGCATCTTTGGGATATATGCCCAAAGTGGAATAACTGAGTTTTAAGAGAGTACTATGTCCAATTTTCTGAGGAGCGGCCAGACTGATTTCCAGAGTGGTTGTACCAGCTTACAACTCCACGAACAGTGAAAGATTTTCCTCTTTCTTGGCATCCTCTCCAGCATCTGCTGTGATCTGAGTTTTTGATCTTAGCCGTTCTGACTGGTGTGAGGTGGTATCTCAGGGTTGTTTTGATTTGCATTTCCCTGATGATTATGGATGTCGAGCACTTCCTTATATGCTTTTCAGCCATTCAATAATTCTCAATAAAGAATTTTTTGTTTAGCTCTGTACCCCATTTTTAAATAGGATTGTTTGTTTCTCTAGAGTCTAACATCTTGAGTATTTTATATATATTGGATATTAGACCTCCATCAGATGTGGGGTTGGTAAAGATCCTTTCTCAATATGTTGGCTGCCTTTTAATTTTCTTGACAGTGTCCTTAGTCTTACAGAAACATTGCTATTTCATTAAGCCCTATTTTATCAGTTATTGGTCTTAGAACATAAACCTTTGGTGTTGTGTTCAGGAAATTTTTCCCTCTGCTCTTGTGTTCTAAGCTCTTTCCCACTTTCTCTTCTTAGGGTTTCAGTGTACCTGGTTTTATGTGGAGATCTTTGATCTACTTGCACTTTAGCTTTATACAAGGAAATAACAAAGGAACTATTTTCATTCTTCTGCATGCTGAGTGCCAGTTGGATCAACACCATTTGTTAAAGAGGCTGTTCTTTTTCCATTGAATGTTTCAGCTCCTTGTCAATGATTAAGTGACCATATATGTGCGAGTTAATTTCTTCTATTTTATTCCATTGATATACCTGCCTATCTGTAGGAATAACGTGGTTTTTCACACTATTTCTTGGAAATAAAGCTTGAGGCCAGGGATGGTGATTCCTGGAGAAGTTTTCTTGTTGTTGAGAATAGATTTTGCTATTCTAGGTTTTTTGTTATTCCACATGAATTTGCAAATTGCTTTGTCCAGTTCTATGAGGTACTAAGCTGGAATATTGATGGAAATTACATTGAATCTGTAGATTACTTTTGGTAAGATGGCCATTATTACATTGTTGATCCTGCCATCCATGAGCACTGGAGATCATTTCAACTTCTGAGATTCTTCAATTTCCTTCTTCAGATATTTGAAGTTCTTGTCATATATATCCTTCACTTGCTTAGTTAGGGATATGTCAAGGTATTTCATATTGTTTGTGACTAATGTGAAGGGTATCCTTTCCCTAATTTCTTTCTCAGAATGGTTGTTCTTTCAGTAGAGGAAGGCTACTGATTTGTTTGAGATAATTTTATATGTAGCCATAAGCAGAAGTTGTTTTTCAGCTGTAAAATTTCTCTGTTGTAACTTTTAGGGTCCCTTATGTATACCATAATGTCATTGGAAAATAGTTGTTTTCTGACTTCTTACTTTCTGATGTGAATCCCTTTGATTTCTTTTTGCTGTCTAATTGCCCTGGCTCGGACATCCTGTACTAGGTATGTGCGTGGGGTGGAGTGGACAGGTTTGCCTAGTTTCTGATTTTAGTGGAATTGCTTTAATTTTCTCATGTTTAGCTTGCTGTTTCCTCTTGTTTTGCTACATATTACTTTTCCTATGTTTAGTTATGTGCCTTGGATACCTTCTCTTTCAGTACTTTTAACAAGAAGGGGTGTTGAATTTTGTTACATGCTTTTTTAGCATCTAGTGTTTTTTTTTCTTTCTTTAGTTTGTTTGTGTGGTGGACTACATTGGTGGATTTCTATATATTAAACCATCCCTACAGCCCAGGGATGAAGAGTTCTTGACCATGGTGAATGATCATTTTGATGTGTTCTTGGTTTCAGTTTGCAAAATTTTATTGAGCATTTTTGCATCAACAATCATAACCTAAACTGGTCTCAAGTGCTCTCTTTGTTAGGTGCTTGCTTGGTTTATGTATAAGTGTACTTGTGGCTTTGAAGAATGAATTGGGTAACATTCCTATAGTTTCTATTTTGTGGAATAATTTGGAGAGTGTTGTATTAAGTCTTCTATAAAGTTCTGATAGAATTATGCACAAAACTCATTTTCCCTGGGCTTTTCTTGGATGGGAGACTTTAGATAGCTGCTATCTTTTTTAGGAACTAGAGAACTGTTTAGATAGTTTGTCTGATCCTGATTCAACTTTTGCACCTGGAATCTCTCTTGAAAATCGTCCATTTCATCCATATTTTTAGTTTTGTTGAGTATAAGCTTTTATAGTAACATCTGTTAATTTTTTGAATTTTCTCAGTTTCTGTTGTTATGTCTCCTTTTTTTCATTTTATGAATTTGTAAATTTGAATACTATCTCTCTGCCCTCTACTTAGTCTGGCTAAGGGTTTAACTGTCTTGTTTATTTTCTCATATCTCTTAATTTTGTTGGTTTTTTGTATAGTTCTTTTTGTTTCTACTTACTTGATTTCATCTCTGAGTGCGACTATTTCAAGGCATCTACTCCTTTTGAGAATGTTTGCTTCTTTTTGTTCTAAGGCTTTCAGTTCTGATTAATCTGAGAATGTATGCTTGCTCCATTTTCATTTTGGAAGCACTCAAGGTATGAATTTTTCTCTCAGCACTGCTTTCATTGTGCCCCATAAATTTTGTATTTTTTGCCTTCATTTTTATTAAATTATAAAAAAAATCATTAATATTTTTGTACTAAGTTATTACTGAGCAGAACATTTTTCAGCATCCATGAGCACACAGAATTTTTGTTGTTTTTGTTGATGTTGAAGACTAGATTTAGTTCATGGTTATCATATAGGATGTGTGAGACTATTTCTATTTTTGAAATTAAATCATTGTTTTGTGACTCATTATACATTCGTTTTTGGGAAAGGTACTGTGAGATGCTCAGTGAAAGATATATTCTTTTCTTTTAGTATGGAGTGCTATATAGATGTCAGTTAAATCCACTTAGCTCATAATTTTTGTTAGTTTCACTGTGTCTATGTTCAGTTTCTGCCTCTATGATCTGTCCATTGATGAAAGTGGGATGTTGATGTCTCCAAATTTTATTGTGTGCAGTGCAATATATGCTTTGAATTTTTATAAAATTTCATTTATGGATGTATGATTCTTGCATTTGGAGCATAAATGTTCACAATTGAAAGTTTCTTCTTGATAAATTTTTTCTTTGATGGGTATGATGTGTACTTTCTTATAATTTTTGATAACTTTTGGTTGAAAATCTATTTTATTTTATATTAGAATGGCTACTTCCATTTGTTTCCTTTGACCCTTTTTTTGGGAAAAAAATCCCAGCCTTTTACCTTGATGTAATATCTGCCTTTGTCACTAGAATGTTTTTAATGCAAACAGCAAATCTCTGAGTCCTGTTTACATATTCAGTCTGTTAGTCTGTTTCTTTTTTTGGGAAGTTGAGTCTACAGATATTAAGAGATATTAAGGCATAATAATTTTGTCTCCTGTTATTTTTGTTGTTAGTGGTAGGGTTATGTTTGTCTGGCTATCTTATTTTGGGTTTGTTGTATTAAGATCACTTTCTAGCTTTACCTAGTATATAGTTTACCTCTTTTTGGTGGAGTTTTTCATCTATTATCTTTTGTATGGTTGTAGTTCTTGACAAATATTGTGAAAGTTTGATTTCTTTTGGAATAACTTGATTTCTCCATCTATGGCAAGTGAGAGTTCTGCTGGATGTAGTAACCTGGGCTGAAACTTGTGTTCTCTTAGATTCTGTATGATATCAGTCCAGGATTTTCTAGCTTTCATAGTCTCTGTTGAAAAGTCTATTTAGAAGATAGATCCGCCTTTATATGTTAGTTGGAAATTTTCTTTTACTGATTTTAATATTCTTTCTTTGTTTTGTACATTTGGTGTTCTTAATATTATTGTGACAACAGAAATTTCTTTTATTGTCCAGTCTATTTGGAGTTTTGTAGGCTTTTTTTACGTTCATGGACCTCTCTATTTTTAGGTTAGAAAAGTTTTTATATAATTTTATTGAAGATAATTACTGGGTTTTTAAGTTGGGAACCTTTTCTATCTTTTATAACTATTATCTTTAGGTATGGTATTCTCATTGTGTCCTGGATTTTTTGGATGGTTTGGATTCAGGACGTTTCATTTTTTGCATATTCTTTGACTACTGTTTTGATGTTTTCTATCGTATCTTCTGCACCTGAGATTCTTTCTTCTGTCTCTTGTATTCTTCTGCTGATGCTTACATTTATGACTCCTGACCTCTTTCCTTGGTATTCTATCTCAAGGATTATGTTTTGTTTGTTTGTTTGTTTGTTATTTCTTTATTGTTTCTACTTCTATTTTTTGGTATGTATGGTTTTGTTCAAATCCTTCACCACTTTGTGTTTTTCTATAGCTCTTTAAATGTTATTTTTGTGTTTTCTCTTTAAGAATGTTAATTGTTTACCTTTGTTCTCCTGAATTTCTTTAAGAGAATTATTTGTATTCATCTTAAATTCCTTCACTAACATCATGAATTATGTTTTTTTGAGTTCAAATCTTGTTTACTATGGTGGGAGAGCTGGGTTCTGATGTTGCCAGGTTGCTTAATTTCTGTTACTTAGGTTCTTTTTTGGCCTTGCCCCTTGCCATCTTGTTATCTGTGAAGTTAGTTTGTCTTGTTGTCTCTGACTAGAACTTGTTCCTCCTGAGTATCCAGTCCTAGGCAGTCCTGTGACCCTGTGCCTTTAAGTTTCTGGCAGGTTTCTTTTTGGACAGTCAGTGAAGAGAAAGTCAGGTCTCACCTGTTGTTTTAGAATTGAGAGTGCTTTTGGTTATTCAGCTCCCTGTGGGCAGGTTGTGTGTCCTGATGGCAGTGGGACCACCCTAGCTCTGAGCTAAGATGGACTTAATTAATCACAATACCTTCAAACATTTTTAAAATTAAATATATATTATGGCAACTTTAATGTTATTATAAATATATATGTATATATGATTTATCAAGTCAGTTACATGACAATTATATGATGTAAAATTGCACCAATATATAACACACTATCCAACTGATCAACTATCATATACTGCTATTTTAATTTTACATTACATAAATTCTGTCTTCATGGAAGCTGAAAAATGATTTTCTCTTAACATAATTTTCAGGCATATAATCTTACAAACTCAAAGATGTATTGTAAAAATTAACCAAATTTATGAGTTGAATGTAAGAGAAGTGTGTGAAATTCTATTTGTTGTACTTGTTCTTGGGAAGTTTACTTTTTATTTCAAGTGTGTTTATGAAAACTTTGGTTTGAGGGAGACTTAATAATATTGTCAACCCTGAGGTTACTAAAAATTATGGATATCCTGAGAATTTACAGATATAAAAACCCAAAGGTTCATGACATTTTGTACAGTAGTTGTGGAGTGTGACACTTTTATCCATGCTTGAACCCTTGTGAGTTTTCTCAACTAAATTGAGACATGCAGCACAAAGCATAGTAGAGAAGGAGAGTTTATTATTTTCAGGGTGAGTGTGGGCAATAACCAAAAGATCACTACAGACAAAAACACTCAGATGGCTGAAAAAATAGGCCTGGTGACAACTTACATATAATCTTGGTATTTCTGAAGTTAATGTTATATTCCTGATGGAGAATTTCTATCCAGGCAATTGGGAAAAATACTTGATTTAAATTTAAAAGGAAGGCACAATGTGGCATCCTTGATCTTTTTCAGATAAAATCCAAGTAGACTGTTGACCATTGTGAATTTTAGGGTATCGTGTGCTCCGTTCATCACCAGAGATGAGGCAGTTCCTTTTATTTTGAAAATGGTCATGTTACACAACATATTAAACACACACACAAACACACACACACACACACACACACACACACAGAGAGAGAGAGAGAGAGAGAGAGAGAGAGAGAGAGAGAGAGAGAGAGACAGAGAGAGAGAGAGAGACAGAGAGAGACAGAGACAAAGACAGAGAAAAATTAAAAATTTAAATGTAGAAATGCTTAATCTGAAGAGAAGACTCTTTGAGTAGTTACGGTAAAGCCCTGATACCTCCATTTTCCTCTCTTGTCTATATTTCATAATAATTCTTTCAGACTGCAATTTTCTTTTAATATGATTAATATTATTTAATTATTTTTACAGTCTACTCATTATTCCCATCTGGGTCCAACCTCTGACTGATTTTCTCTCTTTTTTATTTTAAGGTTTCTTTTTTTTTTCATTGAAGAACTTTATTTAAGAAAAAACAAAGATCAATGTACAAATTTTAAACATTTTTGCATAAAAGTATAAGAATATATTTTTGTCATTCTTGGCTTTCTTTTTTGAAAGGTTTGATAGTGTGCATTAAGATCTTATGAGTTACAATGAGCATAAAGTATATGTAAAACAGGATGCAACCTGGAATTAGTCAAGGATTTCTTGGTGTGTAGTAAATAAACATAATGTTTTTTTCTTTTCTTCTTTTTTTCTGGAACTTCATAGAGTCTGTGAGCTGTTTCTGGGGTGTTCAGAGCATTCTGGGGTTAGTATCCAATTATCAGTGACTCTATATTATTTCTATAGTTTTGTGACTTGGTTATCTCACTCAGAATGATATTCTCTAGATGCATCCATTTCCTTAAGAATTTCATATGGTCATTTTTTTCTGAGAGTTGAGTAGTACTCCATTGTGAAAATGCACCACAATTTTTGTATCCATTCATAAACTGAAGGACATCAGGGTTCTTTCCAGCTTTTGACTATTATAAATAGAGCTGCTATGAATATTGTGGTGCATGTGTCTTTGTTGTATGTTGGAGCGTCTTTGGGGTAAATGCGCAGAAGTTGAATAACTGGGTCTTCAGGTATTACAATGTCTAATTTTCTGTAAAATCGCCAGGCTGAATTCCAGAGTGGTTGTACCTGTTTACAACCCCACCAAGAGTGGAGAAGTGCTCCTCTTTCTCCACATCCTCGCCAGCATCTGCTGTCATCTGAATTTTTGATCTTGGCCAATATAACTGGTGTGAGGTGGAATCTCAGGGTTGTTTTGAATTGCATTTCCCGACTGAGCTCTGATTTGGGTTTAAGTTTGAATTAACAACATATAGGTTAAAACGCCAGATGAGACATTATCAGAGCAGAATGGCCAATTTATTTCTGGTGGTCCCATCATCACTGGATGCCAAGGAGGTCATATAATTTTGTTTATTTAGTGTAAGTAATCAGTATCCTTCTATGAAAGTGGGCTTAAGTCATGATAACGGGTATTAAGGCCAGGTTGGTCACAGATCTTGAATCTGGGTGGAGCTGGTATAGAAACTACTAACATGTTGAACAAAGAAAAATATTTTCCTTGAAATTCAGAAAGACAAATGAACTTCCAATCACAAAGACTTCCTTTTTTTCCCCTCTGAACCCTGTTTTGTATAATTGCTTCTCTAAACCTGAGAGAATGACTTGTCCCACTTACCTGCTCCTGCCAGGTAATATTCATTTTCTGGGATGCTAGCTAGACTTCCTCAATATGCATACATGTGAGATAAAGCAAATTGAGGAGTAGAGAGAGATAGATACAGTAATACAATAATACTTGGCTGGTGGTAGTTCCTACCATAGTGAAATATGTCAGTCCTTGTAAATCCTGACCTATTCTGTATAGACTATACAATTGTGAATGTTTTGGAAGTAATCTGATTTGTGACATTAGGCCTGCATGCTGTGATTGTCCTGAGTTTGGGACACAGCCTGGTAAATGAAAATTAGATGAAAAGAAACAGACTGATAAATAAAAAGCAGATGGAATAGAACATATTTATGGTTGATTCCTTTTTTACCTGCACAGGGAGAAAGTGGTTTCTACAACTTTAGTCACTGGCAGTTTTGTTTGCAGCTTTCAGAAATCCAGAAGGATTATAAAGCTGAGTCATAATTTTTCTTATGCTCCAGTTTCACCAGCACAAAGATAAACCTATAACACAGATGTTCTTTCCTCCACTGACCCCTCAAAGAAGGCAGGGATGTGCTTGAGCACATTTGTTTTGTAGAGCTTCTAGACCAAGGACTTTGGCTACTGAAAGGAGGTGATGATATCATGCTTCCAGTAGCCACTTTAATTCTTCTCTTAAACAAAGAGCTTAGGATAGGTATAATTAGAAATCACAGAGACATGTTAATTGTAGTGGTTTGAGCTACTTTTTTCCACTTGGATTCTATTGTGTCTGGTGTTGTATTGCAAAATATAGCAGTAGAAAAAAATTGTGGTAAGTATTAAAAATGAAATGGCGGCTACCGGTTAACACAAATTCTCACTCTGAGCAGTGCCGCCCGATCTGTGGTCCACAGAGCTGGATCTGTGCACCCTGCCCGCTTCTCTGCCACATGGTCCATGAGCTGCCCTTTCCTGGCTGCCTCACTTCCAGCTAGGAACTGCCACATTCCCCACAGCCCAGTAAAACCATGTCTCAAAATCAATAATTTATCAATCATTTTTATATGTTAAAATCTCAATACACAGTGCATCTAAACAATAAGTTTACAAACAAGTTGTGAAAGATATAAACTGCCCACCTAGATAAGACAAATTGACCGATTGAAACCCTTAAATATATCATATCTACCTATTGCAAATAAAAACCACATGGATCTAGAACCTCCTTCTCTGTCTTCATCTTGATTTTCCTCTGCTCCTTCTCCTCTTTTCTTCTTGGATTTTTCCCCACCTAACTTTCCTTAGTATCCAATGATAGGATGGACTCACCTTGTTGCATAATGACATCATCCTACAGAGAACTACAAGATACAACTAATTATCTACTAGACTTAACTATTTATATTTTATTGTAATCAACAAAATCCCTTCCAGAGGTAATCAATGATGAGCTATTAGATCCTTCACGAAAAGAATTACCAAGTTGAAACAGTGGAAAACTACTAGATTTAACAATCAAAAACTAACAAATTCAAGTGCTTACCTATTACACTCATTCCTCAAAGAAAAACAGGATTCAATCAGTGACCTACTGAACCAATCAGCTACTATTACTCTCCAGGCTGATGCAGACAATTATTCTTCCACTTACAGTCACTGGACCACAGATCTTATATGAATAACAAGAGTGAATTGAAAAATCACATCAACTACTAGTAATGGAGGATGTATTTTCAGGAGGACTGGAAAAATGTTTCTTGCCCACCATATTGTACTTTTCTGAAGAAAAACATGCATTTTTCACAGATAGTGACTATACCTGTTCATTTTCCCAGTGTCCTCTTTAGATGCTGAGAAAATGCCATTCAGTATTTTTTTAGTATAGAATAAAGTTTACTCTGTGCATGGAGAGGGGAGTTGATAGGGTAGTGGAAACAAAGGCAGAGAGAAAAAAAGTAAAGAAGAGAGGGGGGAGGGGAATGGGGAAAGATGGGACAGGGACAAGAAGAGAGAGTGAGAACAAGAAGGCAGGAGCCGATTCAGTATTTTTGATGAAACTAGTAACAACTAAAGTAGGGGCAGTTCTTGTCTTCAAACATGGTGACATTTTCCTCTGTAAACATTTCTTTTTCCTCAATTCTGGGGAAGGGCCTGTTCATGAGGTAAAGCACAAAAATGAATGTAAACCATGAGAAAATGATCACAGACTGACACTTCTGGTTTTCTTTTTCTTCTTGTGTTTTTGGATATTCCCTGGGTTTATATTTCAGATGTGATCCTGTTTCCCTAACCCCATCCTCCTACCCCTCCCATTGCTTCCATGGAGGTGCTCCCTCTTCCAACCACCTTCTCCTAATTCAGCAGCTTGGCATTCCCCTACACTATGAAAATGAGTCTTCATTGGTTGGTGTTTTATCCCTGGAAGCTGTGATGGGTTTGGTTAGTTGATCATTTGGTTTTTCCCATGGAGTTGCAGACCTTTTCAAATCTTTCGGTCCTTTCTCTAGCTCTTTCATTGGGGTCCTCGTGTTCAGGCTGGTGGTTGGCTGCAAACATCCTTCTCTATCAGTGTGGCTCTGGGTGAGCCTCTGAAGAGGCATCCATATCAGGTTGTTGACAGTAAGCTCTACTTGTCATCTGCAACAGTGCTTGGGTTTAGTGGCTTCATACAGGGTGGATCCCCAGGTGAAGCAGTCTCTGGATGATCTTTTCTCGAATCACTGCTACTCTATTTGTCCTTTTATTCCCCCCCCGTGAGGATTTTGTGTTCTTTTCTAAGAAGGACTGAGGCATCCACCTTCTGGCCTTCTTTCTCACTGAGCTTTATAAGCACTGTAAACTGTTTCTTGGGTATTCCAATCATTTTGGGCTAGTATTACTGCTTATAAGTGAGTACATTCCATGAGTGTTCTTTAGTGACTGGGTTACATCACTCAGGATGATAGCATCAAGATCCATCCATTTGCCTGTAATATCATGAAGTCATTGGATCTTAGCTGTCCTGACTGGTAAAAGGTGAAATCTTAGGATTTTTTTATTTGCATTTTCCTAATGACTAGGGATTTGAGAGTTTCTTTAGGTGCTTCTCAGCCATTTAATGTTCCCCAGTTGAAAATTCTTAGTTTAACTCTGTACCCCATTTTTAATAAGGTTATTTGATTCTCTACCAAACTGACATTTCTACACTCACATCTCTGAAGCTGTAGAGAACAGCACTATAGAAGGAGGAAACCAAGTCAGCTTTCCTGTTAAAGTGAGGAGCCGACCTTATAGATGATGCCCATGGTTCTCTCTTACAGCAGCTCTTCCGGATACACGACAAACCCCTTTCCTCTCAAGTACTTATGTGTTTGTTCCTGTGTTTGTTGGCCCTACTCATGGTCTCCAGCCTAAAATTTCCATTGACCACTGTCTTTTGTGTGTCAGTTAATACTTGTCCATTCATTTAAGGACACGGCATTAAGATGAACTAAGAAATCCGAGACCGAATAAATAAAAGAAGAGATTTGATAATTAATTAAGTCTGATATGAGAGTGAGTCAGAAGAGACTTTGTTGATGCCTCATGGAAAATAAAACACAGGGCTCTGTTTACCACCCTTTAAATATTACAGCCATTCTGCATGAAACGGTTAATTCTAATTATAATTCATGCTATTATAAGTAAAGTCATAATATAGTGTCTAAGATTTTTATGAAATAGGTAGAAGATATAAGCACCTATGTGTGTATTGTTCAAATGCCAAGAGAGGTTTATTTAAGTTAAACAAAGAACAAATTTTACTTCTTTTTACCCTGTGTCTCTGAAAATGCCTTATTTTGCTTAATATTGAGCACATTTCATATATTTTAGGCAATGTATTAGTTTTGATGGCCTTAAACTGTGTATGTATCTAAAGATACTGTCAACCTATTTGTCTTTCTGCCTCTAACTCCTTAATGGTGGGGTTTGAGGGGTGTCAGCATTCCTCTATACTCCACAAATATCAATATTTTATTTTATTATTTTTAGTTTACCATCATACCATTACTTGTTGTGTTTCCATGTTTTTCAACTGGTGACTTTCAAAACAAAATCCCATTGCAGTATCATGTACACAATTTGTACCAACTAAAATCCTGTTCTGTTTTGGGGAAATTTACAAATTGTATTCCAGTAACTCACTGTTACTATTAAGATTTTTTAATGCAGCTGTTACATAATCTTATCTTCCATCTCCTTTACCTTTTCTACATATACTGGTCGTCATTCTCATTGTCTACTCTAATTATGACAAATATTTTCACAGAAGATCTTCTTAAAGCCATATTGCTATTTTCTCAGGCATCTTACCAGGGTAGAGATAACTCTCTGTAATTTAAAAACTTATTACCCTTTCCAAATTATATTGGTTTGTACTTTTGAGGCCAGATTGATTTCTGTAACAGCGTGGTTGTTTTTTATTTTGCTTTATACTTAAAGCTTGCCTGAAACTCATAAGGTTTCAAGTGCCTCCTTCTCCATGGTGCTAAGATTTAAACTATGCATTGTATACCCCTGTTGTTGTGTTGTAAATAAAGGCTTTGTTTCCATACTGTCCCACTGTTCTAGATTCTGATTGATCTCAGGGTCATGATTCTTGTTGGTAGCAGGATTAATAATATCTTGGAAAAGTCTGTAGAGTTTCTCCCAAGTCTCTGCTCTGGAAAACAATGCTGCTTCCCTAATGAGGGGAATAAAAAATTTGCAACTTTGAACTCTAATTTGGTAAACTGACATCTAACTTTCATAAAATATGTCCTGTTCATCTTATTTCTATTTGGAACTTTAGCCCAGCAGAATAGTGTGGAAGTGGAAGAGGTTGTTAGTGTCATTCATAAAGAAGTAAAATTGTGTTATTTATTGTACATTCTATTAATGGTACACATAGATGTAAGAATTTAAATTCCTGTATTCTTTAAATTTTTTGTTGGTTTTAGAGACTATAAAACTCCACAAAACTGTGTTCAATTTCTGTTGAGTGAATCCAACATGTGTGTATACTGTAAGTGGTTCTAAAATTCTAATTAGATTATATATTTTTTAATTAATTTAACCTTAAATAAAACATTCATAATTTTTAGCTACAGCAAGCTTCCATATATTAGGATGTATTTGCCCATATATAAGTAATGAAACGGTAGCAGAATGCTAGCTCTAGTCTCCCCACATTGAGAAATTATTCCAGAGTCAAAATACAGAACGTTAAATAGAGATTCCATGGAGACTTTAATTAGATGTCCTAATATTCTTTGTTTTAATTAATATCATTAAAATTATTACAGTGAAAGTATACGACAAGGGCATTGTGGGATTTCAGGTGCGAAATAATGTGAATATAAGTTTACTACAATAATTGATTGTGCTTGATATCTATAAGGCTTATATATTGTTTTACTATATACAAGTATATTTCCTTCGATTTTCTTTAGATTTCAGTTCTGCTAGGATATATTATTGCTCACCAAATTTAAGTACTAGACTAACTTGCTCTCATAAACTCTTTACATAATCTAATTTATAAAATAATTATTGAATTTTGCAGGCATATTTTTTTTGCTTTTCTCACACATTGGTCTTTTGTACGAGAATTTTCCAATATTATCTGATATAGACTTATTTTGTGAAAAGGATATATTTAATATTTTCTGTTCTTTATTCATATTTTGATATTAATTTAATTTTTAACAGGATTTTAAATTTATTTTGGTCAAATAATTTTATTTAGTATTACATAATAATTGAAAATTAAGTTTTATCTTTTATATGGCTACTTTATATTTATGTACGTATGTATAAGTGTATGCATGCATGCATATATGCATGTATATTGCATACATAAATAGTGAGCAAGAGTTCAGGAGAATGCATGGTATCTATAGATTACACTGCCTTTTGAGAAAGAAAGAATGATTCCAGATTCTTTAGAATAACAGTCCTTAAGCACCAAGTCTTCTCTTCAGCTTCTGTTTTAGTTTTCTAAAACAAATCTCTAGAGTTCAACAGTATATTTCCAGCTTATTCTTACTTTGGAGACATATAAATATGATTTTTAAATATATCTTTATATATCTGGTATAACTGGACTGATCAATTTCTTTTCAATGGTTGGGAAATCCATTTTACATATTTGCTTCTTACTTTTCTTTACCTTTGAAGATACAAATTAGTTACCACAAAAATGCTATATGTTTTATACCTTTAAGATAGTACACTTTTATTTAGAATAGTGAAATGCTGTGAAATATTTGTATGGTTTAGCTACAAGTGGGTAAGAAGTACAATATTGGTATTCTATACAAGGAAACGAAACAAAACAAAACAAATGTACTGTTTCAGCATGAATGACTGGCTTTTGGGCTTTGCCTATGAGGGTTAGCTCTGGACCTTTCTTATAGAATACAGAGACAATTACATGAAGCTATTGGGCTTGTAACTTATGATTTTTCCCTTGAAAGGCTTGATGGTGGAGTTTTCTATGAAGTAATAATAATAATTGTATTCTAAAGAGATATCTTATGCAGATGTTAATACTGTCCCAATTATGGAAAATATTATGTGTCCTCCTTTATCCTTATGTTATTGAGCTTTTCAGGAGACAGAATATGAACACATAGTCTAAGATGTTACATGGGAGGGAATCTCGAGATGACCTTGACCAGGGACATATGGCAGATCTTCAGGTAAAAAATTAAGATAAGGGAGAAGGCTGAAGGAAAAAGTAAGCAATACTTGCTTTGGTTTTGAGAGTGACCTTGGTTTTGGCACTACTATAGCAAATCATCAAAGTTGATTGTTTCATGGTTCACAAAAGTTACTATGCAGGTCTGCCAAATGTCACTCAAACCAAGTTTTATTCCATTTTTTTTCCACTGCTAATAATGAGTAAAGAGATATATCATGAAATATAAATCTGAGCTATGAATTAATCAGAAGTAATAATAAAAAAACAGGATCTTGAGAAAAACTAAGAGAGAAAAGTGTGTTAGCAGGATCAGGGTTGAAGCAATGAAGACCATGGAGCTTAACTGTTAGTACCTTGGACTGTGGAAGTACTAAACCTGTCATTTGAATTCTAAATCTATTTGAAACTCAACATGCGTTGAAGGTATTTACTAATGTCTAGTGTTCACACTCATATCCTTTTTGTATTGGTTTACAGTGACTGTCGATAACAAAACTAATGAAAAGAAATTAAAAAAATTACACAAACCTGTAGACTAAGTGGAGACAAAGCAGAATTTCCTTTTCACATGGGTGTAGGCACCAATGACAACGTTACTTTAAAAGAAAGTTCTGATTCCTCAGAGGCCTCAGTTTTCAGAGTCCAGAGATATATCTCCTGCTGTTTACCTCTATGCATATGCGTCACTCTTCTGTCTGTGTTCAGATGTCTGAGTAATACACGGATCATTCACAATAAGATCTGGCTCCCACAAAATGTCTTGAATGGTATTACTTTCTTTCCAGCCATGTTATCAAATATAGTCATTTTTTGGGAACAGTTCAGATTATATTATCTTTAAACGTTTTACAGTTAATCATAAATTTTTAAACAGGTATAAAATTACTTTTAAGTACCTTTACCATAAGTATAGTTTCTGCAAATCTATTTTCTTTTTACCTTTAATATATATTCTTGGTATGTTTAGTTTTACCATCTTTATTTTACTTTATTTTCCAGAAAAAAATATTATTTTGTTCCCAGGTGGTTTGGCATCATTCTTGCCTTTAGTTATATTTCTATGGCTTTGTATCAAAATATAATGGTCCTATTAAACTAGAGATTAGGCAATGTCTTCTTTCTTAAAATCCAGAATTTTTTAAATTGTACATGAAGTAGTAAGCTTTAAAACATATATTAAATATTTCATTATAAATATATATTATAAATATACAAATATAAATTAAATATTTTATATATAATGGGATACATTAAAATTTATCTCAAAGGAAATCAAACAAAAACCAAACACAAATACAACAAACACACTTCTTTATTCAAACATAACAAAGAAACTTAAACAAAGAAAGAAACAACTAAATCAAAAAATATCAAAGGAGCAAGCGATTAAATAAACAAACAAAAATTAAAAGGCATGGTCAATAAAGTGAAGGTGAAGCAAATTCACCCAAGAGAAGGAGAAGGCATAAAATAATCAAACACAGGAAAAAATCAATCAAGAAGAAACAAAAAGAAATATACATAGAGTCAACCAAACCAGGAGTTAGTTCTTTAAAGAAAAGCCCAACAAGATAGATAAGCCCTTAATCAGACTAACCAGAGGGCACAGAGACAGTATCCAGATTAAAAAAAAATCAGACATGAAAATGGAGACATAACAACAGAAACTGAGGAAATTAAAAACATTTATTAGACCCTAGTAGTAATACCTATACTCATCAAAACTGGAAAATCTATCGAAAATGGATCAGATAAACTTTCTAAACAGTCAAATAAACTCTAAGAAAATAAAAGCAGTTATCAAAAGTCTCCCAACTAAATCAAGTCTAGGACCAGATGGATTTAATGCAGAATTCTATCAGACCTTCAAAGAAAACCTATTATGAATCCTCTTCAAACTATTCAACAATATAGAAACCAGAGAAACTCTACCCAATTTAACCTATGAATCCACAATTCCACTTATACCGAAAGCACACAAAGGGCCAAAAAAGAAAGAGAACTTCAGACCAATAGTCTTTATGAACATTGATGCCAAAATGCTTAATCAAAATCTTGTCAACTGAATTTAAGAACACATCAAAAGAATCATCTATCATGATAAAGTAGGCATGAAGAGATGCAGAGAAGGTTCAACATAGGAAAATACATCAACATAATCCACCATATAAACAAACACAAAGATGTATTTGACCAGCCCCAGCTGGGAGGGGTTATTTTTGGTGTTGATTCTTCTTGAGGTTGCAGCGATAAAAGAGCATTTGTGTAGGGTAAGACATGGTCTTAGAAGATATGGGGATAAAGTTTTATCTTACTAGATATTTAGGGTTGCTATAGAATAAAAACAAAGTTTGTTTATCTAAATCTATGTTACTATGCTACTATAGCTGACTTGCCTTCTTTGTTTCTCTGAAGCCTGTATATGTGGTTCATGACATTTAGTACCTCTTCCTAAAAACAGAAAAGGATTAAGAAAATAGCTTTTGCACTGTCAGCAGGAACTGCTCAGATCTAACTTTCATCCTGCTTCTCAGAAGTTGCAGGAAGAAAAAGGGAAACAAAGTGATTATAATGTTTATTCCTAACTTGTAAAAAGTTAACTATGAAAGCTATCTAGCGAAAAGAAGGAAGATCCTAAGAAGGAAAAGGGAAAAAACTTCTAAGCTGGGAAAGAAGGAAAATTCTCCTAAGGAAAAACATTTCTTCTATCTACCTTTGTCCTCAGTACTTATACATCTTACTGAATACATGATCACATGTTACAAAGTTCACCACAAGTGTCCACAAAAAAAATCAAATAATGAACTGAAATAGAAAATTATAACTGATAATGCAGATCCATTAGAAGTAATTATCTGGCAAAGCATCCATTACCTGCCTCAGCTCCACAGGTTTATGAAGGTTTGAAACCATAACAAAGTTATTAGTAAAGTGTTGTATAGATAAACTGAGTCAATATTTTATCCACTGTCCTAGCACCTATAATAAATCTTTAGTTCAATTTTTATAATCTTTGGTTAATTTGTTTACAAACTCTTGGATATGCTCTGAATAGGAAAATGTCTGGTTTCTATCTAAGAGCCTTAAAATGGTAACATATGGGACTCTGGCAGAGTTCTCATTGTAGTTTTATCAAAAAAAGACATAACAACAGTTCCACTATAAAAGGACCTAATAATCACCAATATAATTTTAGGAATTCTTATGGGATCATTATTAACACTTCACAAGTTATCTATTTGTCTATATAGCAACACTACAAGACAGTACATCCTTGTGGGTCTGCAGAGATCTAATCTCTATAGGTGTGGTATTGTTTGGTGATTTTTATATTTATGATTAAAGGTAAAAGCATATTAACAACAAGAGTCTTTTCTAAAATGAATTCCCTTACAGCCTTGCTTAATAAGGGTGAATCAGTAACTGATTATATAATCTGAGGCAGGCCATGTAAGGATGATCACCTGTTAGTTATTAGCTTGTCACATTATGATTAGTCACTTCGTGTCAAAAGTCTTGGGAAGATCAGAATTTCAAGGCTCATACCTAAACATAGAAAAGTCAATACACAGTAAACCAGAGGCCAGAATCAAACTAAATGAAGAGAAACATGCAGAAATCCCACTAGATTCAGGGACCAGAATGGGCTGCCCACTTTCTCCCTACCTATTCAATATAGTACTTAATGTTCTAGCAAGAGAAATTAGACCACTAAAGGAGGTCAAAAAGATAAAAATCAGAAAGAAAGATGTCAAAATATCACTATTTGTACACAATATAGTAATATACTTAAGTGATACTATAAATTTAAACAGAGAACTCCTATAGCTGGATATAAAATTAACTCAAACAAGTCAGTAGCATTCCACTACTAAAAAATCGAGAGGCTGAGAAAGAAATTAGGGAAATGACAACCTCCACAATAGTCAGAAACAATTAAAATAGCTTGGTATTTTAGACAGACTGAAACTAATAGAAGAGAAAGGGGGAAGAACCTTGAACACATAGGCATAGCGGATTTTTTTTCTGAACAAAATACTAATGGCATATAAATTTTTTTTTAAATATTTTAGTCATCCGGGAAATGAAAATTATAACAACCTTGAGATTCTACCTCACAGCATTCAGAGTGGCTAAGAAGAGATACCATTGGTCCTGTAAGGGCTTGATATCCCAGTGTAGGTGATTGCCAGGGTAGGGAGTTGGGAGGGAGTGGGTAACTGAATAGGTGAACAGTTATATAGTCAGGAGAAGAGGGATGGTATGTAAGGATTTCAGAGGGGAAACTGGGAAAGGGAATAACATTTGAAATGTAAGTAATAAAAATATCCAATAAAAATAAAGTTAAAATAGAAGATGGCATTATAGCTGATTCCAATGAATCAAGAGGCTTACTGAGTGATATTTCCGCATGGAGAAGGGAGTTGTGTATAAGATTCTATTGTTATCTGTATCTGTAGATCTATTGTTTAATTTCTGGGAAAGGAAGGGTTGTTTTTTTTTTTCTAATAATGCAACACTTAATAAGTTTCTATACCCAATTGAAAGACTACACATCCATGAAAGAATATTTTGGCAGCACTAATTGACATTGGTTGTGCACATGCACACACTCACACTGACACACACACACACACACACACACACACACACACACACACACTTACAAATTAATGCAAGTAGATGTAAATTCATTTAGAGAAAGAATAAGAATAGCAATAATGAAGTAACGCAATATTAGAGAAGCATATGAGTAAATCACAGTGATAGGGATAGGTATGTAAGAATATCACAACAAATCCATTATTTTGTATGATAACAAAAACACTAATTAAAAGCATAAGAATAAAGGATAAAAGTATGTTATTTTCATAAAAATTTATAGAGCAAGGCATAATCATATTACACTAAAAGTATAATTTTGGTAGAATACAAATGCACTCAGTATTCTTAAACAAGAATCCATGAAGCTAAGAAAAATGTATACCACTAAAGTGGATTTTTGTGAATTTATACTGGAGAAAAAGAAGGATTTGATCAAACCCTCTAATATAACATGCATGAACTTCTCAAAAATAAAAACTAGACATTGCATAAATAAATAATTGTGTTATATATTATAAAATTAAAGAAAAATGATGTGGGTGGTGTATATCAAGTTGACACCAATCTGTTTTTTTATTGCCTTCTTCCTCCCTGGTAGGTGTGTTTGTCACATCTTCCACAATCTTAATTTTGTGTCATTTGCATTCAGAGAGTGTAATTCATTTCATGATTCCCTATCCTCATCAGTTCTTACACTGAAAGAATATCAAGTAAATGTTCTAATCTCAGTGCCATTTGGCAGGAAGTTCCACAAGGAACTAGATGCATTATCTCCAGCACTCACATTATTGGGAATCTACACTAAACTTAACACTATGCAGTTTTCTTAAGAGTATGTAAAATATAGTCACCTGATGTCATTATTAATTTAAACTATCAAGGAAGACTTGAATAAGAAAGGGATAGGTAATACAAGCAGCATGAGAGAAAAGAGACATCAGACTATGTACCCCAAGGGAATTCACTGGAAACAACATCATGTGTTCAAATTTTAGAACTAAGATATGGTAAAAATTGTAACATTAGCAATATCATTAGAAATCTAAATTCAGAAATAATTTAAGAATATATGAGATATATATAGAGGTTGTGATATAGAAGTGGTTGGGGACATCATGGTCAGTTGTTCTTTGGCCTTTGACCAATAGCACATTTTTGTATCCTCGATGTCATCAAAAAATTAGCACTTTGGATGAAGGTAAACAGCTATACTATCTGCATGTATAAAGTTTAAATTATTTTATATATACTTAGAAATTACACTGGTTAAGGGATGTGGCAGTAGTAGGTACAGTACTAGGAAGACTGTTGACTGCTTTTCTTCCTTAGCAACTTCTCAGCACATTTGAATAGTATGAAAATTTGTCAACTGGAAGTTTCTAGCATTGTACAAGTTTGATACTTCCAAAATATATGTCCTAAGTGTGTAGTGACAAGTGTAATAGAATCATGCTTTTATGTTCTGGAAGGGAACAAATTACAATGACAATAGCTTATATGGGACAATAAACTTTTAGTTTCCACAAAAGAAGCATAGACTATCTAACAAATAACTTGTAGCCAAGTTTGGAAGACTTTGTTTAACTTTCTTTGTTAAGAAATAGACTGTTATCATTGACTTTGGTTGCTTTTGAGATCATGAAGGTAAGACTTATTGTAGATGACAATACACAATTTGGATATAGGAGACATCAGTAAACTCTAAGGGATTGTGAAATAAATTTTTACTTTCTCCCATACTTTATTTCTAGTAGAGACATATGATACAGCATCTGATACAATAACAAATACAGTTTTATCCATTGTCATTACTTATTTATGGTATTTAATTATTTGTTTCACTGTGTCACCTGATCACATTTTTTTTGTATTCAGTACAAGTGAATATATGTTCTCTAAATAAATAAATAAACAAACAAATAAATAACCCCCAACCTTGATGCTGAGGTTTACAATTGAATCAGTAAACTGAATGAAGGAGAGACCAAGTTTTTAAAACAACAGAAAAAAATATATGTTTATTTTTATTTGTTTTGTCTAATTACAAAGTCTCTTTTAATCTGGAGCTACTTACATAGAGATTAAGCTGTGAACTTTCTGATATTTGGGATTAAAGGCATATACAATTAAATCCACCATGTTCTTCTTCTCATTCTTTCATTCACCTTCTCTGTCCTGCACTGTCTCTTCCTCTCCTTCCCATGCTTTCTCTATGCTGTTGTACATTCAGCTAAGAGAGAAGTGTTCTTCCAAACAGAATTATTTACAAGACTCAATGCCTCTCAAGCCCAAAATCAGTAACTCTGTTCTTACTTGCTCACAAAAGCAATGGAAGCAATAGGGAATGATGAATGGTCTTGGGAACAGGGAGCAAACAGTCCTCATCACAGCAAATGGAGAACTAATGGCAGCAGATGCCAAATCTCAGAATATATTGCTCACTACCCTTCATTAAGTCCCAGGTCTGAAGTGAGACCTTTGCCTTATAAACACCTGAGAGTGAAATCCTAGGTCAACATAGTGAAGATAAACTGTTCATTGATTTAGACAAATTGATCACAGGTGTAAAGAGAAAGAAAGATGCAAAAATTCATAAAAATAGTGGAGGCAAGAGGCATAGACAGGAAGTTTAGTAAAAATTCGGATTCAAGTTTTCATTGAGAGCTCAGGTTACTCATTAATCCATGGTTTAATTTGAAGAGATTAGCAGTTCCTCTTTTGTTTGAGAAGAGATTTTTATAATTTCTACATCCTGTCACTTAAAATTATGCTGTAATGCCAGGTTTCACTGACAAGGAAATATTAGATTAAAACACACCACTCTGCCTAGAGCTGACTGCATTTATTATTAACAGTAGAACTTCACATAAATGTCACTAACAAAAGATTTATGCTTGGGATGAGATTTGTGATCGAGGGAAAACTAATAAAAATAAAAATAAAAACATAAACAAAAAAATTCTAGTTCAGGTCAAATGTTGAAGCCAAGGTGTTTACTATGATAAAGCAAGATCAGGTGAAAGTGTTGCTTTGAACATATTTTTTCTTTTATTGGATATATTTAATTTAAATTTCAAATGTTATCCTCTTTCTCAGTTTTTCACCCATAAACTACCTATACCATTCTATCAGACATTTATTGATACCAATATTCTCCAAACTATTCCACAAAATAGATTCAGATGAAACTACTCAACTTTTTTAAAGCCACAATTACCCTCATTCCTTAACCATATAAAAACCCTACAAAGAAAGAACTTCAGTCCAATCTCTCTTTTCAACATTCATGCGAAATTACTCAACAAAATTCTTGCAAACTGAATCCAAGAACACATTAAAATGTTCATTCACCAGGAACAAGTAGGCTTTATCTTTGAGATGCAGGGATGGTTCAACTTATGAAAATCACTCAAGGTAATTCACCACTTAAACAAACTAAAAGAAAAAAAAAACACATTTTTATCTCACTAGATGCTGAGAATACATTTGAAAAAATTCAAATCCCATTCATATTAGAAGTCTTGAAAAGAACAAGACTCTAAGGGCCATACCTAAACATAATAAAAGCAATGTAGAGCAAACCAATAGCCAACAGAAAACTTAACAATGAGAAACTTGAAGGCAAACTCACTAAAATCAGGGTTTAGTCAAGGCTTTACACTCTCCCCCTACCTATTCAAGATAGTACTGGAAATCCTGGCCAGAGCAACTACACAGCAAAAGCAAATCAAAGGGATACAAATCAGAAAGGAAGAAATAAAAATATCTCTATTTTCAAAGGATATAATAGTATACTTAAGTGACCCCAAAGATTCCACTAGAGAACTTTTACAGCTGATAAATAAGTTTAGCAAAGTGGCTGAATATAAAATTAACTCAAACAAATCAGTAGCCTTCGTCTACTCAAAGGACTATCATGAGATAGAAATTATGGAAAAGATATCCTTCACAATAGTCACAAACAATATGAAATACCTTGAAGTGACTCTAACTAAGCAAGTGAAGGACATGTATGACAAGAACTTCAAATCTCCAAAGGAGGAAATAGAGGAAGATCTCAGAAAATGGAAAGCTCTCTCATGCTTGTGGATTGGACCAATCAACATTGTACAAATGGCCATCATACCAAAAGAAATCTGCAGATTCAATGCAATCCCCATCAAATTCTGTTGCTACTGTCTCTGACCAGCAGAAAAGGAACAATGACACAGCGTTCTTCTCAAAGCAGTTTATTCAGGAACCTTACAGCATGCAAGTAAAATCTTTTGTCTCCCCTTCTCTCTCCCTCTCTGCACCCCCAAGCGCAGTCCCATTTTATTCTCCCTCAACTCCACCTCCTCAGTCCATGTTGCATGGCTGCAGTTCATAGGTCCAAGTCATCTGGCCTGATCTCATGCCATGACTGCACCTGTGCAGCTCACATGGTGGGAGTGGCTAATCTCGGTGACAGGAGAAAGTCAGGTGCTAGTCACAAGACTTGGCTGGAGTCCCAAGCGCTATCTTGGGATGGCTGCCACACCCGCTCTCCACATCTCCCCCTGCTTTATAATTTTAGCTGAGAGAATGTATGTCTTAGGTCGCCCCCTGTGGCATTGCCCCTTACCTGTCATTGGGAGAAGAATAGCATTGGTTAGATTCCTGTCTTAAGTTGGTGACACTCCCAGGGAGTCTTACCCATCACTGACTACTTCTTTAGCATGCCAAGCCACACTTGAGAAGACTGCCCAGTCTCCACTGCTGCAAAAGCCTGTATTATTAAGGCTTGAGTTCTGTGCTGTCGAAATTGTATATGGCACATTCACCAGAACACCAGGACGATTATGAGGACCAAACAAAGCAGCAATCCAGCTAGTCCAGCCCATCCTTTCAGCCATGAGGTGGTGATCTAATCAGCCAATTCTAGCTGAGGGGGCCCATACAGGCCAGGGAACAAAGTGTGGCATTCTAGTCTTTCATTATAAACAGTAAACACAAAAGGTAACATTCTGTCTTCCAGTACACTCAGAAACAGAGGTCTCAAATCCTACAGACCTTTTCCAATGAAAGCTTGCATTAACCCAACCCCCACCCCTCAACATACCCAAAGCAGAAATATCTGTACAGCTACCATTCACTCCACTCAGCAACCATGCATTAAAAAGATTTCTGGCAGTGGCCTGAGCAGGATTTTTATATGTTCAATTATATCCTGAAAAAGATGTATTATGACTGCTACTAGTATAGGAAGAAAATGTAAAATACTTATTCACAGCCCAGGCCACCTTCCTGGCCTGGCATCTTGTTCAAGGTAGAAGGGAATCATGGGAGCCCTTGTAAAAGGGACCCCATCAAGGCTGAGAAAGTAGGTATACTATCATTGTCCTTAGGAATCATGGCAGGCCACACCCCTTGAATCCAGGTGGCATTGGTTTTGGTAGAACCATTAATGAGTAAATCAAACCAGGCTGCAGACTGATAATAAAATTGAATGCAGTCTCTATTTGGGAAATATTGGTAATTATTTGAAAGCATAACAATCCTTTAAGGGAGAATATTGCATCCCCAAGGGGATGTAATATCCTCATCCCAGGGTAAGAAAGACAATTGCAAGGAGGTATTGGATGCAAACAATCGAGGGAAAACTTGTGCTGAGTGTGTGGGAGGTGAAGGCTAAGGGAAAACTGATAGGAGCCCCCATATCAGATCTTCAGTCTTCACCATCGGGTGCATCAGTGCCACCAGGAACACCCACAGCTTCTTCAGACTGCTCATTCTGGACTATTCTGGCCAACTTCTCCTGGACCCACAGCTGTTGTCGATGGTCCTAAAGAAACACACAAACAGACCCTCTTGCCCAAACCAGCACCAGATTGGGTCCCTGCCATCTGCCAGTCAGGACATCTTTCCACATAACCAGGCCTTTGGGAGAAACATCAGGATTGGCATGATGCTCAGGCTCAGCAGCGACCCTCCCATGCTTGTCTTCATTTAAAAAGTTAAGGTAATAAGAATAGCCAGTCTCTCCCTAGCAGAAAAACCTGTGGAGGCAATTCCCCTGTTTTGTTTAACTAGACAATCCTTGAGGGTGTGGTGAGGAAGCTCAATGATTCTTTGTCTTTGAGGATTATAGGGCAATCTGTGAGTTACTCGAACACCCATCATTTTGCAGAAGGACAAAAAAGAAGCAGAAGTTTAGGCAGGCTCATGTGTTTTTAATTCTTTGGGCGGCCTCCAGGCGCTTCATGCTTCAAAGCAATGGGCAATTACATGCCATGCCTTTTCCCTTGTATGTAGAGATGCAAAAATAATTCCAGAGGCTGTATCAACAAGAACATGGAGATACTTTAGTTTTCCAAATTCAGGAAAATGAGTGTCATCCATTTGCCAGAGATGTAGAGGGCACAGCCCACGTGGGTTAACCGCAAACCCAATTTGGGATAGCATAGGGGCACACGTCTGACACCCTTTTACAATATCCTGTGCCTCATAGTGCATGATCTTAAAGAATGAGGACAGGGTCTTGGAATTAACATGGAACTGTGAATGAAATTCTTGAGCCAATGAAATAGGTGATGTATCAAAAAAAATCAAGCAAGCCCTGGTGGCTTTATCTGCAATATCATTTACCTCCGCTAGGGGACCCAGTAAGTTAGTATGGGCACAGATATGCTGTACAAAAAGGGCGATGTTCTTTTTAAAATCAAGTCACACAAGGTGACAACGAGATGTCCAATAGTAGATTTTGAATTGATTTTAACCACTACTGCTAAGCAGAGCAACTTGTTAACAAAATACTGGCTATCAAAAATCAAATTAAAAGGACCTGGAATCGACTCAAATAACTTAATCACAATTTGCAATTCAATATCTTGGGGTGATGCAGGAGGAAATTGTATGGAAACTGGAGAGGACCCTGCCACCACATATGCTCCTTGTCCTGTCTTGGAACCATCTGTAAAGATAAGTGGGACATCTGGCAAAGGATCCTTTGAAGTGATGCAAGGGAAAACTACAGGATGAGTGGTAATCAATGGTAGGATATGATCCTTAAGGAAATGATTATATAAGTTACCCTGAAAACTACACCTCAAAATTTCCTAATCATCTATTGAGGCTGATAAAACTTCCAACTGTTTTACATAATAGGGAACTATTAAATCCTTAGGTGGGATGCCAAAGAACTGTAATGCATTGCTGGATGCCAAGAAAAGCCAATTGAGCCATTGAGGTAAGATAATGAACAAGTGTCTTGGTTGGAGAAATCTTTGGATGTATCCATATTGAGGGGGCTCCCTGCCATAAGACTCCCGTGGGTTAGGCTTCTGTTGGTAAGATGCACAGCACGATAGGCTGCGACTCATCTCGGCGCCTTAAGGACAATACTTGAATTATTTTTTTCAGCAGCTGTAAGGCTGCTCGGGCAGCATCAGTGAATTGTGTGGGAGATTTTAAATCAGAATCACCTGGCAGAATATCATAGAGTGGTTGCAGATGTCTGTTGGTCAGAGATAAATATAATTGAACCCATTGAATATCTCCTAATAACTTTTGAAAATTATTTAGTGTAATCAACTTATCAGTACGAATATGGATTTTTTGTGGGGCTACAAAATCTACAAAAGGTTCAGTGGGCCCTTGGAGGATCTTAATTAGATTTCCTCTTACTTCCCCTCTATGTCAGAGGAATTTCCAACCTCTAGTGCCTAAGATATCATCTGATCATATACCTGAGGTGGATAATTAGTCTGAGCTGCTGCAAACCTTCCTTGTCCCATCAGTATGTTCTTATCCCAGGTGAGCTGACCATTGTGAGCATTAAAAATGGCCTCCTCTGCAGCAAATTCAATATAGTATGCCTTCCAATCTCAATATTGACCAGAGGTCAGGCAAGCATGAGCCAAATTTTACCAATCACTAGGGGTCATGCAATACCAGTGTAGGTGTTCTAATTGTGCCACAACATACATAGCACTAACTCCATAGGTGCACACTCCCTAGGCTAGCCTCTGAACAGTTTTTCAGTCTAGTGGCTCATGATAACGATTACCATGTGCATCCTGAAATACAGGAAAGCACTGGGCTTGTAGCTCTCTCCAAGTTTCAGAATGCAGACTATGCCCTTCTGCTCTGCCTGGGGCCTAAGGAGGCAGAATTGGCTGCCCCAGAGCCAGCGGTTCAACCAGTACTTTCACTTTCTCCAAACTGTTGGCTATGCTCTCCAGATTGTCTTCTGACATTTCTCCCTTACTAGACCCTTCTCTTGCCTCTGGATTCTGAGAGAGCTCTTCCCTAACCTGCTTCAGAGCCTCATTTCCTTTCTCCAGCACCACACAACACTGTTCCTCATCTCCTATACAGTTCTTCACCAATTTCCATACTGGCAGCACTTCTTTAGCTAGTACCATTTTCTCTTTGGCAAACTGCAAATCATTTCCTAATTTTTCCCAACTAGACATTGTGAGATGTACAGATACCAGGAACCAGGGAGCTACCAGGTCCACTGTTTTTAAAAAATTCTCTACAGTCTCCAGTTTTAGCCCGATTCCTTTGCTTTCAGCAAATCCTTCAGAGATTTGCAAACTGTCTGAACTGATGTTGTGTTTCCCATAGTGCTGGGTGCAACGTGTCCTTGTACCAGGAACTTTATCAAATCAGAGAGCCTTCCTCATCCCCTTTACCAGAGAGCTTTATAGTCTCAAACTGAGAACCTTGATTGTCCCACTTACTTGGGAGCTTACAACATTGAAAACATAGACAAAACAGTCATAGAAGATGCAAAAGCCAAAAAGCTCCTAACCCAAAATATCCAGGAGATTCAGGACACAATGAGAAGACCAAATCTAAGGATAATAGGAATAGAAGAGGGTGAAGAATATCAACTAAGAGGCACAGTAAATATCTTCAACAAAATCATAGAAAACTTTTCTACCCTTAAGAATGAGATGGCCATTAGCATAAAAGAAGACTAGAGAACTCCAGATAGAGTAGAGCAGAAAAGAAATTTCTCTTGACACAAAATAGTCAAACACCAAGTGGCCAAAGCAAAGAAAGATTACTAAAGGCAGTAAGGGCAAAAGGTCATGCAATATATAAAGGCAGACCAATCAGAATCACTCCTGACATATCATCAAAGACTAAGAAAGCTAGAAGATCCTGGACAGACATCATGCAGACCCTAACAGAACACAAGTCTCAGCCCAAGCTGCTATACCCAGAAAAACTCTCAATAACCATAGAGGGAGAGACCAACACATTCCAAGTCAAAACTAAATTTACACAATATTTGACCACAAACGAGCACTACAATGAATTATAGGTGGAAAACCCAATACAAGGATGGAAACTGTATCCTAGTAAAAACAAGAAAACTGCTAAGCAAGAAAACCAAAAGAAGAAAGACACACAGGCACAATTCTACCTCTAAAAGCAAAAATTGCAGGAAAAGACAACCAGTTTTCTTTAATATCTGTTATAATAAATGGCTGCAATGACCCAATAAAGAGACACAGACTATCAGACATATCAAATACATAAACAGAATCCAGGATTTTGCTGCACACAGGAAACTCATCTCAAAGAAAAAGACAGGCACTATCTCAGAGTATAAGGTTGGTAAGAAATCTCCCATGCAAATGGCTCCAATAAATATAAGAAGATTGAAATACTCCCATGCATCCTATCAGATCACCAATGTATAAGGCTGGTCTTTAATAACAAGAAAGACAATAAAAAACCCATATACATATGGAAATTAAACAATTCTCTATTAAATAATAGCATGGTCAAAGAAGAAATAAGGAAAGGAATGAAGGATTTTCTAAAATACAATGAAAACAAAAACACAGCATACCCAAACCGATAAGATGCAATTAAAGCAGTACTGAGAAGAAAACTCATAGCTGTGAGTGCTTCCAAAAAAAACTTGGGAGTGCATACAATAGCAACTTGACAGCACAGTTGAAAGCTCGAGAACAAAAGGAAACAGATACACCCAAAAGAAGTAGACAAAAGAAAAATTTAAAATTAGAGCAGAAATTGACCACATAGAAACAGAAACAACTATTGAAAGAATCAACAAAACCAAGAGCAGGATCTTTGAGAAAATTAACAAGATTGATAAAGCCTTAGCCAGACTAACTAGAAGGCAAAGAGTGAGTATCCAAATTAACAAAATCAGAAAGGAAAGTGGAGACATAACAACTGAAACTGAGAAAATTCAGGAAATCATCAGATCCTACTACAAAGGCCTATACTAAATGAAGCTGGAAAATCTGGAGGAAATGGATGAATTCCTAGCGATATTACAGGTACTAAAGTTAAACCAGGACCATTTAAACCATCTAAATATTCCCATAACACCTAATGAAAGATAAGCAGTCATGAAAAGCATCCCAACCAAAAAAAAAAGCCCAGTTCCAGAGGGGTTCAGTGCAGAATTCTATCAGACATTTATTGATGACCTAATACCAATAGTCTTCAAATAATTCCTCAAAATAGAGTCAGATGGAACACTACATAACTCATCTTTTTGAGGCCACATTAACTGTAATTCCTAAATCACACGAAGACCCTACAAGGAAAGAGAACTTCAGACCAATCTCATTTATGAACATTGATGCAAAACTACTCAACAAAATCCTTGCAAACTGAATCCAAGAACACATAAAAAAGATAATTCACCATAATCAAGCAGGCTTCATCACTTGGATGCAGGGATGGTTTAATATACAAAATTCTATCAGTGTATTCTACCACATAAACAACCTCAAAGTCAAAAAGCACATAATCATCTCACTAGATGCTGAGAAATCATTTGACAAAATTCAATACCTATTTATATTACAAGTCTTGGAAAAAACAGGAATCCAAGGCCCATACCTAAACATAATAAAAGCAATATACAACAAACCAATAGCCAACATCAAACTTAATGGCGATAAATTTGAAGCAATCCCACTAAAATCAGGGACTCAACAAGACTGCCCTTTCTTCCCCTACCTATTCAACATAGTACTGGAAGTCCTGGCTGGAGCAATTAGACAGCAAAAGCAAGTCAAAGGGATACAAATTGGAAAGGAAGAAGTAAAAGCATCAGTGTTTGCAGATGACATGATAGTGTACTTAAGTTACCCCAAAAATTCCACCAGAGAACTTCTACAGTTGAAAAACAACTTCTAAGGGACCATCTAAGGAAATGCTCTACATCATTAGCCATCTGGGAAATGCAAGTCAAAAGAACCCTGAGATTCCACCTCACACCAACGAGAATTGCTAAGATCAAAAATTCAGATGACATCAGATGCTGGCAAGGATGAGAAAAAAGGGGAACACTTTTCCACTGCTGGTGGGACTGTAAACTGGTACAACCACTTTCAAAATCAGTCTGGCGATTCCTCAGAAAATTAAACATTGAACTACCTGACAACCCAGTTATTTAACTTCTTGGCATATACCCCAGAGACGCTCAAACATACAACAAAGACACATGCACCGCAATATTCATAGCAACCATGTTTATAATAGCCAGAATCTGGAAAGAACCCAGATACCCTCCTGTAGATGAATAGATACAAAAATTGTGGTATATTTACACAATAGAGTACTACTCAGATATCAGTAACAATGACTTTATGAAATTCTTCAGAAAATGTATGCATCTAGAGGATATCATCCTGAGTGAGGTAACCTAGTCCCAAAAGAACAGACATAATATGCAGTCACTGATAATTGGATACTATCCCCAGAAAGCTCTGAACATCCCAGAAACCACTCACACACTATATGAAGTTCAAGAAAAAAACATCAGCTAAAATAAAATAACGAAAGGTATGAAAAACCATTATGCTTAATCTTTACACACCAAGAAAACTTTGACTATTTCCAGGTTACATCTTGTTTGACATGTACTTTATGCTCATTGTAACTAGTAAGATTTTTACGCATACTATCAATCCTTTAAAAGAATCAAGTCCTGCAAAAATGTATTCACATGCTTTAATGAAACAATGCTTAAAATCTGTAAATTTATCTTTGTTTTTTAAAAAATAATGTTGCTCAATTTAAACAAACAAACAAACAAACAAACAAACAAACAACAACAACAATAACCCTTAGATTTCACCTCACACTAAGCAAAATGGTTATGATCAAAAACTCAGATGACTGCGGTTGCTGGAGATAATTCAAGAAAGAAAAACATTCCTCCACTGTTTGTAGGGTTGTAAGCTCATACAACCACTCTGGAAATCAGTCTGGCAGTTCCTCAGAAAATCTGACATAGTCCTACCTGAAGACCCATTTATTGCACTTCTGGGCATATACCCCAGAGGTGCTCCAACATACAATAAGGACACATGCACCACAATGTTCACAGAACCCCTATTTATAATAGCCAGAAGATAGAAAGAACCCAGATGTGCTTCAGTAGATGAATGGATACAATTTGTGTTATATTTAAACAACATAGTCCTACTGATTTCTTAGAAACAATGACCTTATGAGATTACGGGGGAATATCGTCCTGAGTTAGGTAACCCAGTCACAGAAGAACAGACATAACATGCAGTCATTGATAATTGAATACTAACCCCCCTTAAAACTCTGAACACCCCAGAAACAACTCACAGACTATATGAAGTTCAAGAAAAAAACGAAAGAAAATGAAAAGCCATTTTGCTTAATCTTTACACACCCAGAAAACTTTGATTAATTCCATGTTGCATCTTGTTTTACATGTACTTCATGTTCCTTGTAACTAGTAAGATCTTAATGCACACTATCAAACCTTAAAAAAAAGTACTGACAAAAATGTATTTGTATACTTTTATGCAAAAATGCTTAAAATCTGTACATTTATCTTTGTTTTTCAAAATAAAGTTGTTCAATTAAAAAAAAAAACGTGAAAGCCTCAGTCCTTCTTAGGAAAAAAGAGTATATAGCACCCTCTCAGAGCATGGTACACCTGAACCTTATTAGCAATCCAGGAGCTGAGAATATATACTTGTGGCAATTTTTGGTATTCATAAATCATTATGTTTAATCTGTACAAACCAAGAAATCTCTGACTGTTTGCATGTTATGTTCTGTTCTACATGTACTTTATGCTATGAGAACTAGTAAGATTTCAATGCATACTTTCAAACGTCTAAATGAACTAAGTATTGACAAAAATATGTTCATATAGTGTTATGCAAAAGTGCCTTTAAAATTTTTATATGTATCTCTCTTTTTTAAAAATAAATTTGTAAGAGAATAAAAGCATTTTATGAAGTCATTTTTAATAGCTGAGGAGTACTCCATTATGAAAGTATGCCACAATTTGTGTATTATATTCATCAGTTAAAAGACATCTGGGTTCTTTCCAGCTCCTGGCTATTATTAACAGGACTGCAATGAGCATAGTTGAGCATGAGTTTTTATTTTATTTTGGAGCATCTTTTTGTTATATTCCAAAGAGTGATAGTACTATGTCCAATTTTCTGAAGAGATGATTTCAAGAGTGGTTGTACCCTCTTGTAATTATTTGAAAAATGGAGGAGGAGCATGGGGTACCACATCCTCACCAGCATCTGCTGTCATCTGGGATATTGATCTTAGCCATTCGGACTGGCGTGAAATGAAAAATTCAGGCAGTTTTGATTTGCATTTCCCTGATGAATGGGGATATTGAAGATGTCATTAGGTGCTTCTCAGTCAGAAAGTATTTATCAGTCAAGAATTCTTTGTTTATCTCTGTACTCTATTTTTAAATAGAATTGTTTGATTTTTCTGAAGTCTAACTTCTTGAATTCTTTTTATGTATTGAATGTTAGCCCGCTATCAAATGTAGGATTGGTACAGATCCTTTCCCAATAAGTTGTTGTAGTTTTTCCTCTTGACTGTGTCCTTTGCCTTACAGAAACTTGACAATTTCATGATGTTCTACCTGTTGATTCTAGATCTTAGGGCAAATGCCATTGGTGTCCTGTTCAGAAAATTTCCCCCTATGCCTATGTGTTCTAAGCTCCTCCCTAATTTCTGTCCTGTTAGTTTCAGTGTACCTGGTTTTATGTTGAGGTCTTTGATTCACTTGGACTTCAACTTTGTACAAGGGGATAAGAATGAATCAATTTGCATTTTTCTGCATGCTGACTGACTGTTGAACCAGCACCATTTGTTGAAGATGCTGTCTTTTTTCCATTGAAAGTTTATAATTGCTTTGTCAAAGATCAAATGACCATAGGTGGATTGGTTCATTTCTGGGTTTTCAATTTTATTCCATTGATCTACATGCCTATCTTTGTACCATTACCTTGAGGTTTTTAATCACTATTGATCTGTAATATAGTTTGAGTTCAGGATTCATGATTTCACCTGCATGTTATTTATTGGTGAAAATAGTTTTTCATATCCTGGTTTATTTTTGTTAATCTAAATGAATTTGCATATTGCTGTTTATAACTCTATGAAGACTTGAGTTAGAATTTTGATTGGGCTTGCATTGAATCTGAATATTGCTTTTGGCAAGATGACAATTTTTACTATGTTTATCCTACAAACCCATGGGCTTGGGAGATCTTTCTATCTGCTGACATCTTTTTCAGTTTCCTTCTTCAGACACTTGAAGTTCTTGTCATACAGTTTTTTCATTTGCCTGGTTATGGCCACACCAAGATGCATCCTATTATTTGTGACTATTGTGAAGGGTGTAATTTCCCTAATTTCTTTATCAGCCTGTTTATCCTTTAAGAAGAGAAAGACTACTGATTTGTTTGAGTTAATCTTATATCCAGCCACTTTGTTGAAGCTGTTTGTCAGATTTAGGAGTTTTTTGGTGAAGTTGTTGGGGTCATTTGAGTATGCTATCATCTGCAAATTGTGATTTTTTTTTTGACTTCTTTGTTTCTGATTTGCACCCCTTTGACTTTCCTTTGCTTTCTAGTAGGTCTGGCTAGGACTCCCAGTACTATATTAAATAGGTAGGGGGGAAATGGGCAACCTTGTGTATTCCCTGATTTTAGTGGGATTCCTTTGAGTATTTCACCATTTAGTTTTATGTTGGCTACTGGTTTGCTGTATATTGATTTTACTGTTTAAGTATGGGCCTTGAATTCCTGATATTTTCAAAACTTTTAACCCGAAGAAGTTTTGATTTTGTCAAATCCTTTCTTAATATCTAATGAGATGGTCATGTGACTTGTTTTACCTTTGTGTTTGTTTATATAGTGGATTATATTAATGGATTTCAGTATAATTAACTATACCTTCACCCTGGGATGAATGCTAGTTGTTCATGGTGAATGATCATTTTGATATGTTTTAGGATTAAGTTTACAGGACTTTTATTGAGTATTTTTGCATCATTGTTAATGAAGGAAATTAATCTGAAGTATTTTGTAGGGTCTTTGTGTGGTTTGGCTATAAGTTTAATTATTGCTTCAAAGAATGTGTTGGGCAGTATTGCTTCTGATTCTAATTTTTTTTGGAATAGTTTGGAGAGTTCTGGTATTAGGTCTTCTATGAAGTTCTGATAGTATTCAGCAATGTGTCCTTCTGTTCCTGGGATTGCTTTCTGTTTTCTTTCTTTCTTTGGTTAGTACAGCTAAGTGTTTATCTATCTTGTTGATTTTCTCAAAGAATTCGCTAGTAGTTTTGTTGATTCTTTTACAAATATTTTTTTTCCTACGTGGTTAATTTAAACTCTGAGTTTGATTATTTTCTATTGTCTTCTCTTCTTGCTCATATTTGCTTCTTTTTGTCCTAGAGTTATCAGGTATGGTGTCAGGCTGTTAGTATAATATCTCCCATTTTTCTTTTGGCAGCACTTAATGCTAAAATTTCTTTAATTTCTTTCTTCCTTTATCTAGTTGTCATTGAGTAGCATGTTGTCCAACTTCCATTTCTCTATGCGATTTCTGTTGATTTTGTTGCTTTTGAAAGAATAGTATTAGTCCATTGTGATCAGATAGGTATCTGTTGACTCCTGTTTTGTGATTAGGTATATGGTAACATTTGAAGACATTACCATGAGTTGCTAAGAATAAGGTATATTATTTTGTTTTAGTATGAAATTTTCTATAGATATCATTTAAATTAATTTGGTTCATAATTTCTGTTAGTTTCTCTATGTCTCTGTTTAGTTTTTCTTTCGATAATCTGTCTATTTTTGAGAGTGCGTGGTTGAGGGAACCCAGTATCATTTTGTGTGGTGTTATGGATATTATGCAAATGAGTCAGAATAATTTCCACTCTCACTGTTAAGAATCCCACAACAATCCCATTCTAAACAACCATATCATATTTACTGAAGCCTAACTAATACCCATGAAGGCTCCATGATTCCTACTTCAGTGTCTGTGATCCTATGTTGATTCTGTAGACTTTGTCTTCCCAGTGTCTTTAACATCTTTAGGTCCTAAAATACTTCCCCTTCCCTCTTTAAATGGATTCCCAAGCTCTAAGTTTTTGATGTTGGTCTTTCCATCTACTCACATCACCTGATGGAGGAAGACACTAAAAGAATAAGGTAAGCTCTGATCCATGAATATCACACTAGAAATACTTTCATTATCTCAGTTTTTATTGCTGTTTGGTGCTATATTGGGACTCTGAGTCATGCATTATTTGTGTCCTGGCCATGCATTTAATGTTAGCAACCAGCTCCTTATAGTGATTTGGTCCTTCAATAAAGCAAGTCATTGTTTGGCCACATCTACAAACTCTGAACCAACATTGCTACAGATCATCTTGCATGCAGAGCAGGTTTTAAAGTACAAGTTGTGTAGCTTGGTTCATGTCCTAATCCTGTCAGGGGAGCCTAGCCTTGTTTCAAAAGATGGCCCATTTAGAATCCATACCAGCCACTGAGTAGATATCTCATTAAGGTAATCCTCATATGTCTTAGGATGTTTACAGTGCACCAGGTTTCCACATAACCGTTTACACAGCTAGGTATGCCTATAGTCTCCTCCACAGTCTCTCCCTCTTCCCCTGCCTCCCTAAACAAATGCTTTCTCTTCTCACCCCTACTTGTCCCCAATGCATTGAATACTTTCTAATTCTCCCATCTTTACTTCCCTGGTGCATGAATGACAACTGATTTTCTTACGTTTTGCTGAAGAAAGTGTGCTAATAATCCATGTATGCTAGGCAAGCACAGGAGTAAATGCAGATGTCATAATATTCATAATGACGGGCTGTTTCTGTCCATGTGTCAACTTTGCTGATCAAATATTACTGGGCAATACGATAGCATTTTTATCCAGTGATATTCTGGGAGAAAAAAAAACAAACTCTCTGGAGCTCTTCCTTCAGACACTGCTGTACATAGTACCTGATAGCAACATCTACATTTTATTGAGTTCTTGATCAATACAGTTATTTCATAAGCCTTTTGGGGGGGTGTTTTGTCTTTGCATTCTTATTTGTTCAGGCATTTTGAAATAAATGGAATCCATAAGGCACAAGGGATGGTTCTTTAAAAAGACAACAATTTTAGGGAAGGAGGCTCCAGCATAACTGTACATATCCAGTATACTGCAGTCCTATAGTAGACACCTAGCAAATTCAGCCCCATTGAGAAGTATTTTGAATGGAAGTTCCAAGGGCCTCTGCAATTATTCCAGTTATGAGAGTTTCACATGATATTTGATTTTGAAAATAATTATTATCCACACTTTAGACAGTGCTAATGCAATGCAATGGAATATCACAATGATATGGATCATTTGACATAACTTTCCAAAGTCTAATATTCTGTGATGTTACAACTTGAGTATTCAGAACAAAAGGACTCATTCACCAAACTACACACAAATGAACAATAGTACCAATGGAAACAGTTTCTCTAACCAGTTTCAGATATTATGAGCACTAAAGTGTCCTTATCTCTGTTTGTTTTTGTTTTGTTTTATTTGGAGTCAGGGTCTCACTACTGAGCCCTGACTGAGCTGTAATATCCTATATGTCATGGCACTGGAGGAGCTGAGAGTTATACATCTTATTCTGAAGTCAAACAAGAGAAGGTTCACCCTTATGTGGCTAAGAAGAGGTCTCAATGCCCACCAAACAGTGACACACTTATTCCAACAATGTTAAACCAGTTCCAACAAGGCCAGACCTTCTAATATTGCCACTTTCTGGGTCAAATATCTTCAAACTACCAGAGCCTATAAACACAGGACAAACAGACTTCCCCACAGTAAAAACAGAGCCAATGTCAGCAGAGAACCATCCACAAAAGACTTTGCTTGCTTGCAGGTTCACATAGCCCTGGATCTGAAGGGAGATCTTTGCCATAGGAACACATGGGAAGAAACCCTAGCAAACCATATTGAAGCAAAACTAAACAATGAATTAGATTAATTGCTCACAAGTCAGAGAAAAAGAACAAAGAAGAAAATGTTCATGAGCAAAGTAGAGCTTAGTTGCACAGGCAGGTTATTTTAAGAATATATTTGTAATATATTGAAAATAATTACCAAGCTTTTGGGATTCTCAGAAGATAGAATTTGAGTAATTAGTATAAAATCCTATGTGAGAGAAACCATAAAGATGAATGGACTTCAACAAGAGAACATTATAGATCCCCAATTAGAAATTATGTAGAGAGAAGTACCAAAGGAGAGAGCCAAACTGATTTGTGAATGTTATGTGTTTGACCTTAAATGTGGCAGTACTTGGAAAAGTATCACAGTCCATTGTTTCCTAGTTCTCAGAAGAGCATGTTATCCTGCCAAGTATCACTCACCTTAAGTCCTTCTCAGGTTATTTTCTCTCTCAAGGATGAGTGAAGAGCTTAATATATCATAAAATAGAAATATGTGCAATAAACTCATTAGATGTAATAAAAATAGAATCTAGAAAAAAAGCTGACAAGAATTAAACAGATGGGAAGGCTGGGATAGAAGTAATTAGAACAGTGTAGCTGTTACCTTATCACAGAGTGATGTGGAAGTCCTCTAACTGCCATCTGGATTCTAAACCTATTTCAAACATAGCATGTTTTCCTGGAGTTATTCCTTTGCACTCTTCATATCCTGACTGTAATCTGTGTCAGTTTCCTACGGCAGCCAATAATCAGACAAACAAACAAACAAATAAATACAATGCAGCAACAAAAACAAAACATAACAAATACCAAACAAAATGGATAAATAAAACTATGCAATCATCAGAATAGATGGATGAAAAGCAAATTTTATTTTCACATTCAGAATAGGTTATGGATCTTGTTAAAGTTGTGATCATTTCTCCTAAACTCTGAGACCAAACAGTACAATTTTGGGTATTGCACAGATCATGTTTTTTTTCTCATATTTTCTCTGTTAATCATATTTTTAATAAAAATCCAATTATAAAAGTCATTTTATTTGCTGATACTACAGGTTTGGTCTCTATGCAAATACATTTGATATTAACTACAAAACACATCTGAGGTAAGATCACTTGTATATTCTGCATTTTATATCTTTTTAAAATATTTTTTCTTTTACCCCAAGAAGTTTGACTTCATTCTTTTCTTCAACTACATTTTATCTCTTTCAATCTCAAGAACAATAGTCATAGTTTCAAAATTGAGATTAAACCAAATCTGCTTATAGCTTATCATCAGCCTCCATTTGGCTTTGTAATGTGTCTGAAGGAATTTGAAAGTTAGAAATCTCATCTCTACAAAGGATCATCTATACCTCTATTTTCAAGGAGTAGTGAGTCCTCAAAATGTGTGAAAATATAGAATATACCCCATATATTAAATCATTATTTTCACTTCCAGTGTGGTGGAAAACTGAAGTGACATTTATTAGAGTGAGCACCAAGAGGGTAGATCAGTCTATGCCAACAGTGAGTGAACTATACCAGGTCCTGTTGTTAAAAAATACCTCTAAGAATTTAACTATCATGTTAGCATTTGGGATGGAGAGAATGCATATAAACTTTTCAATGACATTTTGAACACAGAGTGTGTTTGTGTCTAGCTTTGGACATGAGACCCATTGTCAAAAGAACAAGCAAGCAAAAAGCATGAAAAAAAAAACCTCCAAAAACAAAATAAAAAACCCACAAATTAATAAAATTCCAAATGAAAGAAGGAATTAGATTAGGCTTCAGTGAGAATCAGCAATTTATTGAATTCTATCCCAACCACAGAGTAAAAAGTTGTACATAAAATTCCTATATATAGAGCAATTTGCAACTACCTCCAATACTTTACCTTTCACCGTTAGAAGGGTATGGATCCGGAAACAATTAGGCAGTACTAATTAAATTACTAGATTTGACCCCCACCCTTTGTGTGTGTGTGTGTGTGTGTGTGTGTGTGTGTGTGTTTGTGTGTGTGTGTGAATTTGTGTGTGTGTGTGAGTGAGAGGAAGGGAGGAAGAGGGAAAGGGAGAGGGAGAAGGAAAGGGAGAAAGAGGGGGGGAGGGAGAATGAGAGGTAGAAGGAGAGTGAGATGGGGGGAGAGAAAGGGAGGGACAGAGAGGCAACCAAAGTAATAGAAGGAGAAGATTGTCATTAGAAAGAATCGAGAGAGGTAGTTTAAGAGATGCTTATGCAAATAGTACAGCCAGACACACACACACACACACACACACACACACACACACACACACATACACACACAAAACCATGATTTTGTATCATTAAAAACAGAGTAAAAAGCATAAGAAAAAAATAAAACTATGTTATTTTTAGAAATATGGTCAGAAACAGGCACAATTATCTTAAGCTGAATAATTTAGACCAACACTAGTGCACGTGTAAGTGGATCAGCAAATTTAAAAAGCCAGTATATAATTTATGAAAAATACAAGTTGTGAATTTTTGGGTGAATAGGATGGAAATTTTATTGAAAAGAAAAGGGAGTAGATTTAATCAAAGTTCATTATATGGACTTCTGAAACTACAAAAATAAACATTGAATATTAAAATACTTACATTAAACATTAAAAATCCAAGCAGAAAAAGTGTTTATGATTTATAATTTTAAATGGATATTTGTCCATTCATGATTTTTAACTTTCTCCATAATACTTTTGCTTGCCAATGCTTTCATAATCAGATATCTTTATGTGCATTGAGATCAGGGGTGATATTTTTCTTTCATCATACATTAACATTTTAACTTATTGTTGACACTGGTAAAGGTCAGGGACATGATTTGAGCTGAATGACATTTGGTAAAATCTACCCTTGTCTTGAGAGACACATAGCCAAGGTCAAGGCTGGCTTCCACCAGGATTTCAGCTTCAAGGAGCACACAGTTTCAGATATGCAGCCTGCCTCTTCCCACTGTTTTTTTTTTTTTTTTTTTTTTTCTACGTTTTCTACTTGATGTTCCCTTTGGAGTATTGAATGATTGATATAGCTGCTTTTACTGACTAATTTAAATTAATTGAGAAAAGTATGAGTAGGCAATGTCTAGGTTTAAAAAGCAAGTATCAGGAGAGAACGAACCACCAAACTGTGTACTCAAAGAAAAAAAAAATGAGAGAGTCACTGCACACAGAATACGTTTAGTTTCAAATTAAGAATACAAATATAGTGGGAAATGTATATTAGAAATTGTATTATAAAGCTAAATAAATGAGTTATATGATGAGATTAAATTAATTCAGGAGAGAGAATACCAACAAACAATTTTCACAAAGAAATGGAGAATAACAAGAATCAGGATTTGACAGAAAATTGTCTGTACTGAAATTTTGTCACATAGCCTCATATGTAAAACAGTGCATAGAACATAGAGACAAACACATGTGTGATTGTCACCTATGGTGACAGTTAGTAAAACTACTACTTAGCAGGAAAAACATACAAACTTAGCCTTATAGAACCTGCTGGAGGAAGCAGGAAGTTCTCAAAAACACTCACAAGATGAAGCACAGGTGAAACCTGGAAAATATATATTCAGAGTTCAAATTCCTTTGGAGAGTTTTTAGCCACATTCATTTTACCAACCTTTATTCACTTAATAAAACTGGACAGGTTTTAGATCATGCCATCTGTAACACCAAGAAATGTCTTCCTTGAAGGAAATCATTTGAGCCTGGGAAAAGCCTTTTGTGTTTGAGACCACTGATGTTGTTAATGTCAATGTAGTATCCTAACATGTTAGCATCCTTGATAGAATTATACCTATATAAACAAAACCATACTTGTATGTCTCAGAAAAAGAACATGCACATTATGACTGATGAGATCTTGCTACAGGCATCATCAGCCATACTCTGTTACTGTGCTCTTTGACACTTTTTTTTTAGTCATAGCAAATTTACTGAAGCTTTTATTGCCTCTGCAGGTAACATGACAGGGATTGGAAAAGACACACTTGAACTTACAGAGATATGCAGATGATAGTCACTGAACTTTGACCTCAAGTATTTTTATATGTGGGTACTTCTCATTTTATACATTTTACTACTTAAAAAGCATTACATTTAAAAATGTGTACCTGTTATGACATTTGGCAAAATGTAAACTCTCCTGTGGTTCTATCTGAAAAAACAAAATGAATCAGCTTGGAGACCTGATCCAAAAACTGGGCCCCACGACTGAAGCCGGCGAGCTGGCTGTGCATGAGCGTGGCCCTTCTCCCGCAGACTCACCGATGCCCTCCCCCAACAGCAGAAGCATTTTTAGTACAAAACATTCCCCCTCAAAATAAACACATTAAATCAATTTTCTCTTTTGAGCCCTAGCAATAGTTTTAATTCTAAAATGCCATCATGGTTAGCAACCTTAACTTTTTTTGCTACATAATTAAAAGCTTTATATATTTTTGTTTATAATTACACAGTAATTGTAAATGTTTAGTACCAAACTGATGACAAACACTATTTTGTTAAAAAGTCTTGCATTTAAAAATAAAATCTGTAAAACCCAAAGCATTAGGCCACACACAAATATCAAGATTTTTATAAAAAATTATGAGGCAGGGAAAGAAGCTAATGGAGTCTCATTTGAAAACAAATCATATCTGAATCAATCAATCTGAAAACAATACAAGAACTCAAAATGTTCCACATAGGAAATAAACAATATAGGTCTGTAAAACTTTTAAAGATATATGTACATATATCTTTAATTTTTTCATAATTGAAGTTCTTCATATTTACAAAAATAAATCAAGAAATACTGAAAACAAGATTCTTTTTTTCTTTTAATAACCAATCCCTGTAACATGAATAGAAATTTACTCTAAGTTTCCTCTGGTAGAAATGCATTCCTAAATTAAAGTTATGATTGGATTAATGATATATCTGTAAGGTAAGCTTTCTATGCATTTTCCAAATCATGTGACTAAAGCAGCCTTAATCATTTCTGTGTCTGTGTAAAGTTCTGCTATCCTGAAGAACATTCCTTGGTGCCCTGCACACGACCTGGATACATAGAGCAAAGTCTGTGCCTACTGAAGAGCAGTCACCCAACATTCAGTTCATCATTTTAACTTCCTCATGGAGATATTTATAAACACACCCCTTTCACATGTCAGTATGTTAACAGAGAAACAAGCATTTTCAGCAGGAGAGCAATTCATGAGTCCTGTCATGGGAAATAACAAACAAACAAACAAAACAAAAACAAAACAAAAATCAAGACTGCATTCTGCTTTGATGTGGAAATAGCAAATTCGAGTGAGACAAAAACAGCCAAAAGTCAAATAATTTATAGAGCAGAAGCCACTGGTATTCGGCCACAGCACTCGCCTGTCTGACAGTCTCTGCTCTGGAGTAAAGACTTGGCGACCACAGTGACATAGCAGTAAAGCCATCCCAACAGTCGGCAGTCACACTGTTGGACCACGGCCTGAGAGAGCAGCACCATGAGAAAGGTTGAACTTCACGGCTCACCACAACCATTTCAAAAATTTAAATCTTACTATCTTCTTATAAATTACGTGAATTGCATTGTGTTCCATAGTGAGTTGAAAAAAAAAAATTAAAAACAGCAAAAACCTAAAACCCTCATGCCTAAATTTAGAATATTATAATGTATAGCAATCTAAAACATTCAAACAAATGAAACAGTTTAACTTGTTCGAAGGCACAGAAGCATTTCTGTGTGGTGTGTGGTGCACATGAGAGCAGAGTCTAACGTTCGGTCTCATTACAGTATTTCTTTAAATAAGAGTTCACGGTAGGACACTGTATAGACATGGGTCAGATAACCACAGACTTGTTTTGTAGAACCTTCGTGAGAGTCTGAAACACAAGACTTATTCAGGGAGTCATCAAATTATCCTTTTTTTCATGTGTTGGTTATTTTGACATTTCTTTTATCAGGTATTCTATTCACACCAATAGTACATGTGGTTTGCCAGGAAAATTAAATTCCCCCAAATCAAACACCATTCCAGATGCGGTACATCAGATAAGTTCTCATTTGAGTGCTACCAGCATAGTCTTTGCAACTAGCCCAAAGCATATACTTAACAAGTTTTTATAAATTGTTTGCAGTGTTCCTTATTATGTTTAATTCTTATGCCAAACTGTTTTCTGATGAAGACAGCGTTGTGCTTTATGCAAGAATGGAAACCTCTAAATAATCACCATCAAGCTTCTGTGACTTATGGGAAGACAAACTAAGATGGTCCACAGGTATAAGATGAGATCCACAATGTTGGAATTATAAGTGTTTAGAGTGGCCCAGACTAGAAGACAAACCCAAACCACCAGTAGAAGAATGGAGTACGATATGGTCCAAGATGTATCCTTAAAGTTTTGTCTCAACCCTCAGTCTGAACTCTGAAGATTGATCTTCAGTTCAGTCCAGCCAGCAGAATTGACTGTGCATTTTCCATTGTGTTTATTGTACAGACTATGTACATTCTAGAAGGTTCTTTAGTGCTACACTGTTGTACTTTTTTTCCCAGCAATTTGAGGGCGTGCAAATTCCACAAAGTCATCAATAAGAACAGGCCATGCTCCTTCTTCATCATAATTGGACATGTCATCTGCAATTATGAAACTGAAGTCTAACAGAAGGTTCCACGTGTCTTTTGGTATTGATCGTTTATGATGCTCCAACAAAAATTTATTCCATAAGTCTAAGAATTTAAATCTTCTATTAAGCACTAAGTTCCAGTAAGCAATGACCATATCTAGATCTAATCCTTTTTGTCCTGGATTCTTTGCAAAATTAAAAGTAAACTGGTAAAAATCCTTAAATCGTCCTGGTTCTTTCAATTCTTGTTCCATCTTGGGTATTTGGGCCTTTAGTTTTTCTATGCTGTCACATCCTAACTCTGTCATGCCGTCCATGAACTCCTGTCTGGGGAACTCGCACTGTGTGGCCGCCCTGAACTTCCATGCGATGATCAACACACTGATGCTGGCTGGGTCAAGGGCCAGATCATCACAGAACTGCTGTATCCCATCGATTCCGATTTTATTTTCATCCTGAGGGTCTTTGTATCTATTGTACAGTTGTTCTAACTTCTTCCTGTCCAACGATCCTTTTACGCTCTCCCGTATATAAAGTTCTGGATTTTGAAAAAAATTATCTGTTGCAACATCTAACTTCCAGTCATTTTGAGAAAGACAACTTACTGCATTTTTTTCACTAGATTGTGTGAAGATCATAAACTGACGAACTTTATCCTTCTGTGATGATTTCAACTTGTTCATGTTAGTGTCCTCCAGACCTCTCCCCTCCTCCTCTGGCTCCGCAGTGAATCTCTTTGACACTTTTAAGCTCTAGTGACATACATGTTTCTATCTATGTACTTAGTTACCAAACAATAAACATAAACATCACCAAGTATAATCATGGATTGTCAAGTAGATTGATATTCCAATAATGAACTAGATTTTATTCTAACCAGTGCTTAGTCCATGGAAAATATTCTTTAAAACTCTTTTGTGTTTTTCTTCTATGAATACAATATTTGCATAATATTCTTTCACCCCTCTCACTCTTGCTATCCTTTTTCATTTCTTCCCAAATTCATGGCATCATTTAAAATTATTATTGTTATACACATTCATACATTGTAGAAAGAATATCTTCAGTATTTTATAGAAGCATCAGCTGTCATTTAAAACCCATGGCCTATAGGAAAGGGTAGAATAGAAGGTGGAACATCTGAAAAACAGGAAAATTTCTGGTGTAGAATAAGGCAAGAGTACTTCCATTAGAGAAGATGTGATAAGCTTGGTATATGAGCACAGGTAAGCAGCTATGTGGGAGAACATAGGTTAGAACAAATGAGGTATATTAAGTTATGATATAGTCATAGAAAAGCCTACATGCTGGGAGTCAGCCATGTCTAGGTTTTCCTTGTCAGTTCTCCTTGAGGCAGTCAGGGAGGGAGAGTTTTGTTGGAGGGTAAGACTTTGCTGTACAGTGTATTTAAGGCTGCTGTATAATAATAAAATGTTTGATTATTAAATTCTAAGTTGGCTACTGTAGGTGACCTGCCTTCTGTGTTCAACTGAGGCCAGAAACTGCAGTCTCCATCACTTAGCAACCTTTCTTATAAATCAGTAAATTAAGTAGCAGATTAATGTTAGAGCATTTTCGTTTTTGTTCAGATGTCTCTTGCTTGTCCAGCAAGAAAAAAAAATTGGAGAAATACACTTCTATAGAACCAGGAGAAAAGACTAATGTTCACAGAAGGAAAAAGTTTTTACATAAGCAAGTATGAATGAATACCTAAATTAATATACATACTTACATATGTGCAGGTATACCTTTCCATTCAAACCAGTTGAGTCTAATTTGCATGCATTCTCATAATTACACACACACACACACACACACACACACACACACACACACACACACACACACACTTATATACACTTTTAGAACAAAATACCAAGCATTAGTATAGAAAGAACTCACTTATACTGGATGAAAAATAAGCTTCAATACTTATTGCAAAAAAAAAAGCTTCCATACTTTTAATTTTAAATGAATTAAACTTAAGTTTGTAAGAATAAAACTTCCTTTCATTAATGAGATTATGCCTGCCTTCTTGTTAAGACCTGTTCAGTGTCACAATAAGAAGCCTGTCCTCTCTTTCTGTTCTATCATCAGCTTCTTCTTTTTTTCTCTTTCTTACTGTATTATGCACATTGCTCTCTTGGTTTTTTTTCTCAATTTTCCCTATAGTTTTCATGTTATTCCCTCTACTTCTAATCTTGCTTTGTAATTCTGTTCTGATATTACAATGATGTTCTTATTCTCAATACCTTTTATCCAAATGCTATGCCTGTACTTCTAAGTTCTTGAGTTCAATTCTGTTGTAAAAGTGTTCTGCTGAAAATGTTCTACACGAGTCACCTTTTTTTTTTTATATGTCCTCAGCATGGATATATCTTTCAGAATACATGATTACAGGGCAGAAGGCACATGGAAGGTGGAGTTGTTAAAAAAATAAAAAAATAAATATATAAATAAAAAAGGAAGATGGAGAGGAGGATTAGAAAATAATGTAATGGCTCCCGTTCTATGATGAATGTAGTATGTAGACTACATTACTGGAGAGGGCAAGTGCCAGAGGCTATAGTCTAGCCAAACATGCTATGACCCAGGGGATTGAGATTGTGGGAAGGAGCCCCCATATGGCACCCTGTGACTGTTTAAAGATGAGTCATCAGAACAACACAATAAAGTCAGCGTAAATACCATTGTTGATAGTTATAACCTATTGAAAATAATAGTTTAAATTCAAAATGGCACAGTTTTCCTTAATGTACTATGTAGGCTTTTGCCTAATAGTAACTATAATTGCACTTAGTAATTAAAAATAAATGTACATTAATCGTAAACTTATATAAAAAGAAAGGGGATTACTTGTATGTTTTTCCACATAAGGTATGCTTATAAATTTGAAAAAAAAATTAATGCATTTTCTATTGCCAAAATCATTGTGCCCTAAGAAAGATATATTCTATTATTCATCATAAGGACTAACAGTTAGGCTTGGAGCAGAATTATTGTCTTTATTTTTCCAGGAGAGAATAAGCTTCCAAATAAGGAACCCAGAGACTAGTAGAGACAAGAATTAAGAATAATGTATGTCACATTAATTATCAGCCTGGCAATAGAGAATACAAATGTCTTTTGTCAGTGGAGTTAAATAAATCAAATAAGCACACATGGCATAGGGAAAATGAGATATTGTTTTAATTAGAAAGACAAGGTATTAATGCCAAATGATGTCTAAATGGATACACTGAAAGACAATGGCCTAAATTAAAATGCCATAAGTTGAGGGATATTTTATGCTACACTGATTAGGCAATCAGTCTCTTACTTGTGGGGCCTGCAGTGGGAGGAATGATAATGTTTCAGTCTAGAACATCATATATAACTCAAGCCGAGACCGCCGAGTAAGTCACAATATTCTTAAAAGTATTCTCATGAACTAAGATGGAAAGATGTTTATTAAATTGAACACAGGAATGCATATGATACTAAGAGATAAAATATCAGGATGAATAAGTTCACATAAATGTAAAGTATCTAAAAATGTGGAAAAATAAAAAATAACACAAAGATTTTTAAAGGTATATAGATATTAAATGAATTAATAAATGCTTTGATCCCAATAGTTGGGAAACAATGTTAGAAAAAAAAAATATGTTCCTTGTAATTTCAAAGTCAACTGATTTACAGACCCAATCCAGGACAGCCTGAGCTACAGGGAGAAACCATGTCTCAATAAATAATAAATAATTGTCATTGTAAAGGAATATATTTGGACTCCATACAGATTTGTTTTTATTTCTCTACCTAAATATAGTTATTTAGTCAATAGTAATGGTAATGTTGCCCATCCTCTTTGAGAAAAGTCAAGATAACAGCAGAAAAATGGGCTGATAGATTGGACTAAACTATACCAAAGAAGTAAAAATCAACTTTGATAAGGGCAGATGTCTACATAGAAGAAAGGGAGAATTAAAAAAAAAAAAAAAAAAAACCTAAACAACCATGTGATGTACTTGCTGATCCCTAAAATTGTGTCATCTCTGAAACTGACTGAGACATAAAAATATCTCCAGTCAAAACTTCAACTACACATGAGTAACAATATTCTTAGCTATAGAATTCTCAGGACTTATTATTACATCCTATCTATTCATATGGCATGAATGAAAATTTGTGTTAAAGTTTGATTATACACTCCATATTAACTTTAAAGAAAGATAGTTGTTTTCACCTGCCCAAACAAAGAAAAATATCTTAAATGATTCTGTGCATTTTGCATACTAAAACATTATGTTAATGGAAAGATGTGTATTCCATCTAAAAGCCAAGACAAGATTTACCTTAGGGGATGCTGAGATGCTTAAGCCTACTGTCCTACCTCTGTTCCTGACTTTTCCTACCTCAGACTACATCAATGATATTTCTTTTATGGACTTACTTGCAGGACAAAACAGCTAGCTTACTTAGCCTAGAATCATAGGCTGCTACAATCAAGACTGAATTTATTTATTTGTTTATTTTTTTAAGACTGAATTTAAGACTGCACTTTTTCAACATAGTGAGACTGGACAATAAATGTTATAGCAAATTTCATTAAATTTGATCTATAGAGAGAATATTTTATAGGGTACCTGTTAATAAAAAAAGAAAGAAAGAAAAAAAAACAATGACCATTTACTCTGAAGCAAGGTCTATATTTATCACTGAGGTGTGTTTCTTGTATACACTAGAATATTGAATTCTGTTTTCATATCCATTCTGTTAGCCTGTGTATTTTTATTGATGTTGAGAAATATTAATTACCAGTAATTGTCATTTGTTGTTATTTTGATGTTGGTGGTGTTAATGTGTGTGTGTGTGTGTGTGTGTGTGTGTGTGTGTGTGTGTATGTGTGTGTATGTGTATGTATGTATGCATGTATGTACTTTCCTTCTTTTTGCTGGTACAAAATTACTTATTTCCTGTGTTTTCTTGTATGTAGTTTCCTTCTTGGGTTGAAGTTGTCATTCTAACGGTTTTGTTGTTGTTCTTGTTGACTTTTCTTTGTGAAGCTGGCTGTTAGCTTAGTCTTAATGTTGGTCCTAAAGGACTGGAATGCGGACTATCAAAAAGCTGTTCCATGTATGTGGGATATGTTATTTTGGATGGGCTATCTTGTTTCCCTTTATTGGAAAAACAAGAGTCATGTCAAGCCTAGCAGAGACATGATGAGCCAAGGTGAAAGATGCACAGGGAAGGGGATAATAACTCATAAGAGAAGGGTGAAAATGAGAGGAGAATTGTTGAAGGGTATGACCAGGAGGAAGGCAGTAAGTTAGATGTAAAGTGAATAAGGGAAAGAAAGTTAGACAAACAGAAAAGCCAACAGTTCATTAGCTGAAGCAGGAAACAGGAGATATGACACTGGCAATAATAGAATATATTCTGGGAAATAGTAAGAGATCAAAGAGAGCCACAGGGAGAGCTGAGAGAGTAAAGGTCAGATCTATGGACCAATAAAGAGATCAACAAAAACCCAGAATGTAAACAAGCAGAGATATAAACTTGGAAAAAAGTTGAAGAAGATGCTGGGGAGACAGGAAGGGCAGATTTAAGAAAAAGTAACTAATGAATTTTTAGATATATAATCATTTAAATGTCTATTTAAGTATAGAGCTAGTCAGGGAATGAGCTAACACCCATTTAATAATCATTTAATAATTAATTATTAAATGCCTAGGCATTTAATAATAACTAATTAGTCTCTGACTCAGTGTTGTCATTTATAGAGCAGGACTGGAAAAAAACATGGATAAGTTAAATATAGAAATCGGTCAACTGTGGGGCATAGAATTCAAATTTTGTCAATTCTTGGATGAGAGACAAGGCAGTCAGGTAAAAGTTAGAAATTCAAAGCTGAATGGAGCAAGCCAGCACTTCTAAGCTTGAAACAGTCTCCCAGTTTTATTCCTTTAAATAGTTGTTTATTTAGAAAATTACAGAAGAAACGATAGAGTGAAAAAAACCCTATGTGATGGAGGGGTACTCTTCAAATGCAGATGATAACAATGGCCCTTTTAAAACAAAGCTGCTGGATAGGGAAATTGGTACTTTTAAGAAGACATGAAAGGGGATAATACTTTAAATGTAAGTAGAGAAAATATTCAATAAAACTGTAAAATATTAATAATAATAACAATAACAACAACAACAACAACAACAACAACAACAATAATAATAATAATAATAATAATAATAATAATAATAATAAAAATAATAATGGAGGCCTACCTGAGTAGAAAGAGAACCAGCTGAGCCCTATAGACAAGCACTTCTTATAGCAGTTTTCTAGTCAGGAGTAGGATAATAGAGATCTTCAGAGGCCAGAGATGAGGGACTGGTTCTGGCAAGTCACTTGCTACCTAATCACATCGTGATGGCCAGACCAGCCTCCTCATGGATTCTAGACAACTTCCTAGAGTTAGAACTGAAGATAGTGAACTTCTGTCATAAGTGGAAGGCAGGAAGCCTCTTCCTGATGAACAAAGAGATAGCAGCAGGCAAATGACATCTCAAAGTCTGACCTAAACAAAGTAAAGAATGAGAAGACCAGAAAAATCCAAAGCAATGAAGCTCATGACCAGGTAAGAAATGTTTAAAGTTATGTTTAATTGTTAGAAAATAGAAGAGACTGGAAGTAAAAAATTTAATTAATGAGGTCAAAGATGATTATCAAAGAACATCCTCATAGAATTTGCTTCATGTAGGGCAAGCTAATCACTTAGCAGGAGAGTTTCCTTGCATTAACTGTACAGGGAATACTGTCCAAACTGAAGAAAAACTATGTAAGGAATTGGATTGCTGAGATTTGTAATAGCAGGCTAGGCAAGTTCTTCATAATTCCTGTTTCCCAAAAAAATTGTAAAATACTGAACCAGAAGAATGAATATGACTTGTCTGACATTACAGAGACAATTTGTGGGTAACTGTTCAGGCAGCCAAAAACCTTTGTCATTTCAATCATGTTGGAAGCTGTTTGTACTGTAATTCCTGCATAGTCAAAGATGGTTTCCATCTCAGGTCTCCAATGCCATTAAAGACTAGTCTCACAATGAAGATTAAATTATTAGTTTTTAGACAAATTTTAAGGTCAATGACAGTTTTGATAGAAAATTATTTAAACCATTGCTTTTAGTAGCTAAGAATTAATCTATGCTAATGAACCACATTTTCTGTATGTATTTTCCTGTTGAGGGACATCTGTGTTGTTTCCAGAATCTGCCTATTTCTAGCTTTGGGCTATTAAAATTAAGGCTGCTCTGAACATAGAAAAGCATGTTCCCTTGCTACATGTTGAACATTTTGGGGTATATGCCGATTATTGTTATATCTGGCTCTTCGGTTAGAACTATTTCCAATTTTTTGAGGAACATCCAGATTATTTTCCAAAGCAGAATTATGACATTGCAACCCTATCAGTAATGAAGGAGCATTTCTCTTTCTCCATATATTCAGCAGCATCTGCTGTCACATGAGCTTTTTATCCAGCAATTCTGACTGAGTTGAGGTAAAATCTCTGGGACATTTTGATTTGCATTTCCCTGATTACTAAGGATGCTGAACATTTCTTCAGGAGCTTCTCAGACATTTCATATTCCTCAGTTGAGAATTTTTTGCTTAGTTTTTTATGACAGTTTTAATAGTGTTATTTGGTTCTCTTGGGTCTATGTTTTTGAGTTCTTTGTGTATTTTGGATATTACCTCTCTGTTAGATGAAGGGTTGGTATAGATCTTTTCCCATTCAGTAAATTGCCATTTTATCCTATTCACAGTAACTTTGCCTTACAGAAGGTTTTCAATTTTTTGAGGTTCCATTTGTCAATTGTTGATCTTAAAGCCTGAGCCATTGGTATTTTGTCAGGATGTTTTCAATGTGGAGGCTGTGTTTGAGGCCTTTTCCTACTTTCTTTTTTATTAGATTCATTATATCTGGTTTTATGTGGAGGTTCTTGATACACTTGAACTTCAGCTTTGTAGAAAGAGATACGGATGGATAGATTTACCTTCTTCTACATGCAGACAGCCAGTTGAACGATCATCAGCATTTGTTGATGATGTGATTTTTTCATTAGATAGATTTGGCTTCTTTGTCAAATATGAAGTGGCCAGAGGGATGTGGGTTTATTTCTGTGTCTTCAGTTCTATTCCGTTGGTCAAACTGCTTGTCACTGTCCATTGCTCTTTCTATTTCTTTGAAAAATTGATTTGAACTTTGATGAGGATTGCATTTGTTTTGTACATTGTTTTTGGTGAAATGGCCAGTTTTACTATATTATTCCTATTTAACTACCATGAACATAGGAGACCTTTCTACCTTCTGAGGTCTTCAATTTCTTTCTTCAGAGACTTGAAATTATTGTTATACAAATCTTTTATCAAATCAATCTTGGTTGGTTAGATGCACACCAAGATATCATATATTACATTATTTCTGACTATTGTGAAGGGTTTTGTTACTCTAAACTTTATTAATCATTCCATTCTTTTACATCTCAAATGATATCTCACTTCCTGGTTACCCTTCCCCCAAATCCCCATCCCACATCAGTCCTCTTTCCCCTCCTGTTTGTTCTTATAAGGGTGTTTACCCAACCTTATCTGACACACCACTTGAACAGAGCATCCCCTTATGCTGCAGTATCAAACCTCCACAGTACCCAGGGCCCTGCCTCCAAAATCATTTGTCATGCAATGCCATCCTCTGCTTCAAATGTGTCTGGAGCCATGGATTACTTCCTGCACACTCCATGGTTATTGGTCTAGTCTCTAGGAAAATTGGGTGATTTTCTTCTATGGGGTTTCAATACCCCTTTGTTCCTCTAGTCCTTCTGCCAGCTTACCAAACAGGGTCCCTGAACTCAGTCTTATGGGTGAAACCAAGTATCCACATTTGCATTGGTCACTTGCTGGTTAGACCTCACAAGGAATAGATAAACTAGGTTTCTGTCAGCAAGTGCCTCTTGACCATAGAGAGAATGTTGGGTTGGGTGTTTTCTGACAGGATAGATCCCCAGGTGGGGCATTCTCCAGATGGCACTTCCTTCAGTATCTGATCAGTTTTTGTCTCTATTATTCATTGATCAGTGTTTAACTTTTAAGATAGGTGGGTCTGCACATCCCTTGACCAGAGGCTATACCTATCTGCTCAGGGTAGTTTTTACAGGTTCTATTGCACACTTCTCAGAGCACATCATCTCATCACCATGGAGCCTCTCATGTCCTGGTGTCTGGAAACCCCCAGTGGCTATCCCCAGTTCTTTAACCCTACCTGCCTACTTGTTTTTATTCATTTACCTGTTTCTCTGTATCGTTCTCCCATCTCCTCCAGGAATTGATACTGCCCCCTTATTTCCTTCCTGTCCTTCTTCACTCGCAGGTCTCCCATTCACTCCACTTCTTTTGATAATCTTGCACTCTGCTAAACATGGGGTTGAAGCATCCACATCCTCTTCTTCCTTTGTGAGATGTGCCATAAGAACTTTTAGGAGAATCATGGGCTTTGTTAAATTTTGGGCTAATATCCTTTTATCAGTGAGTACATGCCATGTGAATTCTTTGATGTCTGGATTACCTCACTGGGATATTTTCTAGTTCCATTTATTTGCATAAGAATTTCTTGAAGTCATTGCTTTTAATAACTGAGTAGTACTCCATTGTGTAAATGTACCACATTTACTGTACCCATTCCTCTGTGGAAAGACATCTGTGTTTTTCTTGGCTTCTGGCTATTCTAAGTAAGGTTGGTATGAATATAATGGAGCATGTGAATTTGTTATATGGTAGAGATTCTTTTGGATATAGATTGAGGAGTGGTATAACTGAGTAATCAGGTCGCACTATGTCCAGTTTTCTGAGAATTTGCCAGACATATTTTCAGAGTGTACCATCTTAAAATTCTCCCAACAGTTGAAGAAAGTTCCTCTCCAACATATGCTGTCACACGAGGTTTCTTTTTAAGTTGGATATTTTCTGTATGCCCAGTTTAAATGTTATTCCCCCTGCTCTGACTACCCCCTCTCCCTCTACTTGCTTCCATGAGTTTTTTTTTTTTTTTTTTTTTTTTTTTTTTTTTTTTTTTTTTAATCTTAGCCATTCTCACTGGCGTGACATGGAATCTCAGGGTCATTTTGGATTGCATTTTACTGATGACTAAGATGTTGACCATTTCATTAGTTGCTTCTTGGCCAATCAATATTCTTTAGTTGAGAGTTCTCTTTTTATCTCTGCACTCCACTTTTTAATAATATTATTTGGTTCTCTGTGGTCTAACTACTTGGTGTATTTTGGATAATAACACTCTATTAGATGTAGGGCTTGTAAAGATCTTTTCTCAATCTGTGCATTGCTATTTGGTCCCATTATTAGTGTCCTTTGCCTTCCAGAAGCTTTTCAATGTTTTGAAGGCCCAATTTTCTATTGGTGATGTTAAAGCATTAACCACTGGTGTTCTGTTTAGGAAGATTTCCCCTATGCCCAATTATTTGAGGTTTTTGCCCACTTGCCCTTCTATTAGTTTCAGCATGTCTGGCTTTTTTGTGGAGGTCTTTGGTCCCTTGAACATAAGCTTGATACAAGGACATAAGTATTTATCAATTTTTTTTTTATTCAACATGCTGACTGCCAGGTGAACTAGCACCATTTGTAGTAAATTCTAGTTATTTTCCAATGGATTCTTTTAGCTTTCTTATTAAAAATCAAGTGACTATAGGTATGTGGGTTCATGTTTTGAGTCTTCAAGACTATTCCATTGATCTCTCTGCCTGTGTATATGCAAGTACTATGCAGTTTTTTAACTACAATTCTTCTGCAATACAGCTTGAGTTCAGGAATGGTGATTTCCACAAATTTCTCTTGTTATTGAGAATGGTTTTCACTATTTTTGCTTTTTGTTATTCCAAATAAATTTGAGAATTGTTCTTCCTAATTCGCTGAAGAATTAAGATGGAATTTAGATAGGAACTGTATTAAATCTGTAGATTGTTTTTCATAAGATGGCCATTTTATTATATTAATTCTTCTAATCAATGAGCATGGGAGATTGTTTCATCATTTGAGGTCTTTGACTTCTTTCTTGTGAGACTTGAATTTCTTGTCATATACATCTTTCACCTGCATATGTGGGGTTATTTGAAGATATTTTAAATTATTTTTGTTTAAGACTTGTTTCACTCATTTCCCAATTATACTTTGAGTAGAAGAAGACTATTGATTCTTTAATTTTATTTCCTGCTACTTTGCTGAAGTAGTTTATTAGTAGTAGAAGCTCTCTGGTAGAAAAGCTTCTGTATATTATCGTATCATCTGCAAATAATCATAGCATAGATCTACTTCTCCCAAATTTTTACCCTTTGTTCTCCTAGAGTTTTCTAATTGCTCTGGTTAGAACTTTGAGTACTATTTTGAATAGGTAGGGAGAGAGTTGCCGGCTTTGATTTATCCCTGACTTAACTGGGATTTCTTTGAGTTTCTCTTCATTTAGATTGATTTTGGCTATTGGCTTGCTAATTATTTTTCTTATTATATTTAAGAATAAACCTTGAATTTGTGATCTCTCCAATAATTTAACTTGAATGGGAGTGGTATTTTGTCAAAGACTTTTTCACCATCTAATGAGATGAATGTGTGTGTGTGTGTGTGTGTGTGTGTGTGTGTGTGTGTGTGTTTGTGTGTGTGTGTGTGTGTTTAATTTGTTTATATACTTGATTACATTGATGGATTTCCTTATATTGAACCACCCCCATCATACTGGCATTTGTGCAATGAAACCTACTTGATAATCATGACTGTTCATTTTGCTGTGTTCTTGAATTTGGTTTGCAAGTATTTTATTATTTTTGGATTGATATTCATAAGTAAAGTTGGCCTGTAACTTGCTTTCTTTTTTGGGTCTTTTTTTGTATGGTTGGCAGTGTTACTGTGGTTTTATAGGAAAAATTGGGTACTGCTCTTTCAGTTGCTATTTCATTGAATGGTTTTGGAAGAATCAGTATTAATTCATTTTTGAAATTCTGATAGATTTCTGCACTAAACCATCTGGCTCTGGGCTTTCTATGTTTGGGAGGCTACTAATGATGTTTTTCTTTCTTTGGGGGTTAAGAGACTTTTGGATGGTTTTTCTAAACTTATTTTAATTTTGGTATCTGGTATCTGCCTAGAAATTTATCTATTTCAACTAGATTTTCCTGTTGTTTTGAATAATAACTTTTGTAATAAATCTGTTTATTTTTGAATTTTCTCAGTTTCTGTTGTTATGTCCTTCTTTCCATTTTTAATTGTTATTTTAGATGCTGACTCTGTTCCCTCTAGATAGTTTGGCAAAGCATTTATCTATTTTGTTTATTTTCTCACTGAACAAGATCCTAGTTTGTAGATTTTATTTTTGTATGTTTTCCTTTGTTTCAAAGTTGTTTGTTTCAACCCTGAGTTTGATCATGCCTAGCTTCTACTTGTACTTATCTTGTGGGCATTTGCTTCTTTTTGTTCTAGAATTTTTAGATGTTCTCAAGCTGCTAGTGTATGATCTCTCCAATGTCTTTATGGTGACACACAGAGCTATGACTTTTTTTCTTAACACTGCTTTCATTGAGTCCCATAAATTTGAATATGTTGCTCCTTTATTGTCAACAAATTCTAAAAAGTCTTTAATTTATTTTTTTATTTCTTACCTGGCCAAGTTATCCTTGTGTAGATATTTGTTCAACTTCCTCGTGTTTGTGGGCTTTCTGTTGTTTTTGTTGTTATGGAAGTCAATCCTCAGTTTGTGATTATCAGATATAATACCTGGGATAAATTAAATGTTCTTGAATTTGTTGAGGTTTGGTTTGTGTCTGGAAAGAAACAAAATATGGTAATTGGGTTTTTAAAAAAATATCTTTTACTTCCTTTAGTGTTCTCTGTTTCATTTTTCTTTGTTAGTTAATGGGAAGGGTGCTCAAAGAAACAGAAAGGATATAGAAATACTGTTAAAATATTAGACAGAAGGGATAGATCACTAAATTTAGTCTTAAACCAATAAACATTTTATAACTGTATTTATACATTTTAAGAGATCTTTGTGTTTTAATGTAAAATTGAGGTTATATTTTGAATATAGGTACAGAATATCAAAATAAGCTTATTTGTGATATATTGGAATAAATTATTACATATTGATATTAATTTAAGGTATATTTTAAACATATAATATATACATGTTTTCAACATTATTTGATGGGATATCATATCTTAGTACACTTTTATCTTTATTTTGTATATGAGTATTTACATGCATACATTTTCATAAGATTGGTTGCAAAGAGGTCATAAGGATTTATTATGAGGTCAATCTTTAGAATCCCAAGCCTGATAAAAATTCATAATCAACTACAGCTGAGTAATCAGGCAGCACTATGTCCAGTTTTCTGAGGAACTGCCAGACAGATTTTCATATTTTTCACAGTCTGTTGGTTACCATTTTGTCCTATATACAGAATTCTTTGTCTTACTTGAACTGCAATTTTATGAGGTCTCATTTGTCAATTCTTCATCTTAGATCATTGATGTCATATTCAAGAAAATTTTCCTGTGCCTATGTGTTCAAGACCCTTCCCCATATTTCAATCTTTTAGTTTCAGTGTGTCTGGTTTTATGTAGAAGTCTTTGATCTACTTGGACTTGAGCTTTGCACAAGTGCATGCTGTCAGGAACCTGATATAATGGTCTCCTGAGAGACTCTGCCAGAGCTTGAGGTAGATGCTTGCAGCCATCCATTGTACTGAGAACTGGATCCCTAATGGAGGAATGAAAGAAAGGACTGAATGGGATGAAGGGATTTGTATCCTCATAGGAAGAACAACAATATCAACCAACCAGAATCCCCAGAACTCCAAGAGTCTAAACCATCATTCAAAGAGTACATATTGAAGGATTCATGACTCTAGCCACATATGTAGAAGAGAATGGTCTTTTGTGGGATCGATGAGAGGAGAGGTCCTTGGTTCTGTTAACACTTGATGTTCCAGCTTGGGGGAATTCCAGGGTGGAGAGGCTGGAGGGTGTTGGTTTCTGGGTGGGGTAGCCTCTCATAGTAGCAGGGGGATGGAGATGGGATAGAGGGTTTCTGGATGGGAAGCCAGAAAAGGGGATACCATTTGAAATGTAAATATAAAAATATCCAACCCAAAATGTTGCCTTTTAAAAACATAAAACACTCTTGGACCTCAAAGCTATTCTGAGAAAAGTAACACCATGCTGGAGATATCATAAAATCACATTTTACCATGTTACACAGCTATAATATTAAAACCAGTATTATACTTGCAAAAACAAACATGTGCATTAACAAAATGAAATAAGAGACCCAAAAACCTGAGTGGGCATATTAACAGGGATGCAATATTTGATGACAATACAAATGGAGGAAATACATCTTCAAAAATACAGTTCTGAAAAAACTAATATATAGAAGATACAATGATGTTAGACCCATATTTACCACCCTGCACAGAAAATTAACTGGAAATGAATAAAAAATGTTAATGTAAAACATGATATCCTAAAAATACTAGAAGAAAACTTAGGCAGTACTGGATAAGAAAAACCTCTGTGAAACAACATTCTGAATAAGCTTTTATTTAGACAGGAATTAAGACTAATAACTGATGAAAGAGAAATATTAAAAATTGAAATCTGTATAGCAAATGAAATAATCAATCAAGATAAAGCACACAAGCTGTAGGAGAGTCTTTGCCAGCTCTCATAACTATGTTATTAAAATAATATTCAGGCACACAAGAAAGTCAAAAGAAATTAAATATCCACTAAGAAAACAAGTGGCTTAAATATACTTGCAAAGAGATCTATGAAGAAGATTCAAAAAAAGAGAAAGAAAACAACGCCTAACAAATATGGATAAAATGTACAACAGTTTTAAAAGTCAGAGAATTTCAAATTAAAAATACTTTGAGATTTTATCTTACATTAGTCAGAATGGACAAGATCAAGAAAAGAGCTGAAACAAATGACTGTATTTGGGAAGGTGTATATTTATTTATATTTGGTTTGCAAACTTGCACATTCAGTAAAGAAATAAAAGTAGAAAATTATTAAAACCAAAGCAACTCTACTTGTTCAGTGTGGATAATAGGGTGCTGAATTTGGCCTAAATCCTTCTTCTCTAGGCCTTCCTAAAGTGTATAAACCCAATTGTAGTCACTCTCTTTAATAATTCAGTTCATTACAGATGATTTTCCCCTTGAAGAGAATAAGTTGATCATAGTTTCCATGGTGTAAATATGGGTTTTAGAAATAGATCAATTTTCATAGACAGTTGTACCCTGAATGTTTGAATTGTTATATTTTCGCCCATGCTAATGAAACTTTCTGGAGCTAAGAGCTCTTGATTGTTTCTACAGGATCTCTAAACGCCATAGACATACTAATATGATAATGAATGGTTCTAACTAATTGGCACGTGTTAGTCCCTAAAATGACAAAGAAGAACATAGATAAAAAAAGAGAGGAAAGTCAGGCAGACTTGCTGCTGTTATGTAGGTAGTAGAAGCATCAGATTGAAAAAAATTATTCCAGTCCCTTAAAGCCTGGATCCTAAAAGACAACCTGGGAGTATGCCAAACTCAAACACTTTCAAAGAATTTTTCATTCTCAACAATGAATATAGTGACTAATATATATTAAATAATAGCACTACCAGCAAGTTCACCAGACACAAATAAAACATTGGACTAAACTCCTTTGGAAATATATTCTGGGACATTTTAAATAAGCGTAAAAGGATGAAGCAGCTAATGGTCATGATTCAATTTGATTTTGTAAGAAGCAGCTGAGACCCATTGTCAGCTCTGTGCCTGAGAATAATAAACTTGAAAAAATGTGAGTTATAGCAGTTGTAGTTGCAGAGGATGTTGGCTCCCATCCTTTTTACTTTAGTGGCACCAGTAACAGTTCAGGAAATTTCAGCATGTCCCAATTTTTCAATAATGTTCTTCCTATTATGTTTCAGAGAATGTGTAAGAGTCTTATGTTCTTCTGATAAATATGCCAATAATATAGTATTAATTTTCTTTACTATCCCAATAAGATTTGAGAAAACAGTTTATGAGTATTGTCTCTATTTTTAGTAAGGATGGGGCAAGAATTTGAGAGTGTTGGCCACAAATTAAAAAAACATACAGAAAAACACACCATGGATACTAGGAATGCCTTCCATCTTCTTTGTTCAAAAGGCAAAATATAAAGTGAAGACATTATAGCATATGTATCCCGATGCTTTTTCCTGGGGCTCTCTATTAAAAATTAATATTTAAAAAATTATTTTTCTTGAGCTATCCCGAGAGGAACTCTATTCTCCTGCTGACTCTTGGCTTACCTCCATCAGATTTCTGAACCATACAGGTAAGCTTTCCTTTCTCCACCCACATTCATTCTGGCTGAGACTTCTGCCCCAATCCAAGCAGTCCTGAGCAGTCTGCTTTCCCAGAATTACCTCCATTCTCCTATCATGTCTCCTCTAAATATATCAAATTCCTGAATCATAAAGGTAAGCTTTCCTTCCCTCACCATTCTTCATGCTCCCTATGCCTTCTGGGCCAAGTAAATGTTTGCTGTGCAGTCTGCTAGCCTATGGAGACACCTGTTCTTTAACCAACTCTCCACCTACCTTCATTGTACCTGAAGCTGCAGAATGATACAGATCTGCAGTTATACAATGATACAGCCCACAGATACCCTTTAGAGGTCTGCCATACCAGGAACATGAATGTGAACATCCCTCCCAATACATACTACAACAAGAACATTAAAGGATCAAAACAGTCTAGATGACTGAAGGCCATTAAAGAACACAATCAAACAAACTCAGAGGAATATGACACCCACAAATTACAGCTACCCCACTACAGCAAGCTCTGGATACCTAACACAACCAAAACACAGGAAAATTTCCTTAAATAAAACTTACAAAGGTGACAGAAACACTTAATGAGAAAATTAATAAATCTTTTAAAGATATAAAGGAAAATATAATTAAAGAATTGAAAGAAAGAAAGAAATCTGCATAAGACCCAGAAGTCAAAATAGACGCAATAAAGGAACACAACAGGAGATAGAAAATCTAGAAAAGAGATCAGAAACAACATGCAAACAACACCAACATAATAAAAGAAATGAAAAGAGAATCATCACTTTAGAAGATAAAATAGAACAAATTGATATATCTGTCAAAGAAAAAATGTGTAACCTAAAAAAATATCTTGACACAAAACATCCAAACAACATAGAGTATTATGAAAAGACCTAACATAAGAGTAGTAGGCATAGGATAAGGTTAACTTTCCTGTCTCTGTTCAAGAAAATATTCTCATAAAATCGAATAAGAAAAAAAGAGATGCCTATAAGCAAAGAAGAAGTTTATAGATATAGTTTGCTTATGGATGCCTATAAGCAAACACCAATCAGACTAGATCATAAAAAAAAGTCTTCCAGTCACATAATAAGTAAAACAAAACCTAAAGAAAAAAGAAAGAATATTAGGACAAAAGCCTATGTAAAATACAACATCAGAACTTTAAGTCTTACCTGAACCACTTGACTTCTAAACGCAATTCTAAAAGTTAGAAAGAAAGCATGGATCAAGAAAAAAGAAACAAAAGGAATATATTTTAATTAAAATAGAACTGTATCACATCCCCCATCCTTCCTATAGCTCTTCCCAGTTTCTCTCCAATCTCCTCAAATTAATAACCTGTTTTCCTATATTACTGTTACATATATACATATGCGTAGGTATATGTACCCACAAATACTTAATTACAACCTTATAAAATGTATTTGTATACTTTTATGCAAAATTCTTAAAATCCGTACATTTATCTTTGTTTTTTAAAATAAAGTTAAAAAAAGAAAGAAAGCATGGATATCTTGAATGCTCAAAAAAAAAAAAAAAAAAAAAAAAAAGAAAAAACAAAATAAAACAAGCAAACACACAAACAAACAACTACATGTAAATACCTAAAATACTATACCCAGCAAACATGTGGATTACCACAGATGAAAAAACAAAATATTTGTAAAAAATTCAAAGTAAGGGAATATCTATTTACAAATCTAGCCCTACATAAAATAGTAGGAGAAAAATGCCTACCCATAACTATATCCAAGAAAACACAGGAAATAACTAATTCTATACAAGGAAGAATAAATTATAAAAGCACACTTACACACACACACACACACGTACACACACACAAATACACACATGCACGCGTGCACACACACAATAACACCACCATTAAAATAACAGGAAAGAACAATTACTAGTCATTAATATCTCTCAATTTCAATGAGCACAATTCTCCTACAACTTGCCAGAAAGTAAGAGACAAAATGGGAAAACAGTATTCTTCATTCTTCTGCATAAAAGAAACATACCTCAGAATTAAAAATAGATATTAACTCAAAGTAAAGGACTGGAAAATAAGTTTTGTAAGCAAACAGACCCAATAAGGAAGCTAGAGTAGCCAGTCTAATATGTAACAGAATAGAGTTTCAACCAAAATTAATTAAAAGAGCTAGGGAATGGCAGTTCATATTTATCAAAGGAGAAATCTAGCACTTCTCAAATCACTGGCCCAAGAGGAACCTGCCGAGAGCCCAAAGGATACAGGAAACAAGTAGCAGTCTGATACAGGATCTTTTTGGTTTCTGCCTGTGCATGAGTTGACTTTGAGCAGTTTGTACCCAGACTCTCCTGGACTCTTAGGAATGCTGAGATGTCTGAGAGACAGGAGATAACGCCACTTCTGCTCAAATTTCTGGCCCAAGAGGAACCCATCTGTAGGCTTCATGACATGAAAATGAAGGAGCGGTCTGGGACAGTATTCTTTCTATTTCCTCCTGCACTCAGAGCTGATCCTATGCCAAAGCTCACTGAACCCAGATCCTGCTGGGAGAGTGCTGGTCTCCCAAAATTGATGGCACAACCAAGATTACAAATTTACACTACTGCTGCTCAGAAAGACCCACCCAGAGCAGTAAAAACACAAGAAATGAATAACAGTTTGGAAAAGGATTCTTCTGGTTTCTGTCTATAACCTGTGCTGACCCTCTTTGTACTAGAAAGAGCTGGTTCCCTACTAGTGCTGACCCACAAGATTACAGGAGGGTCAATCCACTGTCAGAATAAGCAAGACCAACTCACACCAGAGATAAGCAGATGGCAAGAGGAAAGTACAAAATCCTAAGCAATAGAAACCAGAATACTGGGCATCTTCAGAACCTACTTCACCCAACATAGCAAGTCCTGAATAACCTAATACACAGATAAAAAAAATTCTGATTTAAAATCCCAACTCATGATGATGTCAGAGGAATTTAAGAAGTTAATAAATAACTTTCTTAAAGAAATACAGATAAATAGGTAGAAGCCCTTAAAGAAGAAACAACCAAAAAGGTAAAAAAAAAAATTGAACAAAACCATCCATGATCTAAAATTTGAAATAGGAACAATTTTAAAAACTCACAAAAAGAGTTAACCATGTACATAGAAAAACTAGGAAAGAGATCATAAGTAATAGATGCAAACATCAGAAACAGAATACAAGAGATGGAAGAGAGAATCTCAGGGTCAGAAGATATGATGGAAAACATTGAAACAACAGTGAAGCAAAATGCAAAATGCAAAAAGCTCCTGAGCCAAAACCTCCAGGAAATAAAAGAAAAATAATGAGAAGGTCAAACGTGAGGATAAAAGGTATAGAAGGTACCTAAGATTCCCTATTTAAAGGACCAGTAAATATCTTCAAAAATTATACTAGAAAACTTTCTAAATAAGTAAATAACATACATAAAGAGGTATCCATAAACATAAAAGAAGACTACAGAACTTGAAATAGATTGGAACAGAAAAGAAATCCCCCCCATAGCATTAGAGTCAAAACACCAAATACAAAAAACAAAACAAAAAAAAGAGTATTTTAAAAAGTAAGGGCAAAAGGTCAAACAACATATAAAGGCTGACTTATCAGAATCACACCAGATTTCTCAACAGAGACTATGAAAAATAGAATGTGCTGGGCAGATGTCATACAGATCCAAAGAGAACACAGATGCGAAACCAGTCTACTGTCTCCAGCAAAACAATTAACATTGAATCAGAAAGCAAGATATAACATGACAACTCCAAATATACACAATATCTTTTCACAAATCCAGGCCTACAAAGGTTAATTGAAGGAAATCTCTAACACAAGGAGGGAAACTACACCCAAGAAAAAGCAAGAATGTAATCTTTCAACTAATCCAAAAGAAGACAATGACACAAATGTAATTTTACCTCTAACAACAAAAATAAAAGGAAAAAGCAATTGTTGGTCCCTAATATATCTCAACATCAATGGAATAAATGAAGCAATAAAAATACACAGAATAACAGATTGAATACTTAAAGAGAACACAGCACTCTGCAGCATACAGGAATCACACCTCAGTGACAAACAAGAACACTACCTCAGAGTAAAAGGCTGGAAAATAAAGTTCCAAGAAAATGGTCCAAAGAAACAAGCTAGAGTACCCATTCTAATATTGAAGAAAATCAACTTTCCACCAAAAGATTTCAAAAAAGGTTAGGAAGGACACTTCATACTCACCACAGGAAAAATTTATGAAGATGAACTCTCAATTCTGAACATCCATGCTGCAAATGCAAAGACACCCACACTCATAAAAGAAACCTTACTAAAGTTCAAAGAATACATTGCGCAACACACAATAATAGTGGGCAACTTCAAAACCTAATACCATCAAAGCACAGATTACAGAAACAGAAACTAAACAGAGACAGGTTGAAACTAATAGAAGTTATGAACCAAATGATTTTAACAGACATCTATAGAACATTTCATCCCAAAACAAAAGAGTATACCTTCCTCTCAACACCTCATGGTACCTTCTCCAAAACTGACCATTTAATCAGTCACAAAACAGGCCTCCCTCAACATATACAAGAAGATTGAAATAATGCCATGCATGATATAGTAATAACACAATCTGAGACAGTCTACATTAACAACAAAAACACCTGATCACATACAAACACCACACACACACACACACACACACACACACACACACACACACACAAATGTGCACTCAAGGGGAGAGAATGTATAAGGACAGTGAGTAATGCAGGCAAAAGTAAGGGAATATTGGTATTAGAAAGTTAAAAAAAATTAGTGTCCTATAATACTCATGAGATAGTACAGTGATGTATATGCATGAACATGTCACAAGAAAAAACACTATACTTTGTATAAATAAAAATACTTATAAGAAGCAGAAGAAAATAATATAAGTATGTTATTTTCAGGAAAATGGATAGAAATAGAGATCGCCGATCAAAGCTAAATAATCTAGGCTTATACCAGTGCACATGCAGATGAACTCAGTGACTTTCAATGAAATATCACACACAAGTAAGAAAACATTCCCAGTTGTGAAGACAGTATGTAAATAAATAAGTAAAAGTTGGTATATCTGATCAAACTTTATTATATACATGTATATAATTCTTGAACAACAAAAATAAACATTCGACAAATAAACAGTTGCATTAACCACTTTTAAAATTAAAGCAAGTTTAAGTGTTGTGTAGAACTTAGCTGACTCAAGTCCATTATTTATCTCCACTTCCCTCCCTAATAACTTTGCTTGTCAACAGTTCCATAATGTGATTTCTGTTTCCTTCGAGATCATAGGTGATATTTTTTTTTCATGAAACATTACACTTTTCACTCATTGTTGACACTGAAGGGAGTCAGGAAATGGATCTGATTTGAATGGCATTTAGCAAAAGCTACTGTTGTATGGGAGAACACAAATTCAAGGCCAGGACTGAATTCCTCCAGAATTCTGTTTCTAGGATTACAAAGTATCAGACATTGAGCTTTCTTTCTTCTATCATTTCTCTATATCTTTCCCATTGAATACTTAGAAAGTGAGGTTTCTCTCTGTGAATTTAATATCCAGAGAAACCTTAATTTCCCTTGCATTTAGCAGGAGGAACTCCCAGAAATAAGTACCTTTTCTATCTCCCTCAGAGCCCTTAAGTGTAGAGAGAATTTTGAAGTAATAACTGAAGTAGATTTGCTGAGTGCTAGCATCTCCCCTTCAGAATACATACTCATCACTGCAGAGAAAAATAAAACAATTTAGAATGTAGTTAGAGAGTATACTGCTTTAGGAGAGTGTGGAAAATTAGCTTTCTATATGAAAACTGTTGACTGTCCTTTCTAGAAAACATCTCAGAAACTTTGGAATTATTTTGGAAGTAGATTTCACCCTGGATATTTCCAGGATGTTTCCAGCTTTATTCTTACAACTATGTTTTGAGTATGTGGTATCATTTATAAAAGGGTCATACATTGAAGGTCTAGAATGCAAACACAGACTATTAATTTTTGTCTGTTTCTTTGACTAACAATATTAAGAGAAGTTTTCCATGCTTGGTTTTGTGTTTTTTGTTTGTTAGTCTATACTGCTTATGGAGTGAATTATTGTTCAAGCAATGAAATTTGTTTAAAATACACCTGTAAGTTTTGGATATATATACATTTATGTACTCTAATTGTATTAAGTAAAACTGAAATGCTTCCCTTTTGTTTTAGTATATTTTTTACCTTTTCCTTTGTATGGCCCTCTATATCAGTTATAAGTTTCTCATTATTTAATATTTTCTCATATCATCTTATCCTATCATTGCCTTCTCTAGAGCATCTTTTCCTTCATCCCAAGGTTAGTTTTTACTTCTGTGCTTACTCTAGATGATATGTTCAAATCTAAAGATTCACAGGAATGATTCATATACAAAAGAGAGCATGTAACATTTGCTTTTCTGTGTCACAGTGACTTCACTCATGATAACATTTTATAGAGCTATTTATTTTCCTACTAAATACTTGACAAAGTATCAATGCTTTAATCACAGTGGCAGAAAAGATTAAATTAGAGAAAAAGGTACTATTTCTAGCCGTATTTTCCAAATGTACTGAGAAAGCAAACATGGAAATACTCATGTTCACAATAACCACAAAATCTACCTATGATGTAATTTAACCAAAGATGTGAATAATGTCTACACTCAGAGCATCACATCTCTAAAGAAAAGAGATTTATGAATACACACCAGAGGATAAATGATATTCCCTGATCATGTTTTGGTATCATTACTATTGGAAACATGTGTATCCTAACAATATTTAGAGATTCAACATAATAATCTAAACCAAAATAGCCATGAAAATCTTCACAGAAATTGTATGAAATTGTAAAATGCATATAAGGGCACAAAACACTCTGGATCACCAAAACTATTCTAAGAAAAATATATTGGGTAGATTATAAAATCAGATTTTAATTCTTGTTACAGTTTTATAGTATTAAAGGAATTTTATCATATTAAAATTGTATAATATTGGCAAAAACTGATGCTTGGGACTGATATACAAAGTACAGAACAAACTCAAGAAGATAGATTCTAGAGAACCAAATAATCCTATTAAAAATGGGTGAAAAACTAAACAAATTCTCAACTGAGAAATGTTGTATGGCTGAGAAGCACATCAAAAAGGTTCATTATCCTTAGTCATTAGAGAAATAAAAGTCAAAATAACCTTACTGCTTCAATACCAGCACCTGCCTAATACATATCCAAATTTTCATAGCAAACTATAAGACCACAATTAAAGAATTAGGGGAAGAATTGAAGGAGCTCAAGAGTATTGCAAATCTGTACAACAACAATATCAACTAACTAGACCATGCAGATCTCCCAGGGACTAAACCACCAATCAAAGAGTACCCATGAAGAGATCTATGGCTTTAGATACATATGCAGAAAAGGATGGACTTATCTGTCATCAATGGAAGGGGAGGCCATTGGTTCTGTTGAGACTTGACACCATAGCATAGTGGGATGCTAGAGCAGTGAGTTGGGAGTGAGTTAGTGGGTAGAGGAGCACTATGACTGAGGCAAAGAAGATGGAGAAAAAAGCAGTATGAGGTGTGAGGATTTTGGAGGGAAAACAGGAAAGAGGGATATAATTTGAAACATAAACAAATTAAAAGATTATTTTTTTTAAAAGTAAAAGGAACAGGAGACCCATACATGAGTGTGCACAGCTAGAGTCATGTGACATTTGATAAAGATTCTCAAAATTCACCATGTAGGTAAGACAGCATCTTCAACAAAGACCATAGGAGTAATGAATGTTCACATGCAGGAAAACATTATCCATAATTACCAATCTATGCAAAAAATGAATGTCCTGAAACTACTAGAAGAAAAAATAGAAAGGAGTGAATAAATTTCAAGTGTAGAGAAGAGCTTTCTGAATAAGACTTCATTCAAACAGAATGTAAGGCTAACAATTGACAAACAGAATTACATAAATCTCAAAATTTGTTCAACAAATGAAATAATCAGTCAAGTAAAGGTACATCTCATCCTTCTGAGTTATACATCTGATAAGAGTTTAATACACATAAAACACAAAGAAGCCAAACAAACAAACACAGAAACAAACACAAAAACAAATAAACAACAAAGAAAAAACAACCCTGAGGGCTCAAATGAAATCTGGAAAAAGATCTGTAACGAGGATTCAGGAAGAAGAAATAGAAATTGCTAACACACATTGAAATAGTTTTCAAATTTCTTAGAAGTTCAAAAATTTCAAATTAATGGTCCTTTGAAATTTTATATTACACTACTAAAAAAGGTGAAGATCAAAAAAAAGATGACAACAGGCTATGTATGCTGCAGATGTTTGAAATGTGAATCTCCATTTATTTTATGGAAGAAGAAAGTAGGGCAAGCAGTATGGAAATAGGGGTGGAAATTCTGATAACATAAGAGTAAATTGACCAGATAACCCAGATTTACCACTCCTTGGCATGTGCCAAAAAACTCAACATCCCTCTCTTGATATATTTACTCATGTTCACTTTCCCTCTAGTCACTCTATCTAGAAAAAGAAAAAGGAAAAACAAAATAATTAGCTGAATTTTACTCGACAGCTTGAGAATATGGTACATACAAATGGTGAAATAATACTTGCTTGTAAAAAGACAATTGGTCTTTAATAACATTCCCACTTCAGATGCTTCTTCTGTAGGTGTGGCAAGTTTAAAGTATCTTACATTCTATCCTGCTTGGCTCCAGACAAGGTCACCCAACTGATGCTCAAAGATACCATTGTTTATCTCACTTTTATATAGACTATGGTCTTGCATGTCTCAACATTCAGTTGGGAGACAGACCACAGCCTCCTCAATATTCTTGTGGTCCTACTCACAACAGCTTTGCTGGCCCTGATCTCTGCTAAGAACCCAGATGAAGGTACCATAGGATACAGGGTGGGATCAGGAAAGATTCAAGGAAGTCAGCGGAAAAAGAGTGGACGAATAACAGACATGGATGAGAAGAAAGACAGGCCCACAAAAGCTAGAACTGATATGTCCTTAGCATATAACAGTATAATTAATTGTCATTGTGAAAGTTATAATATGCTTGTAAAGGAAAGAAATGACCTGCTTTGTGTTTACAAAGGTGCTTTCTACATTGTAAAAAACATGGGGAAAAAGGACAGATATTTGAGCATATTATCATAGTCAGAGCGAATATTAGGAGCAGTCAACTTTAGTATATAGTGGGTTCCAGAAATATGATACAGACAAGCATATCAAGATTAATTCAACAAAATAGAAATACAGAATATATTTAATATTCTAGATATTGACTGCACTGATTGTGAGAGAGTTCATGGTATCATTTGTCCTTGGTGTTCCTATACATAATTATAGACCATATTGAACAAGATGGGGAAATATTTGGTTTTCCCCATTTTCTCTTTGTATCTCCTGTCACTAGGTATTTTTTCTATAATTAAAATTAAAATAGACACATTGAACCCAGAAACATAAGGAATTTGTTGAAAAAGCACTACATCTTTATTGTCTCTTTCAGGATTGTAGTGTATATATATATATATATATATATATATATATATATAAAACAGCTAACATATTTTTTCTAGCGATTGCAAACTCTAACTAAAACCCTTTGCACAAGAAGAGATTTAATATAGTACCTTATAGTATAAGATGCAACCCTCCTGATGTTAATCTGATGTTTTCTTCACATTATGACTTCTTTGACTCAGGAAATACCTAATGTGATAAATAAGGGTAAAAACCCTTTCTGTTTGTCAGACATAAGGTCACATTTTTGTGACAAATAAAAATGCCAAATTCTCTGTATTTTTGGAATGTGGATGCCAAAGTAAGGCAAGTTGAGGATGCCTGGGAGAGGAATTTAATGGTTGGCCAAAAGGACCTGAGAGGTAAAAAATGTGATCAGGTGAGGAAAAAAAAAAACAAAATGGAAGACTCTTCATTTAGTGTGGTCCTTTCTATGCAGATTTTGTGCAACAAACACAGAAATCCTATTCAGAGACCCTTCTGCTAAAGCAAATGCAGTGAGTGGTCATCAGCAGAGTGCCAATCACAGGAATGAACCAAGAAGTCAACAGGGGGAACAAAATAGAGAAGCATTTCAAAAGTGCCTTTCCTCTTCTCCTGTATACTCACAAGGACCACATCTACTAGGAACTGTAGTGGATAAACTCATTTCTCAACAGAATATAAGAAATGCCAGAACTTTTATTTCCTTTTCAGTGAGAGAACATGGTATAAAACTTCTTCCTAAACATTTACAAAATGTTACTGGACTATATCGGGTAAGACAAATGAGTCAAATTATATAAATATGAGGTGTGAAAATGTATAGTATAAAAATTATTTAACTGGCACCATATATATATATATATGACATTAGCCTCAGTCCCATTTCAAATCTGACATTTAGATAGTCCAGGGTGATATATTGTATAATTAGACCTATTACACGGTATCTGGTGAACTAGGTCCTTTGCAGACCATAGCTCCACAACTCCCTTATGCTTCAAGGCTTCCTTATTTATATTTATTTTATTAATTCATTTTTTATCAATGACTACCTTTTCAGTTGTCCTTGTTTATAGAAATACAGAAGCAGACCCCCTTTGCTAGTATGTCCTTCCAATTTACCCTCACTTGCCTCTCATCTCAAATGTGTAAAATCTGCGCCATTCACATAGGGATGTCTAGATCAACTTTCTTTAAGTAATACCTTAGAGACACTTCTGACCTTCCTCATATTTTAATATATTCTTCTAAATTTGTGTATGTTCCAGTTCATTAAAATCTATTTTTTAATCATACACATGTTTCAATATTATAGTTACATGTTATCCTAAGTTCTCATGTTTTTCTGTGAAAGCTTTTACTGTTAATCCTTTGTTGATCTGCTTAGAAATATTAGTATGTGTGTGTTCATTTATATAAAATAATATCAAACCTTACATTAATGACATTCTATGTAGACCTTTAGATTACTCATTTAAAAAAAAAAGAAAACATGGTTTTTAGAAAACTTCATTGCTTTATAAGTGTGTGGAGCTTCCCTCACCATGATTTGCTTGGTTTTAACTCACTGTTTGTGTTCTCAGAATATTTTTTGGTTCTACACTATCTCCTTACTGCTTATTCTCTTAATAAATGTTTACATTTGTTTCATTTGTTAACTCAGTCAGGCTCATAGCAATGAAAAATTTTGGAAATATATCCTGGAATCTTTCAAATGAGAACCAATGGTTGAACAATCTAAGAACACTTATTCACGTTCTTCTTATAATAAATAACTTATTTCCATTGTCTTCTCTGGGCCTGACAAGAGTAAACCTGAGAAAAACAGAAAAGGAATGAAATATAGGAGATGGAGGAAGAAGAGGGTGTGTGCTCCCACCCCTCTTACTACAGGGGTGGAACCAGTAGCAGATGAAGAATTTCCTGCATATTCCAAATCTTCAATAATTTTCCTCCCTCCTTTTTTCTTTTAGAGAGCACCTGTTCTGTTGTTCAGAACCATGGGTTAAAGGTTCAGTGTTAACTGTTCACACTGTCCTAATAAAATTTTCAGCATGCAATTTCTGAGTGTTGTCTGTGTTTTTTAGTAAGGAAGGAGACAGACGTTGAAAGCTTGGCCTACAACAAAACAGAGCCTAGAAAAACACACCATGAATATTTGTAAATATTTGCATCTTTGTTTTCCCCACAACCCAGATAGAAAATGAAAATACTTACGGGGGATATGAACCCACTAGTGGAAGGCAAAGTAGAACTAAAAAAATGGTAATCTTAATGGAAGCTCTAGTTCCTCCTCCTAAACAGGATTGCTTCTAAGAGGAGCTCACAAAGGCACAAAACCATAAAAATAATATAAAAAAATGCTGAAGGTTTCCTGAGACGGGAGTTCCTTGCTAGATCGACTACTGCACTGCAGTATGAGGACGTTGATGAAGACTCTTCCAAGTCAGAAGTCACTGCATCTTCAGATAACTGCAAGACAGACGGGACTTCTTAAGATGTACTATACACCAGCCTCCGAGAGGAAGAGAAATCCTCCAACCACTCATAGGAAGTACCCTATCCCCTTCCAGCCTCTCCTGGTCTCCTTCAACAGGATTTCTTCTGCAGACTTATGAGGCCACCTCCCCATACCTGAGCTCAATGACTTCTCCTTATCCCCATTTTCTTCTGACTACCTGGTCCTTCAGCTTCCTGAGCCCAGCCACTTGAGGCCCAAGATGAAGAAACAGCTCTGTCTATTCCAGAAACTCAAGATGTGAGGTGGGACCCCTTGACTGCTCTGTTGGTGGGCAACTGGCTTTCCTTGTCAGTGGGTCTGGTATCACTGTGCAGTCACCCCTGTTCCCCCATGCCTCCTCACATGATGCCTCCACATTCAATCCTTAGCACCATCACTCAGTAGAAGTTCGGCCACGCAGGCATCACGGATGATGCTTTAGACTGAGATGTCAACTTGGTGATGGACATTTCAGAGTAGCCATCCAGTGCTACCTGCCACCCTCCCCCATGGCCCCTGCCATACCAGAACACAGAATCCACTTCCTCAAGAGGTGTTTATTGATGGCCTTTTGCCGTGCTTCCACCACTGACACAATCAGAAATGGCATAAACGTGCACTACTGTACCCGAGGAAGGTTGCAGGGGCCCTGCCCTTATATCCCAGCCCCATCCAAAGAACAGTTAATTAAATGAGTGGTCAAAGGGGTCTGCTACTTCTTAGGGCGGTAGAGATCTATTGTGGCCGCCTGTCTAGAAGAACAGCTGCGCAGGGCTGGGAGGTTTTAATGTATATAAAACTCTGTATTAAGGAGTTGGCTCTTTGACAAATAGAGAATGAAAAAAGAAAAAGTAAATAATTTTTATTAGTCTTTCTTGAACTCTGTAGTACAAGTTCATGTTGCAATATATATTTTTCCTGTCTTTTGCTGAGATTCTATCCTCTGTTGAAGGACATCTGGGCTATTTCCAGCTACTAGCTATTATAAATAGGGCTGCTATAAACATGGTAGAGCATCTTTTCTTGTTATATGTTGGAGAACCTTTTGGGTATATTCCCAGGATTGGTACAACTGAGGCCTCATGTAGTACTATGTCCAATATTTTGAGGAACCATCAAATTAATTTTCAGAGTAGTTTTACAAGCTTGCCGTCCTTCCAGCAAGGAGTATTCTTCCTTATCTATGTCCTCAACAGCATCTGCTGTTACCTGAGGTTTTAATCTTAGCCATTCTGAATGGTATAATGTAGAATCTCAGGGTTTGTTTGATTTGCATTTTCCTGGTGACTAGAGATGTTGAACATTTTTCTTTAGGTGCTTTTTAGTCATTTGAAATTTTTCAGTTGATCATTATTTGTTTAGTTCTGTACGCCATTTTTACTAGACTGCCCATTCTCTTTTTACCTATTCAATGAAGTACTCAAAGTCCGAGCCAGGGAAATTAGACAATAAAAGGAGGTAAAATGTGTAAAAATTGGAAAGGAAGAAATCAAAATATTATTATTTGCAGATGATACGATAGTATACTTAAGTGACCCCAAAAATTTCACCAGAGAACTTCTAGAGCTGATAAAACAACTTCACCAAAATGGCTGCTATAAAATTAACTCAAGCAAATCAGTAGCCTTCTTCTACTCAAAGGATAAAACAGTGTGGGAAAGAAATTAAGGAAACACTTTTCAAAATAGTCACAAATAATAAAAATACCTTAGCGTGACTTTAACCAAACAAGTGAAAGATCTGTAGGACAAAAACTTCAAGTCCCTGAAGAAAGAAATCAAAAAAGTTCTCAGAAGACTGAAAATTCTCCCATGCTCATGGATTGGGAAAACCAATCTATAGATTCAATGCAGTCTCTATCAAAATTTCCAGTCAATTACACATAAAGCTAGAAAGAGAAATTTGCAAATTCATTTGGGATAACCATAAATCCAGGATAGTAAAAAGTATCTTCAACCAGAAAAAAAAAACTTCTGATTTGAAATTTCAAGAATTTTGCATTGAATGTGTAGATAATTTATGCTAAGATGCTCATTGTCACTATGTTAATCAAAAAGATACATGACCATGGGAGCTCTTTCCATCTTTTATGTTATTTTGGGTTTTTTTGTTTGTTTGTTTGTTTTTGATTTCTGTCTTCAGGGATTTAAATCTCTGCCAAACAGAACTTTCACTTGCTTGGTTAAAGTCACACTAAGATATTTTATATAATTTGTTGCTATTGTGAATGTTGTTGGTTCTCTTAATTTTTTTCTCAATTTCTTTATCTTTTGAACAGAGAAAGGCAACTGGAATTTTTCAGTTAATTTTATATCCAATCACTTTGCTGAATTGGTTTACTAGCTATAGAATCTCTCAGGGGGATTTTAGGGGTCATTCAAGAAAACAAATAGTGATATTTTGTCTTTTTCCTTTCCAATTTATATCTCTTTTGCTGTCTAATTGTTCTGTATAAAACTTCAAATACTATTGAATAAATAGGAAGAAAGTGGATAGCCTTATTTAGTTGGATGAAGCCTACTTGATCACACTTAATGGTCATTTTGAGTATTTTTCATCTATATTCATAAGTGAAATTCGTCTGCAATATTACTTCTTTGTTGGGTATATGTACAGTTTAGTTATCAGAGTAAACTAGGTGTCATAGAAAAAAATGATAGAGTTCCTTCAGTTTCTATTTTGGGGACAGTATGAGAAGTATTAGCACTAGTACTTCTTTGGTGATCTGATAGAATTTTGCACTAACAACGTCTGGCAATATTTAGAGAGTTTACCTGTTCCTGACTCAACTTTGGCCTGATATCCATCTAAAAATGTCTCCTTTTCACCTAGATTTTTCAGTTTTGTTGAATATCAGCTTTATTGTAGGGTGTGATGATTTTTTGAATTTCCTAAGTTTATATTATTATGTCTCCCTTTTCATTTCTGGTTTTGTTAATTTGGATACTGTTTCTGTACCCTTTGGTTAGTTATGTTAAGGATTCATCTAACATGTTGATTTTTCTCAAAGAACCAGCTCTCTCTTACTTTTGTTGACTCTATGCACATTTCTCTTTGATTCTATTTGGTTGATTTCACCCCTATGTTTTATTATTTCCTGCCATCTATTACTCTTGAGTGTGTTTGCTTCCTTTTGTTCTAGAACTTTCAGAAATGCTGTTAAATTGCCAGAGAAGGATCTATCCAGCTTTTTTTTTATGAATCCACTCATTGTTTTGAGTTTTCATCTTAACACTGCTTACATTGTGTATCATATGTTCGGGTATGGTGTGTTTTCATTTTTGTTAAATTCTAAAAAGTCTTTAATTTCTTTCTTTATTTCTTTCCTGATCATGTTCACACTGAATAGAGATTTGTCAGCTTCTATGTATATGTAGGCATTCTGGTGTTTTTTTTTGTTATCTAAAACTAGCCTTAATCCATGGTGATCTTAGGGAACACATGGGTCTAATTAATTCTTCTTAGCTCCTTTGATGCTTGTTTCATGTCTGAGTATATGGTCAATTTTGATCGTTAGTATATTTTCTTTTATGAATGCTGTTGCCCTTGCATTTGAGTTGTACATACTCAGAATGGAGAATTCATTTTCATTGATTCTTCCTTTTATGAGTATGGAGTGGCTACTTTAGTTTTTTTGGGGGGGGGGGGTTCTATTTGCTTTGAAAATCTTTTCAGACTTTTACTCTGAGGAAGTGTCTCTCTTTATGACTGAAGTGTGTTTCTCTTATGCAGCAAAACTACAGGTCTTTTTTTATATCCAGTGTGTTATCCTATATGTTTTTATGGAGGGATTGATTCCACTGGTATTGAGAGATTTTAAAGACCAAATACTGTTGTTTTATTTTTTGTCGCTGTTATTTTTAGCATGTGAAATTATTTTGTATTGCGTTCTTTTGGGCTTGGTATGCTTCTTTATTTGACAATTCAAACAGAGTTAGAGTATTTAACAAGTATAATTCATGATGGTAGGACTTATGCTTCTTAAATTATTATTAATATCTTTTGTTCTTTACATTTAATTAATAATATATATGCTAAAGGAGAACAATTTGGTATCTGCTGTAGTCATCAAATGAAGAATGATTATTGCATGGTCCATAGGTAATTTTTGTTTGTTTGTTCTAACTCATTTTTGAGGATATTCTCTGCATTTACATTTCAAATATTATACCATCCCTGCTCCCCTCCTGCCTCCCCCTCAACTCCATCCTTGAAGGTGCCCCCTCTCCCAATCACCATATCCACTTCAATGGCTTGGCTAAGGATGCTGGTTTTCTTCCCATGAGAGTGCATATCTTTAGCTATTTCAGTCCTTTCTCTAGCTTTTTCATTGGGGTCACCATGTTCAGTCTGATGTTTACCTGCAAGCATCCACATCTGTATCTCTAAGGCTCTGGGAGAGTCTCTGAGGAGACATCCATGTCTGGTTCCTGCCAGTAAATACTTCCTGGCATCAGTAATAGTGCTTGGGTTTAATGGCTGCACCTGAGGTGATTGTCTACATGAGGCAGTATCTGTATATCTTTTCTTGAATCTCTGCTCAATTATTTGGCCTTGTATTTCCTCCCTGTTTTGTTCTTCCTTTTAAGAAGGACTGAGGCATCCATATTTCAATCTTCCTTCTCTTTGAGTTTCATAAGATCGGTAGATGTTTTCTTGGGTATTCTTAGCACTTTTTTTCTGGGGTGGGGTCTGTATCATCTTATAAGTGAGTACATACTATGAGTTTTCATTTTGACAGGGTTACCTCACTCAGGATTATAGCTTCAAGTTCTATTCATTTGCCTAGGAATTTCATGTACTCGTGGTTTAAATAGCGGAGTAGTACTTCATTGTATATTTGCCCCACAATTTCTGAATCTATTCCTCTGTTGAGGGGCATCTGGGTTCTTTCAAGCTTCTGGCTATTATAAATAAGGCCACCATGAACATTGTTGAGCATGTGCCCCTTGTTTAATTTTGGTGCTACTGTTGGGTATATGCCCAGGAGTGGTATAGCTGGATCCTTAGGTAGCACAATGTTGAATTTTCCAAGGAACCACCAGCCTGATTCCAGAGTGGTTGGAGCAGTTTATAATCCCACCAAGAGTAGAGGATTGTTTCTCTTTCTCCATATCCTCTCTAGCATCTACTGTCACCTGAGTTTTTGATCTTGGTCATTCTGACTTGTGTTAGGTGGAATCTTAGGGTTATTTTGATTTGCATTTCCCTGATGACTAGGGATATTGAACATTTGTTTAGGTGCTTCTCAGCCATTCAATATTCCTCCACTGAGAAGCCTCTCTATAGCTCTGTATCCAGTTTTTAATAGGATTCTTTGATGCTCTATGGTACAGTTTCTTGTATATATTGCATACTAGCCCTCTATTATATGTAGGATTGGTGAATATCTTTTCCAATATGTTAGTTGCACTTTACTCCTGTTGACAGTGTCCTTGACTTTACAGAAGCTTTGTAATTTCATAAAGTCCATTTGTTGATTCTTGATTTTAGAGCATAAGCCATTGGTATTCTGTTCAGGAAAATTTCCCCTGTGCCTATATGTTCTAAGCTATTCCCTACTTTTTGTTTTATTTGTTTCAGTGTACCTGGTTTTATGTGAAGGACTTTGATTCTCTTGGACTTGAGCTTTGCAGAAGGAGATAAGAGATTGGTTTGTATTCTTCTGCATTCTGACTGCCAGTTAAACCAGCACCATTTGTTGAAGAGGCTCTCTTTTTTCCATTGACTGTTTTTAGATCTTTTTTCATAGATCAAGAAAACATAGGTGTTTGGGTTAATTTCTGGATCTTTGTTTCTATTCTATTGGTCTACGTGCCTGTCTCTGTACCAACACCAGGCAGTTTTTTTCACAAGTGATTGGTAATGCAGCTTGATGTCACAAATGATGATTCCCCCAGAAGGTTTTTTTTTTTTTTTTATTCTTGAGAATTGTTCTTCCTATCTTGTGTATCTTGTATTTTTATTATTCTAAATGATTTTGCAAATTGCTCTTTCTAACTCTATAAATAATTGAGCTGGAATTTTGATGGAAATTGCATTGAACTTGTAGATTGTTTTAGAGAAAATGGCTATTTTTAAAATGTTGATCTTTCCAATCCATAAGCATGGGAGATTTTTCCATTTTTGAAGGTCTTCTTCAATTTTTTTCTTCAGAGACTGAAAGTTCATGTCATACAAATCTTTCACTTGCTTGGTTAGGGCCACACCAAGGTATTTTATATTCTTTGTGGCTATTGTGAAGGGTGTCAGTTCACTAATTTCTCTCTCAGCCTGTTTGTCCCTTGAGTAGATAAAAGTTACTGATTTGCTTGAATTAAATTAATATTCAGCCACTTTGCTGAAGGTGTTTATCAGCTGTAAAAGTTCTCTGGGGGAATTTTTAGGGTCACATAAATATACTATCATATCATCTGCAAATAGTGATATTTTGACTTCTTCATTTTTAATGTATATCCTATTGACCTCTTTTTGTTGTCTCATTGCTTTGGATAGTACTTACAATACTATATTGAATAGGTAGGGAGAGAGTGGGCAGCCTTGTCTAGTCCCTGATTTTAGTGAGATTGTTTCAAGTTTCTCACCATTCACTTTAATACTGGCTACAGGTTTGCTGTATATTGATTTAACTATGTTTAAGTATGTGCCTTGAATACCTGACTTTTTCAGGACTTTCAACATCAAGGAGTATTTAGCTTTGTCAAATGCTTTCTCAGCATCTAGAGAGATAATCATGTGATTTGGTTTTTAGTTTGTTTACGTAGTGGATGACATTGATGAATTTCTGCATCCCTGCATCCCTGCATCCCTGGGATGAAGCCCACCTGAACATGATTGTTTTGCTGTATTCTTGAATTTGGTTTGCAATAATTTTGTTGAGTAATTTTGCATCAATTTTCATGAGGGAAATTGGACTATATTACTCTTCCTTTGTAGAATCTCTGTGGTTTAGGAATGAGTGTAATTGTGGCTTAAAAGAATGAGTTGGGTAGTATTCCCACTGTTTCTATATTGTGGAATAGTTTGGAGAGTATTGGTATTAGGTCTTCTATAAAAGTCTAATAAAATCTGGCACTGAAACGATCAGCTTCTGGGCTTTTTCTTTTTTCTTTTTTCTTTTTTTGCTTGTGAGCAGCTTTTTAATGACTTTAATTTCTTTAGGGGTTGTGAGGCTATTTAGATGGTTTATTTGATCCTGATTTAACTTTGGTACCTGGTATTTGTCTAGAAAATTGCCCATTTCCTCTAGATTTTCTAGTTTTGTTGAACATATGCTTTTGTAATAGGATCTGATGATATTTTTAATTTTTTAGTTTCTGTTGTTATATCTCCCCTTTCATTTCTGATTTTGTCAATTTGGATACTCTCTTTGCAGCCTCTGGTTAGTCTGTCTAAGGGTTTATCAATTTTATTGATTTTCTCAAAGAACCTGCTCTTATTCTTTCTATAGTTTTTTTTTTTTTCTTTTCTTTTTTTTTTGGGGGGGGGTAGGTGCTCAGTGCTATGAGTTTTACTGTTAGCACTGCTTACATTGTATCCCATAAGTTTGGGTATGTTGTCCCTCCATTTTCATTAAACTCTAAAATGTCTTTTGTTTCTTCTTTATTCCTTGACCAAGATGTCATTGAGTAAAGCATTGTTCAGCTACAATTTGTAAGTGGGCTTTTTGTTATTGTTGTTGTTATTGAAGACCAGACTTAGTCCATGGTGATCTGACAGAATGCATAGAATTACTTTGATCTTCTTACACCTGTTGAGGCCTGTTTTGTGATCGACTATATGCTAAATTTTGGAGAAGGTACCATGAGGTGGTGAGAAGATGGTAAATGTTTTGTTTGTTGTAGGATCAAATATTCTATAGATGTCCATTGAATTCGTTTGGTTCATAACTTCTGTTAGTTTCAGTATTTCCCTGTTCATTTTCTGCATTCATGATTTGTCCATTAATGATAGTGGCATGTTGAAGTCTCCCACTATTATTTTGTGTTGTAACATATACTTGGAGATTTAGTAGATTTTCTTTTATGAATGTGGGTGCTCTTGTATTTGGAGCAAAAATGTTCAGGATTGAGAGTTTCTCTTGATAGATCTTTCCTTTGATGAGTAAAAGAAAAATGTCCTTCCTTGTATTTTTTGATGAATTCTGGCTGAAAATTAATATTATTCGATATCAGGATGGCTATTCCAGTTTGGTTTTTTTTTGGACTATTTGCTTGGAAAAGTTTTTCCCAACCTTTCATTCTGAGCTAGTGCCGATCTTTGTTGTTGAGATGAGTTTCCTGTATGCAGCAAAATGCTGGATCCTGTTTGCCTATGCAGTCTGATAGTCTATGTATTTTTATTAGAGAATCATTTCCATTGATACTAAGGGATATTAAGAAATAGTGATTGCTGTTTCTTGCTGTTCTTGTTGTTATAGGTAGAGTTTTGTTTGTGTTCTTTTTTTCTTTGATGTTTGTTTCAAGATAATTAGTTTCTTTATTTTCCTAGGGTGAAGTTTCCCTCTTTTTGGCAGAATTTTCTATGTATTAAGCTTTATAGTCCTGGATTTGTGGACAGATATTGTGGAAATTTGTATTTTTTTTGGGGGGGGGTAATCTTTGTTTCTCCACCAATGGTGACTGGGAGTTTTGCTGGATTTTGTAATTGGGGCTGGAACTTATTTTCCCGTAGGGTCTCGATGATGTCAGTTCAGGATCTCCAAGTTTCATAGTCTCTATTGAAAATTCTGGTGTAATTCTGATACATCTCTGTTTATATGTTACCTGTCCTTTTTCTCTTACTGCTTTTAGTATTCTTTCTTTGTTTGTGCATTTTTTGTTTTGACTATTATGTGTGAAAAAAATTTCTTTTCTGGTCCAGACTATTTGGGTTTCTGTAAACTACTTGTATATTAATGATCATCTATATTTTTAGGTTATGAAAGTTTTTTAGGATTTTGTTAAAGATATTTCCTGTGACTTTCAATTACTATCCTTTGCCCTCTTCTACACCTATTATCCTTAGGTTTGGCCTTCTCATTGTGTCCTGGATTTCCTGGATGTATTGGCTTATAATCTTTTTTTATTTTTTGCATTTTATCTGTTGTGTCAATGACTTCTATGTTATCTTATGCTCCTGAGGTTTTTTCCTCCATTTCTATATTTTGTTGGTGATGGTAATCTTCCATGCAATGTCTTTTCTAGGTTTTCCAAATTCAGAAATGCTTCCTGTAGTTACTTTTTTGAACAACTTTATTTTCAAAACCAAAGATAAATGAACAAATTTTAAGCATTTTTGCATAAAAGTATATGAATACATCTTCATCAGTGCTTGGCTATTTTATTTTTTCAATGGTTTGATAGTATGCATTAAGGTCTTACTAGTTACAATGAGCATAAAGTACAGGTAAAACAGGATGTAACCCGGTATTAGTCAACCTTTTCTTGGTGTGTAAGAATTGAGCATAATGGTTTTTTTTTCTTCCTTTTTTTTTTTCTTGAACTTCACACAGTCTGAGAGTTGTTTTTGGGGGTGTTCAAAGCTTTCTGGTGTTAGTATCCCATAATCAGTGACTACATATTATGTCTGTTCTTTTGTGACTGGGTTATCTCACTCAGGATGATATTTCCTAGATGCATCCATTTTCTTAAGAATTTCTTTACGTCACTGTTTCTGATAGCTGAGTAATACTCCATTGTGTAAATGTTCCACAATGTTTGTATCCATTCATCTACTGAAAGACATCTGTGTACTTTCCAGCTTCTGGCTATTATAAATACAGCTGTTGGGAACATTGTGGTACATGCGTCTTTGTTGTATATTGGAGTGTCTCTGGGGTATATACCCAGAAGTGGAATAGCTGGATCTTCAGGTAGTACTATGTCCAAATTTCTGAAAAATTGCCAGACTGATTTTCAGAGTGGCTGTATCAATTTACAACCCCACCAACAGCGGAGAAGTATTCCTCTTTCTCCACATCCTTGCCAGCATCTGCTGTCATCTGAGTTATGGATCTTGGCCAATCTGACTGGTGTGAGATGGAATCTCAGGGTTGTTTTGAGTTGCATTTCCCTGATGGCTAAGGATGTCGAGCACTTCCTTAGATGTTTAACATCCATTCGATATTCCTCAATTGAGAACTTTTTGTCTAGCTCTGTACCCCATTTTTTAATACGGTGGTTTGATTCTCTGTTGTCTAGCTTTTTGTGTTCTTTGTATACCTTGGATATTAGGCCTCTATCTGATATGGAGTTGGTAAAGATCTTTTCTTACTCTCCTGGCTGCTGTTTTGTTTTCTTGACAGTGTCCTTAGCCTTACATTAACTTTGTCATCTCATTAAGTCCCATTTGTCAATCTTTGACCTTAGAGCACGAGCCTCTTTCTTGTTTCTATTTCTGTTTTCAGATCTTTCACCTGGTTATTTGTGCTTTTTTTTTTTTAATTTTATTTTTTTAGCTCTTTAAGTGATTTTTGTTTTCTTCTTTCGGGTTTCAACTTGTTTTTGTGTATTCTTCTGTTTTTCTTGTAGTTCTTTAAGTGTGATATTAATGTCCCTCTCAAACATCTCCATCATTATGATTGTGAAGTATGATTTTCGGTCTAAATCTTGTTTTTCTGGTGAGTTCGGATATCTACTATTTGCAGTGATGGGAGAAGTGGGTGCTGATATTGCCAGGTTGTCTTATTTTATGTTTCTTAGAGTCTTGTGCTTACCTCTTAACATCTTGTTATAGGTGATCTTGTTTTCTCTTACTGGAGCTTGTTCCTCTTTTGGCTCTGTGGCCCTGTTTTCTCCAGAGGAACATTACTCCTGGGTGTTTGTCTTTTAGGGTTGTGACTTCTAATGGCAGAGCCCAGTCCTGATAGAGTTTTATGGAGCCCTGACTGTCCATTAGCATACTATGTAACTGTAGAAATTTTTAAGTATAGTTTTTTTATTCTTTCTTTATATGTGTTTCATGTGATACACATGGACTATAGGGTCCCCTCCTTCACTCATCTAAGTTCCTCCTCCTTTCTTTCTCCTTCTGATACTTTGCTTTTCTGTTTTTCTGCAGAAATGAGCACATCTCCCAGACTTAACAAGTGAAGAAGCATAATATGATCCAGTATGTCTTGTCATGAACACTGACATCAAGGCTAGATTAACAACCCACAAGGGTTAAAAGGGTCCCATGATCAGGCAAAAGAGTCAGAAACACACCCACTCCCACTGCTAGGATTACTGTGAAAATTCCCATCTAACCAACCATACCTTTTGTCTTAGTGGCCTAGCTACTAATTATTCAGATTCCCTTATTGCTGTTTCAGAATCTGTAATCCTCTATGATTTTTGCTAATATTATTCTGTGAGCCCTGTTTTTCTGAATTCCTTGATCCATCTATATACCAAAATCTTCCTTTCTCTTTTCTGAGGGGTTGTTAGAGATCCAGCTATTGCTTGAATGTTGGTCATCTTCCCGATAATAAGGATGTCGAACATCTCTTTAGGTGCTTCTCAACTATTCAATATTCCTTTGTTAAAATATCATTGTTTAACTCTGACCCCCATTTTTTCTTACAGCTTTATTTGACAAAATAGAGATACATGTACAGATCATTAAAAGCATTTTAGCATAAAACTTTATAAATATATTTTGTCAGTACTTTATTTTTTAAAGGTTTAATAGTATGCATTGAAATCTTACTATTTACAATGATCATAAGGTATATGTAAAACAAAACACAAGGCTATATACTGAGCTCTTGTGTTATTAATGATTTAAGACCTAGGTGTACCCCACTCTGAGAGGGTGCTATACACTTATTCTTTTGTTGTTGTTTTTTTTTTTGTTTGTTTGTTTTTTTTTTTTTTAAAGAATGACTAAAACTTCCACTTTTGAGGCTTTCTCCTTTTTTTGTACTTTGTGCTTCATATGGTCTGTGAGTTCTTTCTTGGGTATTCAGATCTTCCTGGGGCTAGTATCCAATTACCACTGACTGCATATTATGTGCATTCGTTGGTGACTGGGTTATTTCACTCAGGATGATATTCTCTAGATACATCTATTTTCCTAGAAATTTCATAAAGTCATTGTTTCTAATAGCTGAGCAGTACTGCATCATGTAAATATATCAAAATTTCTGTATCCATTCATCTACTGAAGGACATCTGGGTTCTTTCCAGCTTCTGGCTATTATAAGTAAGTCTGCAATGAACATGGTGCAGCATGTATCTATATTGTATGTTGGAGCATCTTTGGAGTATATGTCTGGTCCCCATTTTTAACAGGGTTTTTTGACTCTCTGATGTCCAACTTATTGAGTTATTTCATATGTTGGATATTAGCACTTTATCGTATGTAGGATTGGCAAAGAACTTTTCTCATTTTGTTGTCTGCCCTTTTGTCCCAAATAGTCTGCCCTTTGCCTTACTTAAGATTTACAATTTTGATAAATCCCATTTGTCAATTCTTGATCTTTGAGCATAATCCATTGGTGTTCTGTTCAGCAAAGTTTCCCCAGTGCCCATATGTTTAAGGCCCATTTCCAATTTCTTTTCTATTAGCTTGAATGTATATGGTTTTATGTGGATGTCCTTGGTGAACTTGGACTTTAGTATTGTACAGGGAGATAAGATTTGATACATTTGCATTCTTCTTCATGTTGACTGACAGATGGGCCAGTGCCATTTGTAGAAAATGCTATCTTATTTCAACTGGATGCTTTAAGCACCTTTATCAAAGATCAAGTGACCGTAGGTGTGTGAGTACATTTCTGAATCTTCGGCTCTATTCTATTGAACTACCTGCCAGTGTCTGTACCATGACCATTATTTTTTTTAAATCACTAATGCTCTGTAATATGTTTATTGTTGAGGTGTGTTTCTTGAATATAGTAGAATGGGTTTTGTTTCCACATCCATTCTGTTAGCATGGGTTTTTTAGTGCAAAATTGAACTCACTAATTCTGAGAAATATTGATGATCTCTGATTATTAAGTCTTGTTACTTTGATGTTGAAGGTGTGTGTGTGTGTGTGTGTGTGTGTGTGTGTGTGTGTGTGTGTTCATTCCTTATTTTTGCTGGCATGGATTTGCTTCTTTCTTGTGTTTTCTTTTTGCCATTTATCCTTCTTGGGTTGTGGATTTTCTTCTAGTATTTCCTGTGGAGCTTGATGTGTAGCGTGTTGTTGTTCATGTGAGTGTCAAACAACTAAAACCTGGGCTATCACAAAAGCTATTATATGTATGTTATTATGTTGTTCTAGCTGTGTTTTCTTGTTTGGCCCTAATGGGAGAAGAATTACCTAGCTTAGCAGATACTTGAAGTTCCAAAGCAGGAGTTATTAGTGTTGTCCCCACCTGCTGAAAGGAGAAGAGTGGGGAAAATAGGAGGACAATTATGGGAGGGAGACAGTGCATAAGATAATAATGCAAGTGAATAAGTCAAAAGGAATATCAACCAACAACAAAAAAAGCCGATGTCAAATGATTTGAGGCAGAAAATAGAAGAAGGGACACGGTCATGATAAAAAGGGATTTTTGGAAAAGGTAAGAGATAAAAGAGAGAGATGGGAAGACTTGAGAAAAACAAGGTTCCCCCCCTCTGACAAAATGGACAAAGGTGAAGACTGACCAAAGAAAAAGATGCAAATATTCAGGTAGATGAACTTGGAGTTTAATTGAGGGAGATGCTAAGGAAACAAGAAGGAATGATTGTAGGAGAAGAATCTAGTCAACTTTTAAATATAACATGGCTTCAATGTTTAAATATGTTTAGAGATAGGGGATTAGACAAAACTTATTATCTAGGCATTTAATAATAATTAATTAATTTCAGGGTTGTCATTTGGTGAGTAGGACTAGAAAAAAAACAGACATGTTTCTGAAGGTCTCAAATCTTTGGGCATAGAACTAAAATTTACTAAGGTCCTGGGTGAAAGGCAATACAGTTATATTGGAAATGAAAATCAGGCCAATCATAGTAAGAAATCCAAACCTAACTAAATAAACTTGTGCTTTTTGCTTCAGAATAGCTCTTAGTTTTATTCCTTTAAATAGTTGTTTAGCAAGGGATAGCCACAGAGCTAGAATGGAAAACCCCCAAAAAATGTGGTAGTGGACTCTCAGGTTTACAGGTGAGACTGTCACCAAGGTAAAATAACAAACAAGCAAATGCCCAGTTACTTTTTAAAAAATAACCCGCTGAATAAAAACAGGCTTCTTTTTAAGAAGCCCATTCTGGTTAGAAAGAGTAGAACATTTATTCTTGTGGTAAAGTACATTCTCTATTGGATGTCTTTACAGAGGTGGTGTAGCTTAGTCTTAAGTAAGAAGTATTTTTAATTTTCTGAGGAACCACCAGATTGATTTCCATAGTGGTAGCACCATGTTACAATCTCAACAACAGTGGAAGAGTATTCCTCTTTATGATTTGCCAGCATTTGCTATTACTTGAGTTTTTGATCTTGCCATTATGATTGGTGTAAGGTAGAATCTCAGGCCATTTGATTTGCATTTCTCTGATGATTATTAATGTTGAATATTTCACCAAGTGCTTCATGGCCATTTGAAATTCTTCTACTGAGAATTGTCTGTTTACCTCACAGACCCCATTTTTAATAGGATTATTATTTTTTGAGCCTCAATTCTTGAGTCTTTATATATTTTTGATATTTGGATTTTGTCAGATGTTGGGTTAGTGGAGATTTTCCCAATCTATAGAGAGCCATTTTGTCCTTTTGATAGTGTTGTTTGTTTCCAGAAACTTTTCAGTTTCATGATGTCCCATTTATGAATTGTTGGTCTTAGAGTCTAAGCCACTGGTATTATGTTAAGGAAATTTTGCCCTGTACTCAAGTGTTTGAAGCTATTTTCTGAATCCTTGTCAGGCCTGTGAACCTCCCACTCCTGCCATCTCCATGGCCTCTTGTCTACCTGTCTCCTTGGAGTTATTCCATAACCAGGAAAAGAGGTGAGAACACATCCCCAGTAGCACCACCAGCTGGAACTGAACAGAGTTAAGCAAAATTGGGAGAAAACCAGTTGCCAAAAGGCAAGTACAAGAACATAAATAACAGCAGTCATTGGCACCATTAGAACCATTTCTCCTACTACTGTAAGCCCTAGGAACCCTAACACATTGGAAAAGCAAGATTCTGAAATAAAACCTATCTTTTATGGATGATAGGTTTCTTTAAAGAAGATATTAATGTTTCCTTTAAAGAGACACAGTAAAAAATACAGACATATAGATAGAACCTCTTAAAGGAGAATCAAATATTTTCCTTAAAGAAATAGATGAAAATAGAATAAAACAGATGGAGGAATTTAACCAAATGGTCAAAAACTTAAAAATGTTAATGGAAGCAAAGAAATTACAAATGTAAGCAATGTTAGAGGTTAAAATCTGAGGAAAGTGATCAGGAGATAAAGATGTAATCATCACGAACAGAATACAAGAAATGGAAGAAAAAATATCAGGCATAGAAAATTGCATAGTTAGTAAAAGCACATCACTCAAAGAAAATATATATGGTAAAAGGTTCCTAACCCAAAAAATAATGAAAAGAGAGAACCTAATAATATTATGAATAATATAGTGTGAAGGTAACCTGTTCAAAGGGCCAGAAAACATTTTTAACAAAACCATATAGAGAAAAAAATCTTTCCTAACCTAAACAAAGCAATTTCTACATAAATGTATAAGAAACATCCAGAACATTGAATAGATTTGATCAGAAAAGAAAACGCTCCTATCATATTAATCAAAATGCACAAATTTACAGAACAACAATAACACACAATATTAAAAGCAAAAAGGGAAAGGGCCTAGTAAAGTATAATGACAGACATCAGAATTATACAAAAATTCTCTATTGAGAAGCTAAAAGTCAGACGATCTTAGACAGATGGCACACAAAAACTTTTAGAATATGTTGCCAACTCCCAGAGAGATTTCACCAATCAGCAACAGGTCTCATTTGGGAGGTTTTATTGGTAGAGGTGCCCTTTCAGGGGTAAGGGAGAAGAATTAAAAAGCAGGTTGTGGGTTGGGGTATTTGACTTTTATCTGTGCCATGGCACATGGGTCACTCAAACAAAGGCATGTGTGTTGGATACCATGGAAATGGACACAGATGGGGCTCTTTCACCTACAGATGATATGTTTCCTCACTGGTTTCAGGATCTCCTATGAAAAGCTTTCACTGTACACATATACATCTTATGCTAACATACCTTCCTTTTCTTATCATAAAGAGAGAACATAGAGGACATAAAAAGTAAAAGCAATAGTGATGCAGGGATGTGTGCATTGTTTCTTCTAAATTGCTTGTTGCTGTCTAGCAGTTTCATAAAATTCTGGGTTTAGCAGTCCCTCACAATTAGGACTCATTCAACAATTATTCACATCTGGCAATTCTGTGGAGAGTGACTAGTAATCCTGAAAAAAGAACTGGTTGTTCAAATTTTTTAAATTGTTCTAGAAGAAATGCAGAGAAAGGATTAATAAGTCAGGGAACAAATAGTAGAACAATGAAAAGAGGTGGTAGTAAGGGATATATTATTTTTTATATAGGGTTTTCAAAAACCCAGGAATGTGAGATCTCACGCTATTCCTTTCATTTTTGGATGTCTGGTTGTTGCTGCTGAATTTTGTCTTTCACTATTCAAAAATGGTTGATATAGAAGCAGCATTATTCTTGTATAAAAGGGCAAAAACCACCTTATTTTACTATAAGAACATCTGTTGTCTGCCAGTTGGAAAGTATCACTGCTGACAGTGGCGGGAGAGCATAGTTTGATTCACTTCTTAAAAAACCATTATATTGTATAATGTTATGGAGGCAGTCATTCCTGTCTTTCTACTCTCAATATTAGAAGTTATTCGTGGAATGGCACAGTTTGAACTAATTTATTGTTAGGTTGGACAAGTGTTGTGTCTATAACCAGATTTGCTAGTGGCTACTTTCTGTGGATACTTTAATTAAGGCAAAAATAGCACCAATGTGCAAACTCCTGATCAAGTAATAGGAATATGATACTATGCCTGAGTGCCACAGAGAAATGACATATTGTGGAATTTAGGGCACTGAAGTAGAGATGAAGCATCAAGGGTTATATTTCTGTTGCAGTCTAAGAAGCTTAGAATTCCTACAAAATGTTTCTTGAATGACTTGACTTAAACTGTCTGCCATGTCAAAAAACTAAATGGAGAAAAGTTATAGAGTCATAACAATATTGGAGTCATGGCAGCTGATAAAAAATGATGGTTGGTTGTTTGGCAGGGAAACTTGAAAAGATATAATCTATGAGATAGTTTCAGGGCATAGAGATAGCCAGAAATCTTTAAAGTAACCAGGTGAGGTGGCATTTAGAAGTTAGTAGGTCAAGATTAGTATCTAAAGGAGAAGGTCCAATGATAGGTAATTGCCATTTATGAGGGAGGCTGTCAAGGAAGTAAGGATCTTGTAGGAGTGGTTGACTATTTCTTCTTTTACACAATATCTAGAGATTGACCACTTGGGATATATTTTTTATGGATATGACTAGTGCTTACTTGGGACCCAGATTGATTTTCATAGAAGAGCTTACCAACAACACCTGTTTCACACCTGGGATTCCATGGGTCTTGACTTTATAAGGAGAGGGGCTTAAGTTGCTGATAGAATAATTGATTTATCCTTGACCTAACATATGCATCTACCAAGAACAATATGGGCAGCCCCAATATTCATCAGGCCTTTATTTGCAATAATCTATTATCTGGTCAAAGGGAAAGCAAACAAAGAGGTGATAATATTTAGATGGGATGGCAGATATAGGGGTGACAGTAATTTGATACTGGAATCAGGCTGTGGAGTAATTTTTTGACATTACTTGGAAAACAAAAGTGTTTGTATACAGTATGTGTTTCTCAAATGTCTTATCTCCAAATGTAGGACTATCCTAGATGGAAACAAATAGTAGCGGGAGGAAGAGAAATGCTAAATCTAATCCTGTGGGCTTGTACATAGCTGCTAAAGTAGATCCTCAAATTTCTGGGATTGAGGACAATGCTGGTGGTATTGATCTCTTCTGAAGCTTAAAAGAACAGGATCCTGTTGGTTTTGATATGTAGGAAGAAGAGTTATTTGGAGGTGAAGGGGTGAAAGCTTACAGGTGAGACAGGTGGACCAGTGAGAGATTCGCTTGAGTTTAGCAGCTGTGGGAGTTACAAGAATTACTTTAAAGGGGACCTGCAATTAAGGAGAGACAGGTGAGAGCCAAATATCAGGAGAGGAGAGAAAAACCATGTCTTCAATATTGACAAAAGTGTGCAGGGGAAAGTGAGCTGCCAGTATAGATCATAGTCATCAAAGTTCCAAAAGAGAGAAAAGAGGTAGCAAGTAATGGCCTGAATAGGTGATCAAAGAGGGTAGAACATTTAGGTGAAAGACCAGAAGTTAAAACTGGACACCTATGCAGGAATTTGGAAAATAAGATGAAAAGAGGTTGCTTGGAAAGAGCTCATGGATTAAATAGAGCCAGAGTTAGGAGTTTTACCTAATTGGGGTCAAGTTCCTATGACAGGTTGGTAGGATGTGGTTAGTTATTTCTATCTTTCTTGATAACTGAGAGTGACAGAGAATATGAAAATATGGGAGGACATTGTGGGCTGTAGAGATAGTTTTAAAAATGTAGGAGGAGAATTTAGAGTCACTGTATGACTGGAGGGGTGCTTAGATAACAAATATTGAAAAGATCTCTCAAAGAAGGAGATCACAGACTTTCTGAGTCCTTTTGTTTGTGGTGGACGATAGTTAAAGCCACCCTGATAAGGTGTCAAACAGGACAAGTAAGAGGAAAAGGGGTGCTGCAGTATCTTAAGTTGAAGTATGACTTCTTACAGATTTTTCAAGAGTAAATGATAGAGTAAAAATAATAAGTCTCTGAAGAAGGAAATTGAAGAAGACCTCAGAAGAAGATGAGTAGATCGCCCATACTTATGGATTGGATGGATCACCATATTAAAAAGGGCCATCTTGTTTATGGAAATCTACAAACACAATGAAATCCAAATAGAAATTCCAACTCAAATTTTTAGAGAGTTGAAAAGGACAACTTGCTAGTGGGAGACCTAGGTGCTGGGGAGCAGAGGGATCTCTGCGGAGAGCACACGAAAAGGGCACCCCCTGCCCTGACCTGCCCTGTCCTCCCCGATCCAGTGCCCTGGAACAGATCTTAGGAACTTCTGTTCGCACCCTGAGAAGATTTCAGGACGCAGAGCGGAGCCTGGCCCACCTGCCAGCCAGAAAGGCGGCTCGTAGAGGCTGAGCATCTGTGACCAGGAACAGATCTTAGGAACGTCTGTTTCCACCCGGAGGCAACTTCAGGACGCAGAGTGGAGCCTGGCCCAGCTGCCACCCAGAACCTGGGCTGCCGGGGAGTAGAGAGATCTCTGCGGAGTGCACACGGAAAGTGTACCAGGGACACAGACCAGATACAAAAGAAAGGCAAGAACATATCACTGACAACAAAATGGCAAAAGGAAAGAGAAAGGGTATATCCCAAGGAAACCAAGACAATCTAGCAACACCAGAACCCAGCTCTCCCATAGTAGCAAACATCGGAATACCAAACACTCCAGAAAAAAAAGACACAGACCTGAAATCATGCCTCAAGACGCTGATAGAGTTACTTAAACAAGAAAGGGAGGAAAAGCAAAAAGATTCAGAAGCTTTTAAAGAAGAAACAAGAAAAACACTCAAAGAACTCAAAGAATGAGAGGAAAACAGAACCAAAGAAATAAAGGAATGGAAGAGGGAAATTAAAACAGAAATTGACACAATAAAGAAAACGCTAAAAGAGATAACCCTAGAGTCAGAACACCAAAAAAAGAAATCAGGAGTCACAGAAGCAAGCATTTCCAACAGATTACAAGAGATCGAGGAAAGAATCTTGGGGGCAGAAGACGACATTGCAAACATAGACAAAACAGCCAGAGAAGATGCAAAAAACAAAAAGCTCCTAACCCAAAATGTCCAGGAAATACAAGACACAATGAGAAGACCGAACCTAAGGATAATAGGAATAGAAGAGGGAGAAGAGTATCAACTAAGAGGCACAGTAAGTATCTTCAACAAAATCATAGAAGAAAACTTCCCTACCCTCAAGAATGAGATGACCATGAGCATAAAAGAAGCCTTCAGAACTCCAAATAAGTTGGACCAAAAAAGAAATACCTCCCGACACATAATAGTAAAAACATCAAGTGCCCAAAGTAAAGAAAGAATACTAAAAGCAGTAAGGGAAAAAGGTCAGGTAACATATAAAGGCAGACCAATCAGACTGGCACCCGATTTCTCAACAGAGACTATGAAAGCTAGAAGAGCCTGGACAGACATCATGCACTCCTTAACAGAGCACAAGTGCCAGCCCAAGGTGCTACACCCAGCAAAACTATCAATCACCGTCGATGGAGAGACAAAGATATTTCAAGACAAATCAAACGTCACACAATATCTGACCACAAACCCAGCACGACAACAAATTATAGGTGGAAAACCCAATACAAGGAGGGAAAATACAGCCTAGTAAAAACAAGAAAACTCCTAAACAAGAAAACTAAAAGAAGAAAAAAACACAGACACAACTCAACCCAAAAGAGCAAAAATGGCAGGAAACAGAAAAATTTATTCCTTGATATCTATTAACATAAATGGTCTCAACTCCCCAATAAAGAGACATAGACTATCTGACTGGATACGTAAACAAAATCCAGCCTTTTGCTGCATACAGGAAACTCATCTCAGAGACAGAGACAGACACTATCTCAGAGTAAAAGGGGGGGGGGGAACTTCCAAGCAAACAGCTCCAAGAAGCAAGCTGGAGTGGCTATTCTAATATCGAATAAAGTAAATTTCCAACAAAAAGTTATCAAAAAAGATAAAGAAGGACACTTTTTGCTCATTACCGGGAAAATATGTCAGGAGGAACTCTCAATGCTTAACATATATGCTCCAAATAAAAAATCACCCACATTCATAAAAGAAACTCTACTAAAGCTCAAAAAATACATTTCACCCCACACAATAATAGTGGGAGATTTTAATACCCCACTCTCACCAATGGACAGATCAGGGAAACAGAAACCGAACAAGGACACTGCAAAACTAGCAGAGACTTTGAACCAACTAGAATTAATAGATATATACAGAACATACTATCCTAAAATAAAAGAATACGCCTTCTTCTAACCACCCCATGGCACCTTCTCGAAAATTGACCACATAATTGGACACAGAACGAGCCTTCATCGATATAAGAAGATTGAAATACTTCCATGCATCCTCTCAGATCACCATGGTCTACGGCTGGTCTTTAACAACAACAAAGACAACAAAATGCCCACATACACATGGAAACTAAACAACGCTCTGTTGAAGGATAGCAGGGTCAAAAAAGAAATAAAGAAAGAAATTAAGGACTTTCTAGAATTCAACGAAAACGAAAACACAACATACCCAAACCTATGGGATGCAATGAAAGCAGTATTGAGAGGAAAACTCATAGCCCTAAGTGCTTCCAAAAAGAAACTGGAGAGAGCTCATATCAGCAACCTGGCAGCACAGCTAAAAGTCCTAGAACAAAAGGAAGCAGATATATCCAAAAAGAGTAGACAGCAAGAAATAATCAAAATTAGGGCAGAAATAGACCAAATAGAAACAAAAAGAACCATTGAAAAAATCAACAAAACAAAGAGTTGATTCTTTGAGAAAATCAACAAGATTGATAAACCCCTAGCCAGACTAACTTAAGGGCAAAGAGAGAGTATCCAAATTAACAAAATCTGAAAGAAAAGTGGTGACATAACAACTGAAACTAAGGAAATTCAAGAAATTATCAGATCCTCTTACAAAAACTTATACTCCACAAAATTGGAAAATCGGGAGGAAATGGACAAATTCCTAGACAGATACAAGGTCCCAAAGTTTAACCAGGACCAAGTAAACCATACAAATAACCCTATAACACCTAAAGAAATAGAAGAAGTCATCAATAGCCTCCCAACCAAAAAAAAAAGCCCAGGTCCAGACGGGTTCAGTGCAGAATATTATCAGACATTTACTGGGGATATAACACCAATATTCGCCAAGCATTTCCAAAAGATAGAATCAGATGGAATATTACCCAACTCATTTTTTGAGGCTACAATAACCCTCGTACCTAAGCCACACAAAGACCCTACAAGGAAAGAGAACTTCAGACCAATCTCACTTATGAACATTGATGCAAAAATACTCAACAAAACCCTTGCAAACTGAATCCAAGAACACATCAAAACCATCATTCATCATGACCAAGTAGGCTTCATCCCTGGGATGCAGGGATGGTTTAACATAAGGAAATCCATCAATGTAATCCACCATATAAACAAACTTAAAGACCAAAATCACATGGTCATCTCACTAGACACTGAGAACGCATTCGAAAAAATCCAACACCCCTTCATGTTAAAAGTCCTGGAAAGAACAGGAATCCAAGGCCCATATTTAAACATAATAAAAGCAATATACAGCAAACCAACAGCCAACATCAAACTTAATGGTGAGAAACTTGAAGCAATCCCACTAAAATCAGGGACTCGACAAGGCTGCCCACTTTCTCCCTACCTATTCAACATAATACTGGAAGTCCTGGCTGGAGCAATTAGACAGCAAAAGGAGATCAAGGGGATACAAATCGGAAAGGAAGAGATAAAAACATCATTCTTTGCCGATGACATGATAGTGTAATTGAGTGACCCCAAAAATTCCACCAGAGAACTCCTACAGCTGATAAACAAGTTCAGCAAAGTGGCCGGATACAAAATTAACTCAAACAAATCAGTAGCCTTCCTATACTCAAAGGACAAACATGTGGAGAAAGAAATTAGGGAAAAGGTACCATTCACAATCGTTACAAAAACTATGAAATAACTTGGTGTGACTCTAACTAAGGAAGTGAAGGACCTGTATGACAAGAACTTCAAACCTCTAAAGAAAGAAATTGAGGAGGATCTCAGAAAATGGAAAGATCTCCCATGCTCATGGATTGGAAAGATCAACATCTTAAAAATGGCCATCCTACCAAAAGCAATCTACAGATTCAATGCAATCCCCCTCAAAATTCCAACCCAGTTCTTCATGGAATTGGAAAGATCAATGTGCAATTTCATATAGAATAACAAAAGACCTAGAATAGCGAAATCCATCCTCAACAACAAAAAAACATCTGCGGGAATCTCTATCCCTGACCTCAAGCTATATTACAAGGCAATTGTGCTGAAAACTGCATGGTACTGGTACAGAAATAGGCATGTGGATCAATGGAATAGAATAGAAGATCCAGAAATGAGCCCTAATGTATATGGTCACCTGATTTTTGACAAAGGAGCAGTAAACATTCATTAGAAAAAGGACAGCCTATTCAACAAATGGTGCTGGTCCAACTGGCACTCAACATGCAAAAGAATGAAAATAGACCCGTTCTTATCTCCTTGTACAAAGCTCAAGTCTAAGTGGATTAAAGATCTCCACATTAAACCAGATACACTGAAACTATTAGATGAGAAAGTGGGGAAAACCTTAGAACACATAGGCACAGGAGAAAATTTCCTGAACAAAACACCAATGGCTCAAGCTCTAAGGTCAAAGATTACCAAATGGGACTTAATGAGATTGCAAAGTTTCTGTAAGGCTCAGGACATCGTCAAGAAAACAAAACAGCAACCAACAGAATGGGAAAAGATCTTTACCAACACCACATCAGATAGAGGCCTAATATCCAAGGTGTACAATGAACTCAAAAAGCTAGACACCAGAGAATCAAATAACCCTATTAAAAAATGGGGTACAGAGCTAAACAAATCATTTTCAGTTGAGGAACACCAAATGGCCGAGAAACATCTGAGGAAGTGCTAGACATCCTTAGCCATCAGGGAAATGCAAATCAAAACAACCCTAAGATTCCACCTCACACCAGTCAGATTGGCCAAGATCCAAAACTCAGATGACAGCAGATGCTGGCGAGGCTGCGGAGAAAGAGAAACACTTCTCCACTGTTGGTGGGGTTGCAAGCTAATACAACCACTCTGGAAATCTGTCTGGCGATACCTCAGAAAATTGGATATAGTACTACCTGAAGTCCCAGCTATTCCACTTCTGGGCATATACCCCAGAGACACTTTAATACACAACAAAGATAAATGCACCACAATGTTCATAGCGGCTCTATTTATAATAGCCAGAAGCTGGAAGGAACCCAGATGTCCTTCAGAAGATGAATGGATACAAAGATTGTGGTACATATACACAATGGAATACTACTCAGCCACCAGAAACAATGACTTAACCAAATTTTTAAGAAAATGGCTGCATCTAGAGACGATCATCCTGAGTGAGATAACTCAGTCACAAAAGAACAGACATAATATGCAGTCACTGATAGTGGGATGCTAATTCCAGAGGCTTGCACTCCCCCAGAAACAACTCACAGACTGTATGAAGTCCAAGAAATAAAGAAAACAAAAATATACATATATTCACAAAACAAGAAGACTTTGACTATTTCCATGTTGCGTTTTGTTTTGCATGTACTTTACGCTTATTGCAACTAGTAGGTTTTCAATGCATACCGTCAAGCCCTTGAAAAAAATCAAGTACTGACTAAAAAAACATATTCACATGGTTTTATGTAAAATTTATTTTAATGTCTAAAAAAACAGTACTGACAAAAATGTATAATTTTAAGCAAAAATATTTAAAATCTGTACATTTATCTTTGTTTTGCAAAATAAAGTCGTTTAAAAAATTTAAAAAAAAAGAAAAAAAAAGAAAAATATTTTTTAATGTGAAAAAAAAAAATGAGATGATGACGAGGATAAAAGGAGCCTACAGAACTCCAAAAAGGTTGTACCAGAAAAGAAATTTCTCCCGACACATAATAGTCAAAACACCAAGTGCCCAAAGCAAAGAAAGAATACTAAAAGCAGTAAGGGAAAAAGGTCATGTAACATACAAAGGCAGACCAATCAGAATCACACCCACTTTCTCAACAGAGACTATGAAAGCTAGAAGAGCCTGGACAAACATCATGAGGACCCTAAGAGAGCACAAGTGCCAGCCCAAGCTGCCATACCCAGCAAAACTATCAATCACAATAGATGGCAAGAGGAAGATTTTCTAAGAAAAAACTAAATTCACACAACATATGACCACAAACCCAGCACTACAACGAATTATAGGTGGAAAACCCAATACAATGAGGGGAACAACCTCATAGTAAAAACAAGAAAACTTCTAAGCAAGAACACCAAAAGAAGAAGGACACACAAGCACAATTCAACTAACCAAAGAAACAATAGCAGGAAACAGCAACCACTATTCCTTGATATCTATTAACATAAATGGACTCAATTTCCCAATAAAAAATATAGGCTATCAGACTGTATACATAAACAAAATCCAGCATTTTGCTGCATACAGGAAACTCATCTCATAGAAAAAGACAGACACTATCTCAGAATAAAAGGTTGGGAAACAACCTTCCAAGCAAATGTCCCCAAGAAGCAAGCTGGAGTGGCCATTCTAATATCGAATAAAGTAGATTTTCAACCAAAAGTTATGAAAAAAAAATAAGGAAGGACACTTTTTACTCATTACAGGTGAAATCTGTCAGGAGGACTCTCAATCCGTAACATATATGCTCCAAATACTAAAGCACCGATATTTATAAAAGAAACACTGGTGAAGCTCAAAAAAATACATTTTATCCCACACAATAATAGTGGGAGACTTTAATACCACACTCTCACCAGTGGACAGATCATGGAAAGAGAAACTGAACAAGGACACTGTAAAACTAGCAGAGACTGTGAACCAACTGGAATTAATAGATATTTATAGAACATATCACACTAAACCAAAAGAATATACCTTCTTCTCAGCACCTCATGGCACCTTCTTGAAAACCAACCACATAACAGGACACAGAATGAGCCTCAGTCGATACAAGAAGATAGAAATACTCCCATGCATCCTTTCAGATCACCATGGTCTAAGGATGGTCTTTAATAACAACAAAGACAACAAAAAGCCCATATACACATGGAAACTAAACAATGCTGTATTAATTGATAGCAGGATCAAAGAACAAATAAAGAAAGAAATTAAGGATTTTTTAGAATTCAATGAAAATGAAAACACGACATACCCAAACCTATGCGATGTAATGAAAGCAGCACTGAGAGGAAAACTCGTAGCTCTGAGTGCTTCCAAAAAGAAACTGGAGAGAGGATACACTAAAAACCTGACAGCACCGTTGAAAGCTCTAGAACAAAAGGAATCAGTTAGACCCAAGAGGCATAGATGGCAAGAAATAATCAAACCCAGAGCAGAAAATGACGAAATAGAAACAAAAAGAACCATTCAAAGAATCAACAAAACCAAGAGCTTGTTCTTTGAGAAAATTAACAAGATTAATAAACCCTTAGCCAGACTAACTAGAGGGCAAAGAGAGTATATCCAAATTAACAAAATCAGAAAGGAAAGTGGAGAAATAAGGACTGAAACTGAGGAAATTCACGAAATCTTCACATGACTTCTTGAAATTTGTAGGCAAATGGTTAGAACTAAACATTCTTATCCTGAGTGAAGTAACCCAGTCACAAAAGAACACATATGGTATGCACTCACTTATAAGCAGTTACTAGACCCAGGAATCTCTAAATACCTCCTCCCAAATATTCTAAGACATTTTGAAGCTCAGAAATTAAAAAGTCCAAAATGGGGATGCATTGGTCCTTCTGAAAAGGGAGAACAAAATCCTCACACCAGGTAATGCAAGGTCTAATAGAGGAACATGGGGTGAAGAAAAGGTCATTCAAAAGTTGCCTCACTCAGGGATCTATCACATATGCAGCTACCCAATCCGAGCACTACAACTGATGACAAAAAATACTGAGTAGAAGGAACCAGACAGAGATGCCTATTTAGGAACTATGTTGGAGTTGTATAGATACAGCTGAGAAGGCTTGCAGTTAACCATCAGATTAAACTCAGGGACCCCAAGGAGGGTGCTAAAGAAATTACTGAAGGAGCTGAAAGGAGTTGCAACCTCATGGAATAACAACATTATAAACAACCAAATGGTCCAAAACTCCCATGGACTAAACGCCAACCTTTGTGTACACATTGAGAGACATATTGATCCAGTTGTGTATGTAGCTTAAGATGCCAGTGTTTGGCTTCAATATGAGAAGAGGCTTTTGGTCCAGGGAACACGTGTTTCCACAAGGTAGGTGAATGCCAAGGCAGTGGGGTGGAGAGAGTGATTAGGAAGGAGTACAGAGTTTCTAATAAAAAATGAGAAAAAAACCTTAAAAAATAAAGATAATTATGGCATAGTAGCTAATAGTTGCATTAAATGGTCAAAATTTTTAATATGCTCTATAAGCATAGACTAATGTTACCCTAACCAAAGAATAAACTCTCTGTGCTTATAGTTAAATGCTATAGAAGACATTCCAGTAGTAAACATATTTAAAAGAGGTTCTCCAGTTCTTAATACATCTGTTGAATGTGGCTTTAAAATTACTTAATGATTGATAGAGTAGTCATATAGATTATACTTTATGTTCTAATTTATACTTCTCAGATCCCTGGTTATGTTGCTGTACTTTTATCAGTTTAACTGTACAAAGAACACAGATCAATCTCTTGTATCTACAGTATCTTGACAAGGTCATTTTATGTTTACAATTAATTTAGATCTTGTGGGGGTTTTTTTTTTTTTTGCATTTTTCTTGAGCTGTTTGATCTCTACCTTAAAAATACAGTGAGTTTTGCTTGCTGGCAGGCTTCACACGAAAGAGATAAATTCACAAAATAGGTGTCATTGTAATGTTTAAATCCAATTTTATTGAAACATGATTGTAATCTTAAGTTCTGGCACATTTGCATTTAAAGAATATATGCAGAAAGAGATAGTCTAGAACAAAAGCCAAGACCATCTTGTTACTGGCAAAAAGGCTAATGCAAAGTTTTGGCATAATGAGTTATCTGTTTCTCTTCATTACCAGCTGATTAGGCATCCATAAGATGCTGTACTAGGCACACTAACAGGAAGAACAATCCTCTTAACTCTTTTTGTTTTTAGAGTTGGTAGTAAAAGTTTACTACTTGTATGAGAACATACAATGCCAATCATTTAGGAAGAGAGTGTTTGTATTTTAATGATGCATTTAACAATGGTGAGATTATATTTGATAGCAGATAGTTGTTTGAAATGTTATATGACTTAAGTACCATTTAATAACTCAGAATTTCTTGCAAAGCAATGCACATAAAAAGATAGGCAGAGGACAAGTAAAGAAAAAGACAAGGTGGAGTATTTTCTTCCAGAATGTGTTTCTACTGTCTTGTCTTCAGCTCTTTAGTTTGGAAACAGACTCTTGCTGGTAAAGTGCTCTGTCTTTCTTGGCAACAAGAGACTGTGTCCATCTCTCCTTAAACTATGTATGTCAAGATAGCATATAAAAATATAGCTTAAAATAAACTACCCTTGTATGTATGTGAAATATTGTCACTTAATTGAAGACTCAACTCCACTTTCTCATTTACCTCTAGGATTTGAGAAACCTGAGGTTTGCATTGAAGCAGGAAGGACACAGCAGAAGAGATATGTTTGAGATCCCCCTGAAACATGCCTTTCCTCTGGCACACAATCTGGTAAAGTCCAGGGCTCACCTAAATATCGGCATGCCCTGAAATAGCTCCTCTGGGGAAACCACCTATGAATTGTGCTTCTCTTTTATGGACTGGGACTCACTGTTTTGCATTTCCTGGTGTAACACAGCTTAAAAAATGATTGCTCACTTCCAGAAGCACCTCCCTGCTAGTGTCAACTTCTGTTCTTAGGATTTATATTTTGTACAGCCTGGAAAAAACTCAAAAATAACATCATGAACAGATAGTGGATACATTTTTAAAAATTGGAGTAATCAGAAATTTTGAAAAATTAAAAAAATATTATTCCAGATAATATAATGGTTAAAACATGAAAACATAAGGATAGTTCTCAAATACAGTAAATACAGATTTTCAGGCACAATGTTGCATATTGTTTGATGGTATGGACTTACAAGAGAAGCATACAATTTGGAGAGATTCTACCAGCTATATGGGTATTAGAGTCTCTTCCCAGACTCACTTTCACTTAGATTCTGCACCTAAACTATGCCATGGAGGAGGAAGTGAGTAAGAATTCAAATCTGAAAAAAATAAAAGAAATATTCACATTCTTTCTCAAGTTGTTGTATTTGAAGACCCACAAGAAGATCTCAAACCTTTAAAAGAAGAAGCAGAAAAAAATTTTCACTATTATGGAAAGGTAAAAGTTGAGTCTGGGAAGTTCTGGCCCAGGTTAAAAAATCTTGAATGAAGAAGATTAATGAGACATCACTAAGTTCCCAAAAGGAGGAAACTGGGATTCTCCCAGTAGGAAAACAAAAAACAGTGTATGAAATGTAACAAAACCAATCTCTAGAAAAAATTTAGAAATATCAGCAGCAAACTAGAAAATGACACAATGAGAAGAGGTATTGAATCTTTTTTTCCCACTGCAATTGCAAAGCAGGTTGTCAGTTCCCAGATTGTGAAGATAATCTAGTTTTTAAGGAAAAATTGGAAGAATTTCCTGTAGTGAACATTGATATGCAAAAAGTAACAAGAATCAAGAAAAGCAGTGCTGGTGGGAAAGAGCTTTATACTCTCCCTCTTTTTCCGACAGCAGATTGGAAAGAATGTTTTATAAATGCCAAGGGAGAAAATAGTATCAAAGAATATCTAGATGCTAAAGTAACACTTAATCATGAAGAGTGTTTGTTAGATTTATTAGTAGGGTTTCTTCTGTTTATGAAGCAAGATGCACAGAAGAAAGAGGGTCTGAGTCAAAACACAATGGCCTCCACAGGAAGATAAATTACAGTGCTAGCTCTGACATGGGTGACACAGGCTCTGAAGCCAGCAGAGAGTGGGTGGGGCTCAGCATAGATGAGTTCTTCTCCAGAACACATCTCTGACCCAGCTTAGTAATACCTGTCAGTCAAAATTTTTTGATAGAAAACTGCCTTCTGTGAGGCCTGCTAGTCAGAAGCAGCAGCCTAGGTTTCTGCATTGATTAACTAATGCACATCTGTTCTCTCCTTGCTCATTTTAGCACTGAAAATGCATATCCTATTGAAGATTTGTTTCTACATTGTTAAGTGCATGCTCTCTGAAGTAGACTAGACTGTGCTGTCCAGTGAGGAATGGGTTGCTCTAAATATCTATCTAAATACTGAATAATTTTAGAAAATAAGTAACATTTTTGCTAAATGATTATCAAAAGTGGCTGTCTTAATTTCTTGCTTCAATGCAATTACAGAAGCAGTGTCCCAAGATTCTATGCTGGTAATAATCAAACCCACTAACCTCATGCTTATGCTTGAAGGTTTACACACTTTTTCAAATATTTGTAAGTTTTTGAAAGAATACCAAAGAAGCCTTCAGAACTCCAAATAGGTTGGACCAGAAAAGAAATTCCTCCCGACACATAATAGTAAAAACACCAAGTACCCAAAGCAAAGAAAGAATACTAAAAGCAGTAAGGGAAAAAGGTCAGGTAACATATAAAGGCAGACCAATCAGACTCACACCCGATTTCTCAACAGAGACTATGAAAGCTAGAAGAGCCTGGACAGACATCATGCACTCCTTAAGAGAGCACAAGTGCCAGCCCAAGCTGCTATACCCAGCAAAACTATCAATCACCATCGATGGAGAGACGAAGATATTTCAAGACAAATCAAAATTCACACAATATCTGACCACAAACCCAGCACTACAACGAATTATAGGTGGAAAACCCAATACAAGGAGGGAAAATACAGCCTAGTAAAAACAAGAAAACTCCTAAACAAGAAAACTAAAAGAAGAAAAAAAACACAGACACAACTCAACCCAAAAAAGCAAAAATGGCAGGATACAGAAACAACTATTCCTTGATATCTATTAACATAAATGGGCTCAACTCCACAATAAAGAGACACAGACTATCAGAATGGATACATAAACAAAATCCAGCCTTTTGCTGCATACAGGAAACTCATCTCAGAGACAGAGACAGACACTATCTCACAGTAAAAGGGTGGGAAAAAAACTTCCAAGCAAACAGCTCCAAGAAGCAAGCTGGAGTGGCTATTCTAATATCGAATAAAGTAAATTTCCAACAAAAAGTTATCAAAGAAGATAAAGAAGGACACTTTTTACTCATTACCGGGGAAATCTGTCAGGAGGAACTCTCAATCCTTAACATATATGCTCCAAATAAAAAATCACCCACATTCATAAAAGAAACTCTACTAAAGCTCAAAAAATACATCTCACCCCACACAATAATAGTGGGAGACTTTAACACCCCACTCTCACCAATGGACATATCAGGGAAACAAAAACTGAACAAGGGCACTGCAAAACTAGCAGAGACTTTGAACCAACTAGAATTAATATATATATACAGAACATACTATCCTAAAGTAAAAGAATACACCTTCTTCTCACCACCCCATGGCACCTTCTCGAAAATTGACCACATAATTGGACACAGAACGAGCCTTCATCGATATAAGAAGATTGAAATACTTCCATGCATCCTCTCAGATCACCATGGTCTACGGCTGGTCTTTAACAACAACAAAGACAACAAAATGCCCACATACACATGGAAACTAAACAACGCTCTGTTGAAGGATAGCAGGGTCAAAAAAGAAATAAAGAAAGAAATTAAGGACTTTCTAGAATTCAACGAAAACGAAAACACAACATACCCAAACCTATGGGATGCAATGAAAGCAGTATTGAGAGGAAAACTCATTGCCCTAAGTGCTTCCAAGAAGAAACTGGAGAGAGCTCACATCAGCAACCTGACAGCACAGCTAAAAGCCCTAGAACAAAAGGAAGCAGATTTACCCAAAAAGAGTAGACGGCAAGAAATAATCAAAATTAGGGCAGAAATAGACCAAATAGAAACAAAAAAAACCATTGAAAAAATCAACAAAACAAAGAGTTGGTTCTTTGAGAAAATCAACAAGATTGATAAACCCCTAGCCAGACTAACTAAAGGGCAAAGAGAGAGTATCCAAATTAACAAAATCAGAAAGGAAAGTGGTGACATAACAACTGAAACTAAGGAAATTCAAGAAATCATCAGATCCTACTACAAAAACTTATACTCCACAAAATTGGAAAATCTGGAGGAAATGGACGAATTCCTAGACAGATACAAGGTACCAAAGTTGAACCAGGACCAAGTAAACCATCTAAATAACCCTATAACACCTAAAGAAATAGAAGAAGTCATCAAAAGCCTCCCAACCAAAAAAAGCCCAGGTCCAGACGGGTTCAGTGCAGAATTTTATCAGACATTTATTGGGGATATAACACCAATATTCACCAAGCTATTCCAAAAGATAGAATCAGATGGAATATTACCCAACTCATTTTTTTGAGGCTACAATAACCCTCGTACCTAAGCCACACAAAGACCCTACAAGGAAAGAGAACTTCAGACCAATCTCACTTATGAACATTGATGCAAAAATACTCAACAAAATCCTTGCAAACTGAATCCAAGAACACATCAAAACCATCATTCATCATGACCAAGTAGGCTTCATCCCTGGGATGCAGGGATGGTTTAACATAAGGAAATCCATCAATGTAATCCACCATATAAACAAACTTAAAGACCAAAATCACATGGTCATCTCACTAGACGCTGAGAAAGCATTCGACAAAATCCAACACCCCTTCATGTTAAAAGTCCTGGAAAGAACAGGAATCCAAGGCCCATATTTAAACATAATAAAAGCAATATACAGCAAACCAACAGCCAACATCAAACTTAATGGCGAGAAACTTGAAGCAATCCCACTAAAATCAGGGACTCGACAAGGCTACCCACTCTCTCCCTACCTATTCAACATAGTACTGGAAGTCCTGGCTGGAGCAATTAGACAGCAAAAGGAGATCAAGGGTATACAAATCGGAAAGGAAGAGATAAAAACATCACTCTTTGCCGATGACATGATAGTGTACTTGAGTGACCCCAAAAATTCCACCAGAGAACTCCTACAGCTGATAAACAAGTTCAGCAAAGTTGGCCGGATACAAAATTAACTCAAACAAATCAGTAGCCTTTATATACTCAAAAAACAAACATGTGGAGAAAGAAATTGGGGGAAAAGGTACCCTTCACAATAGTTACAAAAACTATGAAATACCTTGGTGTGACTCTAACTAAGGAAGTGAAGGACCTGTATGACAAGAACTTCAAACCTCTAAAGAAAGAAATTGAGGAGGATCTCAGAAAATGGAAAGATCTCCCATGCTCATGAATTGGAAAGGTCAACATCTTAAAAATGGCCATCCTACCAAAAGCAATCTAGAGATTCAATGCAATCCCCATCAAAATTCCAACCCAGATCTTCATGGAATTGGAAAGATCAAAGTGCAATTTCATCTGGAATAACAAAAGACCTAGAATAGCGAAATCCATCCTCAACAACAAAAAAAAACATCAGCGGGAATCACTATCCCTGACCTCAAGCTATATTACAAGGCAATTGTGCTGAAAACTGCATGGTACTGGTACAGAAATAGGCAAGTGGATCAATGGAATAGAATAGAAGATCCAGAAATGAGCCCTCATGTATATGGTCACCTGATTTTAGACAAAGGAGCAGTAAACATTCAATGGAAAAAAGACAGCCTATTCAACAAATGGTGCTGGTCCAACTGGCACTCAACATGCAAAAGAATGAAAATAGACTCGTTCTTATCTCCTTGTACAAAGCTCAAGTGTAAGTGGATTAAAGATCTCCACATTAAACCTGATACACTGGAATTATTAGATGAGAAAGTAGGGAAAACCTTAGAACACATAGGCACAGGAGAAAATTTCCTGAACAAAACACCAATGGCTCAAGCTCTAAGGTCAAAGATTAACAAATGGGACTTAATGAGATTGCAAAGTTTCTGTAAGGCTAAGGACATCGTCAAGAAAACAAAACGACAACCAACAGAATGGGAAAAGATCTTTACCAACACCACATCAGAGAGAGGCCTAATATCTAAGGTGTACAAGGAACTCAAAAAGCTCGACACCAGAGAATCAAATAACCCTATTAAAAAATGGGGTACAGAGCTAAACAAATCTTTATCAGTTGAGGAACTCCGAATGGCCGAAAAACATCTGAGGAATTGCTCGACATCCTTAGCCATCAGGGAAATGCAAATCAAAACAACCCTAAGATTCCACCTCACTCCAGTCAGATTGGCCAAGATCCAAAACTCAGATGACAGCAGATGCTGGCGAGGCTGCGGAGAAATAGGAACACTTCTCCACTGTTGGTGGGGTTGCAAGCTAATACAACCACTCTGGAAATCGGTCTGTCGATACCTCAGAAAATTGGATATAGTACTACCTGAAGACCCAGCTATTCCACTTCTGGGCATATACCCAAGAGACACTTTAATACACAACAAAGATAAATGCACCACAATGTTCATAGCGGCTCTATTTATAATAGCCAGAAGCTGGAAGGAACCCAGATGTCCTTCAGAAGACGAATGGATACAAAAATTGTGGTACATATGCACAATGGAATACTACTCAGCCACCAGAAACAATGACTTAACCAAATTCCTAAGAAAATGGCTGCATCTAGAGAAGATCATCCTGAGTGAGATAACCCAGTCACAAAAGAACAAACATAATATGCAGTCACTGATAGTGGGATGCTAACCCCAGAGGCTTGCACTCCCCCAGAAACAACTCACAGACTGTATGAAGTCCAAGAAATAAAGAAAACAAAAACTATACATATATTCACAAAAAAAAATAAATAAACAAATGGACTGACTCATGCATTGATGATAACAAGCTGAAGAGAAAAAAGAACAGAAGCAGGGAGACCTACAAGGAATGTAGCCCAGGCTGTGGCCAGGCATGAGTCTTCATCAGTGATTGTGGAGAATGACCTGCCTGGAGAGAGGTTGTGTTTGTGAAATTAGTGACTCCCGCAGAGGAGAACCCACAACCAAAGGGAAGAAAATGTTAAAGGATGAAGGGAAAAAAATACTGACATTTCATATAAATGTTTATTAATCCTGAATGTACCCTGAGGGTGGCAGACAGGCAGACAGACAGGAAGACAAACAGGAATGTTCCGCATTGTTATGCATGTTGCGTAGAGATGATGTGTCACTCATATAATAGAGTTCATGCTGAATTTATATGTTTACTAACCATAAAGTAATCTGTCAAATGAAAAAAAAAATAAATAAATAAAAGGTATAGACCTAAAATAAAATAAAATAAAACCAAAATAAAACAAAAAAAGAAAATCAAGAGAGCAATCAATCAAGAACCAGAAAACAAAAATTAAAATGCATGGTTATTAAAGTTAAAATAGAAGAGGGTATTATAGCAAATTCTGGTGAAATCCATAAGCATACTGATGGATATTTCTACATAGAGAAGGAAGATGTGCATAAAATTCTATCCTTATCTGTAGAGCTATTGGCAGTGTTTGACTTCTGGAAATATAAGGGTTGCCCCCACCCAACTTCTTTTCCTCTGAGAATGCAACACTTAATAAGTTGCTATACTTGATTGGAATATAAAATATATTAGAATATTTAGGCAGCACAAGTTGACCTTAGACACACACAGGCATATGCACAGGAACACACATGCACACACACACACACACACACACACACACACACACACATACACACACACACACACACACACACAATATCATACTAGTAGAATTAATTTAGGGGAAGGTTCAGATTATCAACAATGAAGGAAGGTAATATTCAAGATGCATATAAGAAAATTATAATGATATATATACAAAAGGTATTAATTTGTATGATAACAATAAGCATAAATATGAATATATTTATGTTATTTTCATGAAAATATATAAAGCAGGGCATCATCATACTACACCAAAAATCTAGTTTTACCTTAGTCAAATTAAGATGAATTAAGTGCATTTAAAAACGAGTACATAAAACTAAGAAAAAAAGTACACCAGCAGAGTCAATTTTATGGGATTTAGAGGGAAGAAAAGGGTGGGTTTGATCAATTTATGTGATATATATGTACAAGCATCTAAAATATAAACTCTACATCACAGAAGTAAATAGTTGTGTTAAGTATTTAAAAATTAGAAAAAAATAACAATCTGTGTGGTGTGTAACAGCAAGTTGACACCAGTCTGTTTCTTTATTGCCATCTTCCTCTCTGGTAGCTTTCTTTGACAAGTCTTCCACAATATGATTTTCCTGTGTCAACTGAGTTCACTGAGTGTGTTTTTCATGATACACTATACTCTTATGTTCTTTCTTACACTAAAGAATGACAGGTAAATTACCTTTGGCAGAATCTAGCTCTTTGTTAAAGTATGCCAAGGTCAAGGGCAGCTTTTTGTGATTGTTTCTTTATAATAGTACACATTGTGTCCAAATTGGCCTGGCTCTTCCTTTGTCTGTTTCTCTCAAGTATCCTCCTTGAAAGCATATTTAATCAAAGAATGGAGACCGCTCAAACCATTCTCCCTTTACATTTAGTATATGGAGAAACAAACAGTGCCTGGAATCAAAGAGAAAGGGCTGCTGTACTAAGCACTATCTCAGTGTTTCTTAAAACCATTAAGTCCGGAAAGACCTGTAAAATTTTTCTTAACTCTAGTAGAAATATCAAGTCTTAGCATCTGAACATGTACTCATTACAGTACTGGGAAAAGTGTATCATCATTTTCTATTTTAATGACTGCCTCATCGGTGGCGAAAGAGTTGTTAGGAGCATCCCTATATAATCACTACACTTTTAGATTTTCAAAAGCATGTGGAAAACTCAGTAATCAATAGTGTTGTGGGACACTTTTTGAGATTTACACACAAAAGTCTCTAGATACATTACCTCCATTAATCACATTATCACCAATTTGAAATAAATTTAACACTATGGGGTTCTTTGCAGAGTATGCAAGATACAGTCAGCTGCTGTCATTACTAATTTGGTCTATCTAGGAAAACTTGAATAGGGAAAATAGTTATAACAATCAAACAACATGAGATAAAAGAGGCATCAGATTATATACCCTAAGAGAACTCACTGGAATCAGTATCTTGTGCTCAAAATTCAGAACTAAGATAAGGTATGACTTGTAATTTTAGCAACTTCTTGAGAATGCTAAATGCAGGAATGATCCCTGAATCTCTGGTATATGTTGGGGTTGTGATGTAGAAATATAAACTGTGGTTGGGCACCCCATAGTCAGTTGTTCTCTAACCTTTGACTAGTAGCACATTTCTATATTCTTTTTACAGAAGCATGTTGGGTGAAGGTGGAGAACTACTCTATCAACAGGTATAGGGTTTCAAGTATTTAGAATATACCTAGAAATTATACTGGTTAAAGTATGTGATTCTTGTTGCTACTTCTCAAGGAAGACTGTTGACTGATTTTCTTCCTTGGCAACTTCTCAGCTCCTTGGAACAGTATGATTGTCAACAAGCTGTAGTTTCCCAAGGTTGTCAAATCTCAATTCTTCTAAGATCTATGTCGTAAGTAGGTAGTGACATCTCTTATAGATTCTTATTTTTATGTTCTGGAAGGCAACAAATGCCAAAGGCAGTACCTTTTATATTGGATATTGATCATATAGTTCCCTAAAGGGGCGTAGACTGCATAATACGGAAATTGCTGCCAAATTTTGGAAACTTCCTTTAATTTTTGTAGTTCAGGACACCATCAAAACAATATAAGATATTGCCACTGCCTTTGGTTGCCTTCCATGAAGGTAAGACCTATTATATATCACAATATACATTTTAGATATAGGAGGCATCAGTAAACTCTGAAAGACTGTGAAATGAAATTTCACATTATCTCATGGTTTATTTCTAAAGATCACCCATGATAAGGCTTCCTCTGCAACAGCACATAAAGTCTCATGCATTATACTTGCATGGTATTTAAGTGCCTGTTTAACTGTGTCATTTAACCATATTTTTGTCTTAGGAACTAGTGAGTATGCTTTCTATAAATACATAAATAAATATCCCTCAACCTTTATGTAGGGGACCCTGATTGAATCAGAAAACTGAATGAAGGAGAGACCAAGCTTCTAAAAAACAGAAGCAATTTGTCCATCACCCAGAAATGAACACTGTGAGATGATGCCGAAACTAAAAGTTTCTTGATGCTGATTACTGTGATAGTGGCATGCTTATCTTCTTCTTACCTATTCCTATGTACAATTGCACAGCTTCATGACAAGATAGAGAAATGCTTGGCTTTCACCATTTTCTCTTTGTCTCTCTATTCACTATATTGCTTTTTTTTGATTTAAACTGATTTAAGAAATTTTCTCTGGGAATTTAATGCATTTGATAAAGACCATCTTTGTTATTCTCTTCTTTTCTGGTTTCAGTTTGGAGATATACAGTATTGAACAGCTAACTCAAATTTCATTTCAGGGCTCAAGAACCAAAACTAGAAACAATAACAAAGGCATAGAGTTCACAAAGTGTCCTTTGGCAACCCTCTTGGTGTTAATGTATTCTTTTGAGGTACTATCTTCTGCGTTTGGACACATTCCATGTATGGAATTATATAGGCAGTATCTTATGAATCATTGAGATGTAGAATAAAATATCTAAGAAGTATATGGAAGTGGGAGTTAACAATTGGAAAACAGGTTCTAAAAGAAAGGATTGTATGATCATGACAGGAAATAAAGTTAATAAAACAGTTTTTCACCAAAGTGATCATATCTTCAGACCTTACTCTTTTAAATCATAACAAAAATAGCCAGAATCCAGTATTGTAGACAGTGCTGACACTGGAAATGAACAGAATAATTCTCAGAAGCACCACCACCAAAGGGGATACAAGATGGATTTCCCTCCTTGAAAGCCTACAAGTTACCCCATCAAAAAGAATAGCATCAGGACTCTTCAGTCCTGAAAGAAAGCAGGGCAGCCATGGCTTTGTAGGCAATAAATGTATGCCTCCCATTATTGAATAGAAAACTAGATTCAATTTCTAGTAAAACACATGAGATACTTTGTTAAGTTTTATTCTGATCAAAATGGATTTACTACTGCTTTTTATAGGTACATTTGCAATAGGATCTCATTGAGACTATACTGGAGATAAATCACTCTGTAACTACATAAGTCCCAAATTTATGATTTTTGCCTCTATATTCCTAGGGCTAGAATTATAGGTATTTACTTCCATTATCTTCTTATGTGGAGCTGAGGAAATTGGCCTAATGTGTGTTAGAGAAGTAGAGGGCTAGATCCCTAGGCCTTGACATTTTTATTGATGGGCTATTTCTTCACCTGTGGTTAAAATTATAGATGCATATTACTGGGAAAGATAATGAAAGCAGTGACATTATTGAGGGTCAGGAGTAATGCTTCTGCAGTTTTTCTCCCCTCAAACATTGCTGTATATTTTCCTTGATACAAATGCCCCCATTCTACTATATTTTGTTTCTAGGATACACTTTTGTTAAGAATCAGGGTTTCTAAATTGAGTCAAGTTTGTTTGATGAGTTATTTTTGAGGGTAGATTCTGGGATTTTTTGTTTGTTTGTTTGTTTTTTCCAGTGGAATCTTATATGTCAGAAAACCTGAAAGTCAATTTTGGACCTCTTGAAAACACAGTACTTTTGAAAAATTTGGCCTCACTATAACTGTGTGCAGAAAATAATGTGGTTGTTTTTTATATAAAGGCCAGTAAATCAGTACTGGTGAGATGTAATTTAAACATAAATTAAACAGTCTCTGCAAATAATTAGTGGCTTAGAATTTCACTCTCAAACTTGATTCTGGACAGAGGAATACTATCCACACATATATTGTAGCATTAAAATATCAGAGATTGGCTATAGGTATAAAAATAACTCAAAAAGATAGACACCAGAGAATCAAACAACCCTATTAAAAATGGGGTACAGAGATAAACAAAACGTTCTCAATTGAGGAATATCGAATGGCTGAGAAACATCTAAGGAAGTGCTCGATATCCTTAGCTATCAGGAAAATGCAAATCAAAACAACCCTAAGATTCCACCTCACACCTGTCAGATTGGCCAAGATCCATAACTCAGATGACAGCAGATGCTGGCAAGGTTGTGAAGAAGGAAGAACACTTCTCCACTGTTGATGGGGTTGTAAACTGATACAACCACTCTGGAAATCAGTCTGGTGATTCCTCAGAAAATTAGACAGAGTATTACCTAAAGATTCAGCTATTCCACTTCTGGGCATATACCCCAGAGACACTCCAATATACAACAAAGATACATGCACCACAACATTCATAACAGCTCTATTTATAATAGCCACAAACTGGAAAGAACCCAGATGTCCTTCAGAAGATGAATGGATACAAAAATTGTGGTACATTTACACAATGAAGTACTAATCAGCCATCAGAAACAATGTCTTAACCAAATTCTTACAAAAATGGTTGCATCTAGAGAATATCATTCTGAGTGAGATAACCCAATCACAAAAGAACAGACATAATATGCAGTCACTAATAGTGGGATGCTAACCCCAGAGGCTCGGACTGTCCCAGAAACAACTGACAGACTGTGTGAAGCTCAAGAAAAAAGAAAACAAAACAAAACAAACAAACAAAAAAACATTATGCTCAATCCTTACACACCAAGAAAACATTGACTAACTCCGGGTTACATCGTGTTTTACATGTACTTTTTGCTCATTGTAACTATTAAGACCTTAATGCAGAGTATCAAACCTTAAAAAAAATAAAAATAAATAAAAAATCGGAGATAATTTTTCCATAATATTTGAAGTGCTAGTAAGCTGTTATGGCATACTTTGGAGTCATCAAAACAAGAGGACATTTTCTCTAGTCTTTGAAAATGATCAGTAGGACCCAGTAATTCAGTCCCTCTAACAAGTTTGAGATCCTTTTAGGATTAAATTTTTGTCTCTCTGTTTATTTATTTTGCTTGTTTGTTGTCTGTATTGTCTCAGGAAAAAGTCCTGGTTGATTTGAAAGTCCCTATACATAGATCAATCTGTGCTCTTGAAAAAATTTGATATTAAGCACATATACAATTAAATCTATTATATTCTTTTCCCTTCTCATTGCAATACTCTCCCCCTTTCTTCTTCAATCTTTTTTTCTGTTCTTCCCTCCCTCTGTCTATACCTTTTAATATTTAGCCAAACAATGTTCCTCAAAACAGAACTATTTTCAGAAAGACATGCCTCTCATACCCCAAATGAATAACTTTGTTCCCACTTGTGCACAAAAGCAGTGGGAGCTGTAGGAAATGATAAATTGTCCTGTGAACAGGGAGTAAACAGTCCTCATCAAAGCAAGTGAACTAATGCAGTAGAGGCCAAAAATCAGAGGACTTTGCTCACTCCACTCCACCTAATAATGGTTTTGAAGTGAGGCATTTGCCACATGAACATCCAAGCGAGATGTCCGAGGTCATCATAGCAATTCTCTCCTCCAAATTAAACAAGACACAGGAACAGTTGTCCTTTTAGAGAATTCATTCTTATTGTGACTGCAGCCTTTTAATCATAATTATGGTGTAATTCCATGTTCCTATGACAAGGAAATATCAGAGTTAAACATATTAATCTGCCTAAAGCTGACTGCAGTTATCATTGGCAGAAGGACTTCCTCCCTCTGTTAATTGGCAGGAGACATGCAAGAAAACTACAGTGGGCAAGTAAGCTCCCTAGAGAAGGTTCACCATGTTTCCTAGCTATGATGAGTGTGATCTGGTGAGGCATTGCCCCAGAAATTTTATCCTGGGATTGTGTCTTGCTACTGGTATGCTTTCCCAAGTTTATAATTGTCATAGTCATCATTTATTTGGCTTGGTGATGAATGGACACCAGGAGATCCTCATTTCCTATAGCCTAATATGATTACTTTTGTGAGATAGCCTTCTATATTGGTGAAATTTCTGCAGATTAACATAAAACATAACTTTCATGAATTAATAATGTTCAGATGAAGTAATGGCTTTATAGCATTCCTGATTTTACTCAATTTTAGGAATAAATTTTAAGGAGACATATCAAGTTTTTGTTCCAGAAAGATATGATACAACTAGAGACAAGAATAAAATGTGTCCCCTCTTCATAAAATAGTAAGTAAAGACTGCATAATCTACTATATAACACCACTCATAAATTGAATTAAAAAGAGAAATATGTTTTAGATAGATTTCTGAACAAGGGAAAACATTCATTCTAGGTCAGCTTCATTGTTGAAACAGAAAGTTTGTAATATAATAAAGCAAGACCATGTGAAACTGTTGCCTGAACTTATATAGAGATGATAGAATGAAACACTGCTTTGTCAGTACTGTCAACATTCTTCAGTAACTCCCCTTTAGAGTAACATTTTATTTATGAGTCAGTTTTTTTTCTTTCCTCTTTAAACTTGATTGTCTGATTGCATTTACTGAAGAATATAAAAGACAAGAAAGCACACAGTTTGTCTTTCAAATTAACCTTCACAACTCACTACATAGCCTGTTAGTATTGTGTTTCTTTGTTTGTTTGTTCATTTGTATATTTAATTATTTTTCAAATGCTATCTCCCATCTGGTCAGCACCCTCCTGCAGATTTCTTCCACCCTTCTTTCTAAAAAGATGTTTGATCTCTCTGGAAACCCTCTTTCTGCCAGGTAGCACTGTTAGAAAACAGTATCTATAGGTAAATGACAGCTGGAGGGATAGCCCTATCTCCAATTGTCTGTGTATGCAATTTGGTTGGTGCCTCAATCTCTGATGGTGCTCAGGGTTTCCAGGTTAGTTTAAGCTGTTAATATTGCTGTGGAGTTTCTCTCTCCTCCAGGGTCTTCAATCCTTTTCTTAAATATTTCCTAAGAGTCCCTGACTTCCACCCAATGTTTAACTGTGGGTAGCTGCATCAATTTCAGTCAGTTGTTGGCTAGAACCTTTCAGAGTATGGTTATGCTAGTCTTGTCTTTGCAAGTATAGCAGAGTATTATCAATAGTATCAAGGATTGATGCTTGCATATGGGATGAATCTCAAGTTGGGATAATTATTGTTTGGCTGTTCCCTCAGTCTCTGATCCATCTCCTGTCACTGCATTTTTTTTGGACAGGACAAAGTTTTAGTCATATTGTTGTGAAAGGTTAAAGATCCTTATCCTTTCACTGCAGTCCTTGTCTGAATGTGATTTTTCTTGAGTTGGATCTTAGCCATTCTGATTGGTATATGATAGAGTCTAAGGCCTGTTGTGATTGGCATTTCCTCGATGGCTAGGATTTTTAGCATTTTATCAAGTGCTTCTTGACCATTTTAGATCCCGCTGTTGAGAAATTGTTTAATCTCGTATACCATTTTTGATTGGGTTATTTTATTTGTTTGGATTTAACTTCTTTATTATTATGATTTAACCTTTAAAAAGGTTACCTAATCTCTTTTCTTAAAATCTTGACATTATTATGTTCTGATACAACCTCCAACAGTTTCTCATCTCATTCTTCTTTTCCCTTCTTCAAGAGGATATCCCAAAATACACACACACTCTGCATCCCACCAGATCTTTGTATTCTCTGTGACCCAATGTCTCTCAAGGTTTGGGTGGATCTTCTATCATTAAGACTAGGCCAGGCAGTCTTATTTTGTATGTGTGCTTGGGTGTCTGAGACAAGCTAATGTTGGTTGCTGACTCAATGTCTGAAAGATTTCAGGTTCCATATTTGTACAGATTGCTGGTCTTCCTGTGGGGTCACCTTCTTCCTTACCTTCTTCCAGCTTTTCACTATTTCAGCCATAGAGGTCCTCAACTTCAGACTTTTTGTTGGATGTAAATATCTGCTTATTCAACTGCTTGTTGGGACTCAGGACAACCATGATAGACTATTATCTGTAAGTATATCATAGCATCAGTAAAAGTGTCATGCCCTGGAGTCTCATGATTGGGGTACCAATTAGTCTCAATCACAGAATGCTCTTTCCCTTAGTCTCTTCTCCATTTTTTTTTTTTTTTTTTTTTTTTTTTTTTTTTTTTTTTTTTTTTTTTTTTTTGTTCCTGGAGTTATTTAAGACAGAAACAATTCTGGGTCAGTTTTTGACTGCGGCATGGCAACTCCTTTTCTACTGGAGGTTAATTATACAAGTTTCCTCTCCCCACTGTTGGGCAAAACAGACAAAAATGAGGTAATAAAAATGTTTTTTGCATACGTATTGCATTCTTATAGGATACTTTATGTACATACATTTCAAATATAATCCCCCTTCCTTTTCCCCCTCCCTAAGCCCCCTCCCCTTCTTTTATGAGGATGATCCCCCTCCAAATCACACACCCCCACCTCAACAATCTGGGATTACCCTACATTGAGGAAATTATCCTTCACAGGACCAAGATATACTTCTTCTTTTGTTGCCAGCAATGACATTCTCTGCTACATAATCAGCTGGAGCTATGATTCTTTTTTGTTTGGAAGTTTAGTTCCTGGGAGCTCTGTTCATCTGATTGGTTGATATTATTGCTCTTTCTATGGGGTTGAAATCTACTTCAGCTCCTTCAGCCCTATCTCACAAAAAAAATTCTAGAGTAAGAAGAGAGAATTGCAGGTGCAGAAGACACCATAGAAAACATTAATACAACAGTCAAAGAAAATAAAAAATGCAAAACACTCCAAAACCAAAACATCCAGGAAATCCAGGACATGATGAAAAGATCAAACCTATGGATAATAAAAATACAAAACAGTAAAGATTCCCAACCTAAAGGACCAGTAAATATCTTTAAAAATTATAGAAGAAACCTTCTCAAACTTAAAAAAAAGGATGTCAATGAGCATATAAAAAGTGTACAGAACTGCAAATAAACTGGACCAGAAAAGAAATTCACCCTGTCACATAACAATTAAAGCATCAAATCCACAAACAAAAATACTAAGAGCAGTAAGGGAAAAATGTCAAGTAACATATAAATGCAGACCTAACAAAATTATGCCATACTTCTCTTAAGAGAATATAAAAGCCAGAATATTCTGAGCATATGTGATACAGACCCTAAGGAAACACAAATGCCACACAAGATTGTTATAATCAGCAAAACTCAATTAACATAAATGGAGAAACCAAGATATTCCAGGACAAAAAGTTTACACTATATCTTTCCAAAAATCTAGCCACACAAACATTAATAGATGGAAAAATCCAACACAAGGAGGTAAACTATTATGTAGAAAACACATGAAAGTATTTTTCTTTCACCAAAGCCAAAAGAAGATAACCACGCCATCATAATTCCCCCTATAAAATCAAAATTAATATAAAGAAACAATCCTTGCATTTAATACCTTTTAAAATCAAAGGACTCAATTTACTAATAAGAAGACATAGACTAATAGACTGGATATGTAAACAGAAACAAGCATTTTATTTCATACAGAAAATGCACCTCAGCAACAAAAACAAAAAAACTGCCTCTCATTAAAAGGATAGAAAAAAAAAAAAAAAAAAAAAAAAAAAAAACTAAGCAAATGGTCCCAAGAAACAAGCTGTAGTAGCCATTCTAATATCTGATAAAATAGATTTTAAACCAAAAGTTATCGAAAAAGATAAGGAAAGACACTTCATAAACATCAAAGGAAAAACCAAGGTGCGCTCTAATTTTGAACATTTATTATCCAAATGCCTGGGCACCCACATTCAAAAACCAAAAAAACAAAAGAAACAAACAAATAAAAAACCAAGAACCTTACTCAACCCACACATTGCAGCTCAACCAATACTAGTGGGAGACTTTAACAATACACTCTCAGCAATAGACAAATTGTGAAAACAGAAAACAAACAAAGACACACTAAAAATAACACAAGTTATTAATCAAATCATTTAACAGATATCAATACAACATTTCATCTTAAAGAAAAATAAGACCCCATCTTCTGAAGACTTCACAGTATATTCTCCAAAAGTGATCATGTAATTGGTCACAAAAGAGGCCTCAACTGATACATATTAATGTAAATAATGTCATTCTTTTTATCACAGTACAGGTACTAAGGGTGATCTTCATTAACAACAAAAACAGCAGAAAGTCTACATCCACATGAAATCTGAACAAATCTTTACTCAGTGATAACTTGGTCAAGGAAGAAAGAAATTAAAGATATTTTAGAATTTACTGAAAAATTAAGTCATCATATACCAAACTTATGAGACACAATGAAACAGTGCTAAGAGGAAAACTCATAGATCTGAGTGAAGCGAAAAGGAAATTGGAGAGAGAACACACTAGCAGCTTTACATCACACCCAAAAACTGTAAAAAAACAAATTCAATTACACCCAAACAGAGGAGAAAGAAGAAAATAATCAAACTCAGGGCTGAAACTGATCAGGGAGAGATAAAAATAAGTATACAAAGAACCAACAAAACCAGAAGCTGGCTATTTGAGGAAATCATTAATATAGATGAAATTTTAGCCATCTTTAGAAAATGGCTGTATCTAAACTAACAAAATCAGCAATGAAAATGGTTGTATCTAAAGACAACAAAAATAGTAGCAATTCAAAAAATCATTATATTCTACTAAAAAATGGAATATCTGGGTAAAATGGACAAGTTTCTATACAGATACCAGGTACCAAAGTTAAATCAAGATTAGATAAGCAATATGAAATCACATATACCCTAAAGAAATAGAAGCAATAGTTACCAATAAATTCTCCCAACCAAAAAATGCCAGGATCAGACTGGTTTAGTAAAAAATTCCATCAGACATTCATAGAAGACCTAATACCTACATTTATCAAACTTTTACACAAAATAGAAACAGAATGAATACTTCCAAATTTGTTCTATAAAGTCACAATTGTGCTAATACTTTAGCCAAACAAAAATCAACCAAGAAAGAGAGCTTCAGATGAATTTCCCTTATGAACATCAATGCAAAAATACTCAATAAAATTTTCACAGAGTTCAAGAACATGTTAAAATGCTTATTCATCATGATCAAGTAGGCATCATCTGAGAGATGCAAGGATTGTTCAATATATTGAAGTCCATCAACATAATACAATATATATATATATATATATATATATATATATATATATATATATATATATATATATATATATATATATATATATATTCCATCAACATAATACATACATACATACATATATATATATTCCCTTGGAGTTATATAACTCCAAGGGAAAAAGACACATCTTCATCTCATTAGATGCTGAGAAAGCATTTAACAAAATTCAAAACTCATTCATGGTATAAGTCTTCTAGAAACTCAAGGCTCATACCTAAATATATTAATTAAAAGCATATGCAGCAAACCTGTAGTGAACATCAAACTAAATGGAGGGAAACATAACACAGTCACAATGAAATCAGAGACTAGGCTATCCACACTCTCCAAACCTATTCTAATATATTATTAGAAATACTTGTCAGAGAAATTAGACAACTAAAGGAGGTCAAAGGGATAAAAAATTAAAAGGAGGAAATCAATATATTAGTATTTGTAGATGATACAGTAGTATACCACACGCACCACAAAAATTCCTCTAGAGAACTTTTCAACATGATACAAATCTCCAAAGTATGGCTGAATATAAAGTTAACCTAAACAAATAAGTAGCCTTTCTCTACTCACAAGATAAACAGGCTAGAAATGACTTTAAGAAACAACAACCTTCACAATATTCTCAAATAATATAAAATACCTTGATGTGATTCTAAACAAGCAAGTGAAAAATCTGTATGACACAAACTGCAAATCTCTGAAGAAAAAATTAAAGAGGATCTCAGAAGATGTTAGATCGCTCATGCTTATGGAATGGTGGGAAGAATAGGTGTTTTGCCAAGAGCAATGCACAGATTGAATGCATTGCCCATCACAATTACAACTCAATTCTTCATAGATTTTGAAAGAGCAATATGGAAATTCATTTAGAATACCAAAACAAAATCAAAATAATAAAAAAAAACAGGGGACCAAAATTATTTTCAACAATAAAAGAAGTACTGCAGCAACAACCATCCCATCAGGATTTTTATACCTTTACTAGAAACAGTAAAGATATCATGGTAATTTCTACCACCATTAGATTATTTGATGGCAGGATATAATGAGGTTTATAAATTATCCAGGGTATAAAAGACTAATTTCTAAGATAAATTGTCCTGTGAATCTTCCATGCTTTATGTTTTGAAGCAAAGAATAATTGTGTTTAGATGTCCCAACTGAGCTGGGACAAAATCAGGATTGTTAAAGGTACTTAGGAGACAAATACAGATCACAGTAGGAATGAGACACGTGCTTTTTTTTGTTGTTGTTGTTCTGTTTTGTTTTGTTTTTCTTATAAGGGACAACGTTTAATTGGGGCTGGCTTACAGTTTCAGAGGTTTAGTTCCTTATCATCATGGTGAGAAGCATGGTAGCTTCCAGGCAGACAAGGCACTGGAGAAGGAGCTGAGAGTTCTCCATCTCAATCCAAAGTTAGCCAGGATCACCATGAGGAGAGTCTCTTCCATGCTTGGTGGAGCTTCAAAGCCCACCTCCACAGTGACACAATTTCTCCAAGGCCACACCTCCCAATAGTGCCACTTCCCATGGGCTAAGCATGTTCAAATCACTACAGGCCCTCCTTGTTATTTAGCTTTGTTCAGTCTGTGGATTGTAGTCTGGGTATCTGTATTTTATGGCTAATATCTACTTATTTTTTTCTTTTCTTTTCTTTTTTTTTTTTCTTTTCTTTTTTTTTTTTTTTTTTTTTTTTTTTTACAGTGAGCAAAAAGTATATGTAAACAGGGTGTAACCCGGAATTTGTCAATGTGTTCTTGGTGTGTAAGGATTGAGCATGACATTTTGTTTTGTTTTGTTTTGTTTTGTTTTTTCTTGGACTTCACACTGTCTGTGAGTTGTTTCTGGGGCAGTGCGAGCCTCTGGGGTTAGCATCCCACTATCAGTGACTGCATATTATGTAAGCTCATTTGTGACTGGGTTATCTCACTCAGGATGATATTCTCTAGATATAACCATTTTCTTAAGAGTTTGGTTAAGTCATTGTTTCTGGTGGCTGAGTAGTATTCCACTATGTAAATGCACCACAATTTTTGTATCCATTCATCTACTGAAGGACATCTGGATTCTTTCCAGCTTCTGGCTATTATAAATAGAGTTGCTATGAACATTGTGGTGCATGTATCTTTGTTGTATATTAAAGTGTCTCTGGGGTATATGCCCAGAAGTGGAATAGCTGGGTCTTCAGTTAGTACAGTTAGTACTATGTCCAAATTTCTGAGGTATCACCAGACTTATTTCCAGAGTGGTTGTATCAGTTTAAAACCCCATCAACAGTGGAGAAGTATTCCTCATTCTCTGCAACCTTGCCAGCATCTGCTGTCTTCTGAGTTTTGGATCTTGTCCAATCTGACTGTGTGAGGTGGAATCTCAGGGTTGTTTTGATTTGCATTTCCCTGATGGCTAAGGATGTCGAGCACTTCCTCAGATGTTTCTCAGCCATTCTATATTCCTCAATTGAGAACGTTTTGTTTAGCTCTGTACCCCATTTTTTAATGGGGTTGTTTGATTCTCTGGTGTCTAGCTTTTTGAGTTCCTTGTATACCTTGGATATTAGGCCTCTAACTAATGTGGAGTTGGTAAATATCTTTTCCCATTCTGTTGGCTGCCAAAAGTGAACATACAGACAGAGGGCAGAGGAGAGATAGATAGATAGATAGAGAGAGAGAGAGAGAGAGAGAGAGAGAGAGAGAGAGAGAGAAGAGAGAGAGAGAGAGAGAGAGAGAGAGAGAGAGAGAGAGAGAGAGAGAGAGAGAGAGAGAGAGAGAAAGAGAGGAAGAGAACCTATGATGCGTGCATTTCAAGGTCAGGCCAACTCTATGATTCCCTTTAATTCTTTTTTATTTGTTATTTTTGGATATTTAAGTGAGTCTTTACAGTAGATATGAAATAGCAAGTCAGTTTCAAAGTTATAATGCCTCTCAGTAAAATCAACAAACATTTCTATGTTTCGTGGGATAAAAGACTCCTTACACACAGAAAACTAATAACCAATATTTTGCCAGATTTTTTAAGAAATTGAGTAAGATAATTTATCAAATATTGAATGCTTTTATCCACTTGGACGTGAAATTTGTACAGGATGGTAAATATTGATATAATTGCATTCTTGTACATGTGGACATCCAGATAGACCAGCAACATTTTTTGAAAATGCTTTTGCTCTCTATTGTATCGTTTTAGCTTCATTGTCAAAAATCAAGTGTCCATGGGTGTGTTTATTCCTGGGTCTTTGATTCAATTTCATGCATCAACCTTTCTGTTTCTATACAAATGCCATCCAAATTTTATTACCATTTCTCTGTAGTCCAGCTTATTATCAGGGATGGTGTTATTTCCAGACCTTTTTTTCAGGATTGTTTTAACTACTTTAGGATTTTTTACTATATGAAGTTGAAAATTGCTTTAATATCTGCAAAGAAATTTAATTTTTTGTATTAGGGCACTTAGTGCTATACACTTTTCCCTAGCATGACTTTCATTTTGTCCCATAAGTTTGAATATTGTGGACTTTCATTTTCATGAAATTCTAAGCCTTTAAATTCCTATTTTATTTCTACTTAGACTCAGTTGTCACTGAGTAGAGAGTTGTTCATTTCCCATGAGATTGTAGGTATTTTTTTGTTGCTGTTGTTCTTGTAGTCAAGCTTTAATTCATGGTCATCTGATAAGACTCAAAAGGTTATTTCAATCTCCTTTTATATGTTCATGGTTGCTTTGTTACAGAACAGGTTTGTAGAAGATTCATTGTAGAAGTTACATTATTTTGTCTTTGACTTGCTGTTAGGTCTGTAGATACCTGTTAGGTGATTTTATCCATACCCTTTTTTGAGTTTCAGTGTTTAAATACTGTTTCAATGGCCCATTCATTGGTGATAGTGGGTACTGAATTTACTCACTATAAATGCATGGGGTACAATGTGTGATATAGACTTTACTAATATGTCTTTTATGAGTGTGGGCACACTTTTATTTGATTTGAGACATAGATATTCAGAATTTAGAATGCTTATTGGTAGATTTTTTTCTTTAAGGAATACTGTGTCCTCTCCCCTATTTATTATGTTTAATTGTAACTATAATTTATTATATATTATAATGGCTACTCCAGCTTGTTTTTTGAATCTGTTTCTTTGGAAAACATTTTCGTAGCCCTTTATTTTGTGATAGTTTCTATCTTTGTTTCTGAGGTGTGTTTCTTTTATAGAGAAAAATGATGGATTCTCTTTACATCCTCTTTGTTAGACTGTATGGTCTAATTGTTGAATTGAGTATATTGGTGTTGAGTGATATTTATTATAAATAATAGCAGTGCTATTTTGATATCAGTGGTGTGAATGCATGTGTTTTTCTCCTTTTTACTGTGAGATGATTAATTTCTCACATTTTCTTATGTGTAGTGATCCTCCTTGTGTTAGAGTTTTTCTTCTAATATAATCTGTGGATGATGCTTGCATCTTTAGATTCCATTCTCATTCTTAGGTTGTCTATCTCCAGGGTTGCCTCTGTTTGTGTTTTCTTTATTACTTTTTTTTTATTTTTATGTTTTGAACAGTTTTATTCTTTATATTTTGATTCTATTTTTCTATATTTATTTAACAGATTTATTTATTTCCTCTTTAAAGGTCTCTATCATCTTCATAAGATGAAATATAAGGTTGCTATCTTGTTCTTCATGTGTGTAGGATATCCCATTCTTCATATATTAGAAAATCTAGGATCTCATGATGCCATATTTCATTAATTGTTGTTTATTATGTACTTCTTGTTGCCTTAAACCCTCAGTTTGTCTTCAAGAGAGTGAAAGACACGTGCCTTGTAGTCCCTGGAGTAGCAGACCTCTGGGACTCATTGTCCTGAGTGTCAGCAGACCTCCTAGGAGGCAGCTATAGCTGCGAGTACATGAATGATGTACAGTCATACAGATGGAACACAGAAAAGATATTAATTTATCTATTCTATTCTTGTATATATTCAGTATTTTATTGTGCTTCAAACTGTTTAAGAAACACTGTATAGGTTTCTACATAAGTGAAATTCTCAAAAGATATATAAATGCAATCAAAATATTTAATAAAGTTAACTCATTAAAGGCATTAAAATTTGATACAGAAATATGGATATTCATCTAAGTAAACAAAAATAATAACAAATTGGAGGACTCCAAGAGAGGACAATTTGTTTTAGATCAGGTGGTAATCACACAGTTGGAGCTCTTTCCTCAGAAGATTTTGAGGATTGAAAGAGCTCAATTATAGGTTATTTTGAGGCTGATTATCACCAGACCTCTGTGAGTTCTGTAGGAAGGGAGATTTAACTAATTTCTTTAGTATTTTTTTTCTGAGATAAATTCTTTGAAGCTGATGCTACCATATCACAGAGTAAAACTGAGTACGCCTCCATTTTCCTAGGAATTTATTAGAATTCCACTACCATTATCATCACTCTTACTCTAAGGAATGAATAGATATTACTTTCCTCAATCTTGGTGAAGGGGAGCATGATAAAGATGAGCAAATTAAACAATGAAGTAGACTTGACTCTATGGCAAGTAGAGATGTCTGTTTAAAATCCTCAATCACAGTAGACTCAGGACAAACTAAGAAGAACCTTAGTAGTATTTAGGGTCCTTGAATGGCTTACCTCTTCAGTGTTCATCATTATAGTTAAACTGCATATCAGTAAAATAGACCAAAATAAATGTCTTTAAGTTCATATGTGTCCATTTAACTTTATTCCCTTTCTCATCAAATCATTGACTTAAAACTCTGAAAATTCTAAATGGATCATCTCATCTTCCAATCCAGGTTGAAACTCTGTCTGGGAGGCAATAGAGGTCTCAGCATAAAACTCTGTATACAGTGCTAAGGAGCAGAATTTCAACTTATGTAAGCAAGTTATTTCTTTTTGCTACTGTCTATGACTAGCAGAAAAGGAGCAACAACACAGTGCTCTTCTCAAAGTGGTTTATTCAGGAAACTTACAGCATGTCAGTGAAAATCTTTCTGTCTCCTTTCTGTCTCTCTTTCTGTTTCCCTTTCTCTTTTCCTTTCCTGCAAGCACAGTCCCTTATATCCTCTCTCAACTCCACCTCCTCAGTCCATGTTGCATGGCTGCAGTTCATAGGTCCGTGTCATCTGGCCTGATCTCAAGTCATGGGTTCACCTGTGCAGCTCGCACGGTGTGAGTGGCTATTCTTGGGGACAGGAGGAAGTCAGGTGCTACTCATAAGACTAGGCTGGAGTCCCAAGTGCCATCTTTGGACTGCTACCACACCCCCTTTCCACATGTCCCCTTCTTTATAATTTTGGCCGAGAATATGTCTGTCCTAGGTTGCACCCTGTAGCAGTGCCCCTTACCTGTCTTTGGGAGACGAACAGCATTGGTTTTATCCCTGTCTTAGGTTGGTGAGATGCCCAGGGAGTCTTTCCCATCGTGACTACTTCTCTAGCATGCCAAGCCACACTTGAGGAGACTGCCCAGTCTCCACTGCTGCAAAAGCCTGTATCATTAATGCTTGAGTACTGTGCTGTTGAAATTATATATGACACATGCACCAGAATGCCAGGACGCTCATGAGGACCAACAAAGGGCTAATCCAGCTAGTCTAGCCCATACTTTCAGCCTTGAGGCAGCAGCGATGATCCAAAATCCCTTTTAGGCCTGAATAAGGTCATAGCTGATGGGGACTGTACAGGCCAGGGAACAAACTGAGTAACAGAGGTCTCAAATCCCACAGACCCATTCCAATGAAAGCTTGCATTACTCCAACCCCCTCTCAAATAGCATACATAAAGCAGATAAATCTGTGCAACTACCATTAACACCACACAGCAACCATACATTGAAGGGATTGCTGGCAATTGCCTGAGCAGGACTTTGGTATGTCCAATATTATGCTGAAAATGATAATCATCTGAAAACATAATAATAACAGAAACACTGATAGGAGCTCCCATTGCAGATCTTCAGTCTTCACCACCAGGAGTATTAGCAGCATCAGGTTCATCAACAGGTTCATTGCACCATTAATCCAGGACCATTCTGATCAACCTCTCTGGGACCCACAGTGGCTGTCAATGTTCCTAAAGAAACACACACACAGATTCTCTTGCCCAAACCAACACCAGAGCGGGACCCTGACATTTGGCAGTTAGGACATCTTTCCATATAACCAGGCCTTTGGGAGAAACATCAGGATTGGTGTGACATTCAGCAGCGACCTGCCCATGCTTGTCTTCATTTAAAAAAATTAAGGTAAAAAGAGCAATAGCCAGTCTCTCCCTAGGAGAAGAACCTCCAGAGGCAGTTCACCCCTTCTGTTTAACTATATACTCCTTGGGGGTGCAGTGAGCACGCTCAATGATTTTTTTTTTGTCCTTGAGGATTATAGGGCAATCTGTGATTACTTGAACGCCCATCATTTTGCAGAAGGACACAAAAAGAGCAGAAATATAGGCAGGTGCATTATCTGTTTTCAATTCTTTGGTCTGTCCCCAGGTACTCCATGCTTCAATGCAATGTGCAATTACATGACATGCTTTTCCTCTGTATGTAGAGATGCAAAAGTAATCCCAGAGGCTATATCAACAGAAACAAGGAGATACTTTAGTTTTCTACATTTAGGAAAATGAGTGACATCCATTTGCCAGAGTGACATCCATTTGCCCAAACCACGTGGGTTAACTCCAAACCCAATCTGGGGTAGCATAGAGGCACATTTCTGAAACCCTTTTACAATATCCCCTGCCTCATCATGCGTGATCTTAAAGCATAAGGACAGCATCTTGGAATTAACATGGAATAACTGTGAATGAAATTCTTGAGCCAATGAAATAGGTGATGTATCGAAAAAATCAAGCAAGCCCTGATGTCTTTTTCTGCAATATCATTTACCTCTGCTAGAGGACCAGGTAAGTTAGTATGGTCATGAATATGCTGTACAAAAAAAAAAAAAAAAAGTGACAGTCTTTTCAAATCAAGTCATGCAAGGTGACAACGAGATGTCCAATAGTAGATTTTGAATTGGTTTTACCCACTACTTCCAAGCAAAGCAACATGTTAACAACATACTGGCTATCAGAAATCAAATTAAAAGGCCCTGGAAACAATTCAAATACCTTAATCGCAATTTGCAACTCAATAGCTTGAGGTGATGCAGGAGGAAATTGTATGGTAACCAGAGAGAAGCCTGCCACCACATATGCTCCTTGTCCTGTCTTGGAACCATCTGTAAAGATAAGTGGGGCGTCTGGTAAAGGATCCTTTGAAGTGATGCAAGCGAAAACTACAGGATGAGTGGTAATCATCTGTAGGATAGGATCCTCAGGGAAATGATTATCAAAGTTACCTTGAAAACTGCATCTCAGAATAGCCCAGGCATCTATAGTAGATGACAATACTTCTAGTTGTCTCACATTATAACGGATTATAAGATCCTTAGGTGGTATGCCAAAATACTATATGCATTGTTGAATGCCTAGCAAAGCCAATTGTGCCACTGAAGTGGGATAATGAGGAAGTGTCTTGGCCGGGAAATCTTTGGATGTATCCATAGCAAGAAGGCTCCCTGCCATAAGACTCCCATGGGTTGGGCTTTTGTTGATAAGATGCACAGCACGATAGGCTGCGACGAATTTTGGTGCCTTAAGGCCACTACTTGAATTCCTTTTTCCACCAGCTGTAAGGCTGCTCAGGCAGCATCAGTGAGTTTTCTGGGAGAATTTAAATCAGAATCACCTGGCAGAATATCATAGAGTGGTTGCAATTGCTTATTTGTTAAATAGGACCGAACCCACTGAATATCTCCCAGGAGTTTTTGAAAATCATTTAATGTAATCAACTTATCAGTACGGATATGATTTTTTTTGTGGGGCTACACAATTTGCAAGAGGCTCAGTGGGCCCTGGGAGAATCTTAGTCTGATTTCCATTTACTTCCCCTCTATTTGGGAGGGATTTTCAAGCTCCAGTACCTAGAATATTGAGCTGATCATATACCTGAGGTAGATAATTAGTCTGAGCTGCTGCAAACCTTCCTTGTTCCATCAGCATGTCATGATCCTAGGCGGGCTGACCATTGTGAGCTTTAAAAACAGCCTGCTCTGCAGCAAATCCAATATAGCATGCCTTCCAATCTAAATATTGACCAGAGGCAAGCACAAGCCAAATTTTGCCAGTCACAAGGGGTCATGCAATACCGATGCAGGTGTTCTAATTGCACCACAACATGCGCAGCACTAACTCCATAGGTGCACACTCCCTTGGCTAGCCTCTGAACAGTTTTCCAGTCTAGCGGCTCATGATAATGGTTACTCTGCGCATCCTGAAATACAGAAAAGCACTGGGCTCGTAGCTCTCTCCAAGTTTCAGGAAGCAGACTATGCCCTTACACTCTGCCTGGGGAATAAGGAGTCAGAGTTGGCAGCCCCAGAGCCGACGATTCAACCCTACTTTCATTTTCTCCAAATTGTCCACTATGCTCTTTAGATTGTCTTCCAACATTTCTCTCTCACTAAACACTTTCTCCTGCCTCTGAATTCTGAGAGCTCTCTTCCTTAACCTGATTCAAAGCCCCATTTCCCTTCTCCAGCTCCGCACAACACCATTCCTCATCTCCTAAACAGTTTTTCACCAATTTCCATACCGGCAGCACTCTTAGCTAGTACCCCTTGCTCTTCAGCAAATGGCAAATCTTTTCCTAATATTTTCTAACTAGACATTGTGAGATGTCCAGATACCAGGAACCAGGGAGCTACCTGGTCCACTGCTTTTAAAAAATTCTCTACAGTCCCTTTTCTTAGCCCGATTCCTTTTGCTTTCAGCAAATTCTTCAGATCTTGGCAAACTGTCTGAACTGATGTTGTGTTTCCCATAGTGCTGGGTGCAACTTGTCCCTGTACCGGAAACTTTATCATCTCAAACCGAGAGCCTTCCTCGTCCCCTTTACCAGGGAGCTTTAAAGTCTCAAACCTAGAACCTTGGTTGTCCCACTTACCTGGAAGCTTACCAACTAGTCACCCTGACCACAATGAGTTCTGAATGTTGAAGGGGAGTTTCACCATAGGAGCCACCACTTGTCGCTACCGTCCCCGACCATCAGAAAAGGAGCAACGACACAACGTTCTTTAGTTCTTTGCAAAGCAGTTTATTAAGGAACCTTACAGCATGCCAGTGAAAATCTTTCTGTCTCCTTTCTGTCTCTCTTTCTGTTTCCCTTTCTCTTTTCCTTTCCTGCAAGTGCAGTCCCTTTTATCCTCTCTCAACTCCACCTTCTCAGTCCATGTTGCATGGCTGCAGTTCATAGGTCTGTGTCATCTGGCCTGATCTTGAGTCATGGGTGTGCTTGCGCAACCATGAGCATCAAAGAAGCCTAAAGAACTCCAAATGGAATGGACTAGAAAAGAAATTTCTCCCATCACATAATAGTCAAAACGCCAAGTGCCCAAAGCAAAAAAAGAACACCAAAAGCAGTAAAGGAAAAAGGTCATGTAACATATAAAGGCAGACCAATCAGAATCACACCCGATTTCTCAACAGAGACTATGAAAGCTAGAAGATACCGGACAGACATCATGCAGAGCCTAAGAAAACCCAAGCGTCAGCCCAAGCTGCTATACCCAGAAAAACTCTCAACCACCATAGATGGAGAGACCAAGATATTCCAAGATAAAAATAAATTTACAAAATATCTGACCACATACCCAGCACTACAATGTATAATAGGTGGAGCAACAAATACAAAAGGGGAAACTACATCCTAGTAAAAACAAAAAAACCAAAAAAAAAAAAAAAAAAAGGAAGAAAACTTACTTAAGCAAGAAAACCAAAAGAAAAAAGACACACAGACATAGTTCAGCCTCTAAAAGTAAAAATAGTAGGAATCAGTAAACATTATATTTTTAATATCTGTTAACATAAATTGTGTCAATTCTACTAAAAAGAGACATAGATTGTCAGACTGGATACATAAACAGAATCTATCATTTTGCTGCATACAAGAAAATCATCTCAGAGCCAAACACAGACCCAATTGCAGAGTAAAATCCTGGGAAAAAAAAAAAAAAAAAAAAAAACAGAACAGAAAACTTCCAAGCAAACATCCCCAAGGAAAAAGCTGGAGTAGACATTCTAATATCAAATAAAGTAGGTTTTCAACCAAAAGTTATAAAAAAAAATAATAAGAAATGACACTTTTTACTCATTACAGGGAAAATTTATCAGGGTGAATTCTCTATCCTTAACATATGTGCTTCAAATATAAGAGCACCCTTATTCATAAAGGAAACCCCACTAAAGCTCAAAATATACATTGTACCACACACAATAAGAGTGGGAGACTTCAACACCCCATTCTCATTAATTGTCAGACAGTTGAGGCAGAAACTGAACAGAGATGAAGTAAAACTAGCAGAGTTTATGAGCCTATTGGAATTAACAGACAATTACAGAACATTTTATCCTGAAAAGAAAGAATACACCTTCTTCTCAGGACTTCATGGCACCTTTTCTAAAGTTGACCATATAGTGAGTCAAAAAAACAAGCCTCAATAGATATAAGAAGATTGAAATACTCCAATGGATCCTATCAGATCACCATGGACTAAGGCTGGTCTTTAATAACAACAAAGACAACAAAATGGCCACATAAACACCAAAGCTAAACAATGCTCTATTGGACAGTAGGATAGTCAAAGAAAAAATAAAGAAAGAAATTAAGGATTTTCTATAATTTAGTGAAAATAAAAGCACAACATACCCAAACCCATGGGATGCAATGAAAGGAGTACTGAGAAGAAAAATCATAGCTCTGGGTGTCTCCAAAAAGAAACTGGAAAGAGCATACACTAGCAACTTTTTTTCATTTTTTTTTTTTTTTTACAATGAGCAAAAAGTACTTGTAATACATGGCTCAGCCATTAAAGGCTAGGCTCCCAACCAAAAATATAGACTAGAAACTTGACAGCACAGTTGAAAGCTCTAGAACAGAATGAAGCAGATTAACAAAAGTGGAGTAGACAGCAGGAAATAATCAAACTCGGAGCAGAAATTAAACAAGTAGAAACAAAAATAACCAATCGAAGAATCAACAAAATCAAGAGGTGTTTTTTTTGAGGAAATTAACAAGATTGTTAAATCCTAAGCCAGACTAATTAGAGAGCAAATAGAGAGTATCCAAATTATCAAAATCAGAAATGAAAGTGGAGACAAAACAACTGAAACTGAGAAAATTGAAGAGATCACCATATCCTACTACAAAACTGGAAAATCTGGAGGAAATGGATAAATTCTTAGACAGATACCAGATACCAAAGTAAAACCAGAACCCAATAAATCATCTACATAACACCTGAAGAAGTAGAAGCAGTCATCAAAAGCCTCCAAACCAACAAAATAAAAAATAAAAATAAATAAATTAATTAAAAGCCCAGGACCAGATCTGTTCAGTGCAGAATTCTATCAGACACTTATTGATGACCTAATACCAGTACTCTCCAAACTATTCCACAAAATAGAATCAGATGGAACACTACCCAACTCATTCCTCAAAGCTACAATATTTCTCATAAAGCACACAAAGACCATACAAACAAAAGAGAACTTCAGACCAATCTCCCTTATGAAGATTGATGTGAAAATACTCAACAAAATTCTTGGAAACTGATTCCAAAAACACATCAAAACAGTGATTCACCATGATTGAATAGGGATGGAGGGATTGTTTAATATATAAAAATCCTTTAACGTAATCCACCATATAAACAAACTCAAAGAACAAAATCACATGGTCATCTCACTAGATGCTGAGAAAGCATTTGACAAAATTCAACACTCCTTCATGTTAAAAGTTATGCAAAGAACAGGAATCCAAGGCCTATACCTAAACATAGTAAAAGAAATATATAGCAAACAAACAGGTAACATCAAACTTACCATTGGGAAACTTGACACAATCCCAGTAAAATCAGGGACCAGACTAGCCTGCCCACTCTCCCTCTACATATTCTACATAGTACTGGAAGTCCTGGCTGGAGCAATTAGATAGCAATAGAAAAGAAAATGTATACAAATTAGAAAGGAAGAAGTAAAAATACCACTATTTGCAGAAGACATTATAGTATACTTAAGTGACCCCAAAAATTGCACCAGAGAAATTTTACAGCTGATAAACAACTTAAGCAAAGTGACTGGATATAAAATTAACTGAAACAAATCAGTAGCCTTCCCCTACTCAAAAGACAAACATGCTGAGAAAGAACATAGGGAAAAGATAGTTTTCACAATAGTCACAAACGATATGAAATACCTTGGTATGACTCTAACTAAGCAAGTGAAGGACCTGTATGACAAAAATTTCAAATCTCCAAAGAATGAAATTCAAGAAGATCTCAGAAGTTAGAAACATTTCTCATGCTCACGGATTTGAAGGATCGACATTGTAAAATTGGCCATCTTACTAAAAGCAATCTACAAATTCAATGCACCCCCATCAAAATTCCAACTCAATTCTTCATAGAATTGAAAAGAGAAATTTGCAAATTAAACTGCAATAAAAAAGAAAAACCTAGAATATCTAAATCTTTTCTCAACAACAAGAAAACATTGGGAATCACCATCCCTGAACTCAAGCTATATTACATGGCAATTGTGTTTAAAAATGCATATTATTTGTACAGAGATAGGCAGATAGAACAATGGAACAGAATAGAAGATCCTGAAAGAAACTCTCACAAATAATGTCATTTGATCTTTGAAAAAGGGGCTGAAAAAAAATCTATGGAAAAAGGGCGGCTTCTTCAACAAATAGTGTTGGCTATACTGACAGTCAACATGCAGAAAAATGTAAACAGACACCTTCTTATCTCTTTGTACAAAGTTCAGGTGCAAGTGGATCAAAGATCTCCACATTAAACCAGGTCCACTGAAATTATTAGAAGAGAATTTGGGGGAAACCTTAGAAAACTTAGGCACAGGGGAAAATTTCCTGAACAGAACACCAATGGCTTGTTCTCTAAGTCCAAGGATCAATAAATTGGATTTTGAAAACAAAAGAAAAGATTAGATTTAATGTGATCGCAAAGTTTCTGTAAGGCTAAGGGCACTGTCAAGAAAATAAAATGGCAGACAACAGATTGGGGAAATATCTGTACCAACCCCATATCTGATAGAGGTCTAATATGCAATATATACAAAAAACTCAAGAAGTTAGATTCCAGAGAATCAAACAATCCTATAAAAAAAAAGGGTACAGTGCTAAAGAAAGAATTCTCAACTGAGGAATATCAAATGGCTGAGAAGCATCTAAGGAAGCCTATGAACACAGAAAAAATAGAATTCCTCACAGCAAGCCAAGAACCAATACAAGAAGAGGACAAACCCCAGAGAACTTTCTTGTGCCAACTCCACATAGCCCAGGATCTGACATGAGACCTTTACCATACAACACATGAGAGAAAAAACTAATACACCATAGTAAACAGAAACTTAACAAGGACTTCGATGAATTGCTCCCATGTAGGAGAAGAATAATAAAGAAGAAAAGGTCCATGAGAACAGTAGAGCCCAAGTACACAGCCAGGACATTTTAACAATACTTTTTGTAATTTAATGAATATTATGTACAAGCTTTTGAGTTTCTTGGAAGACAATATATAAGTAATTAGTCTAAAATACTATGTGAGGGAAACATAAAAATTAACGGTCTTGACCAGGGGAAAAAGGTAGATATTCACATAAGAAATTATGTAGAGAGAAGGACTGAAGGAGAGAGGCTGGCTGATATGCTAATGTCATGTGTGTGACCTTGAATGTGTCATTACCTGGAAATCATCACTGTCCATTGTTTTCTGGTTTTCAAAAGATAGCATATAAGCTTGCCAAGTGTCACTCATCTTAAGTCCTTCTCACGTTATTTCCTCTCTTAAGCATGAGTGAAGGATTCAATATATCATGAATTAGAAATATGAGCAATGCACACATTGCAGGTAATAAAAATAAAATCTAGAAAAAATCGACAGTAAAATAAGATAGGAAGACTGGGATGTAAGCAATTAGTATCATGTAGCTCATCTTAACAACTAGTGTTGTGAATGTTCTATGGATTCAAACTACTACTGTCATCTGGATACAAAATCTATTTTAAATATAATATGATTTTATGAATTTGTTAGTTTTCTGTCTTCATAGCCCTACTGTTTTTTGTGTCAGTGTTCCACAGCTGTCAAAAACAAACCAACAAATAAACAAACAAAAACCAAAATCAAATAAAATGGGTAAATAAAATGAATGCAATCTCTCAGACTAGGTGGACAGAAAGCAAAATGTTCTTTCCAAATGGTTTATAATCTTAAATTTCAAGATTATTTTCGAAAGAAGGGCTGTTTGTCCAGATGCCTCAATGCTCAGAGTCCAGAGTTGTGTTTTTTGATGTTTTTCTTTATGCACATGCTTCCCTATTTAGTCTACTTCAAAGTTTTATGTTTTTTCAGGACAATTCAGAATATATCATGGATATCCTAAATGTCATGAATATTATCACTTCTCCGAAACTATGGTACCAAACATAGTCCAGTCTTGGGTATTGCTCAGATCATGCATTTATCTTCTTTTGCTTTTAATCATATTTTTAATAGTCCAGTTATAAAAGTCATTTTATTTGCTGTTACTACAAGTTTGGGCTCTGTTCAAATCCATTATCTACAAAATACAACCTAGCTAAGATCACTTGTATGGTCTCTATTTTATGTCCATTTTTAGAAAATGTTTTTCACCACTAGAGGTTTTGAATCATTCTTTCCCTTCAATTAATTCCCATCTGTTCTCCTCTCAAGAGCCAGAATTATAATTTCAAAAAAGATACTAAGCCAATTCTGTTTCTTGCATAAAATCAACCTCCCTTCTGCATTGTGCCTTATGTAAGTTGCAAATTTGAAACCTACTCTCTACAAAAAATCACCTATACCTCAGATTTTTAATAGTAATAAGTCCTTTAAATGATTCAAAATATAGACTCTACCACATAAATGAAATCATTACTCCCTAGTGTTGTTGAAAACTGAAGTGAGCAATGGGAGGGAAACTCAGTCTGTTCCAACAGTAAGTGGATTGTACCACTCTATTCTATTCTAGAAAACATTTCTGGTTAAATACATCAATTAAGATTTTTTTTTGAGATGAGAGTAAATTTTTTTTTAAAAAATCTTTCAGAATTTAACTGTCATCACATAGGATACATAGGAGGCATATAAAATATTCAAGGCCTTTTTTGGATACAGATTCGGTTTGTGACCAGTCTTGGACACATGAGATCTTGTCTCAAAAGAGCAATCAAGCAAGAAAGCATAAAAATGAATAGAAAAAACAAATTAATGCAACTATAAATAAAAGAGTTAATTATATAAGGTTTTGGTGAGAATCAGCTGTTTGTTTAATGTTATCCAGCCATGAGAGAATAGTTGGTCATGAAACTCCATCCCAATTTGTAAAGCTATTGGTAATTCTTAACTTCTTGAAAATGAAGGAATTGTTTTGTCTAGAAGTGTAGCCTCCAATGACTTACCCTTCACTGTTGGAAGGCTATAGATCTGGGAACAATTAGGCAGCACAAATTAGACCTGACTCTACCTCTCTTGGTCTCTATCTCTGTCTCTCTATCTCTTTGTATCTCTATCTCTCTGTCTCAAACACACATACACACACGCGCGCACACACACACACACACACACACACACACACACAGAGAGAGAGAGAGAGAGAGAGAGAGAGAGAGAGAGAGAGAGAGAGAGAGAGAGAAGCAAAATGGAAAAAAATGGAAAAAAATCTATTCTTTATTTAGAATTTAAGTTGAGTTTTGACAAAGCCAACATCTTCCAAAGCAAGATTATTGCAAAAAAGGTCACACTAAGTTAAAAAAGTAATAGTAAGTGGTTAGCTGTGGTTGCTATGGTAGCCTATGTATACCTCTCATCTGGGAAGAACAGAAGAAAATAGTCACCTGCCTCAAAAGATGCTGTTATTAGGACTCATTAATAGACAGATGTGAAAGGAGAGAACTAACTTTAAAGATCTCATAATTGTTCTATCTGTAAGTAAGCATGCACTTTATTATCTTTCTGGCATAGAGATTAATCGGGATACATGTCTGTCGGTCTGTCTATAATCTAAACTGCATTTTCTAGTAAGCATAATATAGAAGTTTTGAATGCCTCAGTAAGACAATTCCAAGCAAATATTGCTGACATCACATTGCCTAGGAAGACATTTTATGTGCCATATATATTTAAATCATAAATAGAAATCCAAAAATGTCACAAGGTTTTAAGTACTGTGAAAACTTCATTTATAAATATTTATGCTAAAATGCTTTTAATAATCTCTATATGTATATCTGTTTCTTAAAAATAAAGTTGTAAAGAAAGAAAAATAAGCAAGTACTTGCAAAATGTATTCATATACTTTTATGCAAAAATGCTTAAAATCTGTACATTTATCTCTTTTTTAAATAAAGTCGTTCAATTTATAAAAAAAGTTGAAATCATGTATATTGTGAAAACTTACCTCATTTATTATTATTATTATCATTATTATTATTATTATGCAGTTGACAGACATCTAGGTTACTTCAGTTTCTGGCTATCAAGAGTGAAATTGCTATGAATACAGTTGATCAAGTGTCCTTGTCATATGCTAAACAACCTGTTTGTATATAGCCAGGAGTGGTACAATAGTAGGGTTGTGAGATAGAACTATGCCCAAATTTCTGAGAAATACCAAAATAATTTGGAAAATCATTGTGCAAGTTTTCACTCCCACCAGCAATATAGGAGTGTCTCCCTTTATCCACATTTTTGCTGCTATGAGCTGTCATTTGATTTTTGTACTTAGTTATTCAGACCAGGCTAATATCTAACCTCAGAGTTGTTTTGATTTGCATTTCACTGATGACTGAGCATGGTGAAAAAAATGTTCTCAGCCATTAGATATTTCTGTCAAGAATTTTTCTTTATATCTTTATCCAACTTTTAAATTGGTTTGCTGTTTTGTACTTTCTTGGCTTTTTTATATATTTTGGGTGTCAATTCTCTGTTGGGTGAAAGGTTAATGAAGTTCTTTCACATTTTATAGGTAACTCCCAACAATCTATGAGGGTAACCCTGGGTTAAATTCCTAGAAATGGGAACAAAGAACTAAAGGGGTTAGACTCTAGAGAATCAAATAATCATATTAAAAATGGGGTACTGAGTAAAACAAAGAATTCTCAATTGAGGAATATTGAATGGCTGAGAAAACAACCAAAGAAATGTTCAACATCCCTAGTGATCAGGAAAATGCAAATCAAAACAACCCTAATATTCTACCTCACATCAATTTTAGTGGATAAGCTCAACATCAGGTATCAGCAGATGCTGGAAAGGATATAGAGGAAGAACACTCCCCTATTTTTGGTGTGATTGCAAACTGGTACAATTACTCTGGAAATCAGTCTGGCAGTTCTTCAGAAAATTGAACATAGTACTACCTGAGGACTAAGCTATATCACTTCTTTAGATTCTTAAGAGATGGAAAACACAAGGGACAGTGTTCATCTCTTGAAATCTCAGTTCTTCTGAGAAAGATGGCCCCAGCATACTGGTGTGCAGCCATCTTCAGGGAGGGTCTTCAGCAGGCAGTAGGTGGTTCAGTCCTTAAGGGTCTGTACAATAATTTTGAAAAGGAGAGTGTTCCTCTGAAATTTGTTTTTCTGAGACACAGAGTTTTCCTGTGTAGCCCTGGCTCTCCTGAAACTTGATGTGTTAACCCAACTGGACTGAGACACAAAGGTATCCTCCTTCCTCTGCCTTCCAAGTGCTAGGGATAAAGGTATGTACCACCAGTAGCTAGCAGTAAGTATTCATATCTTCTGAGCCATCTCTTCATATACCCACACAGATACATCCTGTTTCTAATGGCTATTGTTCCAGCACATTTTTATCTGGGTTCCCAAGAAAGGGGGCCACTCTTGAAAAAGAACTTGAGGACCAAGCCCATTGTCCACTAGCTGAGACATGTTATATTTCCCTCTTGCAGGGAGAATGTCCTGCAGGACTGAATTTCCTGATAAAGGTAACACATATTGTGAGAAGAGGTAACACAGGCTATAACAATCTGAGCAATGGCTGGTTAGAGGTCATATGAGAGTCACTCTGATGATGAGTAGGGGCTTACTGCTGTTGAGCCTATTGTCAATAGCCATGGCTCAAGAGCCTGGTGCATTTTCCTAGGGCTATTGGTAAGCAGGACTCTTTCTTTTATCAATTCTGTCATGTGAGCAATCCTCCTCAGTCAGTCAGCATGGTTCTTCAGTTGAGGATCAAGCATTAGTAAAGAAAGAAATAATTAGACAAAACTGTAGCAAGAGTCCCAGCCAGTTCTGGGGCTGAAAAAGTGAGATTAATTCTTCCAGTATGCTTTTGTCCCATTTTTATTAGAAGCAAGTAGTAACAAGAAGAGTTCTAGGCTAAGGGAAGAACAAGACAATAGACAGGAAACACAAATATACAGGGAACAAGCAAGGCAATAAACAAAATCCCATAGTCACTGTTTCTAAGAGTTTGTAAAGAAGACAAGATTATCTAAGCCTACTTTGCTGTTCTAGGCAAAGTCAAGTTCTTGCATGAAATCAGATTCCTCTCTGAGCTTACGTCCCTGCCATAGCCCAAAGTCAAGTAACTTCCTGAAGTCTATTTCTTTCTTCTAGCCTAAACTAAGACTCCTGGCTAAGCTTACTTTCTTGTCCTAGCTCATTGTTAAATCCCTTCCTGGAGTAGATTTATTTCCTCATCCTGGCCCAATGTCAAACTTTTGGCAAGCAACCCCCAAAACTCTCCAGATCTCTCCCTTTTTTATTTCATAAACAAAACTGCTTCTCTCTTAGATTGTTCTGACAGGAAAGCCCTCGTTACTTGTCTTGGAATATGCATTATGAAAAGTAATGTACTACTGTCTTAGGTTGGTAAGGATCTGTGCAAAATCTTTCCCATCCAATTGCTAACCTGTTAATATATCTGGGGGTGCATTTATATTTTTAAACCATGTATTTTAGTCACCAACATGTTGATGTTATTAAAGGAAAGCTTTATCAAAATTGGCAGAAATAAACATATTCGCAAGATAAGCTTGAAACTTGAACAAGATGGAAATACTGACCTCAGGCCATAAATAATTTTATCAAAAATACCTGGGGCAATAAAGCTCAGTGGAGCAACATTTTTAAAATTCATAATATAAGTATGCAAAGTTAAAACATCTAGAAAGGTTTTAGCATTATGTCAAACACAATTCATGTGTCTTTAAAACTTTTCCTAAACATAGTGACTACCATTGTAAATTTTGAAAGGATCACAAATCCATTGTTATTTGCCATAGCACTTGAGATGACTTCTTACTATTAATTTCGGAATCCACCCCCCCCCCAATAATTTGAGTAGTATTTTAAAGAGTGTCAATCCACTGTTCAAAACATCTATCTAAATCCTCTTGAATGCTCAGAACATTAGTAACATTTATTGCTAAAAGATTAACAAAAGTAGCTGTCTTAACTTCTTGTGTAAAAGAAATTTGATGCTAAATATAGTAATAGCAGAGTTGAGGCAGTGCTAACACAATGCACTGGACTATTTCAGCATTAGAGATTATTTGTCATCATTTCTCAAGCTCTAATAGCCTACTAAGGCAAAGTTTGGAGTCATCAAAACAAGAGGATACTTTTAACCAACTATACTAATGAATAAAAAAAGTCAAGGCAATCAGTTCCTGTAAAAGTTGAGGACCTCACCAGGCCTAAATTGTACTCCTGCTTACTTGTTTACTTCCTGCTTCTCTCCTATTTTCCTTGCTTTCTTTCAACCTTTCTTCTTCCCTATTTCCCTACCTCACTCACTACTTTCTCCCTCCCTAATCCTCCAAGTAATTCCCTCCCGACTGCTTTCTCTCCCTTCGTCTTCATTCCTTCCTCCCATCTTTCTTTTCTTTAAAGAGTTCATAAGAAAAGAAAATTCTTTCCAAACAGAACAAATCTCTCACACACACCCACCCAAATCTGTTACCCTGCCACAAAACATGATGAATATGTCCAAATCTCTTATTGTGTTAAGTTTACATTTTGATATTTGTTGGAATAATTTCTTTTAACTGTGAAAATTTACAGGGATCTACAGTCTTCTGCATCTATCTATACCTTTAATTATAAATTTAGATTCGTTCATACTCAACAGATATCATTCTGTATCTAAACAGACTTTAATGTTATTGCACTCAAAATTCAAAATGATAAGAGACACACCACAAGAAAGATATAATTAATGATTTTAATATTTTTATTTTAGTGGCATCTAGTTAATTTTATTAATTTAAATCATTATTTAGAAAATTACCCTAAGTGTTCATTGAGACATATGTAACTATGATACTAGCTTCATCTTTTTTAAATAATAGATATTTTCTTTATATTATTAATACAACTGGTTAAGGTTTAGAGTTAGGGTTAGAAATATAGTTAGGGTAAATGTTAATGTTAAATTAGGTAAAAGTCAAGCTATAGTGATCTTTTTTTAATTTTAAAATTGAATACAATGAAATTATTTCTAGGCAAAAAAGTGAATATTGTTTACTGAGTATTTAAATTTTTTTACTTAAAAATAACTAAACAACAAGACAGCAAATTTAGAAATAATTGGGAATATTGTTCGTGAAGCTATCTATTAAGACTTCCACATAATCAAGTCTCAACTGCAAAGTGATGAGAGTCAAAGTGTTACTATCTGTGAACAAGTCAGTGGGAACAATTTTAAGGGTACATATCAAAGAATATTTGGGCAAGACAAATTTGATTTAATCATATACATATGCACATACACACACATGCACACATTCAGGGAGAGAGAGAGATAGAGAGACAGCAGGGGGGGAAGGTATGAGGGAGAGTCATGCAAAGCTAAGTAAGAGAAGATTGGTATTAAAAAGAGTTTCGGAAAGTATTATCAGAGATGCTCATGAAACAAGTACAATGATATGTATGCATGAAAATATCACAGACAAAACACAAAAAAGAACTAAATATACATCTTTAAATAAACTTCTTTACTTTTTTGGAAAATGGATAAAAATGTTCATCACCAATCTCAGCTAAGTCATCTGGATTTACAGCACTGCAGATGCAGGTTGACTTAGCAACTTTCAAAGAAATAACACACAAAATTAAGAAAGCATTCCCAGTTGGGTAGAGAGTATAGAAATAAAGGAAAAGGGGGGCAGGTAGATTCTATCAAACTGCATTATGTACTGTACGGACTCCTTGAACAATGAAAATAAGCATTCCAGAAATAATCAATTATATTAAATGATAAAAAATTAAAACATTAGAAAGTATTTAAAATGTGCAGAACATCAAGCTGATATCTGTGTATTCTTAATTTCCACGATCCTTCCTCTTACATATTCTGACTTATGTTTCCATTGAGATGAAAGGTGATATTTTTTTTTCATGAAACATTACACTCTTCACTCATTGTTGACAGAGAAAGCAGTCAGGAAATAGATCTGATTTGAATGACATTTACAAGCATCTACCACAGTGCTGGAGAACCTGAAGTCCAGGTCAAGACTGTGTTCCTTCAGGAGTTCTGTTTACAGATCTGCACAGTGTGAGGAATTAAGCCTGTTTCCTTGTTCTGTTGTTTCTCTCTGTATTTCTGATTGAAAGCATAAATTTCATATGTGGTCACAAAAATTTCTGGATAATTAAACCTGTTCCAATAAAAAATCATTCTGGGAACATTATAATAGATTTCAAGCTATTTGACAGTGTGATAGTATTAAATGTCTATCATATTTGTAAAAATTTATGCATGTGTCACATATCTAAAATATACAAAGAACTCACAAAATTAATACCAGAGATACAAATAATTCTATTAAAAATGTGGTGCAGGCTCTCAACTGAGAAATCTCAAATGCATGAAAAGCACCTATAGAAATGTTGAACATCCTTAGTCATGAGGAAAATTCAAATCAAAACAATCCTGAGATTCCACTTTAGATCAATCATAATACTAAGATCAAAAACTCAAGTGACAGCAGATACTAGTGAGAATGTGAAGAAAGGTAAACACTCCTCTATTGCTCATGGGAATTTGAGCAGGTAAAACCAATTTGGAAATCAATTCAGGTGTTCCTCAGTTTGGAAAATAGTTTTTTTTGTTTTGTTTTTGTTTTTTACTTGAAGACACAGCTATACCACTATTGAGAATATACCCCAAAGATTGTCCCACATGTGAGAAGGACATATGTTCCACTATGCTTTTAGTGGCCTTACTTATAATAGTCAGAAGCTAGATAAAACACATATGTTTCTCAACAATGATATTTTTTTTTACACAATGGAGTACTACTTAGCTATTAAAAACAATGTCTTCATGAAGTTTTCTGTCAAATGGATAGAAGTGCTATTAGCCCAAAGACTCTGAATACCCATGATACCACACAAGAACCTTATGGAGCTATAAAAGAAGAAAGACATAAGTTTAGATTCTTCAATCATACATATCACTGTGAAGGCCTGATGACCCATGTAGTAGGATGCTAGAGCAATTATGTAGGAATGAATGAGTGGGTAGATGAGCACTGTCATAGAGGTCAAGCAGAGGGAGAAGAAGGTGACAGTATGGGGTTTAGGGGGAGAAAAGGGAAGAGAAATACCATTTGAAATAGAATCAAAACAGGAATAAATTAAAATAAATTTATAGAAGATTCACACATAAATATGCATTGCTAGAATCATGCGACATTTGATAAATGAACCAAAGAATTCACAGTGCAGGTAAGACAGCATTTTAGCACACAATCATGGAGAAACTGAATGTCCACCTGCAAGAAAATTATTTCTATAATCACAACTCTACACAGAAAATTGTATAGAAATTGGCCAAAGATCTTGATTTGAATCATCATGACCAGAACCTACTTCAAGTAAAAATAGGCAAGACTGAATAAGATTAAAGTGTAGAGAAGAACTTTCTCAGTAAGATTTTATTCAGACAAGATGTAAAACTAACAATTGACAAAAAGGACCAAATAAAACTAAATATTAATACAGCAAATTAATTAATAACCCATCAAGTAATGATATAGTCCTCAGCGTGGGAGAGAATCTTTGTTAGGTATACTTCTGATAAATTAATATCCAGGAAAAACAGGGAAGCCAAAACAGAACCAACCCAGAAAACTAATGACTCAAATGAAAGCTGGCAAAAGATATGTAGAGGGGATACAAAAGAAAAAAATAAGAATTGCTAACAAATGTAGAAGAAAATGCTTAAGATTAGTAAAGTTAGAACATTTCAAATTAATGGTCTTTTGAAATTTCATATTACATGAGTAAGAATTGTCAAGTACAGAAAAGAGCTGAGAACATGTGCTGTTGATGATGTTTGAAATGTTAAACCCCACTCATTTGATAGAAGAAAAAATTAAGGCGATAAGTTTGGAGAATTCAGACAACTTACAATAAATTTACCATATTTCCCAGATTCAACGCTCCTTGGCATATGCCAAAAACTCAATATCCCATGCTTCCCACACTTGGTAAAGTTCACAGTCACTCTGGTCACAATAGCTAGGAAGAAGAAACAAAATAAATGTATGACATCAATAAAATGCATTGAGAATATTATACATATAAATGGTAGAATAATACTTCACTAATGAGACGATTGCCACTTAATAACATTACCACAGGAGATGTTGCTCCTTTAGGTATGGCAAGTTGACAATATTCCATACTCCAACCTGTTGGGCCACAGTCCCAAAAAGAAATAATGAAGCAAAGTCACTCACCTGATGCTCAAAGATACCATTGTTTTTCTTCTTTTTATAAAGAGTATGGCTGTGTATGTCTCAGGACACGGTTGGGAAAAAGACCAGAGACTCCTTCAATATGCTTGTGTTCCTACTCACAGCAGCCTTGCTGGCCCTGAACTCAGCTCAGAGAACAAATGAAGGTAATAAAGAAAACAGCATAGGATCAGGGGAGATTCAAGGAAATCAGAGGAAATAGAGTAGAGAAATGGAAGACATGGTAGGATTTCTCTGATAAAGGCTATAACTTTTATGCCCTCAGTATATGAACTTGTCTAATTAATATTAATTCTGAAAGTTATAGAACACTTAAAGGCAAACAATATAATCCATTTTCTTTTCAGGAAAGTGCTTCCTACACTGTAGCAAACATGGAAAAAATGAACAAATTTGTGAGCATTCATTATTTCGCAATGACTTTGCTAAATATTGGGTGGCAGAAACATGACATGAACAAACACAGTAAAATTAATTCAACAGCATAGAAATATAATAAGGTTAATGCTCTAGATTTTGACATACAATTTTCAGAGTAAAATTTACATATTTTACTCAACCCACATCGAGAATGTTAAGCAGAAAATGTATCATCACTTGCATTTTCAGGGATTTGTATCCTGAGTGTACTAAAGATTATGGAAGAAACACATGATTGGGGCATATTCTCAAGCTGCATGATGCAGCATAATTTTGAAATGTGCAAAGCAATCACAAATGGGGACCAGAGTGATGATAGTTATTCTAGGAAAATTAAGAAGATCTTTACATTTTGTGATGGAGTTGAAGAACACAGGAAAATTGCACATGCTTTTGCATCTTCGTTCTTTTACAGAAGCATCTCAGACACTAACTGTTGAGCTTAGTTGTACTTAGAAGTTTGACGTTAAAAGTCACTGATTTGTAAGAAAGACCTCTGTAAGCTGTGAAAAATTGTGGTCTAAAGTTTTTCTTTATCGTCTTCTTTTCTTCTAGAGGTTAACAGTGCGGAGAACCCTGATATCCAATCAGGTAAAGTCCAGTCCATCATCCTGGAATGCTGTTTAACTGTCTGCATTCCATTGTGTTATCTCATCATATATTTGTCTTAGAGATGAGTAAATATTACTTTTCCTATGCATATTAATACATGTTACCCAACTTGATAATTGAGTCATGCTTGTGTTCAGTCAACTGAATGAAAGATAAATAAAGCTTCTGGGACTCCTGAAGACAATTGTCTACCTTACATCCTAAAATTCCCACTCTTAGATAAGGCAGAAAACAAAAGTACTTTAATAATGACTTCTTTGATTGTAAGAGAGATTATGGTCTCATTACTCTTTGATGTTCCTGTATACAATTATATAACGTTTTGAACAAGGTGCAGAAATACTTTGTTTTCCCCATGTTCTCTTTGACTTTCCAATCAATAAGTATTTGTCAATGAATTTAAAACAAGTTGACTTTATTCCCAGAACCTTTGTGAATTTGTTGGACACCATTATTTTTTGTTACTTTCAGAACTACAGTATTTATGTATTGAACAGCTAAAATTGTTTAATACTAGAAATGGGATACTCTGTCTAAAGCCCTTTGCACAAGAAGAGAGTTGAATATAATGCCTTGTAGAACTATTTATAACCCTCCTGATGTTAATCTACTTTTATTTCTGTTATTACTCTTTTAACTTTGGAAATACCTAATTAATATAAAAGAGTCGAAAATCTTTTTTGCCAGATGTAAGATCACAGAATTTTACATAGAGGATTATAAATACACAATGCTACCTATTTTTGGAATGTGGAATTAGAAGAGCAAGAAGGTGCCTGTGAGAGTAAGATAACTGTTGGAAGAAAGGTTGTGAGTAAATGACTTTGTGATCAGGTCAGGGAAAAAAATCAGGAAAGACTTTTATTAATTTCTTCATGTCTTGTGACTGTTTACATGCAGATAATTTTCAACAGACTCAGAACTCAAACTCACAGCCCCTTTCTGCTAATACACTTGCAAAGAATGTTCAACAGCAGGAATCGCCACCAGCAGAGAACCAAAAGCCTTCTGCCACATATGGGAAGGAACAGAAAACTCAACAAGGGGAACAAAATAAGAAAGCAGTTCAAAAGCACCACTTTCTTTCTTCCAAAAATTCACGAAGACCATACCAACTAGATCCAAAGGCATACTACCAACCTATAGAAGGCCAAAGGAATGACACCCCTTTTCCTGTTGTTGTAATGGGAAATAATGGAACACATTTACTTCCTGATCATTTACGACATATGAGAAGGAAACAAATAATTTAGGTAAGACAAATGAGTTAAACATAATTAAATATAAATACCTTCTCTCTATATATGTCAAATCACAGTATGAAAATTAGTTAACTGGCTGCATATGAACATGAAATTGACCTCAGCCACATATCAATTCTTGTCATTCTGATAGTAAAGAGTGATAAATTTTTGATGGTTTAATAAGACCTTACCCAAGCTCTCTAATGTACTAGTGACTTTGAGTAACATAGGTCTCAGCTCCTTTAGGCTCCGTAGCTGTTTATATTGATTTAATTAATTTATTTTTTATCAATGATAAAATATCAATTTTTATCAATTTTCAGTTGACTTTGCTTATAGTATACAGAAGCAATTCCCCTTTGGTCCAATGTCATTTGAATTTACCCTCACTTACCTCTCATTTCAAGTGTTTAAAATCTTCCCCACTCAGACAGGGATATTTAACACAATTGTTTTCAACTGATACCTTAGAGACACTTCTAACTGTCTGGACTTACATGAATAATACTTTATACAGACCTTTAAGTAATTCAATTCAATAACCACAGTTCTGAGAATACTTCATTGCTTTATAAGTATCTCCCACAGTATGCTTTTCTTGATTTTATTTTGCTGGTTCTGTACTCAGGATTTTTTGCTGTTATTGTTGTTGTTATACACTATTAAATTGCAGGGTGTAGAGTGTGTCATGATTTGATTATGGCTTGTTATGTTAATAAGTATTTAGTTTAACTTAAGTTGTTCAATTGGCTAGAGGTCATAGCACTGAAAAACTTTGGAAATATATCATCGAATCTTTCATCAGATTTACTGGGTGAACAATCTAAAAAGACTCATCTTCAAATTTAATCTTGTATAAAGTAACTTAGTTCCATTGTCTTCTTTGTGCCTAACACTAACAAAGCTGAGAAAATAGGAAAGAAATGAAATATTGGAAATGGGAAAAGAAGTGGGTGTGTGCTCCTACCTCTCATTTCAGAGGCAGAACAAGCAGCAGTTGAAGAACCTCCAGCAAACTCCAAATTTTCAATAATTTCCCTTTATTTCTTCTCTGTTTCAGAGAGTACCTGAGAATATTAATATATCAATGAATCCATCTTCATTGTCCCTACTATCCAAATAAAAATTTCAGCATGAAATTTCTGAGTGTTGTCTGTGTTTCTTAGAGAGGGATGGGGCAGAATTTGAAAGCTTTGTCTACAAGAAAAGAGCAAGTAGAAAAACATATTGCAAACATTTGCAAATATTTGCAAATATTTGCATCTCTTTTCCATAGCACACATAAAAAATCAAAATAATTTTATAACTCTTCCTTGGACTATGTGGTACAAATTGATGTTGTAATAAAAAATTTTAGGTCTTTTGCTGAGATTCTTTTTTACTTAAAAGAAAATGGAGAGATGTACTGTGTGGCAATTTGAAAACATGAGCACTTTTAATATTACACACTTTATCTGCCTGGTTTTTAGATCACAATTTCTGTACAACTTTTTTGGATGTAAAATAAGTGTTTCAACTTTTTAAAAAATATTTCTAAAAGCCTTTTCAGTATTCAGTTATTCAAGTGTTTCATAAATAATAAGTGTCTCGTTTTTAACTCAGTTCTAATGATCTGAATCTAAATAAATTATAATTTAATTCCATATTTTTATAAGAACTTTATTTTAAAAGACAAAGATAATGTACAGATTTTAAGCATTTTTGCACAAATACATTTTTGTCAGTGCTTGGTTTTTTTAAAGGTTTGATAGTATGCATTAAGTTCTTATTATTTACAATTAGCAAAAAGTACATGTAAAACAGGATGTGAACTGGAATTAGTCAAAGTTTTCTTGGTGTGTAAGGATTAAGCATAAAGGATTTTTTTTCTTTTCTTGAACTTCATATAGTTTATGAGTTGTTTCTTGGGTGTTCTGAGTTTTCTGGGATTAGTACACAATTATCAGTGACTGCATATTATGTACGTTCTTTTGTGACTGGGTTATCTCACTAAGGATGATATTCTCTAGATGTATCCATTTTCTAACGAATTTAATAAGGTCATTTTTTCTGATAGCTGAGAAGTACTCCATTGTGTAAATGTACCACAATTTTTGTATCCATTCATCTACTGGAGAACATCTGGGTTCTTTCCAGCTTTTGGATATTATATATAGAGCTGCAGTGAACATTGTGGTGCATGTGTCATTGTTGTTTGTTGTAGCTTCTCTGGGGTATATGCCTAGAAGTGGAATAACTGGGTCTTCAGGTAGTATTATGTCCAATTTTCTGAGAAATAAACAGACTGATTTCCAGAGTGGCTGTACTACTTTACAACCAAACGAACAGTGGAGAATTGTTCCTCTTTCTCTACATCCTTGCCAGCATCTGCTGTCATCTAAACTTTTGAACTTGGCCAATCTGATTGGTGTAAGGTGGAATCTCAGGGTTGTTTTAATTGGCATTTCCCTGATGGCTAAGGATGTTGAGCACTTCCTTAGATGTTTCTCAGCCTTTCGATATTCCTCAATTGAGAACTTTTTGTTTAGGTCTGTACCCCATTTTTTTAATAGGGTTGCTTGATTCTCTGGTGTCTAGCTTCTTTTTTTTAATTTTTATTTATTTATTTTTTAAAAGACTTTATTTTACAAAACAAAGATAAATGTACAAATTTTAAATATTTTTTGCTTAAAATTATACATTTTTGTCAGTACTGTTTTTTCAGACATTGAAATAATTTTTACATAAAACCATGTGAATATATTTTTTTAGTCAGTACTTGATTTATTTCAAGGGCTTGACAGTATGCATTGAAAACCTAATAGTTACAATAAGCGTAGAGTACATGCAAAACAAAACGCAACATGGAAATCGTCAAAGTCTTCTTGTTTTGTAAATATATGTATATTTTTTGTTTTCTTTATTTCTTGGGCTTCATACAGTCTGTGAGTTGTTTCTGGGGGAGTGCAAGCCTCTGGGGTTAGCATCCCACTATCAGTGACTGCATATTATGTCTGTTCTTTTGTGACTGGGTTATCTCACTCAGGATGATATTCTCTAGATGCAGCCATTTTCTTAAGAATTTGGTTATGTCATTGTTTCTGGTGGCTGAGTAATATTCCATTGTGTATATGTACCACAATTTTTGTATCCATTCATCTTCTGAAGGACATCTGGGTTCCTTCCAGCTTCTGGCTATTATAAATAGAGCCGCTATGAACATTGTGGTGCATATATCTTTGTTGTGTGTTAAAGTGTCTCTGGGGTATATGCCCAGAAGTGGAATAGCTGGGTCTTCAGGTAGTACTATATCCAATTTTCTGAGGTATCGCCAGACAGATTTCCAGAGTGGTTGTGTCTAGCTTCTTAAGTTCTTTGTATATCTTGGATATTAGGCCTCTCTCTGATGTGGGGTTGGTAAAGATATTTTCCAACTCTGTGGTTGCCATTTTGTTTCCTTGACAGTGTCCTAAGCTTACAAAAACTTTGCAATCTCATTAAGACCCATTTGTCAATCTTTGACCTTAGAGCTTGAGCCATTGGTGTTCTGTTCAGGAAATATTCTCCTGTGCCTATGAGTTCTAATGTTTTCCCTACTTTCTGATCTAATAGTTTCAGTGTACGTGGTTTAATGTGGAGATCTTTGATCCACTTAAACTTGAGCTTTGTACAGGAAGATAAGAAAGGGTCCATTTTCATTCTTCTACATGCTGAGTACCAGTTGGACCAACACCATTTGTTGAATAGGCTGTCCATTGTTCATTGAATGTTTACAGCTCCTTTGACAAAAATCAGGTGACCATGTATGTGAGGTCTCAATTCTAGATCTTCCATTCTATTCCATTGATCCATGTGTTTGTCTCTATACTACTACTCTCCAGATTTTAGCACAACTGCCTTGTATTATACCTTGAGGTCAAGGATAGTGATTCCCACAGGTGTTTTTATTTTTTCTTGTTTTTGTTGAGTATGCATTTCACTATTCTAGATCTTTCATTATTCTAGATGAAATTGCACATTGCTCTAACTGGGTTAATATTTTAATGGGATTGCATTGAATCTGTAGATTGCTTTTTGTAGGATGGCCACTTTTACAATGTTTATCCTTCAAATCCATAAGTATGGGAGATCTTTATATTTTCTGAGATCTTCTTTGATTTCCTTTTTTAGAGGTTTGAAATTCTTGTCATACAGATTCTTCAATTGCTTAGTTAGATTCACAACAATGTATTTCATATTTTTGTGACTATTTTGAAGGGTATCTTTTCTCTAACTTCTTTCTCCACATTTCTCTTTTGAGTAGAAGAAGGCTACTAATTTGTGTGAGGTAAATTTATATCCAGCTACTTTGCTGAACTTGTTTATGAGCTGTAGTATTTCTCTGGTCAAATTTCTGGACTCACTTAAGTACACTATCATGTCATCTGCAAATAGTGATGTTTTTATTTCTTCCTTTCCAATTTGTATCCCTTTACTTTCCTTTTGTTGTCTAATTGCTCCAGCCAGGACTTCCAGTACTATGTTGAGTAGGTAGGGAGAGAGTGGGCGACCTTGTTGAATCTCTGGTATTAGTGGAATTGCTTCAAGTTTCCCACCATTAAGTTTGATTTGGGCTGTAGGTTTGCTGTATATTGCTTTTATAATGTTTAGGTATGGGTCTCGAATTACTGTTTTTTCCAAGACTTTTAACATGAAGGGTTGTTGAACTTTTTCAAATGCTTTCTCTGCATCTAGTGAGATGAACAAGCAGTATTTTTTCTTTGAACTTGCTTATATGGTGGATTACATTGATGGATTTCTGTATATTAAACCATCCCAACATAACAAGGATGAAGCCTACTTGATTATGGTGAATGATCATTTTGATATGTTTTTAGATTTGGTTCACAAGGATTGTGTTGAATAATTTTGCATCAATGTTCATAAGTGAGATTGGTCTGAATTTCTCTTCCCTTGTAGGTCTTTGTGTGGATTAGGAATGAGGGTTAATGTAACCTGAAAAAATGTGTTAGGCAGTGTTCTATTTGATTCTATTTTGTGGTAAAGTTTTGAGAGTTTTGGCATTAGGTCATCAATAAATGTCTGATAAAATTTTACACTAAACCCATCTGGACGTGTGCTTTGTTTAGGTTGGGATGCTTTTGATGACTGCTTCTATTTCAATAGATGTTATGGGATTATTTAAATGTTTTACCTGGTCCTGGTTTAACTTTAGTATGTGGTATCTGTCTAGGAATTCCTCGATTTCTTTCAGATTTTACAGTGTTGTTGATTGTAGTCTTTTGTATTAGGATCTGTTGAATACTTAAATTTCCTTAGTAACAGTTATTATGTCTCTACTTCCACTTCTAAATTTGTTAATTTGGATACTCTCTCTTTTCTCTCTTGTTAGTCTGCCTAAGGGTTTATCAATCAAGTCAATTTTCTCAAAGAACCCGATCTTGGTTTTGTTGATTCTTTGAATGGTTCTTTTTGTTTCTATTTGGTCTCTCTCTGTCAAAAGTTTGATTATTTCCTGCTGTCTACTTCCCTTGGGTGTTTCTGCTTGCATTTGTTTTAGGGCTTTCAACTGTGCTGTCAATTTGCTTGTGCATATACTGTCTCTATTTTCTCCTTGGAAGCACTCAGAGCTATGAGTTTTCCTCTCAGTACAGCTTTCATTGCATCCAATGGCTTTCGGTATGTTTGGTTATCCTTTTCTTTAAATTTTAGAAAATCTTTAAATTCTTTCTTTATTTCTTATTTGACCCTGCTACTGTTTAATAGAGCATTGTTTATCTTCCATGAGCATATGGGCTTTTTGTTGTCTTTGTTGTTATTAAAGACTAGCCTTAGACCATGGTGATATGAGAGAATTGATGTGAGTATTTCAATCTTTTTATATCTATTGAGGCTTGTTTTGTGACCAATTATGTGGTCAATTTTCAAGAAGGTGTTATGAGGTGCTAAAAAGGAGGTGTATTCTTTTGTTTTAGGATTATAGGTTCTATAGATATCTATTAATTCCAGTTGGTTCATAACCTATGATAGTTTTATTGTGCACTTTTCAGTTTCTGTTTCCATGATCTCTCCATTGGTAAGACTGTGGTACTGAGGTCTCCCACTATTATTGTGTTGGGTGCAATGTGTTTTTTGTACTTTAGAAGGTTTTCTTTTATGAATATGGGTGCTTTTGTATTTAGAGCATATATGTTAAAGATTGACAATTCCTCCTGACAAAATTTCCCTGTAATGAGTAAAAGGTGTCCTTCTTTATCTTTTTTGATAACTTTGGTTGAAAAATTACTATATTTGATATTAGAACGAGCACTCCAGCTTGCTTCTTGAGGCCGTTTGCTTGGAAGTTTTTTCCCCAACCTTTTACTCTGAGATAGTGTCTGTCTCTTTCTCTTATATGAGTTTCTGTATGTAGCAAAAATCTGGGATTTTTTTATGTATCCAGTCTGATAGCCTATGTCTTTTTATTGGGGAATCAAGTCCATTTATGTTAACAGATATCAAGGAATAGAGTTTGTTGTTTTCTGTTATTTTTGCTTTTGTATGGAGAATTGTGCCAGTGTGTCTTTCCTTTTTGGTTTTCTTCCTTAGGATTTTTCTTGTTTTTATTAGGATGTAGTTCCCCTTGTTGTATTGGGTTTTCCACTTATAATTTGTTGTAGTGCTGGGTTTGTGGTCAGATATTGTATAAATTTAGTTTTGTCTTGGAATACCTTAGTCTTGTCATCTATGGTGATTGATAGTTTTGCTGGGTATAGCAGCTTGGGCTCATACTTGTGTTCTCTTTGGGTCTACATGATGTCTGTCCAGGATCTTCTAGCTTTCAAAGTCTCTGTTGAGAAATCGGGTGTGATTCTGATTCATATGTCTTTATATGTTACATGACCTTTTTCCCGTACTGCTTTTATTATTCTTTCTTTGTTTTGAGCACTTGGCATTTTGACTATTATATGTGTAGGGAGAAATTTTTTATCTGGTCCAACCAATTTGGAGTGCTGTAGGCTAATTTTATGCTCATGGCCATCTCCTTCTTAAGGGTAGGAAAGTTTTCTTCTACATTTTTGTTGAAGATATTTACTGTGCCTCTTAGTTGGTATTCTTCGCCCTCTTCTATTCCTATTATCCTTAGCTTTAGTGTTATCATTGTGTCCTGGATTTCCTGGACACTTTTGGTTAGGAGCTTTTTGGCTTTTTCATCTTCTCTGCATGTTTTGTTTATGTTTTCAATGTTTTCTTCAGTCTAAAAGATTCTCTCTTACATCTCTTGTAATCTGTTGGAGATGCTTGCCTCTGTGACTCCTGATTTCTTTTTTAGGTTTTCTACCTCTAGGGTTGTCTCTTTTAGTGTTTTCTTAATTGTGTCCATTTCTGTTTTAAATTCCTTCTTCCATTCCTTCACCTGTTTGGTTCTATTTTCCTCAAGTTCTTTGATTTCTTTGAGTGTTTTTCTTTAAAAGCTTCTCATTCTTTATGCTTTTCTTCCCATTCTTGATTAAGGATCTCTATCATCATCTGGAGGTATGAATTTTGGCCTGAGTCTTCTTTTTCTGGAGTGCTTGGCATTCTGGTGTTTGCTGTAATGGGGAAGCTGGGTTCTGGTGTTGCCAAGTTGTGCTGGTTTCCCTAGGGTATGTTTCATTTGTTTTCCTCTTGCCATCTTGTTGTCTGTGTTTATATGTGGTCTTGTTTTCAGTGATTGGTTCTTGCCTCTCCCTTGTACCTGGTCTGTGTCCCTGGATCTCTGTGTGTTCCTGATGGCAGATGACCTGACTGTTTATTCTCTGCACAGGCCACCAGCTGATAACAGACAGCACAATGCAGGGTTCCTGGTTCCCTGAACCAAGCAGGGTGGGGGCCACAATTTCCATGCTAGGCAGATATATCTCTGTTTCCTGGCTACACAGACCACCTTTTCACCAGGCCTGTGTCCCTGGAACTCTGCTGTTCCTGGTGGCAGATGTTGCCTGTTTCGCACCCTTGGGCTGCCAGATAGAAACGGACAGCCCAGTGCAGGGTTCCTGGTTATCTGATTCAAGCAGGGGGCATGGGGTGTGCTTTCAGCATGCTCGGCAGTGATCTCTCTGCTCCCCAGCTTTTCGGAACGCCTTCTTATCAGGCCTGTTTTACTGGATCTCAGCTGTTACTGGTGACGGATCACACCCTTTCTTGAATTCCATATTTTCATTAAAATAATTTTTTTCATATCTCTTTCTTACTGGAAACAAATGCTTTTAAAAGAGAGAAAATGTCCTGCCAATTTTTCCTGAATGATTTCCCACAGCTAACCTTTTTCTCATATCATCATATGGTATAGGTTGATATATGGTTTTATATATATATATATATATATATATATATATATATATATATCCAGATTCATTTATTTTATTCATATGAGTACACTTTAGCTCTCTTCATACTCACCAGAAGAGAGCAACAGACCCCATTACAAATGATTTATAAGCCAGCATATGATTCCTGGAATGTAAATGCAGGACCTCTAGAAATTAAACAGTAACTGCTCTTAACTAATGAGACATCTCTTCATCTGGATGATATAATTCTTATTTGTTGCATTTTTTACGGTTTCCCTCAGTTTATTCAACATCAAGGTAACAACAATGTAAGTACATAGTTCCCTTTCAGCCTTTAGACCCCTGCCCTTCATTTGTTCTTTTGACAGTTACTGTAAATTTTAAAAAATAATGAGAAAAAGTCATTTCTAGGTGCCTGTCAGGGATGAGGATGAACTGTACCTGATGATGCTTTAGCAGGAAGTTATCACTCTGCAGCTGTTACAGTGGTGACAGGCTGACATCGCCCCAGAGTGACTGGAACAGCAGAGTACAGAAATTACTCTGCTTGTTCCTAAAATAAGTATAAAATGCCTGGACTACGACAGACATGTGACTCTTAATGAGTAGACTGTTCACAGTGCAAGGCATATTCTTTCAGTTTACTGAATATTTAGTGGTAAAGATAACTTGTTGTTCTTGCAAAGGAGCAGATTTCTGGTCCCAGCATCCATACCAGGGTGCTGAACACAAGCACCTGGAACTCTGGTTCCAAGGGATCTGATATCCTCTTCTGGACTTGACAGGCATCTTCATTCACATGTACCACAGACACAAACATGACACTAAGCAGTGCTGAACTTGAAAAGAGTGACACTGACATTTTGTAGGGTGGGGCATTATGGCTCTCACCTTTAATCCCAGCATTCAAAGGCAGACAGGTGGGTCTCTATGTTTCAGGAGAGCTGAGGATACACAGAGAGACTCTGTTTCAAAATAACCAAATGGAGAAGGGTAGAGACAGAGAGACAGACAGAGAAACAGAGACACAGAGACAGAGAAACAGAGATAGAAACCGAGAGACCGGGGTGGGGAGTGAAGGGAGGTTTTGATGAGAACTAATATTGGTGCCCCAAATCCATGTTGTGGGAGGTCTGTCCATTCTCTTCTGCTTCTTTCATTTCTTCTTGCCAGGGTTATTTTCACTCTAGAGGTCTTAGTTCACTTCTTTGTTAGATCTTTCCTTATTCACTTATTTGTTTGAAACAACTGTGAAGTTACTTTTCTGATTACCTTCTTGGCATGTTATTGGTACAAAGAAAAGATACTGATTTTGTATGTTAATTTTTTAACAAATTTATTTTAATAAACAAAGATAAATGTACAGATTTTAAGCATTTTTTGCATAAAAGTATACAATACATTTTTGTCAGTACTTGTTTTTTTTTAAAGGTTTGATAGTGTTATCAAGATCACACTAGTTACAATGAGCATAAAGTATATGTTAAACAATATGCAACCTGGAAATAGTCAAAGTTTTCTTGGTGTGTAAAGATTTTTTTTTTTTTTTTTTTTTTTTTTTTTTTTTACAATGAGCAAACAGTACATATAATACAGGGTGCAACCCAGAATTTGTCAATGTGTTCTTGGTGGGTAAGGACTGAGCATGACTATTTTTTTTTTGTTTTGTTTTCTTTTTTTCTTGGACTTCAAACAGTCTGTAAGTTGTTTCTGGGGCAGTGCGAGCCTCTGGGGTTAGCATTCCACTATCAGTGACTGCATATTATGTCTGTTCTTTTGTGACTGGGTTATTTCACTCAGAATGATATTCTCAATATGCAGGCATTTTCTTAAGAATTTAGTTAAGTCATTGTTTCTGGTGGCTGAGTAGTATTCCAACGTGTAAATGTACCACAATGTTTGTACCATTCATCTACTGAAGGACATCTGGGTTCTTTCCAGCTTCTGGCTATTATAAATAGAGATGCTATGAACATTGTGGTGCATGTATCTTTGTTGTGTATTAAAGTGTCTCTGGGGTATATGCCAAGAAGTAGAATAGCTGGGTCTTCAGGTAGTACTATGTCCAATTTTCTGAGGTATCGCCAGACTGATTTCCAGAGTGGTTGTATTAGTTTACAACCCCACCAACAGTGGAGAAGTGTTCCTCTTTCTCCGCAACCTCGCAAGCATCTGTTGTCATCTGGGTTTTGGATCTTTGCCAATCTGACTGGTGTGAGATGGAATCTCAGGGTTGTTTTGATTTGCATTTTCCTGATGGCTAAGGATGTCTAGCACTTCCTCAGATGTTTCTCAGCCATTCGATATTCCTCAACTGAGAATGTTTTGTTTAGCTAGTACCCCATTTTTTAATATGGTTGTTTGATTCTCTGGTGTCTAGCTTTTTGAGTTCTTTGTATACCTTGGATATTATGCCATTATCTGATATGGAGTTGGTAAAGATCTTTTCCCATTCTATTGGCTGCCGTTTTGTTTTCTTGACAATGTCTTTAGCATTACAGAAACTTTGCAATCATTAAGTAACATTTGTTAATCTTTGATCATAGAGCTTGAGCCATTGGTGTTTTGTTCAGAAAATTTTCTCCTGTGCCTATGTGTTCTAAGGTTTTCTCTACATTCTCATCTAATAGTTTAAGTGTTTCTGCTTTAATGTGGAGATCTTTGATCCACTTACACTTGAGCCTTATACAAGGAGATAAAAGAGGGTCTATTTTCTTTCTTTTGCATGCTGAGTGCCAGTTGGACCAACACCATTTGTTGAATAGGCTGTTTTTTTTCCATTGAATGTTTACTGCTCCTTTGTCAAAAATCAGGTGACCATATACGTGAAAGCTCATTTCCGGATCTTCTATTCTATTCCATTGATCCACATGCCTATTTCTGTACCAGTACCATGCAGTTTTCAGAACAATTGCCTTGTAATATAGCTTGAGGTCAGGGATAGTGATTCCCGCAGGTGTTTCTTGTTGTTGAGGATGGATTTCGCTATTCTAGGTCTTTTGTTGTTTTATATGAAATTGCACATTGATCTTTCCAACTCAATGAAGAACTGGGTTGAAATTTTGATGGGGATTGCATTGAATCTATAGATTGCTTTTGGTAGGACGGCCATTTTTGCAATGTTGATCTTTCCAATCCATGAGCATGGGAGATCTTTCTATTATCTGAGATCATCCTCAATTTCCTTCCTTAGAGATTTGAAGTTCTTTTCATACAGGTCCTTCACTTCCTTAGTTAGAGTCACACCAAGGTATTACATAATTTTTGTGATGATTGTGAAGGGTACCTTTTCCCTAATTTCTTTCTCCACATGTTTGTCCTTTGAGTATAGGAAGTCTACTGATTTGTTTGAGTTAATTTTGTATCCAGCAACTTTGCTGAACTTGTTTATCAGCTGTAGGAGTTCGCTGGTGGAATTTTTGTGGTCACTTAACTACACTATCATGTCATCTGCAAAGAGTGATGTTTTCATCTCTTCTTTTCTGATTTGTATCCCCTTTATCTTCTTTTGCTGTCTAATTGCAACAGCCAGGACTTCCAGTACTATGTTGAATAGATAGGGGGAGAGTTGGCAGCATTGTCAACTCCCTGATTTTAGTGGGATTGCTTCAAGTTTCTAACCATTAAGTTTGATGTTGGCTGTTGGTTTGCTGTATATTGCTTTTATTATGTTTAGGTATGTCCCTTGGATTCCTGTTCTTTCCAGGACTTTTAACATTAAGGGGTGTTGAATTTTGTCAAATGCTTACTCAGCATCTAGCGAGATGATCATTTTATTTTGTTCTTTCAGTTTAATTATATGGTGGATTACATTGATGGATTTCCTTATATTAAACCATCCCTGCATTTTAGGGATGAAGCCTACTTGGTCATGATGAATGATCGTTTTGGTGTGTTCTTGGATTCGGTTTGGAAGGATATTATTGAGTATTTTTGCATCAATTTTCATAAGTGAGATTCGTCTGAAGTTTTCTTTCCTTGTAGGGTCTTTGTTTGGTTTAGTTAAGATGGGTATTGTAGCCTCAAAAAATTAGTTAGGTAGTATTCCATCTGATCCTATCTTGTGGAAAGTTTGTAGATTATTGGTGTTATATCCGCAATAAATGTCTGATAAAATTCCACATTGAAACCGTCTGGCCATGGGATTTTTTTGCTTGGCAGGATTTTGATGACTTCTTCTATTTCTTTAGGTGTTATGGGATTATTTAGATGGTTGGCTTGGTACTGGTTTAATTTTAGGATCTTGTATCTCTCTAGGAATTTGTCCATTTTCTCCAGATTTTCCAATTTTGTGGAGTATAAGTTTTTGTAGTAGGATCTGATGGTTTTTTGAATTTCCTCAGTTTCAGTTGTTATGTCTCCACTTTCCTTCCTGATTTTGTTAATTTGTATACTCTCTCTTTGCCCTCTAGTTAGTCTCGCTAGAGATTTATCAATCTTGTTAATTTTCTCAAAGAACCAGCTCTTGGTTTTGTTGATTTTTTCAATGGTTCTTTTTGATTCTATTTGGTCTATTTCTACCCTAATTTTGATTATTTCTTGCTGTCTACTCTTCTTGGGTGTATCTGCTTCCTTTTGTTCTAGGGCTTTTAGCTGTGCTGTCAAGTTGCTGATGTATGCTCTCTCCAGGTTCTTTTTGGAAGCAATTAGGGCTATGAGTGTTCCTCTCAGTACTGCTTTCATTGCATCCCATAGGTTTGGGTATGTTGTGTTTTGCTTTTATTTGAATTCTAGAAAATATTTAATTTCTTTCTTTATTTCTTTTTTGATCCTGCTATCTTTTAACAGAGCATTGTTCAGTTTCCATGTGTATGTGGGCTTTTTGTTGTCTTTGTTGTTGTTAAATACCAGCCATAGACCATGGTGATCTGAGTGGATGCATGGAAGTATTTCAATCTTCTTATATCGCTTGAGACTCGTTCTGTTTCCAATTATGTGGTCAATTTTTGAGAAGGTGCGATGGGGTGAGTAGAAGAAGGTGTATTCTTTTACTTTTCAATAATATGTTCTGTAGATATCTATTAATTCCAGTTGATTCACAGTCTCTGCTAGTTTTGCAGTGTCCTTGTTCAGTTTCTGTTTCCATGATCTGTCCATTGGAGAGAATGGGGTATTAAAGCCTCCCACTATTATTGTGTGGGGTAAAATGTGTTTTTTGAGCTTTAGTAGGGTTTCTTTTATGAATGTGGGTAATTTTTTATTTGGAGCATATATGTTAAGGATTGAGAGTTCCTCCTGACAGATTTGCCCGGTAATGAGTAAAAAGTGTCCTTTCTTATCTTCTTTGATAACTTTTGGTTGGATATTTACTTTATTCGATATTAGAATAGCCACTCCAGCTTGGTTCTTAAAGCTATTTGCTGGAAGTTTTTTTCCCACCCTTTTACTTTGAGATAGTGTCTGTCTTTGCCTCTGAGATGAGTTTCTTGTATGCAGCAAAAGGCTTGATTTTGTTTATGTATCCAGTCTGATAGCCTATGTCTCCTTATTGGGGAGTTGAGTCCATTTATGTTAATAGATATCAAGAAATAATTGTTTCTGTTTCCTGCTATTATTGCTTTTGTGGGCTGAGTTATGTCTGTGTCTTTTTCTTCTTTTGGTTTTCTTGCTTAGGAGTATTCTTGTTTTTACTAGGATGTAGTTCTCATTGTATTGTGTTTTTCCCCTATAATTCGTTGTAGTGCAGGGTTTGTGGTCAGAAATTGTGTAAATTTTGAATTGTCTTGAAATATCTTCATCTCTCCATCTATGGTGATTGATAGTTTTGCTCGGTATAGCGGCTTGGGCTGGCACTTACGCTCTCTTAGGGTGTACATGATGTCTGTCCAGGCACTTCTAGCTTTCATAGTCTCTGTTGAGAAATCGGGTGTGATTCTGATTGGTCTGCCTTTATACTTTACCTGACCTTTTCCCCCTTACTGCTTTTAGTATTCTTTCTTTGCTTTGGGCACTTGGTGTTTTGACTATTATGTGTTGGGAGGTATTTCTTTTCTTGTCCAACCTATTTGGAGTTCTGAAGTCTTCTTTTATGCTCGTGGTGATCTCATTCTTAAGGGTAGGGAAGTTTTCTTCTACGATTTTGCTGAAGATATTTACTGTGCCTCTTGGTTGATACTCTTCTCCCTCTTCAATTCCTATTATCCTTAGGTTCGGTCTTCTCATTGTGTCCTGGATTTTTTGGACAGTTTCTGTTAGGAACTTTTTGATTTTTGCATCTTCTCTGGCTGTTTTGTCTATGTTTACAATGTTGTCTTCTGCCCCCGAGATTCTCTCTTCCATCTGTTGTAGTATTGGAAATGCTTGCTTCTGTGACTCCTGATTTCTTTTTTAGGTGTTCTACCTCTAGGGTTATCTCTTTTAGTGTTTTCTTTATTGTGTCAATTTCCATTTTAAATTCCCTCTTCCATTCCTTCATCTCTTTGGTTCTGTTTTCTCCAGTTCTTTGGGTGTTTTTCTTGTTTCCTCTTTAAAAGCTTCTGATTCTTTTTGCTTTTCCTCCTGTTTTTGTTTAAGTATCTCTATGAGTGCCTTTAGGTATGATTTCATGTCTGTGTCTTCTTTTTCTGGAGTGTTTGGCATTTCAATGTTTGCTGTTATGGGAGAGCTCGGTTCTGGTGTTGCCAGGTTGTCTTGGTTTCCTTGGGATATACTCTTTTGCTTTCTTCTTGCCATCTTGTTCTCAGTGATATGTTCTTGCCTTTCACTTGTATCTGGTCTTTGTCCCTGGATCTCCACTGGTCTAGGTGGCAGATGCGCCAAGCCCTGTTCTGTGCCCCAGAATCGCCGGGTGGAAACAGAAGTTCCAAAGTTGTGTTCTTGGTTCCTGGATCAGTCAGGGTTGGGGGCGTGCTTTCCGTGTGCACTCTGCAGAGATCTCTCTGCTCCCTGGCTGCCTTGATCTCCTACTCACCAGTATTTAACACTTTAGGAACTGCTGGTCTGGGTGGCAGATGGGCCGAGCCCTGTTCTGTGCCCTGAAAGGCCCACCAGTGATTGATACTTTGCTGTCTTATTATTCAATCAATTAATTACTGGAAATTCACCTACATTTTTCCTTACTGAATTTAATATTCTTCCATGTTCTATGCATTCAGTATTTGATTATTGTCTGACAGGATGAATTTTTTTGTGGTCCAATCTACTTGCTGTTTTGTAGCTTTCTTTACATTAGGGAAAATTCTCTCTATGTTTTTACTGAAGATGCTACCTACAACTTTAAAGTGGGAATCTTTACTCTTTTCAATACTTATTAGTCTTAAGTTTATTCTGTTCACTGTGACTTAATTTTCCTGGGTATTTGGTTAGGAGCTTTTTGCACTTCTTATTTCATTTGACTGTTGTGTCAATATTTTTTATGGCATTTTCTATGTCTGAGATTCCCTTTTCTAGTTTTTGTATCCTGTTGGCAGTGCTTGCATCTGTAACTCCTGATCTTTCCCAGGTTCTCCATCACCAAGGTTGTCACCTTTTATGAATTTCTAAATGTTTCTATTTTTCTTATTAGATCCTAAATGGTTTTATTCAATTTTTCAGGTGTTTGTATGCATTTTTCTATATTTCTTTAAGAATTTGTGAGCTTCCTCTTTTAAAAAGTCTATGTGTTTATTTGTATTCTATATTTCTTTAAGAAAGTTATTATGGACTCCTTAAGTCTTCTTTAATTTTTCTGATATTGGATTTTAGACATGAATCTTGCTTTTCCTGTGCATTAGGGTACCTGTGTCTTGCTGTGGTGGGAGATCTGGATTCTTTTGGTAACAATATATATTGGTTTCTTTTGCTTGCACTTAAATACTAAAATTGGATAAATCTATGATGTTAACTTCCTTTGCCATCACTGACTGGAGCTTGTTCCTCCTGTGAACCTGGTTATTATGGACATTCTCAGTTTAGACTTTATCTGGGTATGGAAACATATCTGTAATGCCTGTTTTATAAACTTGGCTCTGGCTAACATCTTGTGAGTCAAGCTTTATCTAGCTGTGGCTTGGAGGTGGCTGGAGCACACTATCAGCTCCTGTGTGCAGTTGTGGACAATAAGAAGATGTTAGGAATTATTTCTACAATAGTATTAGCAGTCCTATAAAACTTACAAGCTAAATAACCTCAGTATATATACACAGGACTTAGTGCAGACCCATGCAGTATCTTTGATTATTGTGTCAATATCTGTGAGCCTCTATGACTAATGGTTAGTGGATTGTGTAGGACATTTTATCGTTGTGTTCTTGAGCAATTTGCCCCTTTTAATTTTTTTTGCATTTTCTGAATAATTCCCTGATCCAAATATAATATTTGGTTGTTTGTCTTTGTATATGCTCCCATCTTTTGCTGAATGAAGCTTCTCTGATGGCTATTATGCTAGAATACAGTCTATAAGTATATGGGAATATTATTTTAAAAAAACATTTTAGTACTTCTCTCTCTCTCACATCTTTTCCCGGTATTACTTTGTTTTAGAATAGATCTGTAGGCTACCTAGTATCTGGTTTTGTGCTCCATTACCTATGTGAAGGTATGAGTATAACTGAAAGATATTAGTTTTCTCCTACAATGTGGGTTCCAACGATTGAGAGTAATCCATTATGTGGCCTTATTTCATTTTTTTAGAAGAACAATGGGAAAGTAAATGCTTTTAGCCAACAAGATGACGGCTTTCGCAAGGATGCAGGAAAGCTCTCAGTCAAAGCAGATTCTGGGCAAGAAAGTGTCCTCAGGCTTTTCTAAGGACTTCTTCATGATGAGGAACATTTCCCTAGGTTTTGAACTCATTGCAATTCCTGATGTCAAGTAGACTCTATGTCCTGAACTTTTACTTTGAGAAGTCTAAGAAATTGCTGGAATGTCTTCCAAATGAGTAGAAATTGTTAAATCTGCTGCAGGAAAAGCAAGAGAAGAAGGTGTAGTGAGATGTTACCTACTGGTTCAAAACATTGAATCTTTACATGAGATCAAAGTTTGATCACAGAGCAGTTTTTGTCACGTTTTGTCTTTACTGTTTGTTGAGATGTGGTGAACTTTGGTGCAAGTTATACCTCTTCATTATTACAAAGAGACCAGTTCCAAAAGCTAAATTTCTTATGTCCATGATAGAACAGAGTAAGCAATCTCAGCACTGTAAAGAAGACAGCAGCTTCTATGTTGAGTGCTGAAGGACATATTACGTTCTTAGAATCCATTATATCTCTGCTTCAAAAATTGAATTGAACCAATCAAAAATGTAATGAAAAGAGCTTTGGATAACATCAGAGCATATGTCAAGAGTCTTCATAAAAAGACATTAAATTACTTATTTTCAACAAAATTTACAAATAATGACAATTTATGTGAAATCCTGTAAGATAATTGGCATTATTTCTAAGCTTGACATGATAAAATGTTCATTTTAAATGTACCTGTATATCTTCATTATTATAGTTTTATTTCTCTAAGGATACTTCTGCTTGCAACACATATTTTGTCAGAGTAAAAACAAAGATGTGAAAATACTGAAAGTGTCCTGTATTATTATGCTGGAAATTTTTATACTAGAAGACAGTTACTAGAATATATTCAAGAATATATGTTTATACAACTGTAAAATGTGAAGATAATGGAGATAATAAAGCATATTTGATTAAAATGGGCATTTCATCAAAATTCTGCCAAGGGCTCAGGAACCTATTCAGAAAATTAAGTAAAATTGTTTTAATAGTTGGAGGTGATGGATGGCTATAAACAAAGAACAGAAATGGGATGATACACAAATAAACACTCAGATACTCAGATACTGTGCTAATAGGTCTGCAAAGGATCAGATAAGATGAGGTCCCAGGATTGACAAGAGGAAATAGATACATACTATCATGTGCATCCAAGAGGTTATCACAAGTAGCCACCATTTGCAAAGAAAAAAATAGTTTCTCCAGTCTGGTCCAAACACCCGGAAAGCACGTCTTTCCTCCCACTCTGCCCCAGTTGGTTCAGGGGAAAGAAACTCTGCTCTAGGAACTTGGTTTCCAACAAGCGGGCCCCTGCATGCAGAACAGGCACTCAGTCCATCTACATGCAGGAACAGCTGAGATACAGGGACAAAGGCCTGGTGAGACTGCACTACAAGTAGCAGGGGCACAGACAGGACTGAGCATGAGGAATGCACAACACCCCCAATGGTTCAGGGGAGCAAGAAATCTGCTGTAGGAAATTGGTATCCACAGAGAAGACCTTTGCATACAGAACAATGCTCAGGCTGTTTGCCTCCAGGAACAGCAGAAATCCAGGAACACAGGCCAGGTACACAGGAGAGACAGGAATCAATCACTGACAACAAGACCACATATAACCACAGGTAAAAAGATGACAAGAGAAAAGCAAAAGAACTTACTCAATAGAAACCAAGACAACCTGTCAACAAAATAACCCAGCTCTCCAATCACAGCAAACAGGAGAATGCCAAACACTCCAGAAAAAGAAGATTCAGTCCCAAAATTATACCTCAAAATGATGATAGAGATCCTTAAACAAGAACTGGAAGAAAAGCATAAATAAATAGAAGCTTTTAAAGAAGAAACAAAAAAAAAAAAAAAACACTCAAAGAAATGAAAGAACTAAAGGAAAATAAGACAAAAGAAATGAAGAGATTGAAGAAGAAATGTAAAATGCAAATGGAAACAATAAAGAAATCACTAAAAGAGACAACCCTGAATATAGAAAACCTAAAAAAAAAAAAAAAAAAAAAAAAAATCAGGAGTCAAAGATGCAAGCATCTCCAACAGACTACAAGAAATGGAAGAGAGAATTTCAGAAACCAAAGACAACATTGAAAACATAGACAAACAAGTCAGAGAAGATACAAAAGCCAAAAATCTGCTAACCCAAAATGTCCAGGAGATCCAGGACACAATGAGAAGACCAAACCTAAGGACAATAGGAATAGAAGAGGGTAAAGAATATCAACTAAGAGGTAAAGTAAATATCTTCAAAAAATTGTAGAAGAAAACTTCCCTACCCTTAAGAATGAGATGACCATGAGCATAAAACAAGCCTACAGAACTTCAAATAGAGTGGACCAGAAAAAAAAAAAAAATCCACCAACACATAATAGTCAAAACGCCAAGGGCCCAAAGTAAAGAAAAAATACTAAAAGCAGTAAGGGAAAATGATCATATAACCTATAAAGACAGAACAATCAGAGTCACAAAAGACTTCTCAACAGAAACTATGAAAGCTAGAAGATTCTGGACAGACATCATGCAGACCCTAAGAGTGCACAAGTGTCAGGCCAAGCTGCTATACCCAACAAAACTCTCAATAACCATAGATGAAGAGACTAAGATATTCCAACACAAAACTAAATTTACACAATATCTGACCACAAACCCAGCACTCTAATGAATTATAGGTGGAAAGAAAATAAAGAGGGAAACTCTATCTTAGTAAAAACAAAAAATACCTAAATAAGAAAACCAAAAGAAGATAAACAAGATCAATTCTACAGGAAACAGCAACCACTTTTCCTTAATATCTGTTAACATAAATGGCTGCAATTCAGCAATAAAAAGACATAGGCTATCAGACTGGATGCATACAGAAAACTCATCTGAGAGACAAAGAACTTCCACGTATTTAAAAAAAAGAAAACAAAAAATTAAAATCAACCCCAAGAAGCAAGCTGGAGTGGCCATTCTCATTTCAAATAAAGTAGATTTTTCAACCAAAAGTTATCACAAAAGAGGCACAAAAGGCAATCGGACCATCTGCCACCAGGAAGAGCTAAGACCCACACAAACACAACTTGCGAGAAAGGGATGAAAATGGATTACAACTGGCCAGGGGGCAGAGAGAACTCAGCAGAGCACTCGGAGAGTGCAAGTCTGCCAGGCTTGATCCAGGGACCCAGGAATCCTGCATTGGGCCCTCTGTTCTCAGTCGGTGCCTCTTGGGGTGCACAACAGATGGTCAGATCATCTGCTACCAGGAATAGAGGAGATACAGGGACACAGGTCAGGTACAAGTGAAGGCACGAACCAATCACTGACAACAAGATGGCAAGTGGAAAGGGAAAGAACATACCCCAAGGAAATCAAGACAACATGGCAACACTAGAACCCATCTCTCCCATAACAACAAACTGCAGAATGCCAAACAGTCCAGAAAAAGAAGGCTCAGACACGAAATTCTACCTCAAGATGATGATAGAGATCCTTAAACAAGAACGGAAAGAAAAGGATAAAGAACTAGAAGCTTTTAAAGAAGAAACAATAAAAACAGTCAAAGAACTGAAAGAAATATAGAAAACAGAACCAAAGAGATGAAGGAATGGAAGAAGGAATTTAAAATGGAAAGGAACACAATAAAAAAAAACACTAAAACAGACAACACTAGAAGTAGAAATCTTAAAAAAGAGATCTGAAGTCACAGATGCAAGCATTTCCAACAGACTAAAAGAGATGGAAGAGAGAATCTCGGGAGCCTAAGACAACATTGAAAACATAAAGAAAACAGTCAGAGAAGGCGCAAAAATCAAAAAGCTCCTAACCCAAATGTGCAGGAGATCCACAACACAATGAGAAGACCAAACCTAAGGATAATAGGAATAAAAGAGAGGGAAAAATATCAACTAAGAGGTGCAGAAATATCATTAACAAAACGATGGAAGACCTTCCCTACCCTTAAGAATGAGATGACCACCAATATAAAAGAAGCCTACAGAACTTCAAATAAGTTGGAACAGAAAAGAAATTCCTCCCAACACTTAATATTCAAAACACAAAGTGCCCAAAGCAAAAAAAGAATTCTAAAAGCAGTAAGGGAAAGGGTCATGTAACATATAAAGACAGACCAATGAGAATCACACTCGATTTCTCAACAGAGACTATTAAAGCTAGAAGACCCTGGACAGAAATCATGCAGACCCTAAGAGAGCACAGGTGCCAGCACAAGCTGCTATACCCAGCAAAACTATCACCATAGATGGCAAGACAAAGATATTCAAAGACAAAACTAAATTCACACAATATATTACCACAAACCCAGCACTACAACAAATTTTAAATGGAAAGCCCAATACAATGAGGGGAACCACATCCTAGTAAAAACAAGAAAACTTCTAAGCAAGAAAACCAAAAGAAAAAAGACACAGGCACAATTCAACCTAAAAAAGCAATAATAGCAGAAAACAGCAACCACTATTCCTTTATATCTATTAACATAAATGGACTCATCTCCCCAATAAAAAAATATAGACTATCAGACTGGATACATAAACAAAACCCAGCATTTTGCTGCATACAGGAAACTCATCTCAGAGACAAAGACAAACACTATTTCAGAGTAAAAACTTGGGGAAAATATTTCAAAGCAAATTGCCCCAAGAAGCAAGCAGGAGTGGCCATTCTAATATTGAATAAAGTAGATTTTCAACCAAAAGTTATCAAAAAAGATAAGGAAAGACACTTTTTACTCATGACTGGGGAAATCTGTAAGGAGGAACTCTGAATCCTAAACATAAATGCTCCAAAGAAAAAATCACGCATATTCATAAAACAAACCATACTAAAGCTTGAAAAATAAATTTTACCTACAGAATAATAGTGGGAGACTCAGCACCTCACAGCACCTTCTCAAAAACTGACCATGTAATTGGACACAGAACAAGCTTCAATCAATATAAGAAGATTGAAATACTCCTATGCATCCACTCAGACCACCATGGTCTAAGGCTCGTCTTTAACAACAACAAAGACAACAAAAAGCCCACATACACATGGAAACTAAACAACGCTCTGTTAAACGATAGCATGGTCAAAGAAGAAATAAAGAAAGAATTTAAAGATTTTCTAGAATTCAATGAAAACAAAAACACAACATATCCAAACTTATGGGATGCAATGAAAGCAGTACTGAGAGGAAAACTCATAGCTCTGTGTGCTTCCTAAAAGAAAGTGGAGAGAGCATACATCAGCAACTTGACAGCACAGCTGAAAGCTCTAGAACAAAAGGAAGCAGATACACCCAAAAGATGTAGACAGAAAGAAATAATCAAACTTAGGGCAGAAATAGACCAAATAGAAACAAAAAGAACCATCGACAGAATCAACAAAACCAACAACTTGTTCTCTCAGATAATCAACAAATTGATATACCCTTAGCCAGACTAACTAGAGGGCAAAGAGAGAGTATCCAAATTAACAAAATCAGAAAGAAAAGTGGAGACATAAAAACTGAAACTGAGGAAATTCAAGAAATCAACAGATCCGACTACAAAAGCCTATACTCCACAAAGTTGGAAAATTTGGAGGAAATGGATGAATTCCTAGATAGATACAAAATCCTAAAGTTAAACCGGGACCAGGTAAACCATCTAAATAATCCCATAACACCTAAAGAAATAGAAGTCATCAAAATCCTCCAAACCAAAAAAAAAAAAAAAAAAAGCCCAGGTCCAGATGGGTTCAGTGCAGAATTTTATCAGACAATTATTGCTGACATAATACCAATACTCTTCAAACTATTCTACAAGATAGAATCAGATGGGATATTACATCAAGCTATATTACAAGGCAATTGTGCTGAAAACTGCATGGTACTGGTACAGATAAAGAAAAGAAAATATGTTTCTAAAATCACCTAACATATTGATATGTAATTGTTATCTTAATTATTTTACAAAATATAGGTAAAACCTAGGAGATTACTTTTTTCCTGTTGACTTTTTTTATTGAAGAACTTTATTTAAAAAAAGAAAGATAAATGTACAAATTTTGAAGCGTTTTTTAAGGTTTCATACTCTGCATTAAGATCTTACTAGTTACAATGAGCAAAAAGTATATGCAAAACAGGATGTAACCCGGAATTAGTCAACATTTTCTTAGTGTGTAAGGATTGAGCCAAATGTTTTTTTGTTTGTTTGTTTGTTTTTTTCTTGAACTTCACAAAGTTTGTGAGTTGTTTCTTGGGCAGTCAAGCCTCTGGGGTTAGCATCACACTATCAGTGACTGCATATTATGTCTGTTCTTTTGTGACATACTCAGGATCATATGCTCTAGATGCAACCATTTTCTTGAGAATTTGGTTAAGTCATTGTTTCTGATAGCTGAGTAGTACTCCGTTGTGTAAATGTACCACATTTTTTGTATTCATTCATCTACTGAAGGACATCTGGGTTATTTCCAGCCTCTGGCTACTATAAATAGAGCTGCAATAAACATTGTGGTGCATGTATCTTTGTTGTATATTGGAGTGTCTCTGGGGTATGCCCAGAAGTGGAATAGCTGGATCCTCAGGCAGTACTATGTTTAATATTCTGAGGAATTGCTAGACTGATTTCCAGATTTGTTGTATCTTGTATCAGTTTACAACCCCACCAACAATGGAGAAGTGTTCCCCTTTCTCCACAACCTCGCCAGCATCTGCTGTTATCTGAGTTTTGGATCTTGGCCAATCTGAATGGTGTGAGGTGGAATCTCAGGGTTGTTTTGATTTGCATTTCCCTGATGGCTAAAGATGTCAAGCACTTCCTTAGATGTTTTACAGCCATTCCATATTCCAAAATTGAGAACCTTTTGTTTAGCTCTGTACCCCAATTTTATTAGGGTTGTTTGATTCTCTGGTGTCTAGCTTTTTGTGTTCTTTGTATACCTTGGATATTAGGCCTCTGTCTGATGTGGAGTTGGTAATTATCTTTTCCCATTCTGTTGGCTGCCGTTTTGTTTTCTTGACAATGCCCTTAGCCTTTCAGAAATTTTGCAATCTCATTAAGTCCCATTTGTTAATTTTTGACATTAGAGCTTGATCCATTATCGTTTTGCTCAGTAGATCTTGAGAAAGCATTTGACAAAATCAACACACCTTCATGTTAAAGGCCTTGGAAAGAACAGGAATCCAAGGCCCATACCTAAACATAATAAAAGCAATATGCAGCAACCAATAGCCAACATCAAACTTAACAGTGAGAAGCTTGAAGCAATCCCACTAAAATAAGAGACTAGACAAGGTTGCCCTCTATTGCCCTAAGTATTAATTATAGTAATGGAAATCCTGGCCAAAGCAATTATACAGCAAAAGAAAATTAATGGGATACAAATTGGAAAGGAAGAAGTAAAAACATCACTGTTTGCAGATGACATGATTGTGTACTTAAGTGATGCAAAAATTCTACCAGAGAACTTCTAGATCTAATAAATAAATTCAGCAAAGTGTTTGAATATAAAATTAATTCAAACAAATTAGTAGCCTTCCTCTACTCAAAGGACAAACATGAGAAGAAAGAAATTAGGCAAAAGATACCCTTCACAATTGTCACAAACCATATGAAATACTTTGGTGTAACTTTAACTAAGCAAATGAAGGACCTGTATATCAAGAACTTATAATCTCTGAAAAAGAAAATTGAGGAAGATTTCAGAAAATGGAAAAATCTCCCATGCTCAAGGATTGGAAGAATCAACATTTTAAAAATGGCCAACTTACCAAAATCAATCTCCAGATTCAGTGCAATCACCATCAAAATTCCAACCCAATTCTTCTTAGAGTTGGAAAAAGAAATGTGCAATTTCATCTGGAAAAACAAAAACCTAGAATAGCCAAATCCATCCTCAACAAGAAAACATATGTGTGAATCACTTTTCCTGGCCTCAAGGTATATTACAAGGCAATTGTGTTAAAAACTGCACAGTACTGGTACAGACATAAGCATGTAGATTGATGGAATAGAATAGAAGATCCAGAAATGAGCCCTCACATATATGGTCACCTGATTTTTGACAAAGGAGCTGTAAACATTCAATGGAAAAAAAGACAGTCTCTTCAACAAATGGGGTTGGTCCAACTGGCACACAGCACGCAGAAGATTGAAAATAAACCCTTTATTATCTCCTTGTACAAAGCTCAAGTGCAAGTAGAACAAAGATCTCCACATTAAACCAGGTACACTGAAACTATTAGAAGAGAAATTAGAGAAAACCTTAGAACATATAGGTATAGGAGAAAATTTCCTAAACAGAACACCAATGGCTCATGCTCTAAGGTCAAATATTGACAAATGGGACTTAATGAGATTGCAAATTTTCTGTACTGCTAAGGACACTACCAAGAAAAAAAAAAAAAAAAAAAAAAAAAAAACGGCACCCAACATATTGGGAAAATATCTTTACCAATCACACACCTGAAAGAGGCATAATATCCAAGGTATACAAAGTACTCCAGAAGTTTGACACCAGAGAATGGAAAAAACCCATTTGAAAATGGGGTACAGAGCTAAAAATAAGTTCTCAATTTAGGACTATCAAAAGGCACAAGAGCCTCTAAAGCAGTGTCTGACATCCTTAGCCATCAGGGAAATGCAAATCAAAACAACACTGAGATTTTACCTCACACCAACCAGAATAGCTAAGATAAAAAATTCAGATGTTAGCAGATGCTGGCGAAGATGCAAAGAAAGACAAACACTTTTCCGGTGTTGTTGGGATTCTAAACTGTTAGAACCACTCTGGAAATCAGTCTGGAGATTCCTTAGAAAAATGGACATATTACTATCTGAAGACCCAGTTATTCCACTTCTGAGCATATACCCCAGAGAAGCTACATCATACAACAAAGACACATGCACCACAATATTCATAGCGGCCTTATTTATAATAGCTATAAGCTGGAAATTACCCAGATGTCTTTTATTAGATGATTAGATACAAAAAGTGTGGTATATTTACACATGGAGTACTACTCGGCTATCAGAAACAATGATTTTATGGAATTCTAAAAGAATGGAATGCTTTTTGTTCTAGTATTTACTTATAAGTGAGTACATGCAATGAATGTTCTTTTGTGACTTACTTACCTCACTCAGGATGATAGTTTTAAGTTCCATGTATTTGCCTAGTGATTTCATGAAACAATGGTTTTAAAATGCTGTGTAGTACTGCATTGTGTATATGTACCACAATTTCTCTATCCATTTCTCTGTTGAAGAACATCTGGGTTTATTCCAGCTTCTGGCTATTATAAATAAGGGGATACTATGAACATGTTGGAACATGTGTCTTTGAGAAATGTTGGAGCTTTTTTAAAAGTTTTTTGGATAGGAATTTGAAAGATCTCATTCCTATAATTAACAGTTACTTATACATACATAGAATTTTGCCAAACAGTTAGGCCTTCTTAGTGAAATAGATTTCAACTCTAAGCAAGTGATAAGGTCAATCAGTGATAAACATCATTACATTCCAGAATATTCCATAAACTAGAGGTATGTCTTTTATTTAGTTTACATGCCATTTATTTTATTTTATTTTATTGCATTCCATAAAGAACACATCTGTCTTAATAATACTCCTATTATCAAAGACATCATCCGTACTTCAACAGCTTAATAATTATGTCTATGCTTTCAAATGAAAGGAGCGAGGCAAGTCAAGGTCCTTTGGAGCCCTCTAATGTCCAAAGCATAGAACTACATTATTAAGGGAATAATTTTCTTTTTTTTTAATTTTTAATTTTATTTTATTTTTACAGATTTTTAAGCATGTTCGCATAACAGTATAAGAATACATTTTTGTCAGTACTTGGTTTTTTAAGGTTTGATAGTATGCCTTAAAATCTTACTAGGTACAATGAGCAAAAGTTTATGAAGCTGTAATAGAAGGAAGGCCAGAAGTTAGATGCCTGAGTCCTTCTTAAGTGAGAAAACACAACTTTCTTGGGAGAAAATTCAAGGTAAAAAGAGGAGCAGGGATTAGAGAAATGATCATCCTTAGACTGCCTCACCAGGGGATCCACCCTGTGTGCAGTGACTAAACCCAAGCTCTGTTGCTGATACCAAGTGCTTAGTAGCAAGAACCTTATATGGATGACTCTTCAGAGGCTATTCCAGAGCTATACTGATACAGAGGAGGATACTTGCAGCTAACCATTAGACTAAACATGAGGACCCCAATAAGGAGCTAGAGAAAGCACTGAAGTTGCTGCAAGGGTCTGCAACACCATGGGAAGAACAAAATGATCAATGAACCAAATCCACCACATGTCACAGAGACTAAAACATCAACCAATGTGTTTGCATGGAGAGAACCATTGTCCCAGGTACATGTATTGCAGAGGATAGTATTTTCTGACATCAATGGGAGGAGAGGCCTTTGGTCCAGTAAAGGCTTGTTTTTCCTGTGTTGGGGAATGTCAAGTTCCCGAGGTGAGAAAGGAAGGTTGGGAGAGTCAGCACCTTCATGGAGACAATGTGAGGGTAAGGGGAGATGGGAATGTGGGAAAGGGATAACATCTAAAATGTAAATGCAGAAAATATCCATTAAAACAGTGAAAAAAATTTAAAAAATAAAATGGATATTCAAAATGCAAGCACATTTTGTATACCAATAAGGATGTTTATAAAGAAAAGTTATATTAATTAATAAACAAGCTGTAAAATCAAAATAAAAAAGAATAAATGAATAAAAATCTGAAGTAAACACTGGCAAAGAGATATTGAACATAAAAGAAATGAGAAAGAAAATAATCTTCTAGTTTGTAGGGTTTTTCTGTTTGTTTTTGGTTTAGAATGGGTTCACTGTAGGTATTTGTTGAATTGTTTTGCCTAATAATATTTTGCTACTTCAATACTTAATAGTTTTGTTTATTTTTGTGTAGTTAAAATTTTTGTGATCTTTTTTACCTCTTTTCTACATCCAATTCAAAATTATGTCTTTCAATTTGATAGGTTTTAGATCTTCTTGGAACATCCTCAAATATATTTCCCTCCTGTGTTATAAAGCGTAAATAATAAAGACATTAGCACTGGTGAAATGGTTTGGTTAGGTCTGCAAAACCTGCTAATGTCTGATGAATCATTCAGAATATTGATACACATGATAATGAGGTGTTTCATAATAATATATGTTTTCAATAATATTGTAAATATATGAGATTATCATGTGTCTGTGTATCTGCATATACATCTTAACATATCCTGGCATAGCTTCTTCATTTCTCATTACTGTGATGATTACTGGCCATTAGAAAATGAAGAAATAAATAAAAGAATTACAAATGTCAGAATGACCACAATTTCCTACCTCTGAGAATCCACCATTTTGCTCCTTCCATGAAAGTCACTCAAGTTTTATAGAGAATTGTGTGAATGGAAGAAGAAAGCATCAGATCTTGATTTAAGAAAATATATTAGGGAATATTCAAAGAAGAACAGCTAATAAAGATTTCATGAATAAACACTTAAATACATTGGAACTTTGAAGGATACATCAGACTCTATACACCTTGTTTTTATTTCTTAATTAACATTTAGTGAAATAAAAAAAATAAGCAAATGAATGAAATTATTGTAAGTACCTCAAAAAACTGAAAATCTGTTCTAATGTATACTTAAACTATTTTAAGAATTGCATTGGCTTATTAGGCCCAGGTATGTGGACATATATGAACAGCTTAAACAGATCACAGCACTGCATTGATAGGACAGTCTAAATCAGAAGAATGTGAACTGGTGGATACTAAACTAAACTGTCCAACAGAATAGTAGCTACTAGCTGCACAACAGCAAGCCCAAATTAGGAAAGGAGAGTAATCACTGGAAGAAACAAAATAAACAAACAAAAACAAAATCTTTGTTGAAGTTTGTCAAGGTAGCTAATCCCTAGAGTATTGACATACTAACTCCATCACTACTTATGTAGTTAATATCAAAAACCACATCTTACATGATGTCTTTCATTTAAATAACAAGTATATGAAAAATATAGCCAAAATATGGGCAGAAATTGGGGCTGATATGAAAACAAGGATGTCTCTCAAGTGATAGTTGACTGATATGTTTAGGGAGGAATTCCCCTTCCTGGAAGTAACCATCCACAGATCACATTATAACTCCTGCTCAGAATAAGGAACAGCAAACAGTAATTGCAAGCTAAATACTTTATTTGAATCACTTTTTCTATAGGAATAATATTTGAAGGCATCTCTCTTCTGTTCACCATAAATAAATAAATAAATAAAGAAAGAAAGAAAGAAAGAAAGAAAGAAAGAAAGAAAGAAAGAAAGAAATAAGGACTGGAAGAAGAAAGACATGATGTTTAATTTTAAAATGTCCTAAAGTACCTTTTCATCTATTGGATTGTGTTTGAGTTAAGACTTTCGATTAAGAGTAAGTTTAAATCACACACACACAATAGAATTATAGAGGCCATTGAAGTTTCAGATACATCTATAACCTATGTATTTAGGAACAGAGAGGTAATCTCTGGAGTTTGGGGGGTGGTATGTAGGATGAGGTGCTTAATTACCTTTTCATTGCTATATAATCAGATGGTTATACAAAAAACAACCATTCACCATCGGTAACTAGGCTGTTCATGGTTTCTGTGCTGGGGTGAGCCTTGCTGGTTTCTATACTGAGGGGATTTCTGCTGGGGACCTCACAGTTGGGGTCGTCTCTGAGAGTTTCCAGGCTGAGGGGGACTCTGAAACCCTCCTGGTGGGGGTGGTTCCTGAGGATTTCCAGGCTGAGGGACTCTCTGAGGGCCTCCTGATGGGGGTGGACATTGTGGATTTTCAGTCTGAGGGGATCTCTGTGGGCTTCCAGGTGTGTGAGTCTTGTGGATTTCCAGGATGAGGGGGTCTTCGAAGCCCTCGTGGTAGGAGTGAACCCTGAGGGTTTTCTGGAAGAGGGGGTCACTGCTGAGGACCTCTTGTTGAGGGTGGACCTTGTGGATTTTCAGGATTAAGGGGTCTCTGAGGGCCTCCTGGTCAGGATGGGCTTTGTGGATTTCCAGGCTGAGAGGGTCTCTGAGGGCCTCCAGGAAAGGGTGGGTACTGAGGGTTTCCAGGCTAAGGAGGTCTTTAAAGCCCTCCTAGTGGGAGTGAGAACAGAGGGTTTTCAGAATGATGGGGTCTCATCTGAGGGCCTCCCTGTGATTGTGAAAAATGCTGATGTCTTGAGGGAGGAGGTTGTGGAAGTGGAGGATGCTGGTGATTGACTCCATGTTGTGGTGATCTCTTTGGTCTATTTACATCTTTCCCACTGCCATCATCATCACCATCATCATCTTCATCTTCTTCATCTTCATCAGAAGCAGAAGGTCTTGGGGGGAATACTCCAGGAGCTTATTTCAGATGATGATGACCATGTCCAGGGCTCTGATGCTCTACCGCTGTTTAATTATAGATCAAAGTACATATGTTTATACCTTCGTTTTTTTTCAACATCAGCATCCCCCGCTTCAACTTTATATCATGAAGTCTCATGAAGCTTAGCTTTCATATTAATCATATTACTTTCATTTATGTCAACACTCAGTCTTTTAATTTAGAGCATAAAGATGAGTTTATTTTGCTTACAATTCCTATGCAAGTGACAAGAGGAAAGGTATTTTTTAAATGTTACTGGTTAGAACTTGTTAGAGTAGCAAAAGTGTAACAACAAAACTGTATCATTTAATATATCAGGGTGTTCAAATTCCTATAAGCATGTGTAAAATGAGAGAAAACTGTAAGCAAAACTTTTTCCATTCACTACTCATGCAAAATATTTTTATTAGTCAGCTAAGGAAAGAGAGCTGAGTGAGAAAAATTACACTTAAAAATGAAAGCAAAGGCTCTGCACTCTTTTATATTTTACAAACAATCTTAGAATTCTACTTGGAATCTCTGCTGAAAAAAGTCTTTCAACAAAACAGTACCAGGATGCATGTTAAAGATGAACAACCAATATGTGAATCATATGTAATCTATTGTTTCAATCCATGGAAGAAACAAATGTTTCTGTAGTAACAGAGCCTAGCATCAATGCTTCCAGTATATGTCCCTGCTTTAAAGACAATGTTGGGACTTCCGGACGCAGAGCAGAGCCTGGCCTACCTGCCAGGTGGAAAGGCGGCTCAAAGAGGCTGAGCAACTGGCGACTTCCGGACGCAGAGCAGAGCCTAGCCTACCTGCCACCCAGATCGGCGGCTCATAGAGGCTGAGCAACTGGTGAGTGGGAGACCAAGACTGCAGGGGTGCAGAGAGATCTCTGCGGAGTGCACACGGAAAGTGCACACCATAACTTACCCTGCACCGCCTTGCCCGATCCAGCGATTGGGAACAGAAAATTAGAACTTCTGTTTCCACCCAGAGGCGACTCACGGACGCAGAGCGGAGCCAGGCCTACCTGACACCGGGATTGGCGACTCATAGAGGCTGAGCAACTGTGATTGGGAACAGAAAATTAGAACTTCTGTTTCTGCCCGGAGGCGACTTCAGGACGCAGAGCAGAGCCTGGCCCATCTGCCACCCGGAACGGAGGCTCGGAGGCTCGTAGAGGCTGAGAAACTGGTGGGTGGGAGGCCTGGGCTGCAGGGGAGCAGAAAGATCTCTGTGGAGTACACCAGGAAAGTGCACCCCCTGCATTGCCCTGCCCTGCCATGCCTGATCCAGCAAACAGAAACAAAACGTTGGAACTTCTGCTCACACCCGACAACTCTGAGGCATAAAACAGGGCTTGACCCATCTGACACCTCAACCAGTGGAGAACCAGGGACATAGACCAGATACAAGGGAAAGGTAAGAACATATCACTGGCAACAAAATGGCAAGAGGAAGGAGAAAGAGTATAGCCCAAGGGAACCAAGACAATCTAGCAACAGCAGAGCCCAGCTCACCCATAACAGCAAACATCGGAACTACAAACACTCCAGAAAATGAAGACACAGACCTGAAACCATGCCTCAAGACACTGATAGAGTTACTTAAACAAGAAAGGGAGGAAAAGCAAAAAGATTCAGAAGCTTTTAAAGAAGAAACAAGGAAAACACTCAAAGAACTCAAAGAACTAGAGGAAAACAGAACCAAAGAAATAAAGGAATGGAAGAGGGAAATTAAAACAGAGATTGACACAATAAAGAAAACACTAAAAGAGATAACCCTAGAGTCAGAACACCAAAAAAAGAAATCAGGAGTCACAGAAGCAAGTATTTCCAATAGATTACAAGAGATCGAAGAGAGAATCTCGGGGGGCAGAAGACAACATTGCAAACATAGACAAAACAGCCAGAGAAGATGCAAAAAACAAAAAGCTCCTAACCCAAAATGTCCAGGAAATCCAAGACACAATGAGAAGACCGAACCTAAGGATAATAGGAATAGAAGAGGGAGAAGAGTATCAACTAAGGGGCACAGTAAATATCTTTAACAAAATCATAGAAGAAAACTTCCCTACCCTCAAGAATGAGATGACCACGAGCATAAAAGAAGCCTTCAGAACTCCAAATAGGTTGGACCAGAAAAGTAATAACTCCCGACACATAATAGTAAAAATATCAAGCACCCAAAGTAAAGAAAGAATACTAAAAGCAGTAAGGGAAAAAGGTCAGGTAACATATAAAGGCAGACCAATCAGACTCACACCCGATTTCTCAACAGAGACTATGAAAGCTAGAAGAGTCTGGACAGACATCATTCACTCCTTAAGAGAGCACAAGTGCCAGCCCAAGCTGCTATACCCAGCAAAACTATCAATCACCATCGATGGAGAGACGAAGATATTTCAAGACAAATCAAAATTCACACAATATCTGACCACAAACCCAGCACTACAACGAATTATAGGTGGAAAACCCAACGTAATGAGGGAAAATACAGCCTAGTAAGAACAAGAAAACACCTAAACAAAAAAAACTAAAAGAAGAAAAAAACACAGACACAACTCAACCCAAAAAAGCAATAATGGCAGGAAACAGAAACAACTATTCCTTGATATCTATTAACATAAATGGACTCAACTCCCCAATAAAGAGACATAGACTATCAGACTGGATACATAAACAAAATCCAGCCTTTTGCTGTATACAGGAAACTCATCTCCGAGACAAAGACAGACACTATCTCAGAGTAAAAGGGTGGGAAAAAAACTTCCAAGCAAACAGCTCCAAGAAGCAAGCTGGAGTGGCGATTCTAATATCAAATAAAGTAAATTTCCAACCAAAAGTTATCAAAAAAGATAAGGAAGGACACTTTTTACTCATTACCGGGGAAATCTGTCAGGAGGAACTCTCAATCCTTAACATATATGCTCCAAATAAAAAATCACCCACATTCATAAAGAAACCCTACTAAAGCTCAAAAAATACATTTCACCCCACACAATATTAGTGGGAGACTTTAATACCCCACTCTCACCAATGGACAGATCAGGGAAACAGAAACTGAAAAAGGACACTGCAAAACTAGCAGAGACTTTGAACCAACTAGAATTAATAGATATATACAGAACATACTATCCCAAAGTAAAAGAATAAACCTTCTTCTCACCACCCCATAACACCTTCTCAAAAACTGACCACATAATTGGACACAGAACGAGCCTCCATCGATATAAGAAAATTGAAATACCCTCATGCATCCTCTCAGATCACCATGGTCTATGGCTGGTCTCTAACAACAACAAAGACAACAAAAAGCTCACATACACATGAAAACTAAACAATGCTCTGTTAAAGGATAGCAGGGTCAAAGAAGAAATAAAGAAAGAATTAAGGATTTTCTAGAATTCAACGAAAACGAAAACACAACATACCCAAACCTATGGGATGCAATGAAAGCAGTATTGAGAGGAAAACTCATAGCCCTAAGTGCTTCCAAAAAGAAACTGGAGAGAGCTCACATCAGCAACCTGACAGCACAGCTAAAAGCCCTAGAACAAAAGGAAGCAGATACACGCAAAAAGAGTAGACAGCAAGAAATAATCAAAATTAGGGCAGAAATAGACCAAATAGAAACAAAAAGAACCATTGAAAAAATCAACACAACCAAGAGTTGGTTCTTTATGAAAATCAACAAGATTGATAAACTCCTAGCCAGATTAACTAGAGGGCAAAGAGAGAGTATCCAAATTAACAAAATCAGAAAGGAAAGTGGGGACATAACAACTGAAACTGAGGAAATTCAAGAAATCATCAGATCCTACTACAAAAACTTATACTCCACAAAATTGGAAAATCTGGAGGAAATAGATGAATTCCTAGACAGATACAAGGTCCCAAAGTTAAACTAGGAACAAGTAAACCATCTAAATAACCCTATAACATCCAAAGAAATAGAAGAAGTCATCAAAAGTCTCCCAACCAAAAAAAACCCAGGTCCAGACAGGTTCAGTGCAGAATTTTATCAGACTTTTATAGAGGATATAACACCAATACTCGCCAAACTTTTCCAAAAGATAGAATCAGATTGAATATTACCCAACTCATTTTTTGAAGCTACAATAACCCTCGTACCTAAACCACACAAAGACCCAACAAGGAAAAAGAACTTCAGACCAATCTCACTTATGAACATTGATACAAAAATACTCAACAAAATCCTTGCAAACCGAAATAAGAACACATCAAAATGATCATTCATCATGACCAAGTAGGCTTCATCCCTGGGATGCAGGGATGGTTTAACATAAGGAAATCCATCAACGTAATCACCATATAAACAAACTCAAAGATCAAAATCACATGGTCATCTCACTAGACGCTTAGAAAGCATTCGACAAAATCCAACACCACTTCATGTTAAAAGTCCTGGAATAAACAAGAATCCAAGGCCCATACTTAAACATAATAAAAGCAATATACAGCAAACCAACAGCCAACATCAAACTTAATGGCGAGAAACTTAAAGCAATCCCACTAAAATCAGGGACTCGTCAAGGCTGCCCACTCTCCCTCTACCTTTTCAACATAGTACTGGAAGTCCTGGCTGGAGCAATTAGACAGCAAAGGAGATCAAGGGGATACAAATCCGAAAGGAAGAGATAAAATCATCACTCTTTGCCAATGACATGATAGTGTACTTGAGTGACCCCAAAAATTCCGCCAGAGAACTCCTACAGCTGATAAACAAGTTCAGCAAAGTGGCTGGATACAAAATTAACTCAAACAAATCAGTAGCCTTCCTGTACTCAAAGGACAAACATGTGGAGAAAGAAATTAGGGAAAAGGTACCCTTCACAATCATTACAAAAACTAGGAAATACCTTGGTGTGACTCTAACTAAGCATGTGAAGGACCTGTATGACAAGAACTTCAAACCTCTAAAGAAAGAAATTGAGGAGGATCTCAGAAAATGGAAAGATCTCCCATGCTCATGGATTGGAAAAATCAACATCTTAAAAATGGCCATCCTACCAAAAGCAATCTACAGATTCAATGCAATCCCCATCAAAATTCCAACCCAGTTCTTCATGGAATTGGAAAGATCAATGTGCAATTTCATATGGAATAACAAAAGTCCTAGAATAGCGAAATCCATCCTCAACAACAAAAAAACATCTGCGGGAATCACTATCCCTGACCTCAAGCTATATTACAAGGCAATTGTGCTGAAAACTGCATGGTACTGGTACAGAAATAGGCATGTGGATCAATGGAATAGAATAGAAGATCCAGAAATGAGCCCTCATGTATATGGTCACCTGATTTTTGACAAAGGAGCAGTAAACATTCAATGGAAAAAGGACAGCCTATTCAACAAATGGTGCTGGTCCAACTGGCACTCAGCATGCAAATGAAATAAAATAGACCCGTTCTTATCTCCTTGTACAAAGCTCAAGTGTAAGTGGATCAAATATCTCCACATTAAACCAGATACACTGAAACTATTAGATGAGAAAGTAGGGAAAACCTTAGAACACATAGGTACAGGAGAAAATTTTCTGAACAAAACACCAATGGCTCAAGCTCTAAGGTCAAAGATTAACAAATGGGACTTAATGAGATTGCAAAGTTTCTGTAAGGCTAAAGACATTGTCAAAAAAACAAAACGGCAACCAACAGAATGGGAAAATATCTTTACCAACACCACATCAGATAGAGGCCTAATATCCAAGGTGTACAAGGAACTCAAAAAGCTAGACACTAGAGAATCAAATAACCCTATTAAAAAATGGGGTACAGAGCTAAACAAAATGTTTTCAGTAGAGGAACACCGAATGGCAGAGAAACATCTGAGGAAGTGCTTGACATCCTTAGCCATCAGGGAAATGGAAATCAAAACAACCCTGAGATTCCACATCACACCAGTCAGATTGGCCAAGATCCAAAACTCAGATGACAGCAGATGCTGGCGAGGCTGCGGAGAAAGAGGAACACTTCTCCACTGTTGGTGGGGTTGTAAGCTAATACAACCACTCAGGAAATCTATCTGGTGATACCTCAGAAAATTGGATATAGTACTACCTGAAGACCCAGCTATTCCACTTCTGGGCATATACCCCAGAGACACCTTAGTACACAACAAAGATATATGCACCACAATGTTCATAGCGGCTCTATTTATAATAGCCAGAAGCTGGAAGGAACCCAGATGTCCTTCAGAAGATGAATGGATACAAAAATTGTGGTACATATACACAATGGAATACTACTCAGCCACCAGAAACAATGACTTAACCAAATTCTTAAGAAAATGGCTGCATCTAGAGAATATCATCCTGAGTGAGATAACCCAGTCACAAAAGAACAGACATAATATGCAGTCACTGATAGTGGGATGCTAACCCCAGAGGCTTGCACTCCCCCAGAAACAACTCACAGACTGTATGAAGTCCAAGAAATAAAGAAACCAAAAAAATATACATATATTTACAAAACAAGAAGACTTTGACTATTTCCATGTTGCGTTTTGTTTTGCATGTACTTTATTGTAACTATTAGGTTTTCAATGCATACTGTCAAGCCCTTGAAAAAAATCAAGTACTGACTAAAAAAAATATATTCACATGGTTTTATGTAAAAAAAATATCTTATAAATAAATAAAAGTGTTATTTTGAAAAAAAAAAAGACAATGTTGGGAAGGTTGTTTGTTTATCCCTGGGGAAACTGTCAGTCATTAATTTGATAAAATAAGAAAAATAAAATGAGATATTAGAAAATGGAATAATTATAAATGCAACAGTTATCTAAAAGGTCAATATAGAATGGATCTCTTTTTGCCTAAGAGCTGAAAAGATGAGTCTTCAAAGATGACCTCTAATAAGTCTAGCCCCTATTCCCTAGAGTACTGATATTAAAGTACTGAAAAGATGAGTTTTCAAAGATGACCTCTAATAAATCTAGCAGCTATTCCCTAGAGTACTGATGTTAAAGGCAACTGACATTCTAATGGGCATCACTGTTTATGTATTTTACTCTTAAAATGTACCAAATCCTGTGTGAAGTATTTTTCTAAAATAGCTGGTATGTAGAAAATGTAGCATAACAGTGGTCAGAACATGAGGGTAACATGGAAAGAAGGGGGTCTCTCAATTGATAGTTAGATGATATGTAGAGGACAGAATTTTTTTTCTGGAAGTAGCCATCCCCAGCCTGCAGTACCGTGCACAGTCAGAATGAGAAACATCAAGGAATAACTGTATGCTTAATATTTTATTTAGATTATTCATCTATAGGAATGAAAGTGAAGCCATCTATCTTCTGTTCACCTGAAATAAAGAAATAAATGGATAAATAAATAAATAAGTTCTGGGAGAAGAAAGACAATGTGTAATTTCAATATGTCTTAAATATTGTTTAGATTCTTGGATAATTCTGTTAGAGTTAGGAAATATGAGAGTGAATTTAAATCACATAACTAATAGAATTATGAAGGCCAATTATTTCTTAGATGTATTTATGATATATGTCTTTAGAAACTTTAATGGTATCACTGGAGTTTGTGGGACTGTATGAAGGGTGAGTTGTTTATTTACCTTCTCTGCCATGGAACCAGATGATTATGCAAACAATGTCTGCAGGAAACTAGGTCTTTTCTGGGGTGGGCCTTGTGGATTTCCAGGCTGAGGGGGTTTCTGTTGTGGGCCTCCAGGAGGGGGTGGTCCTTGTGGGTTTCCAGGCTGAGGAGGTCTCTGAGGTCCTCCAGGTGGGGGTGGGCCTTGTGGGTTTCCAGGCTGAGGGGGTCTCTGAGGTCCTCCAGGAGGTGGTGGGCCTTGTGGGTTTCCAGGCTGAGGAGGTCTCTGAGGGCCTCCAGGAGGGGGTGGGCCTTGTGGGTTTCCAGGCTGAGGGGGTCTCTGAGGTCCTCCAGGAGGTGGTGGGCCTTGTGGGTTTCCAGGCTGAGGAGGTCTCTGAGGGCCTCCAGGAGGGGGTGGGCCTTGTGGGTTTCCAGGCTGAGGAGGTCTCTGAGGTCCTCCAGGAGGGGGTGGCCCTTGTGGGTTTCCAGGCTGAGGAGGTCTCTGAGGGCCTCCAGGTGGGGGTGGGCCTTGTGGGTGACCATGATGAGGGGGTCTCTGAGGTCCTCCATGTGGGGGTGGACCATGATGGTGTCCTGGGGGAGGAGGGTGTGGATGCTGAGTATGATTGCCTCCGTGCTGTGGTGGTCTCTCTGGTGTATTTGTATCTTCCCCACTGCCATCCACATCACCATCATCATCTTCATCAGAAGCAGGAGGTCTTGGTGGGAATCCTCCAGGAGGTGGTCTCAGATGATGGTGACCATGTCCCTGACTCTGCAGCTCTTCTATTAAGTATAGATAAAAGTACATGAATTTATACCTTCACTTTTCCCCAGAAACTATACAATGTTTATAGTTTAAGCTTTACAGGTAAAATAATAACAAGTTCTACTATTTGTTCTGATAATTCTTTGTCTATGTCCCCTTTTTATCTTATATCTACCAGTCCTGAACAGAAGTGAGTAGCCCAATTCCCATTGCACTGTAAGATTCCCTCTCCTACATTATACCTTCCTTTGAGCTCTGAGCTGAGCTCAGGACCAGCAAGACTGCTGTGAGCAGGACCACCAGCATCTTGGAGGAGAGTCTAGACTTGCTCCCAAGTTTGTGCTGGAGGAAGGAAGGACAGAGTTTTTATAAGGAAGGTAGAACAAAGGCACCTTTCAGGTCCTTATTGGTGACCAGACTTGGCACAGCAGGATGCCATGCATCTCTGACTCTTCTTTGGGATTTTAGCCTAGAGGATACAATAGGGGTCAGGTTTTCTAGGATTCAGATGTAAATCATCAAAAATGAAATTTGGAAAACAAGGTTAAATTGATATGGTGAAATTTCAGTTATTAGCAATGAAATGTTATTGTTGTTTAAACATTAATTAGATGTAGCTGTGACTCTGTCCTTATTTGTTGTGATCCTGGGAGTATTGGCTTCTGTGTACTCATGTATATTTGTGTACATAAATGTAATAGCTAAATGTGTAGTCCATTTTGTTCAGTTCTGCAATGAATTATGACACCAAGATGAGATACATAGTAAGTGAGAGAAAAAGACTGGCAGTCTTTTTTGAACAAAATTGGTTGTCCAGAATTCCCAAGATCTGGTTCAAATTGAATAAACTGATATCATAGGAATGAAAGGCTGAATAATCATTTTCTTTGTTAATTCATTGTTAGGAAAAGTAAAGTGGCCAAAGAGAGGCCAGGTAATTATTAGACCAGTCAATCCATGAAAACTTAGTTCTCACATGTAACACAGAATGATATGCTTCACAGAGAATATTCTCACTTTATATATTTAATTTTTAGAATGTTGAATTAGATTATGTTCACTATTGTTTGCTCTAGGAATTAGTCTTGAACTGTTGATTTGTTATTAACATGAACAAGGTAGTTTTCAAATACCTCCAAAGTCTCCAACTCATTGCTATGTCTGAAGATTTTCAACACAGTGAATTTCATTTTCCATGTTCATAGCCAATGCTTGAGTGCTTTCTGATCTGACATATTGAGGATGATTTGGCAGTGTATCAAACAGGGACATGCTTATTGTCACCATGTCATAGTCCATAATCCTCTTACAGCTCCCATGAAAGCCTTGACTTGTCATTTAAAAGAGTGTTTATTTTGTTTTAGCTTTTTCCTGACTTGACTTCAAAGCTTTATTTATCATACTTCTACCCAAGTGACCTATGTTGGAATTCTGCATTTGAACCCTAAAAGACATTTCTTTTAAGACTCATGAGCAATGTGTACAGTTTTCTTTCCTTTTTTCTTTTTTCCTTTCTTGGTTTTTTTAATTTTCTTTCTTTATTTCTTTCTTCCTCCCTTATCCATCTACCCCTTACTCTCTTTCTCTTTCTTTTGTTTTAATAATAATTGACTGGCAAATAGACGGGTAACGTATACTTTACTCCTAGCAATCAAAGGGGGATTACTAGATTTCTAAGTGCAATTCAAGACAGGTCTCAAACCCAGGTACAGAACAATGGGGACTGTTATACAGAGAGATCCTGTCTCAAAAAACAAAGAATAAAATTGTTTGAAAAATACTGAATATAATGACTCTTGATTCAATACAAATTTCTACACATTTTGTCTGTTGCATAACACATTACCTGAACATGAAAAGTTTAAAACCGATTTGAATGGTTTGTCTTTTATGTCTGTTTTCATATAGAGATTCCATAATTTCTCAGGCTTTAAGTGTGGCTAGTAGAAACTTTAAGAAAATTTAGATTAGGTAAAGCAGAGAGCCTTGTGACTTTCTATTATACTTTATCAAATGTCGACCAGTCACAGTTGATATGATATGAAATGCATACAAACATTTCAGATGTTTTATTATTAGTTTGTATAGGGAGTATCTCAGAAAATGAATGAATTTTCCTTTGATATAGATAATGTGAAATTCTGTGGTGTAATCCAGTGGGTAGATTTTTGTTGTTGTTGTTTTTGTTGTTGTTGATAATGATGATGATACTTTCCCCCTTAGGATATAATAGATATACAATGAAGGGGAAATACATTAATTTTTGGTATTTTTTTCCTTTCTTTTAAAATCAAAGACAATCTCACAGGAGTGATGAAGTTTAAAAAAAGGCAAGGAGCATGTGACTGTATATGAATATGCCGCAATGTTTGATAGGATGGTTTTCAAGTGTCTACAGATACAAGAAAAAAATGGGAGATGAGGGTCATGACAAAGTGTGGTTTTGGTGGACTTTGGCTTGGGAAAGTCAAATAGGGAGCAGAGGAGAAATTTAAATTGACAAGCTTATGTGGGGGCTGCTGAGGAACTGCCTGTTCTGGTGGAACTCAGACTACATCAGAGCTACGTGTGTTCTGGAATAGAGCAGTTGATTTTGCCAAAAATCACACATCTTGAGCCTTTTAGTGGCCTTTTTGAGTACCAGCAATATGTGAAAGAGATTATTGTTTTATGAAAAGTTCATTTCACCTATGAACTCACCAGTGCGGAGCTCAGAAGGAAACTCGTGTTTTGGAGAAGGAGCATGGGTACAATGTCTGTAATAGTAATGTGGGTTAAGTTATAAGTCTCATGCAACAGGCTCTTGGGGAAGTGTGGTGATTACTTTATTAAGCAGTGGCTTTGGGATGTGGCTCTGCTTCTGCTATATCTGTTCTTATTACATATATGAAGAACTTCAAGTCATCACAACACATAGACACTTGCACATTTATCACTGCTCTATTCAAAATACACACAACATGGGACAAGAACAAATTTGCAAGTTCACATTAGTTTTTGCAGAGCGTCAGTATGAATGTTCATGGGCCAGGTCCAGTTTCTCATCACATTGTACCCTGAAAGGCTTTGCCTTTATCTACATTTTCAACAATGTTCATTCTTGTTTACTAGAATCAAGATGACCATTCTAACTGACATCAAATGAAATATTCTCTTAGTTTTAATTTGCACATGAATATAAACTAAGATTGTAGATGATTTGCAAAAGGTTTATTAGCCGTTACTACTTTTTCTACTGATAAATGTCCTATCATGGTTGGAGAGCAGGCTCAGCAATTAAAGGCTCATTATGGAAAATATAAGATAAGTATCCATTCACTCTTCTGTAGTTACCTTTTGAGACAAGTGCACATTCTGAAAATAAGGTTTCTACCAGATATAGTTTTCTCTGCTCTATGGAATAATTTTAATTGTAACATATTCAGAAGTATGAAAGGTTTATTTTCTGTGATACATGAATACTTTTAAGAATGTCCTTCTTAAAGGGTTTCATTCGTATTATTGAATAGTTTGATTTTCTGAACTTATATTAAATAAGACTAAATTAAAAGTGGATTACATTTTAGATTTATTTGTGCTTAGTGTCAGAAATTTTTTACTATTCTCACTTTTGTACATTGTATATCTGTACAGTTTCTACAGATCTATTTGTTAAACATAATAATGAATATAAGACTGTTTTCTTTGAATGATTAAAATGTTGGCAATATGTCTTAATTAGGCATCACTATAGTTGTGTGGGTTTAGTTTTGTTTCCTGTTATCAATTCCCTTTGTTAGGCCTCTGACCTTGTGTCTATACAATGCTGTTTCTCTTGGAAAGATTTTGTAGTATATGTTTGAGAATCTGTGGTGCTACAATGTTTTCCTTCTCAAATATAAGTAAAATTTTCTCAGAAATAAACAAGCCTTGGATCATTTTGTCTCACTCACTTTTATTAAATTACACCTCAGTCAAAATATTCATAGTGTAGCTATCTTTTGAATATATTTAGATATAGTTTTGATTACTCTCTAAACAATCTAATGTAAAATTTAAGTTGTTAGCAGAAGTAATATTAAACTAAGTATACAGAAAAACATATGCTTTCTCCTGATATCTAATCACTATTTTCATTGATTTTGGTTCTTTTCAATACAGGTTTTATATGTGTAGTGATTTTGGTCCTTAAACTTGCTCTGTAGGACAGCAAGACCTCAAAATCAGAGATCTTTGTGCCCAAGCCCATGAGACATGGTGATAAAGGGAGAGTACCTCCGTACCTGGCTAGCTCTGCATCTCATATTTAGTTTCACAAAATAAACCCATATACACTTTATGTAATACAGTCTTCCTAGAACAAAATTTTTAAGGACAGCCTGCAAGTAGTTTGTTTTTCTATTGTGTCTGATCAAACAGTAAAATATTTTCAGAGTCAATGACTAAATATGTTTTCAACACAAGACAAAAAAAAACTAAAATATACTAAATTTCTGTATTTACTTCTATCTCATCCTTTTCATGGAGGTATAAATTAACATGAATGATTATCTTCATATAATTCCCTTGTATTTCATAGTTCAGTATTTTTGTGTGCCTCAAAATGTGTGTGTGTTTGTGTGTATGTTTGTGTGTGTTTCTTTAAAAAATTTTGAAAAATATTCAAATGCAGTCAGATTATAAAGGGTCATGTCATTGTGAATCTCATAACAGACTCTATCTCTTCTGCACCATGAGTCTTACGCACGTTTGAGTATGCATGTTGGTGCTCTGTGATATAATGTTGAGAATATCATATATAAATTGAAAAATAATGTTGTAATTTTTATAGATTATGTGACAACTGCAGAGCGACAAATACTGGTGACTTTTCACTTGGTCATTATACATATATTACAAAGGCAGAATTAATGCATTATCACTTGGCAATCTTGGCTCATTAATCTATTTTAAAAGGTAAACACCACTTAGGATTTTCTGTTATTCTCATGTATATTTATTGTAGGTTTTTCAAACCTAATGGACAGTTGTAGAATTTCGGAAAGGAAAGTGATTTCTGAGATAAGAAGGATAGGCATTAACCAGGTACACTTATTGACATGTGTGTGCGGTTGAGCAGGTGGTTCTGAGGGAAGTCAGTCTTGTCCTTAGCTTGATGAATCCTTTAAAAGTGCAACAGGTTCTGTGAAAAGCTGAAAACATTTTGCCTTTTCCTTGAACCTTTTTCAGTGTTAGCGATATATTAAGCAAAGCATTCTGTTTTATTGTGCTAAAATGTCAGCTATGGACTCATGAGGCACAATCAAAATACATTATCCAACAGCTGACTGGGAAGACATTTAGGAAAGGTGAGGTTGAAGGATTGGCAGCATGCTGCTGGTTTAGTGACCTGTGGATCTTGGCACCTTTAATAATTCATGTCTGAAATGTGTGCCTCCAGAGAAGGGACAATTTCTACTGTCTACTTAACACTACTTCACATTCATATCTTAAGTATCTACAGCCACATACACAAATATGGATGATAAATGAGAGATTTAATTTTACACAAATTGATTTATCATTTTTTATCAGAGTTCTATTATTGGTTCTACGAGGAAGCCTTTAAATCATGTCCTAATGTTCTGTCCCTTCTGCCCAGGTGTTTCTCATATCACTTTGTTTGTCACTTAATTCTCACATGCATCCATGCCCTAAATACCTCCTCTCAATTATAAAGGATACAATGCTTAATGCCCAAACAGTCATATTCAGAGCTAATGAGGATTAAAAATTTAATATTAAAGTTTTGTCTTGGGGGTATTGGGTTGGAAACCTACCTCTCAGCAACTAACAGTGATTCTCCTAAAATATATGCCGTTTCACCTAGAGTTCAGCATTAGAATAACTTTTCTTGATTTCCATCACCTTGTAAGACTTCCTTAAGTCAAGATTCAAGAGCAATGATATGTAGGCTAAGATCATACCCTATTCTTGTAGAGGGACAGAGTTCCATTCACGGCCTCTACACTGTATGGCTCAAGAACACCTGGAACTCCTGTAGGGGAGCCAATACCATGTTTCCAAGACCGTTGTATTTACATGCACACAGAGAGATGGGCAGAGAGATAGAGAGACAGACAGACAGACAGACATATAAAGACAATTTACCATATTATATTAATGTGTGCATATATGTGTTCATAATATTATTAAAAAGTGATTATAAACTTGACATCAAGGAGTAGAACACAAACAGGGGTTGAACTGAATGAAGAAAAGGTTGAAGGAATCAAAATATACTGTCTTGCTTATGATTGAAAATGAAACAAGCCAAAAAATGGTGTGAATGAAAAGTCTTATTTATTTTAAAGTTCCATATTGCTGTTAATTATAGTTAGTAGAGAAGGAACTTAAACAAGGAAAGAACATGAAAGCAAGAGCTGATGCAAAGGTCATGGAGGGATGTCACTTCCTGGCTTGATTTCCATGGCTTGGTCAGTCTGCTTTAATAACCAAGCCACTAGTCCAAGAATTCCAATACACACAATGGGCTGGCTCCTCTTTCATTGATAACTAATTAAGACAATGTCTTAGAGCTGAATCTTACAGAAAGGTTTTTATCAATTAAGGTTTTCTCCATTCAGAACTCTAATTTGTGTGTAAAGTTGAATATACTGAGACCAGCCAGTATATATAGTACTTCAAATTCTCACAAAACCTGAACTTGGCTCTACTAGAAGATATACAGAGATAAGGATGGAGCAGAGATGAGGGAATGACTAAACAATGACTGGCCACCCTTGAATCCCATTTCATATAGGAGAGTTAATGTCTGATACTTTTAATGATACTTGACTATTATTTCAGATAAGATTCTATCATAATGTTCTACTTAGAGACTTCATAGATGGAAAGAGAGGTATATCTCAACAGAAAATATTAGGAAGACCTTAAAATTATTTTAAAAAAGTGGAGATAGCTTTGAGAGAGCTGAGATGTTAAGAACATCAAAAGAAGACCTAAGGAGTCAAATAAACAGGGTCCATGGGTCTCCCAGAACATCCTCCTGCAGCATATAGGAACAAATATAAACTCATAGAAAGAAAATATGCAGAGAAAAAGAGATTTAACTCATTATGTTAAACTGATGGTCTTCACTAAATTCTTCTACAGTGGTCAAGATAACCAGCAGAAGAGGAGCTCTAAAGAGCATTAAAGCCAGAAGGGATGGAGAACACCAAGAAAACAGAACTTGTAAGCACAACAGGACCAACATATATGTGAAACACATATATGAGACTAAGCTGAGAGACAACATATGTTGTAGAAAGTCAAGGTGTGGACGTACAGTGAAGGCAGAGGAAGTGGTTTCATATGCAAAGCCAGTGAGGAACTGCTGCTGTAAAAGCTCATCTAATCAATCAGTATCTGCTACCAGAGTTGGAAAAAGTTCACTTAACTTTTAGCTTCATTCTGGCCCCTAGCCTTTTAGGTCATGCCATGCACAAATGGTGTGTCATTTTCACAGAATTTCTTCACCTTACCTGCAATACTGTTTTAAAAATTAGACACCCTGAGGGATGTGCTGTATGAATCTTCTTGTCTCCTTAGTGCAGGCAAATTGATAATCATAAGCACCCATTCCATGAAGATTGCCTTTATTTTATCTGGGATAGCTAAACATTGTATTTCAGTTCAATTTGAATACACTATTAAAATAATTTTAACATACAATGTTTTAAAATGGCTCATTGATCATTATAACAACAATTGTCACCCCTTTCTACTCTTCCACATAAAACATTACTAATGGCCCTCTTACAATTAGATGTGTTTTCTTTGTTTGTTTTTGTGACTCACTGAATCCAAATAGTATTTTCTCTAGACACATGGGTAGTAGGCCATCTTTTAAGAGATGATTAACCTACATGGAAAAATACCCCTAGCAGAAAATTGTATCTCCTTCAATTAGCAGGCACCAAAGTTCAAGAGATCCTCAGGTAGGTGTGAAAGGGAATGAGTGTGACACGCCAGCCCCATACCATGTTGTGAGTTCACTGGTTTGATTTGATACAGTAAAGTACAGCTGCAGTGATTTTATGAAATCCATGAGTCTTTCCTGTGGAGAAGACAAAGTTTTCTATGCTCCTTAAGCTTTGGCTCTAAAATGTTTCCATCTTTTATGTTCCCTGGGCCTTGGAAAAAAGCAGTGTAATAAAATATCCATAAGTGGTACACTTATTGTTCTTTGCATATTGTTCATATACAATGTCATTCATTCATTTAATTGCTACCCAATGCACAAAGATGCTTTTCTGGTATGACTGAGAGCTGTACTAAGAGGTATTTACCTAAAAGAGAAATTTGCAAGGCTTTGGACTGTTGCTGTCCCCCTTGGGTTTATGTTATTATTATTGATTATGTTTCCTATTGTTTGGAATGTTTCAGAGTATCTCATTCTAGACAATGATAGAAAGAATCTTTTGAAAAGTTACTAGCGACATATCTTTCCTGCTGGATGACCAATAAAATGTCATATTAAATCTCAAATTACTTGTGGTTTCCATTCTGCTCACTGCTCGGTTGTGAGAAAGGACTTTAGAACTGGCAAATGCTGAACACTAGGCTGCATTTACACTGTGCCACTGCCGTCAGGTGCTGGGCTCAAGAGAAGCCCCTAAAACACTGTTCCAGGGGTGAAAAATCTCATTCTAGGATGTGGGGGTCAAGCTTGTTTTCCCAAGCTCTCAAGTATCTAGTTACTCCTGTAAACCACCTACAGTCAGAAAATAAGAGTCAGTGGTCCAAGGACTGCAATGAAGACCCCAGGCTCATAACTCCAAATCTCCTAGATATTCAGATTTCACTGGGTCACAGGGAGTTGGAAACAGATTGGGCCAATAGACTGAGGATGAGTCTGGGCCTGGAGGTTCTCAGACAACTGAACATGCAATCAATGCTGAAAGTAGTGGAAGAACTATGAGCAGAGGTGTCTGGTGACCTGAGAATGAGCCTAGGGTTAGAGGAAAGGGAACCACTTCAGGTAAACTCATTGGTGAAAGTCCTTAGGTTAGCTGCAGGTGTCTGGGAGAGAGAAATTTTCCTCAGGAGGATTTGAGAGCTAAGGTGTGTTGTAGATCAGCTTGGTTAAAAAATAGCTTCCTCAAAGCAGTAGCAAGGATTAAAAGAAAAGAGAGACAATTACACAAAATTATAATAGGACTCTGGCCAGTTCTGAGGCTGAATCAAAGTCTTTTTTATGCAGTCCTCTATTAAACCACTTTAATTACATGAAGAAATATGACATCAGTTCTGAGTCAAGGAAAGAACAGATTAATACTTTAAAATCCTGTAAAGATTTGTCTGGGGGTAAGTTGGGAGACCAGAGACAAACGGGACTTCAAAGAGACAAAGGGACTGCCACACCTACATTCAATGTGAAAGCCCGGAGATAACAAATGTTCTAATATTCCTTTATTTGCTGTCTTTCCATTTACTACTGGAAAGAAAATTCACCAAAGATCAAAATCTGGCCAGCCAATTTTTGACATAATCATGTGGTACCACTGTGTTCTGGATTATGTCTTTCAGGTACCTCTGGTTTCTTTTTTTTTTTTTTAATTGAAAATTTTATTTTAAAAAACAAGGACAAATATACAGATTTCAAGCATTTTTGCATAAAAGTATATGAATACATTTTTATCGGTACTTATTTTTTCTAAACATTTGATAGTATGCATTAAAATCTTACTAGTTACAATAAGCATAAAGTACTTGTAAAATAGGATGTAACTGGGAAATAGTGAAAGTTTTCTTGATGTAGAAAGATTAAGCATAATGGCTTTTCATTTCCTTTGCAGTTTTTTTTTTTTTTTTTTTTTTTTCTTTTTTTTTTTTTTTTTTTTTTCTTTTTTTTTTTTTGGCCTTTGTTTTTTCTTGAACTTCATATAGTCTGTGAGTTGTTTCTGGGGTGTTCAGAGCTTTCTGGGGTTAGTATCCAATTATCAGTGACTTCATATTAGGTCTGTTCTTTGCTGACTGGGTTAACGCACTCAGGATGATATTCTCAAGATGCATCCATTTTATTAAGAATTTTATTAAGTCATTGTTTCTGATAGCTGAGTAGTACTCCATTTTATAAATATACTGATATTTTTGTATCCATTCATCTACTGGAGGATATCTGGGTTATTTACAGCTTTTGGCTATTATAAATAGGGCTGCTATGAATATTGTGGTGCATGTGTCATTGTTGTATGTGGGAGCTTCTTTGGGGCATATTCCCAGAAGTGGAATAACTGGGTCTTCAGGTAGAATTTTGTAAAGTTTTATGAGAAATCGTCAGACTGATTTCCAGAGTGCTTGTACCATTTTACAACCAACCAACAGTAGAGAAGTGTTCCTCTTTCTCCACATCCTTGCCAGCATCTGCTGTCATCTGAATTTTTTATCTTATTCATTCTGGTTGGTGTGAGGTGGAATCTCAGAGTTTTTTGATTTGCATTTCCCTTATGGCTAATAATATTGAGCACTTCCTTAGATTGCTTCACAGCCACTTGATATTCCTCTATTGAGAACTTTTTGTTTAGCTCTGTACCCCATTTTTAAATGGGGTTGTTTCATTCTCTGGTGTTTAACTTCTTGAGATTTTATATACCTTGGATACTAGGCCTCCATCAGATGTCGGATTGGTAAACATCTTTTCCTAATGTGTTGGCTGCTGTTTTGTTTTCTTGACAGTGTCCTAACCCTTACAAAAACTATACAATCTGATTAAGTCCCATGTGTCGATATTTGACCTTAGACAACAAGCCATTAGTATTCTATTCAGGAAAAATTATCCTGTCCCTATTTGTTCTAAGGTTTTCCCTAGGTTCTCCTCTAATAATTTCAGTTTACCTGGTCCAATGTGGAGATCTTTGATCAACTTGTACTTGAGCATCATATAAAAAGATAATAAAGGGTCTATTTTAATTCTTCTGTATGCTCAGTGCCAGTTGGACCAACACCATTTGTTGAAGAGGCTGTTCTTTTTCTATTGAATGTTCAGAGCTCCCTTGTCAAAAATCAAGAGACCATATATGTAAGGGCTCATTTCTGGATCTTCTATTGTATTTCATTGATCCACTTGCCTATCTCTGTACCAGAACCATGCAGTTTTTAGCACAATTGCCTTGTAATATAGCTTGAGGTCAGGGATAGTGATTCCCACAGATTTTTTCTTGTTCAGGATGGATTTCACTATTCTAGGTCTTTTATTATTCCAGATGAAATTGCAAATTGCTCTTACCAACACTATGAAAAATTGGGTTGGAATTTTGATGGGAATTTCATTGAATCTGTAGATTGCTTTTGGTAAGACGGCCATTTTTACAATGTTGATCCTTCCAATCCATCAGCATTGGAGATACTTCTATTATCTGAAATCTTCCTCTATTTCCTATTTTAGAGATTTGAAGTTCTTGTCATACAGGTCTTTCACTTGCTTAATTTGAGTCACACCAAGTTAGTTCATATTATTTGTAACTATTGTGAAAGGTATCTTTTGACTAATTTCTTTCTCCACATGTTTGTCCTTTGAGTAGAGGAAGGCTACTGATTTGTTTGACTTAATGTTATATCCTGCCACTTTGCTGAACATGTTTATCAGCTGTAGAAATTCTCTGGTGAAATTTTTGGGGTCATTTACGTACAGTATCAACAGTATCCTGTCTTCTGTAAACAGTAATGTTTTTAATTCTTCCTTTCCAATTTGTATCACTTTGATTTCCTTTTGATGTCTAATCGCTCTGGCCAGAACTTCCAGTACTATATAGAATAGGTAGCAGGCAAGTGGCACACCTTCTCAAGTCCCTGATTTTACTGGGCTGGCCTCAACTTTTCCACCATTAAGTTTGATGTTGACTATTGGTTTGCTGTATATTGATTTTATTATGTTTAGGTATGTGCCTTTGATCCTGTTCTTTCCAATACTTTTAATATGAAGGGGTGTTGAATTTTGTCAAATGCTTTCACAGCATCTAGTGAGATGACCATGTGGTTTTTTCTTTGAGTTTGTTTATGTGGTGGATTACATTGATGGATTTCCATATATTAATCCATCCTTGCATGCCAGGGAAGAAGCCTATTTGATCATTTTGAATAATCATTTTGATGTGTTTTTGCATTCAGTTTGCATGGATTTTGTTGAGTATATTTCCATCAATATTGATAAGTGAGATTGTTCTGAAGTTTTCTTTTCTTGTAGGGTCTTTGTGTCATTTAGGAAAGAGGGTTATTGTGGCCTCAAAAATGAGTTAGTTAGTGTTCCATCTGACTCTATTTTGTGAAATAGTTTGGAGAGTATTGGTATTAGGTTGTTCATTAATGTCTCATATAATTCTGCCATGAACCATCTGGACCTGGCTTTTTGTTTGTTTGTTTGCTTGTTTGTTTGTTTGTTTGGGGGGCTTTTGATAACTTCTTCTATTTCTTTAGGTGTGATGGGATTATTTAGAATCTTTATCTGGTTCTGCTTTAACTTTAGTATCTGGTATCTGTCTAGGAATTCATTGATCTCATCCAGAATTTCCAGCTTTGTTGAGTATAGGCTTTTATAATGGAATCTGATGATTTCTTGAATTTCTTCAGTTTCAGTTATTATATCTCTTTGTTAATTTGTGTACTTTCTGTTTGCCCTCTTCTTACTCTGGCTAAGGATTTATCAATAGTGTTAATTTTCTCAAAGAACCAGCCTTTTTTTGTTGATTCTTTGAATGGGTCTTTTTTGTTTCTATTTGGCCAATTTCTGCTCTGAGTTTGATTATTTTTTGCAGTGTACTCCTCTTGGGTATATCTGCTTCCTTTTGTTCTAGAGATTTCAACTGTGCTGTCAATTTGTTGGTGTATGCTCTCTCCAGTTTCTTTTTGGAAGCACTCAGAACTATGAGTTTTCTTCTCAGTACTGCTTTTATTGAATCCCATAGGTTTAGGTATGTTCTGTTTACTTTTTCATTAAAATCTAGAAATTTCTTAATTTTTTTCTTCATTTTTTCTTTGATCCTGCTATAAGATAATAGAGTATTTTTCAGTTTCCATGTGTTAATGGGCTTTTTGTTGTCTTTGTTGTTATTAAAGACAAGCCTTAGATTGTGGTGATCTGATAGGATGTGTGGTAGTATTTCAATCTTCTTATATCTATTGAGGCTTGTTTTGTGACTGATTATATGGTCAACTTTGGAGAAGGTGCCTTGTAGTGCTGAAAAGAAGGTGTATTCTTTTGTTTTAGGATGATATGTTCTAGAGATGTCTGTTAATTAAAATTGGTTCATAATCTCTTCTAGTTTCACTGTGTCCTTGTTCAGTTTCTGTTTCTAAGGTCTGTCCAATGATGAGAGTGGGGTGTTTAGGTTTCTTACTATTATTGTTTGGAATGCAATGTATTTTTTGAGCTTAATAGGGTTTCTTTGGAATATGGGTGATTTTGTATTTGGAGCATATATGTTAAGGATTGAGAGATCCTCCTGACAAATTTTCCTTGTAATGAGTCTAAAGTGTCCTTCCTTATCGTTTTGGAAAACGTTTGGTTGAAAATCTATTTCATTCATTATTAGAATGGCCACTCCAGCTTGCTTCTTGAGGCCATTTGCTTGGAAGGATTTTGGGTTTTTTTTTTGTTTGTTTGTTTGTTTGTTTGTTTGTTTGTTTTTCCCAAACATTTACTCTGGATAGTGTCTGTCTTTTTCTCTGAAATGAGTTTCCTGAATGCAGCAAAATGCTGGGATTTGTTTATGTATCCAGTCTGACAGACTATATCTTTTTATTGGGGAATTGAGCCCCTTTATGTCAACAGATATTAAGGAATAGTGGTTGTGTTTTCCCACTATTTTTTGGTTTTATAGGTAGAATTGTGCCTCTTTGTCTTTCTTCATTTGATTTTCTTGCGTAGGTATTTTCTTGTTTTTAATGGGATGTATTTTCCCTCCTTGTATTGGGATTTCCACATATAATTCACTGTAGTGCTGGGTTTGTGATCAGATATTGATTAAATTTAGTTTTGTCCTGGAATATTTTGGTCTCTCTATCTATGGTGATTGAGAGTTTTGCTGGGTATAGCAGCTTGGGCTGACACTTATGTTGTCTTAGAGTCTGCATAATTTCTGCCCAGGATTTTCTAGCTTTCATAGTCTCTGTTGAGAAATCGAATGCGATTCTGATTGGTCTACCATTATATGTTACATAACCTTTTTCCCTTACTGCTTTTAGTATTCTTTGTTGCTTTGGGCACTTGCTGTTTTGACTATTATGTGACAGGAGGAATTTCTTTTATGGTCCTCTCTTTTTGGAGTTCTGTAGGGTTGTTTATGCTCGTGGTCATCTCATTCTTAAGGGTAGGAAAGTTTTCTTCTACAATTTTTTTAATATATTGACTGTGCCTCTTAGTTGATATTCTTAGCCCTCTTCTATTCCTATTATCTTTAGGTTTGGTCTTCTCATTGTGTCCTCGATCTTCTGATCATTTTGGGTTAGGAGCTTTTTTGGCTTTTGCATCTTCTCTGGTTGTTTTGTCTATGTTTTCAATGTTGTCTTAGGCCCCCAAGATTCTCTCTTCCATCTCTTATAGTCTATTGGAGATGCTTGGTTCTGTGACTCCTGATTTTTTTTTTTTTTTTTTTTTTTTTTTTTTTTTTTGGTTTTCTACCTCCAGGGTTATCTCTCTTAGTGTTTTCTTTATTGTTTCCATTTTTATTTTAAATTCCTTCTTCAATTCTTTCTTCTCATTGGTTCTGTTTTCCTCTAGTTCTTTGAGTTCTTCCAGTGTTTTTTTTGTTTGTTTGTTTGTTTTTTTGTTTCCTCTTTAAGAGCATCTATTGCTTTATGCTTTTCCTCCCATTCTAAGTTTAGGATCTCTATCATCATCTTGAGGTATTATTTCGGGTCTGAGTGTACTTTTTCTGCAGTATTTGGCATTCCGCTGTTTGTTGTAAAGGGAGAGCTGGTTTCTGGTATTTCCAAGTTGTCTTTGTTCCTGTGTTGTAAGTTCTTTATCTTTCCTCTTGCCAAGTTGTTGTCTGTGATTATACTTGATCTTGTTGTCAGTGATTGTTTCTGGCCTGTGACCCTGGATCTCTGCTGTTCCCGGTGACAGATGCCCTGAGCACCTCTTCTTCATGCATGGGCTCTCCAGTTCGAAACAAAGTCCCTTTGGCAGAGATTCTGCTCCCTTTAATCAATCGGGGGGGGGGCATGCTTTCTGGGCGTTTACCTAGTCATCTTTGAGCCCCAGCAACTCTCAGCACAGTTTCACCAGGCTTGTTTCCCTAGATCTCAGCTGTTCCTGGTGACAGATGGCCTGAGCTGCTGTTCGGCATGCACAGGCCCACTGGGTGGAAACTGTGACACTGAGGCAGAGTTCCTGTTCTCCTAAACCAATCTGGAGGGGGGCGCTTTCCACGTGTTCCATCCAGGTTTCTCTGTGGCCTGGCTACCCACAACACAGTCTCACCTGGCTTGTGTCTCTGGATCTCAGCCGTTCCTGGTGGCAGATGGCCTGAGAGCCTGTTCTATCTTTGTTTTTCATATGCATTTATATACTCTGTATTGAAAATGTTTCTGAGTACACCAGCAGCGTTTGGTGATTAGCAGTTTAATGCTATTTCCTGTAATTTAAATTAGTCTTTCCTGGAGATAGAGAGAAGCTTTTAAAGACATAGGGGGTGTTGAAATTTTTAAAAGGTCAGGAAATTCACAAATCCTATAGAATTGAGGAAGTTCAGAAAAAGATACAATTGGGAATTTTATTTCTCAACTTTATAAGAATGAGAAACTATTCTGGGAGAGTGGAAACTCTTCAATGGCTCTCTTTTTCTAGGGTATTTTCAGCTGAATTCTTCATAAGTCATAATCCATATTGGCACATAAGACCATGAAAAAACGTAGATGCTCACTTGATTCACAACAATACCAAAATTATAAGCATAAAGTAGCAACAAAATAATTTTATAATTGTGGGTAATCACAACAAGAGTAAATTTATTGAAGAGTAGCCATATAAGGATGTTTGATGGGCTTTCTACTTGTACATTTTAAAAATATTTCTAGGGCTTAAGAGAAAAGTTTCTCAACAAAGTAATCTTTTTTGCAGTAGTTGAAGGCACATGAATACATCTAAGCTTCCTGTCCTATGGATACAAGAGATTTAGCCCAACCTATGACCTCTTATATTATTAGTGCAACACCTAAAATCTGCTGCATTAGAATGTGTCGAACACATTTCTCTGTCTTCCTAGGAAAATGCTTCTGTCACATTGAAAACTGTGATTCTTTCCACAAATATCTTACATTCATGATTTTACACACTATACACCTACACGGATTTGCATCACTGAATATACTGAAAGGCCACCAGCTATAATTTCCCATTATATCCATGAGTAATATCTTTTGTTCTCCCTACATTCAGCTCTTTGTCAAACAGCAGGGTTTTTTTGTTCTGTTTTGTATTGTTTTTTGTTTGTTTGTTTGTTTGTTTTTTTATCCCCTTAATGTTGTTCTGAACCAATGTTTCTGTTCTAAAGAACCCATAAACCTGAACATTTACAACTTTCTGAGGTATGCTGCCTGGAAGCTTGTTCTCTGTTCTACTCTTTATCTCCCACCCCCACATTATGAATCAATAATAAATCAAGAGTATGGTACCCACCAGACTTAGTTACAGGCCAATGTTATGGAGGTCATATTTCAGTTGCGGTTCCTTATACCCATGTCTCTACTATGTTTTAAGCTGTCAAAAACAGCCAACACGCGTCTAAAAAATATGAGGCATCTTCCTGGTTGATTGGTGTATTTCTGATATTTTCTGCTTTTCTTTACTTTTTTAGCTTGTGTAGAAAATGGGTTCTATTACATTAATTTTCAAGTCTTTCTCTTTGTGTTTAATATCATGTAATTGGCTGGGAGATATTTTGATATAATTTTCATTGAATTTCTCTTCATAATAGTTTAAATGTTTTTCTCCCACAAATACTTAATTTTAAACTGCAGTACCTACTATGAGCTTATATAAAATGTTTCTATTGCAATTCATTGAAATTAGGTTGGTATCTTAATAGCAAGGATATACTTAACTGTCTTTACTCTTTGCCTATTGTGCAAGTAGTAAGAAAAAGACTGCCTACTCTCTGATGTGCAACATTCATAATTGTGAAGAGTAACTTATTTAAATGCACTTAGTCTATACAGTTCTTTCATTGGAACACCAATCAAGCTGTTGTAAATACCTCACTCTATTTCTTTTTTCTTTTAACTTGAGACCTTTTACGTCTTAATATTTCTCATGTATTTTGGCTTCTTCATATTATGCTAATGCTGAAATTTAGATAACATAAAATTGAATCTTAAATGTATAAGAGGTCTTTATTCAATTGCCAATTTTAATAAAAAAAGAAATTACACAATTTTCTTGATCTCATTCATTCCTCAAACCCATCCATGTTCTCAATGATGCTGTCCCTTAAATTTCATACCTTATTTTTCATTTATTTGTTGTTACACAGTTTTTCTGAAATGTATGAATATAACCAGCTTAAATTTTAAATGTTAGCCATTTGAATATTAATTTTGTGATGGAATTTTGGTATTGATTAACCATCTGAGTGATGTTATTTTTGAATAATCATTAAATATTAAGACTATGTGAATCTTAATTTTTGGCATCTTATTTTTTATCAGTCAAGAAGAGAAAAGTATATCAGATGGAAATGTTTCCTTTAATTTTATACCGAATTGAAACAGATTTTATTTTTTCATGGAAACTAATATTTTGAGTGAGGAATGACATCAAGTATATTTTGAATTTTCTACCTGCCCAAGAGATTGGCCTATACATGTTTTAAATAACTTCTTCAAAAGTTTTAGCATGTAAAAGGATTTTATAGGAACTTACATCTGTTATAATACACAGGATATTAATAACTCATTGTTAGATTCAATAGCCATTTATTATCTGACAGAAATGCTTTATAGAGTAGCTTTGGGAGGAAAGATGCAAATTTTGATGTAATTATGTAGCAGCTTCTTATCTATGCATATTTTCTTGCCACCAAGTTATATGCTTTCATCAGAGAACAAAAAGCTCATCCTTCATTTTAATCTATTTGAATACAATTTAAATGTTATTTAAAAATAATTAAGTATTCTGAGATCCTAGAAACTTAGAAAGATTGTCAAATTAGTACAGGATTGGCAACCCCCACCTTTTGTGTGTATATGTGTGGGGGTTTGGGTGTGTAAAATATCATTGCTTTATAGTGGGATTGATATTAAATATTTGTATTCCATTCAGGTTTGAAAAGTGGATCAGTTGACAAGACTATTTGTTTCTATTTGAGAGTATTTTTGTGGGGTTCACATGACACAGGACAACATGGCATTCTTAACTTGCTTTTGTCTGATACTTTTATCAAATCACAATAAAAGTAACAAACATAAGCTGACTGATTTTTACTGTGACATGGACTTCAAAGCAAAGTGGATGCTTATTTTATCTATGTTAAAACAACAAAACCCATAAAATTATATTGTAATACAGTTCTGAAAATACACACAGTTTCTTTGGATTTGAAGTAAACTCTAGCATACAAAGTTACTTGTATCCATTCCCATTGACTGCATCTCCACCAGGGTATATCAAGTCTCAGCAAGTTAAGCTAATCCTCTCCCACTGAGGCCAGACATAGTTTAGGTAGCATAGCAGCCCTTTTGGGGATGGTCTTCACAGTCAGGCTTTAACTTTTGTTATAATTCCTACTCTGGTTGTTGGGGACTCACATTGGAAATGAGATGCACAAGGAGGGGGCAATGTTTTAGACTGTAAAGAATAAATAATCAAACTAAGTAACAAATGGATAAGGCATCTATTTCTTTTAGTGCTACAGTTTGTTTGTGGGGCTTGAAAATATTATACAAACACTCTAGAACAAAATATAGCAGAATCCTGTTGAGAGCGTTCTTTCTAGGTTCCACAGTTGTACCCTGGAAATAGCCAGGTGTTCCTGACTCATGATAAAAGGGGTTGTTTGTGTTCCTGTTGCTCTCACTCTCTTACACTCTCACCCATTTACCCTCTTTTTAAAAATTAGATATTTTATGTATTTACATTTGAAATGTCATTCCCTTTCTTTACTCTCCCAAGCACATTACTGTTCCCCTTCTTCTAGAACAGTGGTCCAACTCCCACCCCTCCTATTTGCAATTAATCTCGCTGGCATTCTCCTACACTGATGAAATGAGCCTTCACAGGGCCAAGGGCTTCTGCTCCTATTAAGGCCAGAAAACACCATCCACTGTATATATGTGGTTGGAATCCTAGTTTCCTCCATGTGAACTCATTGGTTGGTATTTTAGACACTGGAAGCTATTTGTCCCTTCTTTCCCCATTTCCCTCCCCCCCCCACATGTTCATGGCCAGCCTCTACTAACCTGCCCCTCCACACACACACACATACCTCTCTCTCTCTCTCTGCTTTTTCTAGCTTTAAACCCAATTCCATGCCCTTAATAAACTCTGTTGCATATTATATCTGTCCTATGGCTGGAACCTCATGGGAGGTGCAGGAAGAATGAGACCACAGAAACACCCCTTCGATCTCACCATACTGAACCTATACAAAACATATCCTTGTTCTTTCTTTCTCTCTCTCTCTCTCTTATGAAGCACAATACTTTGGACCACTTTTTGTAGGCTACTTGTTACTTTTCATGAGGTAATTCATTACTTAAGATATGTCTCGGCATCTGTCAATATTACACACACACACACAAACACACACACACACACACACAAACACACATACACACAAACACACACACAGATGAAGTGAGAAGATGAGGAATATTTGGTGTGTGTGAGCAGTGTCTGAAGGATTTGGGTTTGGGAATGGTTGTGGTTAAGGCACACATGTATGAAACTGGCATAGAATAAATAGCAGCCCACTGTCAGTGGCACAAATCATATGTAGACATCCAAATGCTTACTGGCAGACACACCAAACAGAGCAGTAAGCGACAGACGACACTGAGAAGCACACCAGGCCCATTGCCTACCTTTAGCAGCATCCACCACAATGTGCAAATTAGTAGTGGTCATATGGGAGAGAAGAAGAAGCAGAAAATATTGGGCAGTATGAAGAGAGGTAGAACTAGAGACAAGAGGTTATAGAGGTATAGCCAGTTGTGAGCCCACAGCGAAACCCCAGCCAATACTGTCTCTTAGGAAAATGTCTGGTGCTGTGGCCATGCAGCAGCAGGGTTCCATGTCCGTGTCTGTGGATCATATTGCCACTAAAGATCATCTGGGCAACTCTGGTCTGGACCATAAATTCTGCCCACAGTTCAAGGTCTGTGCAGAGCTGATCCCAGTTCTCACTTGCTGCACCCCTTAAGAATGTGTTCCCAGCACCTCTTTTGAGCATCATAGTAGAGCTTCCCACTGTGTTGAGAGAAGGGGAGAGGAAGTGAAGATGGTGTGAAAGTAACAATTAGAGTGAGTGAACTTAAGCTGCCACTACATGGAAAGTCAGGAGAGTGGGCAAACTTTCCCAACCCCTAAAACATATAGCATCCCAAAAAATGGGCTGAGAACTTTGATGGGAACTAGAGTAGAACTGGCTCTTTATATCTGGGTGAGCCATGATAGCTAGAGAGCTGTGTGCCTGATTCTCAGCAGCACTGAGTCAGCTAGCTGGGGAAAGGCTGGAGCACTTGCCCTGGTGGGGCAGGTGTAATAGAGTTAATCAGATAATCAACTCAGTTTCCATGCATTCCCAGATTCAGGGTATCATTTATCTAATCTATGAACTTCTGGAGTATGTATAAAGGTTAGTCCTGCAGATCCAAAGCTGCAGAATCTCCATGACATAGAACAATTGCCAAGAATGGTCTCAGTGAAGATCCAATATTGATGTTATAGCAGAATCCAGATGTCTTGGAACAGACCAATGAGTCATTGAAATCAACCTTTTCAAGCAAAAATGTGTGGATAAAAGGAGACAAACTGTGACACATACAGCTTCCAGGATGAGAATTTTTTAATGTTTTGTTTTTTTAACTTTCATCTTTATTTTCTATTTTGGAGGGATATAAAGGCCAATGGTAGATATAAAATAAATATATATAATAAGAGGTATGAGTGAGAAGAATGTGGTAATGTGGAATTTAATAAAAATATTATAAAAGAAAATATGATACTTGTAGTTAATACATTTAGCAATAAAATGATAGAAATTGTTATTCTTTTCAAATATTATAATGATTAAGTTTATTTTTCATACAGAATAAGTGATTTCTTTCTAAGCCAATGCTTTGGTTTTTGCTCCATTTGCATATGTATGTAAGTGTATGTATGTCTATGTACGTATGTAAATAGATAAGACAGATTGTGAGAAGTGGACAGAGAACTAGAAGAATCCACTCCCAGTAGATGGGTACATCCCCAGTGGAGGTATTGGCAACACACTCATCTCAAAATTCTTAACTCAGTACTTTTCCGGTCTAAACGAAATGCAGAAACAAGAAATGGAGAACAGACTGATGGAAAGGCAGCCATGAGACTGCCCCATGTTAGGATTCATCCCATCTGCTGACACCAAACTAGGATACTATTGATGGTGCCAAAAATTACTTGAAGACAGGAGCTTATTAGGGCTGTCCTCTGTGAGATCTGCCAGCACCTAAGACGAAAGGAGACACAGCCGACCATTGAATTAACTCTGGGAACCTCAACAGGAAAAGTTAGGGAAAAAGTGAAGGAGTGCAATGGGACTGGAACTCCATTGGAAGAGTGACAATATCAACTTACTGGACTCATTAAAGCTCCCAGAAATTAAGCCATCAACCAAAGTATATACATGGATGGGTCCATGACTAAGTAAGAAGTTATCTTGCATTAATGGAAGGGGAGGAGCTCAATACTGTGGAGACCTGTTACCCCAGTAAAGAGAGATGCTAGAGGGGTGAGGCAGGAGTGAGTGAGAAGGAAAGTGGAAAATACCCTGTTAGAGTCAAAGAAGAGGATGGATGAGATGGGGGATTTGTAAAGAGGACACTGGGAAGGACAACATTTGACAAGTAAACAAATAAAATAATAAAATCACTTAAAAAACCAGATTGTAGGGCCTAGAAAGTATGTGTCAAGGAACATATATTATAAAAATATATGTATTTATGCATATATGCTAGCCTAAAATGTTTTCTCCTTCTTCAAGTAGTAACTCTCTTCTCCTAGTTCAATAAAAGTTTATTGCTCTAAACCTCCCTCCATCCAGGCCAGATAGAGTTCAAGTTTTTGGGCAAGAGAGAAAAAAACCCAGGAATTACTACTTTACTTAATCCCCTGCTATTATGAAACATTGTTAATCACCCAAGCCAGAAGTTTTAACCCTAAAATAAGAAAGGGATTTTTTTTAGGATTATTTAAATCTATCAGTCAGCATATGGTATAGATAATGAACAAGAGGGACAGAAACCATTGGTCTTTAAAACTACCTTCAGAGAAGTTCAGTCCTTAAAGCAAACTCAGTTTCAACGCAATTCCCATCAAAATTCCAACCCAATTCTACATAGAGTTAGAAAGAGCAATGTGCAATTTCATCTGGAATAACAAAAGACCTAGAATAGTGAAATCCACCATCAACAACAAGAAAACATCTGCTGGAATCACTATCCCTGAACTCCAGCTATATTAAAAGGCAGTTGTGCTAAATACTGCATGGTACTGGTACAGAGATAGACACGTGGATCAATGGAATACAATACAAGATCCAGAAATGAGCCCTCACATATATGGTCACTTGATTTTTGATGAAGGAACTCTCAATGTTCTCTGGAAAAAGAACAGCCTCTTCAACAACTGGTGTTGGACCTACTGGCACTCAGCATGCAGAATGAAAATATACCTTTTCTTTTCTCCTTTTACAAAGCTGAAGTGAAAATGGATCAAAGATCTCCACATTAAACCAGTTACACTGAAATTATTAGAAGAGAAAGTAGGAAAAACCTTAGAACACATAGGCACAGGAGAAATTTTCCTGAACAGAACACCAATGGCTGGTCTCTAAGGTCATATATTGACAAATGGAACTTAATGAGATTGGAAAGCTACTGTAAAGCTAAGGACAATGCCAAGAAAACAAAACAGCAGCTAACAGATTGGGAAAAGATCTTTACCAGCCCCATTGATAGAGGCCTAATATCCAAGGTATAAAAATAACTCAAGAAGTTAGACACCAGAGAATCAAAACAAGCCTATTAAAAATTGGGGTACAAGCTAAAAAAATAGTTCTGACTTGAGCAATATCAGATGGCTGAGAAGCATCTAAGGAAGTGCTCAACATCATTAGCCATAAGGGAAATGGAAATCTAAACAACCCTGAGATTCCACCTCACACCAACCAGAATGGCTAAGATAAGAAATTCAGATGACAGCAGATGCTGGCAAGGATGCAAAGAAAGACAAACACTTCTTCACTGTTGGTGGGGTTCTAAACTGATACAACCACTCTGGAAATCAGTCTGGAGATTCCTCATAAAATTGGACACAGTACTACCTGAAAATCCAGTTATTCCACTCTGCTCATACACCCCAGAGAAGCCCTAGCATACAACAAACACACATGCACCACAATGTCCTTAGCAGCCCTATTCATAATATCCAGAAGTTAGATAGAACCCAGATGTCCTTCAGCAGATGAGTGGATACAAAAATTGTGGTGTATTTACACAATGGAGTACTATTCAGCTATCAGAAACAATGACTTTATGAAATTCATAAGAAAATGAATTCATCTAGAGATTATCATCCTGAGTGAGATAACCCAGTCACAAAAAAACAGACATACTATACAGTCATTGATAATTGGATACTAACCACAGAAAGCTCTGAACACCCCAGAAACAACTCACAGAATATATGCAGTTCAATAAAAAACAAAAGGCCAAAAAAAAAAAAAGGAAAATGAAAACCCATTATGCTTCATCTTTACACACCAAGAAAACTGACTATTTCCAGGTTACATCTTGTTTTACATGTACTTTATGCTCATTGTAGCTAGTACAATTTTATTGCATACTAGCAAACCTTTACAAATGTCAAGTACTGACAAAAATGTATTTGTATACTTTTATGCAAAAATTCTTAGAATCTGTACATTTATCTTTGTTTTTTTAAAATAAAGTTGTTCAATTTAAAAATAAAAGAAAAAAAAACAAAGGTCAAATAAAGAAAAGAAAAGAAAATACCATTATGATTAATCTTTTCACACCAAGAAAACTTTGACTATTTCCAGGTTACATCTTGTTTTACATGTACTTTATGCTCATTGTAACTAGTAAGATTTTAATGCATACTACCAAACCTTTAAAAATGTCAAGTACTGACAAAAATGTATTCGCTTACTTTCATTCATAAATCATTAAAATCTGTACATTTATCTTTGCTTTTTAAAAATAAGTTGTAAAAAGTTATCATAAATGTTATAATTATATATTAAAACAAAGAAAATATGCTTAATATAAAAATAATTTACTATTAAAAAAAGAAAATTTATGCATCTAAAGACTATCATCCTGAGTGAGATAACCCAGTCACAAAAGTACAGACATAATATGCAGTCACTGATAATTGGATACTAACCCTAGCAAGCTCTGAACACCCCAGAAACAACTCACAGACTATATAAAGTTCATGAAAAAACAAAGGCCAAAAAAAAGGAAAAGAAAATGAAGAAAATATATGCAGGAGAAAATCTGAAGTCCTGGGCTCTCACTCCATTCACCTGAACCCCCAGTATTTTGCCTTATAAAATGCAAAGAAAATTCTGTCCCAAAGAACAGTTTATAAGCACAGCTACACTAATATTCACAAACAGTTAACCTTTTTTTAAAATTCCTGTTGATTTAGTTACTTAAGTCAGTATTATTGCAGAACAGAAACTATTTCAGTTTTGTGCATAAGTGGAATATCTTATAGAGAATTGCATTATAATGAAACATGCATTAATGCAAGCTCCATCAAGTACTTCTCATGTTCTGTGGGAATCCAAAAGGTTAAAATGCATATAATCTTATTTTAGTTGTTCTTTAAATGATGGTATATTGCGTTAATATGCTTAATTAAAAGTCACAATAGAAGTTAAAAAAAAAAAGCAAACTTCACGTCCAGTGGTTCAGCTGATGGCTGGCCAGGATCTTGGTAAACATTGGGGAATCAGAGAACATTCAAAGAATAGCAAATTCAGCTTTTATGAATTAAGCTCAAATGCCTTGGAATGCTTAAGAATTCCTAATCCTCTAAAACTTCTATACATCTCATATTTTTATTCTTTTATTTACAATTCAATAAAATATAAAAATAAATAAAGGGAATGATTGCAAATATACAAAAAACTACAACAAAGATGATTCTAAGGTATGCTTAAAATATGTTAAGAATTGCACTGGTCTATAAGGCCCACATATAGGATATTTACAAACAAGATAAAAAAAAATAAAACAATAATAGCTTGGCCAGAGCACATCACAGAATTCATTTATAGGACATTCCAAATCAGAATAATATGAGCTGGCAGAAACTGAACTTCCCAAAAGAATGCTAGCTGCAGTAACAGGGAACCCTAAGTTGAGGAAAGAAATTATTATCTGTAGAAAAACAAGAAGTTCTCACAGCAGCTATTCTCTAGATTACTGATATTAAAGGCAACTGACATTCTAATGGGCATCACTGTTTATGTAGTTTACTCTTGAAATCTACCAAATCATGTGTGAAGTATTTTTCTAAAGTTAACTGGTATGTAGAAAATGTTGCATAACAGTGGAAAGAACATGTGGGTAAATGGAAATAAGGGGGTTTCTTAATTGATAGTTAGATGATATGTAGAGGACAGACTTTCCTTTCTGGAAATAGCCATCCCCAGACTGCAGTACCGTGCATAGTCAGAATGAGAAACAGCAAGGAATAACTGTATGCTTAATATTTTATTGAGATTATTCATCTATAGGAATGAAAGTGAAGCCATCTGTCTTCTGTTCACCTGAAATAAATAAATAAATAAATAAGTTAATAGATAAATAAATAAATATATAAATAAAGTCTGGGAGAACAAAGACAATGTGTAATTTCAACAAGTCTTAAATATTGTTTAGTTTCATGGATATTTTTTTACAGTTAGGACATTTGAGAGTGAATTTAAGTAATATACAAAGTAGAATTATACAGGCCAATTATGTCTTGGATGAATTTAAGATCTATATCTTTATGACCTGGAGTTTGTGGGACTGTATGAAGAATGAGGTATTTATTTACCTTCTCTCTGCCAAGGAACTAGATGGTTATGAAAACAATGTCTGCAGGAAACTACCTCTTTGCTGTGGGGGGCCTTGTGGGTTTCCAGGCTTAGGGGGTTTCTGTTGTGGGCCTCCAGGTGGGGGTGGGCCTTGTGGCTTTCCAGGCTGAGGGGGTTTCTGTTGTGGGCCTCCAGGTGGGGGTGGGCCTTGTGGCTTTCCAGGCTGAGGGGGTTTCTGTTGTGGGCCTCCAGGTGGGGGTGGGCCTTGTGGGTTTCCAGGCTTAGGGGGTTTCTGTTGTGGGCCTCCAGGTGGGAGTGGACCTTGTGGGTTTCCAGGCTGAGGGGGTTTCTGAGGTCCTCCAGGAGGGGGTGGGCCTTGTGGGTTTCCAGGCTTAGGCGGTTTCTGAGGGCCTCCAGGAGGGGGTGGGCCTTGTGGGTTTCCAGGCTTAGGGGGTCTCTGAGGACCTCCAGGTGGTGGTGGACCATGGTGGTGTCCTGGGGAAGGAGGAGGTGGATGTTGAGGAGGATGATGATTGCCTCCGTGTTGTGGTGGTTTCTCTGGTCTATTTACATCTTCCCCACTGCCATCCTCATCACCAGCATCATCTTCATCAGAAGCAGGAGGTCTTGGCGGAAATCCTCCAGGAGGTGGTCTCAGATGATGGTGATCATTTCCTTGGCTCGGCAGCTCTCCTTCTGTTTATATATAAATCAAAGTACATGAAATTATTCCTATACTTTCTCCCAGAATCTCTACCCTCGAATTTATATCACTGATGCTTCATAAAAATTAATTTTCATATTTATTATATAAGCTTTCTTGTATCTCAACTCTTAGGATGAGTATTTTTCTGTTATTCTGGTGCAAAGAAATTAAAAAGTGATTTCATGTTACTTACAATTCCCAAACAGAAGTGAAGAAAGAGAGAATATTTTCTAAATGTTACTACTTAGAACTTCGTAGAGTAGCAAAGTTATGACATTAAAGCTTTACACTCAAATGTAAAATGTTGTTCAAGATCTTATAAGCATGTGTAAAGCAAAAAAGAAATTTGGAAAAGTTTTCCATTCAATTTTCATGCAAAATATTTGTATGAATTGTTCAGCTGTAGATACACAACTGAGTACAAAAAATCCATTTAAAATTGCACAAAGCACAAACTCTCTGTAGTCGCATATTTTATTTATAATCATAGCATTCTAACTGGAATCACTGGGGACAGTAGAATTCTTTGATCAAACTATAGTATCAAAAAGGATTTTAAATGGGTACACTCTATATGTGCATCACGCATAATATATTGTTTGAATCTGTGAAAGAGAAAAATTGTCCTTTTATTATCAATGCCCAGCTTCTAGTTCTTCCAGTGTATGGCTCTGCTCTATAATCAATATTGAAACGGGTGTCTATTTATCTCAAGTGAAGCTGCCAGTCAATAATTTGATGCAATAAGGAAATAATAATGTGATAATTGAATAATTAGAAATGTAAAGTTTACATAGAAGGTCAATAGAGGATAACTCTGCCTTTACCTAAGAGCCGAGAAGATGAGTATTCATAGATGAGATCTCAAGAATAAGTAGATAGAAGTTGAAAATTACTTAAAACATCCTCATGCTGCTGAGAATCGTACCAGGATTGTTCCTATACTCAGTATCAGCTACTATTTAGTTCCCTCTTAATTGTACCAAACTTTACTGATACTCTTCCTTAACAGTCCTATAATTTCAGGGATACATGATTCCATTCTTAATAATTTTCTTCATAATCTTCATTTTTTATATTTTATAGTAATACTTCCTAACAAAAGGATGTATGTGAGTCAAGAGCAATGATATGTAGGCTAAGAGCATACCCTATTCTTGTAGAGGGACAGAATTCCATTCACGGCATCTACACTGTATTGCTCAAACACACCTGTAATTCCTGCAGGGGAACCAATACCATGTTACCCAGACACATGCATTTACATGCTCACAGAGAGATGGGCAGACAGAGAGACAGACAGACAGACATATAAAGCCAATTTGCCATATTATATTAATGTGTGCATATATGTGTTCATAACATTATTTAAAAGTGATTATAAACTTGACATCAAGGAGTAGAACACAAACAGGGTTTGAACTGAATGAAGGAAAAGTTGAAGCATTCTAAATACAGTGTCTTGTTTATAATTAAAAAATTAACAAGTCAAAAAATGGTGTGAAGGAAAAGTCTTATTTATTTTAAAGTTCGATATTGCTATTAATTACAGTTAGTAGAGAAGGAACTTAAACAGGAAAAGAACATGAAAGCAAGAGCTGATGCAGAGGTCATGGAGGGGTGTCACTTCCTGGCTTGATTTCCATGGCTTGGTCAGTCTGCTTTTATTATCAGGATCACTAGTTCAAGGATTTCAATACCCAAATTAGGGTGACTCCTCTTTCATTGATAACTAATTAAAACAATGTCTTCGAGCTGAATTTTACAGAAAGCTTTTAATCAACTAAGGTTTTCTCCATTCAGAACTCTAATTTTTGTGTCAAGTTGAATGCACTGAGACCAGTCATTATATGTAGTACTTGAAATTCTCAAAACCTGAATTTGGTTTTATTAGAAGATAAACAGGGATAAAGATGGAGCAGAGAAGAGGGAATGGCTAAACAATGACTGGCCACCCATGCATCACATTTCATATAGGAGAGTTAATATCTGCAAATTTTAATGATACTTGCTGTCCTTTCAGATAAGATTCTAACATAATGTTCTACTTAAAAACATCGTAGATAAAAAGAGAGGCATAATCCAACAGGCAGACCTTAGAGAGTCTTTTGGAAGCCTGGGTATAGCCTTGAGGTAGCTGAGATGTTAAGAAGATCAAAAAAAATCCTAAGGAGTTAAATAACCTGGGCCCATGGGGGCTCACAAAACATTCTCTTGCAGCAGATGGGAACAAATATAAAATCTCAAAGAGAGAAAATATGCAGAGAATGAGAGAGTTAACTCATTATGTTAAATTGATGGTCTTCACAAATTCTTCTACAGTGGTCAAGATATTCAGCAGAAAAGCAGTTCTAAAGAGCATTAAACCCAGAGGGGATGGATAACATCGAGGAAAAAGACATTGTAAACACAACAGGACCAATCATATATATATATATATATATATATATATATATATATATACATACATGATGCATATATAAGATTAAGGTAGCATGAACTGAGTCTGAACAGGTCTGTATCAGTTAAGGTCCTAGAGCTGAAAGCAGGAATGGGAACATGCCCTGTTCCTAACCCATACACCATCTTCAATAGGTAACCACTTGCAAAAAAAGATTAGGTTTTTCTCCAAGAAAGTCTCAAAAAGGAAATGAACATATGCCTGCTTAGAATAAATTTTGAGGTTTCTTGTCTTATAATACATGTCAGATTTTTTTTATCCTCTCTTTATTATTTCATTTTCTTTTAATGCTGTAGTGCAATGCTTGTTTAAATATGTGGATATGTTTTCATCCGAGTGTTCTATCATAGAAGATTCAATACAGTGCATGTATAATAGAGAAAGGAATTTTATGTAATTGTGTATTAGATCTAAGATCCAGGGTATATCATAGTACAAAGGTTGCTCTGTGAGTTCAAAATCTTGAGAAATCAGGTTTTTATTTGTTTATTTATTTTTCATCCAAGAAAATAAAATCTCTATGAAAATTGGACCTTAGTTAAAAACTGAGAGACACCATATGTTGTAGAAAGTCAAGGTGTGGGCCTATAGTGAAGGCAGAGGAAGCTGATTTCCTATGCAAACGAAGTGTGGAACTGCTATTGTAAAAGCTCATCTAATCAATCAGAATCTACTACCAGAGTTGGAAAAATTCCTTTGACTTTTAGCTCCATTCTGGCCCCTAGCCTTTTAGGTCATGTCATGCACAAATGGTGTGCTACTTTCACAGAATTTCTTCACTTTACCTGCAATATTGTTTGAAAAATTAGACACCCTGAAGTATGTGCTGTATGAATCTTCTTGTTCTTTCCTTAGTGCAGGAAAAATGATAGTCATAAGCACCCATTCCATGAAGATTGCCTTCATTGTATCTGGGATAGCTAGACATTGTATTTTAGTTCAGTTTGAATGCACTATTAGAATGAATTTTAACATACAATGTTTTAAATTGACTCATTGATCATTGTAACAACAATTGTCACCAAGATTTACTCTTCCACAAACAATGTAACTCATGGCCCTCTTCATATTAGAAGAGTTTTAATTGTTTGTTTGTTTGTTTTTATGTCTCACTGAATCCAAATAGTATTTTCTCTAAACACATTAGTAGTAGGCCAAATTGAAAAAGATGATTAACCTACAAGGAAAATACCCCTAGTAGAAAAGTATGTCTCCTTCATTTAGCAGCCACCAAAGTTCAATAGATCCTCAAGTAAGTGTGAAAGGGAGAGTGACATGCTCACCCTGACCATGTTGTTAGTTCACTGATTTGATTTGCTATTTGCTATAATTTCATTAAATCCGTGAGTCTTTCCTGTGGAGAAGGCAAAGTTTTATTATGGTACTCATGGACTTTTGGCTCTAAAATATTTCCATCTAAAATATGGTCCTTGGGCCTTGGAAGAAAGGGGTGTAATCAAATATCCATAAGTGGTACACATATTGTTCTTTTCATATTGTTCATATACAATGTCATTCACTCATTTAATTGCTGCACAAGCACAAAGATGCTTTTCTGGTACAACTGAGAGCTGTATTAAGATCTATTTACCTAAAAGTGAAATATGTGAGGCTTTGGACTGTTGCTCTCCCCCTTGGGTTTCTGTTATTATTATTGTTTATGTTTGCTATTGTTTTGTATGTTTCAGAATACCTCACTCTAGACAATGATATAAAGAATCTTTTGAAAAGTTACTAGTGGCATATCTTTCCTGCTGGATGACCTATAAAATGTCATTATAATCTCAAATTACTTGTGGTTTCCATTCTGCTCACTGCTCGGTTGTGAGAAAGGACTTTAGAATTGGCAAATGCTGAAAACTAGGCTGCATTTACACTGTGCCACTGCTGTCAGGTGCTGGGTTCAAGAGAAGCCCCTAAACACTGTTCCAGGGGTGGAAAATCTCATTCTAGGATGTGGGGGATCAAGCTTGGGTTCCCAAGCTCTCAAGTATCTAGTTACTCCTGTAAACCACCTAGAGTCAGAAAATAAGAGTCAGTGGTCCAAGGACTGCAATGAAGACCCCAGGCTCACAACTTTAAATTTCATGAACATTCAGATGTCATTGGGTCACAGGGAGTTGGGAACAGATTGGGCCAGTGGACTGAAGATGAGTCTTGGCCTGGAGGTTCTCAGACAACTGAACATGCAATCAATGCTGAAAGTCATGGAAAAGCCATGAACAGAGGAGGCTGGTGATTTGAGGATGAGCCTAGGGTTAGAGGAAAGGGAACTACTTCAGGTTAGCTCATTGGTGAAACTCTTTAGCTTAGCTGCAGTTGTCTTGGAGAGAGATACTTTCTTCAGGAGGATTTGAGAGCTAAGGAGTGTCCTAGACCAGCTTCGACAAACAGTAGCTTCCCTGTAGCTGTATCAAGGGTTAAAAGTAAAGAGAGACAATTAGATGAAATTATAACAGGACTCCTGCCACTTCTGAGGGTGAATTGATGTCTTTTTTAATGAGTCCTTTTCTAAACTACTTTATTTACATGCAGAAATATAACATCAGTGCTAATACAAGAATCAAACTGGTCAATAATTTACAATCTTGTAAACATCTGTCTTGGGGTTAGATTTGGAAACCAGAGACAAAAGGGGCTTCAAAGATACAAAGGGACCGCCACACTTACATCCACTGAGCCTGTCCTGAGCTGACAAATGTTCTAATATTCCCTTATGTGTTAATTGTTTGTACTTTTATTCCTGGAAATAAAATTCACCAAAGATCAAAACCTGCTAGCTAATTCTTTGACATATTCATCTGGTACCACTGTCTTCTAGATTATGTCTTTTTGGTATCTTTGGTTTTCACATGAATTTATATACACTTAATTGAAAATGTTTCTGAATACACCAGCAGGTTTTGGTGATCAGCAATTTAATGCAATTTCCTCTAATTTAAATTAATCTTTTCTGAAGAGAGAGAGAAGCGTTATAAGACTTAGGGGGGGTTGAAAAATTTAAAAGGCTCAAGAACTTTACTAATATTATAGAATTGAGGAAGCTCAGAAAAGGACACAATTTGGAATGTTGTTTATAATAATGAGGAACTATTCTTGGAGAACAGAGACTCATCAATGGCTTTCTTTTTCTAGGGTATTTACAGGTGAAGTCTTTGAAAGGCATCATCTATATTGGCACCTAAGATCATGGAATAACATAGATACTCACTTGATTCACCACGATAGCAAAATTATAGAGATAAAGTAGCAACAAAATACTTTTATAATTGTGGGTAATAACAGCAGAAGTAAATTTATTAAAGAGTACCAATATTAGGATGTTTGATGAGCTTTCTACTTCTACATTTTGAAAACATTTCTAGGGCTGAAGGAAACAGTTTCTCAAGAGAGAAATCATTTTGGAAGTGGTTATAGGCAAATTAATACATTTAAGCCTCCTGTCCTATGGATACAAGAGTTTTAGCACAACTTATGACCACTTACCTTATTACTGCAACTCCTAAAGTCTGCTGTAGTAGAATGTCTAAAACACATTTCTCTGTCTTCCTAGGAAAATTCTTCTGTCACATAGGAAACTGTGAGTCTCTCCACAAAAATCTTACCTTCACTACTTTTACACACTATACCTCTACATGGATTTGCATCACTGAATATTATGAAAGGCCATCAGCTGAAATGTCTTATTCCACCCATGAGTAATATCTCCTGTTCTCTCAAGCTTCAGCTCTTTGTCAAACAGTGGGTTTTTTTCTTTAATCCTCTTGATGTTGTTCTGAACAAATGTTTCTGTTCTAAAGAACCCACAAACCTGAACATTTACAACTCTCTGAGGTATGCTGCCTGGAAGCTTGTTCTCTGTTCCACTCTTTATCTCCCACCCCCATGTGATAAATCAATAATAAATCAAGTGTATGGTACACACCAGACTTAGTTACAGGCAAATGGTATGGAGGCTATATATAAATTGACATTCCTTTTACTCACATGTTTCTATTATGTTTCAAGTTGACAAAAATAAGGCAACTCAAGTCTTTGAAAAATATGGGGTTTCTTCCTGGTTGATTGGTTTATTTCTCATATTTTCTGCTTTTGTTTACATTTTTAGCTTGCATAGAAAATGTGTTTTTTTATATTAATTTTCAAGATGTTCTATTTGTGTTTAATATCATGCAATTGTCTGGGAGATCTTTTGATATAATTTTTATTGAATTTCTCTTCATAATAGTTTAAATGTTTTCTCCCACAAATACTTAATTTTAAACTGCAATACCTATTGTGAGCTTATATAAAATTGTTTCTATTGCAATTCATTGACATTATGCTGATATCCCAATCGCAAGGATATACTTAGCTGTCTTTACTCTTTGCCTTATGTGGAAGTGAAAGGAAATTAAATTCAAGGTCTAAAAACTCATGTAAGTTGGGGCAAAAGGGTAGTTTGTAAGCTTAAAGGCCTAGGACTGACAATGTTGTAAAACAAGTCCACTAAGCCCATTGTTAAACATTCCCAAGGCTACTTTAATGGACTTTAAAGATGTGGTAGGAATGCAGAAGCTTATCCAGGCTGTCTTTTAACTGAGTTGTAGGTCAAATGAGCCCCTCCTGAGTCTATTTAAAACTTTTATGTTAACCACCGGTTTTCCTGACTTAGATAAGCATCCGCTCCACCAGTCTCCTGACTTCCTGACTGCAAGTACTGTTCTGCTGATGCATAGTCAAGCTGTTAATGAACCTTGTATTCTTATTCTTCCCAGCCCCTGACCCTCTCTCTATCAAAATAATACCACACAGTTGGCTAATCAATACCAAAATGCTAGCAACAAAATAATATTCAAACGGCTAACGTTATGAAATTTAATTAGCTAGTATTTATATATATATACCTCTATCTCCTGCATGAGATACATACCCTCCCGTAGCTCCACCATTAAACTACCTCATGTTTTTGCAGCAAGAAGTTCTCTCGAGTTTCATTGGTTAACCCCTTGTCCCGAAACTCGAGTGGGGTTCCCCGAAAGGGTGTCCTACACAAGTAATAAAAAACAAACTGCCTACTCTATGACATGCAACATTAATAACTGATAGGAGTAATTTACCTAAATGCACTTAGTCTGTTGAGTTCTTTCCTTGGAACATCAATCAAGCTATTATAAATACCTCACTCTATTTTTTTTTTCCTTTAACTTGAGACCTTTTAAGTCTTAATATTTCTCATCTATTTGGGCTTCTGTATATTCTGCCATTTTTGATATCTAGATGACATAAAATTGATTCTTAAATGTATAAGAGGTCTTTATTCAATTGCCAATTTTAATAAAAAAAGAAATTACACAATTTTTAATCTCTTTTCTTCTTCCAACCACTCCCATGTTCTCAACGATGTTGTCCCTCAAATTTCATACCATATTTTTTATTTGTTTGTTGTTACATGGTTTTTCTGAAGTATATAAATACAAGCTGTTTAAATTTTATAATGTTAGCCATTTGAATATTATTTTATTGCTAGCATTTTGGTATTGATTAACTGTAGGGAGCCATGCCTGAGAACCATGCTTAAGAAAATGACTGCACAGCAGCCACCTTAGAACTGGTCAATGCTGTACCTACACCCCCCACCCGTGAGAGCCTGACCTTTCCGAGAAATACCACTATGAAGTTCTGCAGAGATTAGCTGGTAGGTGACAAGATAAGATATCCTGGGACAATTACCTGGCTGTTAATCTGTAACCGCAGCGCGACCCTCTCCCTGGTCACATAGATGCTGTAAAAATTCCACCGCACCCTGCTTTCCCCTTTCTGCCCAGCCCATATAAGCTGTAAGCACCAAACCCTCAATGAAGCCTTGACTCTTGCCGTTCTTTGCGCGCTTGGTTTCCTTTCTCTCTTGCCCCCATGACTTTCAGGACGAAGGCCTCTTCGGAACCCTGAATAACTGGACCTGCTGGACGGGTCAATTTACCAACTCTGTGGTGTTATTTTGATTAATCATTAAATATTAGAACCATGTGAATCTTAATTTTTGGCATCTTATTTTTAATCTGTCAAGAAGAGAAAAGTATGATATCAGATGGGAATGTTTCCTTTAATTTTATACCGAATTGAAACAGATTATGTTTATATGAAAACTAGTATTTTGAGTAAGGGATAACATCAAGTGTCTTTTTAATTATCTAGTTGCTCAAGAGATTGGCCTACCTATTTTTCTAATAACTTTTTCAAAATGCTTGGCTTGTGAAAGAATTTTTATGAGAATGCAAATCTATTATAATACATAGAATTTGAGTAACTCAGTGTTAGCCATTTATTATCTGACAGAAATGCTTCATAGAGTAGTTTTGTGAGGAATGATAAAAATTTTTATGTATTGTTATGTAGCAGGTTCTTAGCTATGCACATTTTCTTGCAACCAAATAATATGATTTCATCAAAACACAGGACAAGCTCATCCTTCATTGAAATCTATTTGAAAACAATTAAAATGTTATTTGAAAACAATTAGGTATTTTGAGACCCTAGAAACTAAGAAAGACTATCAAATTAGGACTTGATTAGGGTCCTACTCCTCTCTCTGTATGTGTGCGTGTGTGTGTTTATGCATAAAATATTCTTGCTTTATAATGAGATTGATGTTAAATATTAGTATTCTATTTAGGCTTGAGAAGTAGATCAGCTGACAAGACTATTTGTTTCTATTTGAGAGTATTTTGGTGGGGTTCACATGACACAGGGCAACATCACATTCTTAATTTGCTTTTGTCCGATACTTTTATCAAATCACCAGAAAAGTAAAAAACACATGCTGACTGATTTTTACTGTGACTTGGACTTCAAAGCAAAGTGGATGCTTATTTGATCTATGTTAAAACAACAAACCCCAGAAAATTATATTGTAATACAGTTCTCAAAATACAAGGAATTCCTTTGGTTTGAGGTAACTTCTAACAGGTAAGGTTATTTTCATCCATTCCCATTGACTATGTCTCCACCATGGTATATCAAGTCTCTGCAGGGTTAGGCTAATCCTCTCCCACTAAGCCTGGACATAGCATAGCAGCCCTTTTGGACAGGATTGCCACAGTCAGGCAATACCTTTTGGGACAGCTCCTACTCTGGTTGTTGGGGACTCACTTAGGGATTGAGATGCAGAAGGAGGGGGCAACATTTGGAATACAAAGAATAATAAAACTATCTAACAAACATTAAAGCATTCTCTGAAAACAGCTTGGTTATACAACAGCTTAAACAGGGCCATGGCAAGGATTGAAAGAAGAGACAGTCAAATTGTAATATGACTTTGGCCAGATTTGAGGCTGAAGCCTGGAGGCAAAGCAAAACCTTTTTAGTTAGTCCACTTTTAAACCACTATAATTACATGCAGAAAGATAACATCAGTTCTGAATCAAAGAACAAGCTAGGTAACAATCAAAGATTCTGTAACTGTCTTTCCGGAGGCCAGGTGTGTTTAGGGACAAAGATGACTATAGAGACTGCTGTGTACCTATATCAGCTGAATCTTTCAGGTCCTGAGCTACAATACCTAGCTTCAAATGCAAATGTACTTCCCAGAGCTTCCATCCTAAGTGTTCTGCCCTGAACTTTCAGATTCAAAGGTACTTAATTAGGGCTTTTCCAGGGTGTAGCACTAAAGCAAGGTTACTCTCTTTGGCCAACTGCAAAATGTCCTGGTAAAATAAGATTACCCTCCACCAACTCTCCAGATGTGCCAAAAATGCTTTACACAAGGCATCTATTTATTTTTGTGCTACAGTTTGTGGGGCCTGAAAATATCATACAAGTACTCTAGAACAGAATATATCAGAATCATGGTGTAAGCATTCTTTCTAGGTTGCACAGTAGTACCCTAGAAATAGCCAGGTGTGCCTGACTCACAATAAAAGGGGTTGTTTGTGCTCCTGTTGCTCTCACTGTTTTACACTCTTACCCATTTACCCTCTTTTTAAAAATTAGATATTTTATGTATTTACATTTCAAATATTACTCCCTTTCCCCACTATCCCGTCTCCCTGACCCCTTCCTTCTTCAAGTAAGATGCTCCAACTTCCACCCACTCATTCCCACTTAATCTTCCTCCTACACTGGTGAAATCAGCCTTCACATGGCCAAGGGCTTATGATTCTATTGATGCCAGATAATTCAATTGAAAGAGTTAAAATTTTACATTGGCACCACTCACCCTGCCTTTAGGACAAGTATATATCAATGCTAAGAACCAGATTACAGATTCAAAGAAATGGCCCAACCTCAGACCATCTGGACTCCATAATGTCTGGCTCTGTAGTCCAGAGATAAACAAGTATGAAGCTCAGCGTGCCCCAAAATTGAGTGGCCTAGAGTTGAATCGGGTCTGAAATAGGCATAGTGTGCCAATTTGAATGAACCAATGATATTGCTATGTGCCTGTTGCTAACTACTTGTGTGATTTTCCCTATAAATACTTCTCCCCATTTGAGTTTGGGGTCGACCTCCTCTATCTCCTGGGTGAGATAAGTGCTGTCACCAGAGCTCTGGAATAAACCTCTTGCCTGATTGCAGCAAGAAAGGCTTTTCCAGAGTTCTTGTGTTGGAGTTCTCCTGGTACTTGAGTAAGGGGCTTCCCCAATTTGGATGGGGAGTCTTTCAGTTGGGGGCTCATCCGAAATTTTGTGACCAACCACAACTCTGAGACATTCTTGGAGGTAAAAAGGAATTCCCCAATTTGTGTCTGAGTGTGCAGCCACTGTCTTTCTCTGTTCTGATCTGTATCTGAGAAGCGCTTTTGATTTTGAAGCTGCTTTCAGAGCAGTAAGGCTCATGAGCAGTGATTGACAGACATGCCCTGGTGATCACAAGCTGTAGCCCTGGAGGACACCCTGGGAGGTCAGGGGAGTCAGGGACAGCTGGCTGTCTCTTATCAGGTTAGGGAGGACTGTGTGATCCTCTTGGAAGATAAATTCTTTTCTCTGAAACTGTTTTTGGCTGGTGCCTATGGACCGGGTGGGGCCGCTGTTGTCTGGATATTGAGCTCTCCTGTATTGTCTATGGTTGGTCTGCTTTGTTTTTTGGTTTCTTTTTTTTTTTTTTTTTTGTTTTTCTGTTTTTGTTTTTGTTTGTGTGTGTGTGTGTGTGTGTGTGTGAGAGAGAGAGAGAGAGAGAGAGAGAGAGAGAGAGAGAGAGAGAGAGAGAGAGAGAGAGAGAGAGAGACGGTAAAACAGACGGTAATGAGGTAATGAGCCCCAACCCTGACGCTAGATCACTGGACTGAAGTTAGGGACAGAGTAGACAATATGTCAGTTGCAGTTAAGAAGGCAATGTGTCAGACTTTCTGCTCCTCTGAGTGGTGGACTTTTGGCATCAGATGGCCTCCTGAGAGCACTTTCGACCTGACTGTAATTTCTGATGTTAAAGCCATTGTTTTCCTGGAAGGACCAGGATTGTACCCCGAAGGAGTCCGTGGGAAGGAGGAAGTTTGCAGGCAGAGTAGGAGCTGTGTAGAGAGGGAATGAGTGTGGGGAGTGGTAGGGCTCAGCTGCACCAAGGGCACCCTCACCAAGGGCCCAGGCAGAGGCCAAGAAGTTTGGTGGCAGGGGCCGCAGCAAGGGCAGCTGGGAGAACAGAGCCCTGGGAGTGAGCACAGAAGTGACAAGGCATGCAGCTAGGAGCTGGAGCCCGAGGCCAAAGAGGGACTGCCCACTGCGCCAGAAGACTTTGACCCTGGGAGCTGCCCTAGATCAGCACAGGAAGCCAGAACCTCCAGTACTCTCTGCTGCCCCAAAAAATCTATCCAGAGATTGAGGTGACTCCTGAATGGCCAAGCCAACCCCACCCCTATTTCCCCAACTTCCTCCCAAACATCCTCTTATCCCTGCCCTGCAAAGAGCAGGAGGCACAGCTCTAGCCGCCCACGTCACCTAGACTGCTTCAGGGATGGCCAGGATGGGGTGTGGTCTCAGGAAGCCAAGCATGGACACAAAGGTGTTAGGGAGCAAGGGAGGGTGCAGCCAACACCCAGAGGGAAAACAGGCTGAAAGAGCAGCACCGGTGTGGACCAGCCGATGGTACCTGAAGTCAAAGAGCTCAGAGTCTGGGGGAAACTAGACTGGACTGTAGCACTGCTGCTATGTGCCGTTGGGGTCACAGTATACCCTCCCTACCTCCATCCACTTCAGTACTGGCCGTTTTCCTTTGCAGGCATTTATAATTTAAAAAAACTTATCACCCTTCCTTTGCAGAAAACCCTGCCAGCCTGACCGAATTAGTGGAGTCTTTAATGTTTTCCCACCACATCAGTCAGTAGCCTTTCCAGGTCCTCTTCACTATCGAAAAAAGAGAGAGTGAAAAAGAACACTCAAAAAAAGAAAGGAAAACAGATGTGTCTAATCAGGGAGATAAAAAAAAATAGACACTGAATAAAAATAAATAAATTGATGAGTAGGAGGGGCAGGGGAGGTGATTACACAGCTGCAGTCAGATAGCAAGAGAGACAGAGACACAAAGGCACATACAGAGAAAGGAGAGAAAGAAGTGGGAAGCGGAAGTAAGAGAGGACGGGAGGCATAGTGGACAAGAGAGGAATTTGACTAGGATTTTGGCCACAGTGGTGAGGGGCAGGGAAGTAGAAATCAAGTCTGGCACTAGGAAATAACCTCTTGACAAGAATCGACATGCTTTCTGTAAAGAAAAAGGCCACTGGACCAGAGATTGCCCCAACAAGAAGGAAAAATAAAGAGCCTGTGCAGGTTCTAACCATCCGGTTGAAGGATGAGTACCAACTCTTTGAGTAGCAACAGTCTGCCTCAGATCAGATGGACTGGTGGCTGTAGGCACATCCACAGGAATTGAAAAGTTCAGCCTGGCCTAAAGCTGTGCGGAAACCTGAAACCAACGACTGCTGGATAGTTCAAGATCTCCAAGAGGCAAACAAATGAGTGACCGATTATCAGCCTGCAGTACTTAACCCCTATCACCTGTTGAGCTCATTGACCCAACCCAGAACCTGGTGTACAGTACTGGACTTGATGAAAACACACCAATACACTCATCTAGAGGTAAAAAACCTTGTGAAGACTGTCTTGAGGTCAAATTCTTTTGTGCCTGGTTTGAGTAGATAACTGTGTGCCATTCCAGAAAGTAAACTTATGTAAGCAGCCAAGAAAGAGAAAAGATAAAACTGAGGTTTACTGGGAAGTAGATTTTACAGAGACTAAGTCAAAAAAATATAGACATAAATATCTATTAGTCTTTATAAATACTTTTTCTGGACAGGTGAAAGCCTCCCCGCAAAGAGAGGAATGGTGTCAGCAGTCATAGTTAAGGAGATTCTAAAAGAGATTATCCCTAGGTTTGGCACCCCTAAAGTAATTTGATCAGACAATGAATCAGCTTGTGTTTCCCAGGAAAGTTAAAATTAGCTCATTTCTTGGGGACCAATTGGAAATTACATTGCACATATACACCCTAGAGTTCAATACAGGTAGAGAGGATAAATAAAACTCTAAAAGAGACCTTGTTAAAATTGGCCACAGAGACCGGTAGTGGAGAGTGGACTGTCCTCCTCCCCTTTGCCCTGTTCCATGTACAGAACACCCTTGGCCCCTTTGGCCTAACACCTTATGAGATCCTGTGTGGGGGACCGTCACTGTTCACAGAGTCGGGTAGAGTGTATAATCCTGAAGCTGTTCTCTCAAAAACCTTTGTTTGCCTGCCTAAAGGCCCTTGAGGTTATAAGACATCAAGCCTGAAACAACTGAAAGAGGTCTATGAGACTGGAAGTACAGTTCCAGGTTGAAGACACTATCCTGGTCTCACGCCATTCAGTGGGAAAGCTAGAACCTCAATGGAAGGGGCAGTATCTAGTGCTTTTGACAACTCCTAGCAGTTAGTTGGGGCTTGGAGTTGCCATGGGTGTAGGAAAAGATATAGCAGCACTAATAGAGACTCCTCAATATTTCCATACACTGAGTTCCACAATAAATGAAAACTTACAAACCCTAAAACAATCAATGTCTAAGCTTAAAGAGTCACTGACTTCGGTCTCAGAGTTGGTCTTGTAAAACAGAAGGGGATTAGACTTATTGTTCCTTAAAATAAAGGGCTATGTGCTGCGTTAAGAGAAGAATGTTGCTTTTATGTAGACCATCCAGGGGGTAATTAAAAACTCTGTGAGTAAGCTCAGAGAAAGATGAGCCAAAAAAAAAAAAAAAGACAGAAGAAAACAGCAAAGATGGTTTGAGAGATTGTTGAACAGCTCCCCATGGCTGACTACATTAATCTCATTAGTGGGGCCTTTTTAAATTTTGCTTTTGCTTCTTACATTTGGACCTTGCATCCTTAATAAGTTAGTAGCTTTCATTAGGAAAAGAGTCTAGTGCAGATTTTAATGCTTCTCCAGCAATATCATGCATTAAAGGACTTTCAGAGGGCTGAGGAGCAGGATACTGAGTTCTAAGATTACAACTAGCCACTAATAGAAGAGGGGAATGAAAGAGTTAAAATTTTAAATTGGCCCCACTGACCCTATCTTGAGAACAAGTATATCTCAAGGCTAAGAACAAATAGCATGTTCAAAAAAATGGCCTGACCCCAGACCATCTGGACTCAATGAGGCCTTGCTCCACAGTTTAGAGAAGAACGTGTACGAAGGTCAGCATGCCATATAATAGAATTGATCCCCGTCTAAAATAGGCAGAGTATGCCAATTTGAATAAACCAACAAGATTTCTATGTGCCTGTTGCTAACTGTTTATGTGATTTTTCCCTATAAATACTTCTCCTCATTTGAGTTTGAGGTCAACTCCCCTATCTTCTGTGTGAGATATGTGTCATCCCCAGAGCTCTGGAATAAGCCTCTTGCCTGATTGCAGCAGGATAGGCTCTTTGAGAGTTGTTGGGTTCGTGTTCTCCCGGGACTTGAGTGAGGGCTTCCCCAATTCTGGGTTCTACCACCATCTGTTGCTGTATATGTGGATGGAGCCATAGGTTGCTCTATGTGTACTCACTGGTTGATGTTTTAGTCACTGGAAGCTCTCTGTCAATTTTCTCCCCATTCCCCTTTCCTCTTTCTCTCCACATGTTCATGGCTAGCCTCTACTCCCCCCAACCCTCACACACACATACCCCTCTCTGCCTTTTTCTGGCTTTACACCCATTTCCACGCCCTTAATAAACTCTATTGTATATTATATCTGTCCTATGACTGGTACCTCATGGGAGGTGCAGGGAGTATGGGCTCAGAGAAGCACCCCTTTCCACCTTACCATACTTTACCTCTGCCAAATATATTCTAGTTCTGTCTTTTATTTTTTCTCTATTTTATAAAGCATAATACTTTGGGCCACTTTTTTAGGCTACATGTTGCTTTTCATGCAGTAATTTTTTACTTAAGATTTGTCTTGTCATCTTTTAATATTACATACACACACACACACACACATACACACACACACACACACACACACATAAGCACACACAGATGAAGTGAGAAGATGAGGAATATTTGGTGTGTGTGAGCAGTGTCTTAAGGATTTAGGTTTGGGAATGGTTGTGGTTAAGGCACACATGTATGAAATTGGCATGGAATAAATAGCAGCCCACTGTCAGTGGCGCAAATCAGCTGTAGACATCCAAAGGCTTACTGGCAACCACATCAAACAGAGCAGGAAGAGGCAGACGACAATGACCAGGCCCATTGCCTACCTTTAGCAGCATCCACCACAATGTGCAACTAAGTAGTGGTCAGATGAGAGAGAAAAAGAAGCAGAAAATATTGGGCAGTTTGAAGAGAGGTAGAACTAGAGACAAGAGGTTATAGAGGTATAGCCAGTTGTGAGCCCACAGCAAAACCCCAGCCAATACTGTCTCTTAGGAAAATGTCTGGTGCTGTGGCCATGCAGCAGCAGGGTTCCGTGTCCGTGTCTGTGGATCATATTACAGCTAAAGATCATCTGGGCAACTCTGGTCTGGACCATGAATTCTGCCCACAGTTCAAGGTCTGTGCAGACCTGATCCCACTACTCACCTGCTGCAGCCCTTCAGAGAGTGTGCTCAGCACCTCTCTTTAGAGCTTCCCACTGTGTTGAGAGAAGAGGTGAGGTAATGAAATTGGTGTGAGAGTAACAGTGAGAGTAAGTGAGCTTACCCTGCCACTATGTGAGAAAGTCAGGAGAGTGGGCAAAATTTCCCTACACCTAAGCAAATGTAGCATCCAGAAAAATGGACTGAAAACGTTGATGGGTACTAGAGTAAAATGAGCTCTTTTGATCTGGGTGAGCCATGATAGCTGGAGAGCTGTGTGCCTGATTGTCAGCAGCACTGGGTCAGCTCGCTGGGGAAAGGCTGGAGTGCTTGCCCTGGGGGGGCAGGTGTAATAGAGCTATCCAGATGATCAACTCAGTTTCCATGCATTCCCAGATCCAGGATATCATCTATCTAATCTATGACCTATTGGAGCATGTGAAAAGGCTCCTTCTGTAAATCCAATGCTGCAGAATCTCCATGATACAGAGCTATGACCAAGAGTGCTCTCAGTGAAGATCCAATATTGATGATATAGCAGATCCCAAATGTCATGTAATAGACCAACAAATCTTTGAAATGAACCTTTTCAAGCACAAATGTGTGGATAAAATAAGACATACTGTGACATATAACATCTTCCAGGATAAGAATTTTTTAATGATTTATTTTTTTTAACATTTGTGTTTTATTTTCCATTTTTTGGGGGGATATAAGGGCTGAGGGTAGATACAAAAGAAAGAAATATAAAAATAGATGTGAGTGAGAATGTGGTGCTAATGTGGAATTCATAAAAATTAATAAAAATGGGATATATGATACTTGTAGTTAATGCATTTATTAATAAAAGGATACAAACTGGTATTCTTTGCAAATAATATAAAGATTAAGCTTATTATTCATACAGAAAGAGTGAGCTCTTTGTAAGCTGATGCTTCGGGTTTGCTCCATGTGCATATGTATGTAAGTGTAGGTATGTCTATGTAAGTATGTAAATAGATAAGACAGGTTGTGGGAAGAGGAGATAGAACTAGAGGAGACCACTCCCAGCAGATAGGTACATCGCCAGTGGAGGTAATGGCCACTCACTCATCTCAAAATTCTGTAGTCAGTACTTTTCCAGTCTAAAGGAAATGCAGAAACAAGAAATGGAGAACAGACTGATGGAAAGGGAATCATGAGACTGCCCCATCTTAGGATTCATCCCATCCGCTGACACCAAACTAGGATACTATTGATGGTGCCAAAAAGTACTTGAAGACAGAATCTTAGTAGGACTGTTCTCTGTGAGGTTTGCCAGCATCTAAGACGAAAGGAGACACAACCGACCATTGAATTAACTCTGGGAACCTCAACAGGAAAAGTTATAAAAAAAGTGAAGGAGCGAAATGGGACTGGAACTCCATTGGAAGAATGACAATATCAACTTACTGGACTCCCAGAAATTAAGCCATCAACCAAAGTTTATACATGAATGGGTACATGGCTAAATAAGAAGTTATCTGGCATTAATGGGAGGGGAGGAGCTCAATACTGTGGAGACCTGTTACCCCAGTAAAGAGAGATGCTAGAGGGGTGAGGTAGGAGTGGGTGGGAAGAAGCGTGGAAAGTACCCTTTTAGAGTAAAAGGGGAGGCTCAATGAGATGGGAGATTTGTGAACAGGAGACAGGGAAGGACAACATTTGACAAGTAAACAAATAAAATACTAAAATCACTTAAAAAAGACAGATTGTTGGGCCTAGCAAGTAAATATGTGACAATGAATGTATATTATGAAAATATATGTATTTATGCATATTTGCTTGTGTAAAAGTTTTTTTTTTCTATTTTTGCAAGAGTAACTCTCTTCTCCTAATTCAATAAAAGTTTATTGCTCTAAACCTACCTCCAGCCAGGCAAGCTAGAGTTCAAGCTTTTGGGCAAGAGAGAAAAAAGCCCCAAGAATTACTTCTTTACTTAATCCCCTGCAATTATGAAACAGTTGTTAATCACCCAAGCCAGCAGTTTTAGCCCTATAATAAGAAATGGAGTTTTTAAAGATTATTTTGAAGCTATCAGCCAGCATTTAGTATATTTAAAAAACAAGAAGGCCAGAAACTAATGGTCCTTCAAATACCTTCAGAGAAGTTCAGTCCTTAAAACAAACTCTATGTCCAATGGTTCAGATGATTACTGCCCAGGATCTTGGTAAAGATTAAGGATTTAGAGAACATTCAAAGAAGAACAGCAAATTCAGCTTTTAAGAATTAAATTCAAATGCTTTGGAACTTTTAAGAATTCCTAATCCTCAGAAACTTCTATACAGCTTATATTTTTATTCTTTAGTTCATGATTCAATAAAATATAAGAATAAATAAAGAAAATAATTGCAAATATCCAAAAAATGAATAGAAAGACTGTTATAAATTATGTTTAAAATATTGTAAGAATTGCATTGGTCTATAAGGCCCAGGCAAATGATATTTACAAACAAGATATAAAATAAAACAATAACAGCTTGGCCAGAGTACATCGCAGCATTATTTATAGGACATTCCAAATCAGAATAATATGAGCTGGCAGAAACTGAACTTCACAAAGAATGCTAGCTGCAGGAACAGGGACCCCTAAGTTGGAGAAAGAGATTATTATCTGTAAAAAACAAGAAGTTCTCACGGCAGCTATTCTCTAGAGTACTGATATTAAAGGCAGCTGACATTCTAATGGGCATCACTGTTTATGCAGTTTACTCTTGAAATGTACCAAATCCTGTGTGAAGTGTTTTTCTAAAAGAACTGGTATGGAGAAATGTAGCATAACAGTGGTTAGAACATGAGGGTAACATGGAAAGAAGGTGGTCTCTCAGTTAATAGTTAGAAGATATGTAGAGGAAAGAATTTCCTTTCTGGAAATAGCCATCCCCAGACTGCAGTACTGTGCACAGTCAGAATGAAAAACAGCAAGGAATAACTGTATGCTTAATATTTTATTGAGATTATTCGTCTATAGGAATGAAAGTGAAGCCATCTGTCTTCAGTTCACCTGAAATAAATAAACAAATGGATAAATAAATAATTAACTTCTGGGGGAGGAAAGACAATGTGTAATTTCAACATGTGTTAAATATTGTTTAGTTTCTTGGATAAATCTGTTAGAGTTAGGACATTTGAGAGTGACGTTAAATAACATACACAATAAGAATTATACAAGCCAATTATGTCCTGGATGTATTTATGATCTATATTGTTAGGAACTGGAGTTTGTGGGACCCTATGAAGAATGAGGTATTTATTTACCTTTTCTCTGCTATGAACCAGATGGTTATGCAAACAATGTCTGCAGGAAACTATGTCTTTGCTGGGGTGGGCCTTGTGGATTTCCAGACTGAGGAGGCCTCTGCTGTGGGCCTCCAGGAGGGGGTGGGCCTTGTGGGTTTCCAGGCTGAGGGGGTCTCTGAGGACCGCCAGGGGGGGGTGGACCTTGTGGGTTTCCAGGCTGAGGGGGTCTCTGAGGACCTCCAGGAGGGGGTGGGCCTTGTGGGTTTCCAGGCTGAGGGGGTCTCTGAGGGCCTCCAGGAGGGGGTGGGCCTTGTGGGTTTCCAGGCTGAGGGGGTCTCTGAGGGCCTCCAGGTGGGGGTGGGCCTTGTGGGTTTCCAGGCTGAGGAGGTCTCTGAGGTCCTCCAGGAGGGGGTGGACCTTGTGGGTTTCCAGGCTGAGGGGGTCTCTGAGGACTGCCAGGAGGGGGTGGGCCTTGTTGGTTTCCAGGCTGAGGAGGTCTCTGAGGGCCTCCTGGTGAGGGTGGGCCTTGTGGGTTTCCAGGCTTAGGGGGTCTCTGAGGACCTCCTGGAGGGGGTGGGCCTTGTGGGTGACCATGATGAGGGGGTCTCTGAGGTCCTCCATGTGGGGGTGGACCATGATGGTGTCCTGGGGGAGGAGGGTGTGGATGCTGAGGATGATGATGATTGCCTCCGTGCTGTGGTGGTCTCTCTGGTGTATTTGTATCTTCCCCGCTGCCATCCTCATCACTATCATCATTTTCATCAGAAGCAGGAGGTCTTGGTGGGAATCCTCCTGGAGGTGGTCTCAGATGATGGTGTCCATGTCCCTGGCTCTGCAGCTCTTCTACTAAGTGTAAATCAAAGTACATGAATTTATACCTTTACTTTCTCACATTATCACCCCCTCGACTTTATATCACTGATGCCTCATAAAGAGTAATTTTCATATTTATTATATTAACTTTCTTGTATCTTAACTCTTTGGATGAGTATTTTCCTGTTATTCTGGTACAATGAAATAAAAAAAAAGTGATTTCATGTTATTTACAATTCCCAAACAGAAGTGAAGAAAGGGAGAATAGTCTTTATATGTTACTACTTAGAACTGGATAGAGTAGCAAAGTTATGACATCAAAGCTTTACTCTTAAATGTAAAATGTTGTTCAAGGTCTTATAAGCATGTGTTTTTCAGAAAGGAAATGTAGAAAAGTTTTCTATTCTATTTTTATGCAAAATATTTGTAATTATTTTTCAGCTGTGCATACACAGCTGAGGACAAAGGACCCATTTAAAATTTCACGAAGCACAGACTATATGTAGTTGCATATTTTATTTACAATCACAGCATTCTAACCAGAACCACTTGGGACAGAAGAATTCTTTGAGCAACTATAGTATCACAAAGAATTTTAAATGGAGACACCCTATATGTGTATCATGCATATTATACCACTTTAATCTGTGAAAGAGAAAAAAATGTCAGTTTTTCTATCAAAGCCCAGCTTTCAGTTCTTCCAATGTATGGCTCTGCTCTAGAACCAATATTGAAAAGAGTGTCTATTTATCTCAGCAGAAGCTGCTAGTCAAAAATTTGATAAAATAAGGAAATGATAATGTGATAATTGAATAATTACAGATGTGAAGATTACATAGAAGGTCAATAGATGATGAATCTGCCTTTACCTAAGAGCTGAGAAGATGAGTATTCATTGATGAGATCTAGGAATTAAGCACACAGAAGTTGAATGTTACTTAAAACATTGTCATGCTGCTGAGATTCCTACCAAGATGCTTCCTACACTCAGTAACAGCTACTATTTAGTTCCTTCTTAAATGTATCAAACTTTACTGATTCACTTCATTAACAGTCCTATAGTTTCAGTGATAAGTGATTCTATTCTTAATGATTTTCTTCATGATCTTTACTTCTTATTTGAATGAAATACCTTCCTAGGTATTTAATTCACTGGAATACAAAAGAATACTGATTTTAATGCCATGTACAACAAAGCAAATATTGAAGAACTTTTATTAAGAAAGAAAGATAAATTAGGACTAACCACATATTTCTGTGGCCAAAGTCACTTGCCTAATAACTTGAATTAATTTTCTGAATCTACATGGTAGGAGGTAAAATTCTGCTACCAATAGGCTGGCCTCTGTCCGAGTATACTCAAATGTGCAAAACATGCACACACATGGACAGACAGAAGCACACCACACACACATGTGCATTAACATACACAAAATAAATATTAAATTTATATTTATAAAAATATTCCTTGAAATTTATAGCACAAGTTATACAGAGTTTTAAAAGTGCTAACTTTCCCATTTCTCAGAACCATTCCTTATATGTTTTCACTTCTTTATCCTCTCTTCGAAAGCTAAACACCACCAACTATGTTTTTTTTTTATAACATATTAAGAACTGAGTTTTTCTCTATCAACTGCAACATACTAGCATCATCATCCACCACCTGAAAAGTCTTTGTATAAATGCACTCATGTTATTTTGTTGCAACAATTTTTTAACTTATACCATGACTATAGATTTAGCTTTACAGGTAAAATAATAACATGTTCTAAAATTTGCTTTCATCATTATTTATCTCTGTCCCCTTTTTATCTTATTTCTACCAGTCCTGAACAGAAGTGTATAGCCCAATCCCCATGTCTTTGTAAGACTCCCTCTCCTACTTCATACCTTCCTCTGAGCTCTGAGCTGAGCTCAGGGCCAGCAAGGCTGCTGTGAGCAGGACCACCAGCATCTTGGAGGAGACAATAGACTTGCTCCTAAGTTTCTGTTGGAGGAAGGAAGGGCACAGTCTTTATAAGGAAGGTAGAACAAAGGCATCTTTCAGGTCCTTACTGCTGACCAGACCTGGCACAGCAGGATGTCATGCATCTCTGACTCTTCTTTGGGACTTTAGCCTAGCAGGATGCAGTAGGGTTAGGTTCTCCAGGATTCAGTTCTTAATGATACAACATAAAATATGGACAACAATGTTAAAGTTATACAGTGAAATTTCAAACATTAGAAATAAAATTCTAGTTTGATGTAACTGTGACTCTGTCTATGTTAGCTCTGATCCTGGGAGGATTTGTTTCTATATAAACCTATATATTTGTGTTAATATTCTTTCCTTTATTGAAAATAAAGATAGATTGTATTTCTGCTCATATGTAAGAAATTACATATATGATGTTATATACCTGTGTATACACTTTAGATTATTTTTTTTCATTTCTGCAGGTGATTAAAACACCACAATGGAATACATAGTAAACGAAACAAGACAGGCTGCTTGTGCCGAGATGGGCTGTCCGTAATTCTCCAGACCTAATTTAAATTAATGAAAATGTGATATCTTAGAACTTGAATCCTGATTATGAATATTCTTTTCTTCTTTTTTTTTCTGTGTTAGGAAAAGAAAAGAGGCAGAAGACAGGCCTGGTAAATGTTGGACCAGTCAATACTAGAATACACATGAATCACAGAATGATGTGCTTCACATAATATTTCCTCACATCTTCACTTTTATTTATTTATTTTGCAACATTGAATTACACTATGGCCAGTATTACTTCATCTCAGAATTAGGCTTGACCAGTTACTTGGACTTTGGGTTAGCTATAAACATAAATGAGGTGGTCTGAAATCACCTTCAAATCACCAAGGCATTTTTTTTTCTCTGAATGATATTCAACATGGAGAATTTAAGTTTCTATGTTTACAGTCAATGATTCAATACTTACCCATATGTCTAGTTGAGGATGATTGTGTGGTATACCACACAGGGACATGCTTACTGTCACTATGTCATAGTCCATCATCCTCTTACAGCACCCATGAAAGGCCTGCCTTATGTTTTTTAATGTGTTTACTTTGTTATTCTGCTTGTCTTTTGACTTAGCCTCATAGCTTCACTTGCAATTCTTATACACAAGTCCCCTATGTTAGGAGTCTGAATTTGAACCCCCAAGGACAGCTTTATTCGAGAACTCCTGAACATGGTTTCTTTCTTTTTTTTCCTTTCCTTTTCTTTTCATCCCTTCCCTTTCCATTTTTCTTTTCCTTTCTGTTTCTTTCTCTTTCCTTTTCTTCCCTTCCCCTTCCTTCCTTGCTTCCTTTTTTCCCTTCTTTTCTTTCTTTTCTGCAACAATTGATTAGTATCTAGACAGGTAAGGTAGTTTAATTCTAGCACTGAAAGCTGGGGTCACAGGCAAGTTTTTGTAGATATTGAAGTTTAAGGTTAGACAGGTCTACAAAGCCATGACCAAGACAGCTGGGGTTGTTACACAGAGAAACCATGTCTCAAGAAAAACAAAACAAAACAAAACAAAACAAAACAAAAAGATGAAATTAGTTAGAAGATACTGTGCTTAAATGACTCTTCATTTGAAACAAATGTTATCTTATTTCACATTCTTACACTTTTTTCTTCTGTTGCATTAGGCATCACCTCAACATAGAAAATGTTAAACTAAAGCAAATTGTGGCCTTTTAATCTCTGAGGTCAAATACAGCTTTGATAATCCCCTAGGTTTTAAGTGTGGCTAGAAGAAATTTGAAAAACAATTGGATGAGATAAAACAGAGAGAGCCCTTTGACTGTATATTATCCTTTATCAGTTGGACCAGTATACTGTGCTATTCATATCAATATACTAGATGTTTTATTATGAACAGGTTATAAAGATTATCTCAGAAAAATTTCATTAAGTTGTCATTTGTAATAGATGATATGAAATTCTGTGGTATTATCAGCTGGATGGATTGTGCTGTTTTTGTTGTCGATGATGATGCTTCTCCCTTATACTGTGATAGATGTATTTTGAATGGGAAATAGAACAGTATTTGGTAAATTTATGTAATTCTGTGAAAATAAGGGACAATCTTATGGGCCTCGTAATGTTTAATGCAGACAAGAAAAAGTTGACTGTTATAAATATGCTTATTAATGAGATAATTAGCACTGAGCCAGGACATGTCATTATCTGTTAAGTTTCTAGGGTTGAAAACATAAGTGAGGGAAACAGACCCCATCCCTAACTCATATACAGTCTTCTATTGGTATCCACTTGTGAATGAAAATTTTGTTTTCTCTCCCCTCCTCTCTCTCTAATAATTTCATTTTCTTCTCAAGTTTTTATCTCCATCACTCTTAAGTATGTGGGGATGTGTTTGCATAAGTGTTCTAAGAGAGTAGGATCAATACAGTGCATGTATAATTAGGAAAGAAAGCTTATTCTATTATCTTAAAAACTGAGAGATTACATAACAGTACAGTGGGTTTTCTGGGAGGTTCAAAAGCTGGAAACATGGACCTTAGTTAGAAACCAGGAATTCCAGTATGTAGAAAGTCATAGGTGTAAACCTACTGTAAGTCCGAGGAAGCTGAAGCCCAAAGTGAGGAACTGCTATAGTAAAAGCTCATCTGATCAATGAGAATCTGTTAGCACAGTGTGCAAAAACCTCCCTTTGCTTCCAGGTCTATTGTAGCATCAAACATTTTGGACCAGGCCACATACAAATAGTGTGCCTTCTTCACAGAATCTCTTCACTTAACCTCTAATACTATTTAAAAATCCTCTCAGAGACACACAAACATTTACTAACATTCTTAATGCCTCCTTAGTTCAGAGAAATGGGCAGTCATAAAGAACTATTATATAAAGATTGCACTAACTGTAGCTCAGATAGCTAGACATTGTATTATAGTGCAGTTTGAATGAGATATTAAAGTAAATTTTAATGGAATATTTTGAGTTGTTGGATTGATGATTGTGACTACCTTTGCCACCCATTCTACTATTTCTCAAACACCCTAACTCACTGCTGTCTTCAATTTTGCTTGTTTGTGTATTTGCTTTGATGAATCACTGAATCCAATTAGTTTTTCCTGCAGACACATGGGTACGAGGCCATTCTGTGTAATATGATTAAACTATCAGGGACCATACCCCTAAAAAAAAGTTGTGTCTTTCAATTTGCAGCCATCAAATCCAGTAGATCTATTTTGTAGGTTGACTGATTTGATTTGCTCTGGCCAAGTATAGTTGCTGTAATTTCATGAGAGCAGTGATTCTCTCATGTCCAGAAGACATTGTATTACTCTGGTCCTCCTGTACCTCTGGCTCTTAGAAAGTTTCCTTCCCTCCTCTCTGATGTGTTCTGGACTTTGGGAGAAAGGGGTATAATAAATCGTGCATAAATGTCATATTTATTGTTCTTAGCACATTATCCATTTATGAGTATCTCATTTAACTGAGGCCCACTGCACAACAATGCTTCTCTGGTGCAGCCTGAGAGCTGAACTAAGAAGGAAATGCCCAAAGGCGAATTTTACCAGGCTTTGCACTGTTGCTCTCACCCTAGCCTGGGGTTTTGTTGTTGCTCTTCCCTTGCATTTTGTTTTTTTTTTTCTTTGTTTCAAAATATCCCTTTATACACAAAGATGTAAAGCATCTATTGGACAGTAAAGAGTGATATATCTCTCCCCTTGATGGCCAACAAAATATCTTAATAAATTTAATGCCAATGACAAGAACAAAAGCTTCTTCACGAATAAGACTCACATTTTTTTTTCTAAAATACCATGTTGGCCTCTCCAGTTTCCATACCTGGTTATCAGAATATTGCTCCATGTGATCCAACAATCAATAAATGAAAAATCTTTGCTAGTATCAAATGTAATTTTCAGAACATCCATCAGCATAAACAATATGAGTAACAGTTCCTAAGCCCTGAGAAAATGTCCAATATTTGGTTTGAAGATGTTTCTACTGGAAAGAATGGAGAATCAAAAACTGATAAATGAGAAAATGTTAATTCATGTTTGATAATTTTCGAGAGTATTGACTGGATTGAGTTGAAAAGCTCCTATTGTTTTGGGAATTATGAATAAGTGGGAAAGTGTGCTTGTTGTGATAAGCCTGAAGAACTGTGTTCAAATTCCCAGAAACCACATGAAAAATATGTATGTTCACATGTGTCATTGTAACCACAGCAGTATAGAAAGCAGGGTATGAGCTTGAGAGATTACTTGTTTGAAGCATCACTAAAAGTCCAGTAAGTGTCCAGGTCTTAAAGGAAGAAACTAAAAATAGCAAATAAAACCCTGGCCTCCTCCTCTAGATTCCATCCATGCATAGTCACATATATGCAGTATATACTCCAGTTGTATATACAGTACAATAAATAAAAACCTCATCTTATGAGGATGTGGTAGCTTGAATATGCTTATCACAGGTAGTGGTACTATTAAGAAGTTAGGTCTTGTTGGAGTATGTATGTCATTGTGGGAATGGGCTTTGAGACGTTTCCTTTAGCTCCCTGAAGAGAGTCTGGTCTATGCTTCCTTTTGATGGAGATGGAGATATAACTCTCCGTTCCTCCAGCCCCATGCAATTCTCGATGTCTCCATCCTTCCCATCAAGATGATGAGTGACTGAAAGTTTAAACATATAAGCCAGCCTCAGTTGAAAATTATCCTTAATAAGAGTGGCCTTGGGCATAGTTTCTCTTTATAGCAATGGAAAACCTTACTAAGAAACAATGACTTCATCAAATTCCTAAGTGAATAGATAGAAATAAAAGGTATCATCCTGAGTGAGGTAATCCATCACAAAAGAACACTAATGGTAAGTGCTTACTGATAAGTAGATACTAGACCACAAAGCTCAGAATATCCATGAAACCTTCCACAGATCTTATAAAGCTCAAAATAAAGAAAGGCCAGAATGCAGATGCTTCAGTCCTTCTTAGAAGGGAAAACAAAACACGTAGGGAGAAATACAAGGTCAAATAGAGGAGCAGAGATTGAAGCAGATTCTGAGACCGCTTCACTTGGGAATCCACCCCTTATGCAACCACCAAACCCAAGCACTATTGCTGATGCCAAGAAGTGCTTACTGGGAGGAACCAAATATGGATGCTGGACAGAGGTTCTGCCAGAGTCATACGGATATAGTTGAAGATGCTTGCACCTAACCATCAGACTGAACACAGGGACTCCAGTGAAGGAGGTAGAGAAAGAACCAAAGGAGCTAAAAGGGTTTGAAACAAGCCCACGGGAAGAACAACATTATCAAAGAACCAAACCGTCCAGAACTCCCAGGGAGTGAAACCCCAACCAATGAGTACACTTGGAGAAACCCATGGCTCCAGTTGTATATATAGCAGATAGCATTTCTGGTATCAACGGGAGGAGTCACCTTTGGAATAGTGAAGACCTATTTTCCTAGTGTATGAGAATACCAAGGAAATGAGGTGGGAAGCATAGTTGGGAGAAGCAGCACTTTCATGGAAGCAACAGGAGAGGGAGGGGAGATGGTATTGGGAGAGAGATGGGCTGTCATTGAAATGTAAATACAGAAATGTAAATATACAATAAAATATTTAAAAAAAAGAAAGGAAGAGGGCCATTAGAAAGATACTTTTTCTTTTCTCACTGAATAAGCAGACTTTGCTGCTGGGTACTTTAGGTAAAGTTGTTATGCTTTGCATGACAGATAATTTCTAACTATAGCATCATATGTGTCAGAGCTAGGTTTTTAGTTTTAGCCTTCTACAGATATATCATTCCCACTTTGGATTAAACTTTCCTGGTAACATTTCTCTGGCTACTTTGACTCACCACCCAGATGTGGTCTTTGCAGGGACCACCATGCCTCTTCTGATCTGGAGGGATTTATTTTCTGATACCATCCTAAGCCACTTCTAAAGACTCCATAAAATCATCATTCACTTTCCCATCTGGATTTGATCTAGTAGCTTTTGTGAGATTATTTGGTGGAGTTTTGCACTGATATGCTTGGCGCTAACAATTTGTCATCTGCTGTTAGGACATTTAAAAGTATTTAAATGTATATCTGGAGAGCTGCTGGCTGACAGAAAGAGTGACTTTAACTGTTTTCTCCATATTCTCCACATTCTTTCTATATAAATAATCAGGAGTTTTAATTAATCAGATATAATGTGGAAAGGGGTTATATTTTCGCTAATATTCTGTAGACTGGTTATCCTGAAATACTCCTGGCTAAGATGTCTTGGAGGACTTCATCTTGCCTCCAAATTAAATCACTTCTTGTAAAACAAATCTTTCATGTCCTAAACAGGCATCATCTCCTTTCTACTTTACTATTACTGAGAAGGCACAGCTATGATTTTCTTTTTTTTTTTTTTTTTCTACAGGACTCTACTTCAGCTAATGGGAGATTTACACAATTCAAAGACTGAGTGCACTAGACTCCATTGAACCAAAAATTTGAATATATTGAGGGGAGAACTCTATTGTCTGCCACCATGAACCAACAGTATATTGCCTGTCCTATTATAATATTTATTATGCATATCATCCATACATATGAATTTTATCCCATTTGCTTTACATTTAATAATTTAAGTTATAGAATATTACAAAAATAGAGATGGTTTAGTGTGTCTTTCAAATGCAAAATTTACAGAAATGTAGTTCATATAGTACTTCCCAAAACAGAACTATAGTTTAATTCTTTGCATTATTGCTGTCAGCCACTGTGTGTTAGCATGCTTTCTAATACTGAAGCAGCTTAGTTGCTTATTTTATAGGAAAACAGTTTCACTGAGGAGGAAACAGTCAAATAAGTCAACAGGGTATAGCTCATACAGACATTAAAATCCTTCTTTAAAGAAAAGCTTGAAACATTAGCTTGTCTAATGTAGATGATGCCTTTATGCAACAAGATAAGTCCAAGATAGCATGAAGCCTATTACTGGATGAAAAGTTAGGGTAGGTAGGGAAAATGTCTAGGAAGAAAAAGAGGGAAGAAAAAGAAGCAGATGATTGGACATGGAAGATGAGGATGACCCATATTTGTCTAATATTGTTTCACTGCAGCCAACACAGCAGACAAGCCAAAGAAACATCTTAAGTCTATAGTAGTGGGGAGTACAGAATCTTCATTATTAAAGTAACTTTTATTTCTTGTAGTTATTGTTGAGGCTAATTGTCTCTTCTGCAAAACTAGGCATAGTAATGAAAGCTTATAGCCTCTGTACAATCTTATCAAGGCATAGAATGCTTTCAGCTTCTGAGATTTACTGTTTCATAAGCTTACTTTCTCTTTTTATTTCTGTGTTCTCCTTGGCTGACTCAACTCAGATTTTCAGGGTCAAAACTCTCAAGTTGACTTATTAAAAATGGTTTTTCTTAGCTTTAACACAAATTGTTCTGCTTGGCTTCATATTGACTTTGGCAATCTGTTCTAATTCTCTGGGTCCTTCCCATTCCCTGGATTACTCAATCTTTACCTGTGTCTAGTTTGTTCTCTGTCTTTATCCTGTTTCTTTAAAACTCTTATAGTAAAACTGCTTCCTTTGTCTCTCCTCTTGCCAGCTCTCTTACATAGGTTCTTATCCTCTCTCTTTGAGTGTTGGGTATATCCCACTCTGCCAAATCTTTTCTGAGTGGTTGCCACATCTACCACTCAATTAGACATCACTTTCAAACATGGGTGCTTCCTTTTACAAACTAACGTAACATCACTGTTTAGGATTAAATATGTGTACCAAAGGCATGTCTGTAGTCTATCTGACTTCTTTTGTGATTGTTTTTGAAAAACATTAAAGCACATAACATAACAGAATATAAAACCAACACTGGCAGGAGAAAGTTTCCTAGTATCTGGAGTTACTGCATATGAGAATGTTTCCTTCTAACATTAGAAAGAGCTGGCAAGACAGGCTTTAGGTTCCAAGGCCTTAATATCCCCCTCTGAAAAATCTGGGAAGAGAAGAAAAGGAATTCATGAGGAAAAGCATAAGCATAAAAGAATGCTAATATGTGATAGTGAAATACTCAGAACTATTAATATATTAGTAGCCAGGTGTGACAATGTAATAGAAAACCAAAAGTGTTACTTCAGTTAGTAGTATAGGAGTATGGCCACCCCTCAAGTCCACACTTACTAGCTTTTCAAAAGAAATAACAAATTCTAATTGGTGGATATATGACTTATGGTAGGAAATCAGATTTTCCTGGCATGTACTTGTGTGATTTGAAATGTCATAACAAAATTTGACATTGTTCCCTTCTTTCTTTCTCTTCTTTCTTCCTTCCTTCCTTTCTTTTTTTCTTTTTAAAGAGGTCCTCAGTTAATATACTTCCTGAAACACTTAGGTAAAGGTCAATTAATCTCATGTTTCCCTGGCTCAGTATCTTTGCCTCAGGAAAATTCTAGGTTCTATAATCTCAATATCATCATCATCATCACCATCATCACCATCATCAGTCTTTTTGCTTGTTTGGATTTTAGGTTTTGGGTTGCTGTTGTTTGTTTGTTCATTTACTTGAGTGGTAGCCTCTGAGAGTACAAAGCGATGATAAACTGGACTAGCCTCATAAACATCCCCTACTCAAGCTCCAGAAAAACTAAATCTGAACTTCTATATGTCCTGGTCTTAAATTATGGGGATTTTGAATAGTGCAGTGATAAATGTGCGAGCGTTTATATGGTGTGATGGCATGTATACTTATGATTCATGTACAAGAAGAGTTTTGGCTGAGTAGTATGGAAGAGCCACTCCTTACCTGCTTCAATCACTACAGGTACACAAGAACTTGTTGCACAAGACTCATAACTTAACCCACTTCAGCATTAATAACTGACATTGTTCCTAATCCCGTTGTCCATGACTTGTTTGGAGTTGTTTGATTTTGATTAATTTTTCAGGTGAGTTCCTAGGTGACATTTTTTTTTTAATTCAACAACAATCCCTTTCACATATTGCTGCCACTGGTAAAGGTTATAAAAAGGTGTCAAGATGTGTGTGTGTGATTGTTGGCAAAATCCGCTATTCCAGAACTGACCTAGCTCAGAAGTAGTCTGATTTCTACTAGAACAGCCAGTTCTTTAGCAGGTTTCACAAGAACATGTTACTCTAGCTCTCCTCTGCTCCATATCTGACTTTCCCAGTCCAAAGTCTACCAAATCCACACCAGGTGAGGAACCCTCATCTCCTTATCTTTCTCATCTTATAACAGTAGACACTAGAGAAGTATCATCACCTAAGAGAGAAAATATCATCATCATCATCATCATCATCATCAACAACAACAACAACAACAACAACAACAAAACCCGGCCACCTGATCTAACCACAGAATTTTACATCATCTATAGCAATGAACAATTTAGGGATTTTTTTTTTCTGAAATATTATACCTGTTCTTAATGAAACATCTGGAATGTTGATAAGCATAGCAGAGTGGTCCACATTTGATAAAAGGTAATTCTTCTTTAATATTGACTAAGAGGTCAAAAGCAGGGCTAAAACTAAGACAGCAGAAGGGCAAGGCTCTTATGACAGCATGCATATTTTTAGCCTTTTTCCAGAGGGAGGTATACAGCTGCAGAGGATGTACATATTGGATGTGTATTTCTTTAGTTTTCTTGGTGACACCAACCAAGTTTAATTCCTTTTTCCTTAATTTCTTATAGGTTTATATGACTGTATGTTAGATACAAAGTAACTGATCCTATGCTCCCTTTATTTCTGCTTTGAAATCATCTCTATATGCATAGTTGATATAGATACTTAATATCCCACAAATGCTGTGTGCTCCATCTTTTTGTCTCTTTGTTCTTTATTTTTTTTATTTTCTACATAGCTCAAGAGCTCTGTACCCCATAATTTAATCTTTGGGTTTTGTTGTCATGACTTTTATTAATTGCCAATTTTTAATGAATAGTGTATACTTAAATTTTTCTCAACCCCACTTTTTTTTATACCCTGCATGACACTTTTAATAATAGTTCTTAAATGCTTTAACATTCTTTCCAGCCAACCACCCAACAGAAGTAGAAGACAAGAAAGGTTATTAGAGTATGAGGCCATGGGCCTCTTTAGAAATTGTTCGTTGGAGCAAATCATAACTTAGTTGTCAGGAAACTAGCAATCTACTTAGCAGGAATCATTTATAGAAGCCATATCCAGTTGCAAACACCTCACAAATATACCAGTAGTCCAGTTGAGGAGGGTTGGGATAGCAAGCCTGAATTAGCATTGGTGGCAAGGCCTACTGAAGACAGCCAGGTTCCAGTGGAATCTGCATGAGTCAGCAGAAGGAACCCAAATGACCAGGGACACCAGGGAAAGTTGTTTTCTGTGAAATCAACGAAATGGAGATCAGCAAAAGTGCAAGACTAAGAACCATGGCAAAGCTGGCTGTGTAAGCAAACCACATACCCTTCTCCACACACTCGGTACTATACACCGAGTCCTATATTTAGTCCCTCCAAATATCACATGTCTTACACATGGCTTGTCTCACCTTGTGTCTTTCCTCAGTATATTGATCTGTTTTATCAACTCCATTTGAGTTTGTATCAACTGGCATCACTTTGCCAATTTTCCTGAGTTAGCAGAAGAGGCAAGAAATTAAAGGAACCTTATGAGAAGGTTTTTGGTCCCTTTCTTTCTATGGAATCATGACAAATGGAGCTTTACCCACACAATGTAAGGCAAACGAAGACATACATGTCATTAAGGAATTATCCTTCATCACTAATCCTTTCACATGCTTAGCAAAACTTGCTTTCACTTGTGGCTGCCTCAGTAAAACATTCCTTCACATGTTTGTCCCAGCAAAACACCATCTAATAAACTGACTTTCTATAGAAACCAAAGTTTCCACTTAATAAGTGCCCTAAGAATTGAAGCTTAAGAGATTTGTTAGCAGTTAAGAACAATTGCTACTCTATCAGATGACCCAGACTTGGATCTCAGCACCCAGATCAGGTGTTTCATAGCTACCTATATCTTCAGACCTAGAAGAACTAACACCTTTGTTATTTCTAGATTCTATGTATAAATGGACACATGTGGAGTACATAAGAAAGAACATATACATAAAATAAAAAGTAAACTAAATCTAAAATTTAGACATTTTCCTCTTTATTTCAGTTCTGTTATATAAAACAAATTCCAAAATATTAATCCTCCTACTATAATTTTGGTGTATTGAAATTAAGAACAATACTTCTGCTATTTCTTTGCTTGTGCCTGCATGACACACATGTGCATTTGTGGAAACAAAATGTTAAAACTGAGATTTAATATGGGTTTTTGGGTTTTATTTTGGGTTAGGGTACAGAAAGACCATCTATATTCCAATTGAAACAAAAAAGTATTTGGTCAATACCTAGTTCTATGAACAAAAAAATTTTGCTTGCCACAGAATGGAAGGAAATAAAAGATGCACAGAAGATAGAATCCAAGGGAGAAGAGGAAGGGAACAAGAGAGAGAGGGCAGAAGTATTTATTCCAGAGGTCAAAGGACTTCATGTCTTAGGATAAATTTATAGCCCATAAGGCAATAGCCATTTATAACAGTACTGGAGAAATCCCATATTAGGATAAAGTGTTTAATTTTGATTCGACATATTAATTAGATACATGAAAGGGGGCTTTTGTTTGCTGAACTTCAACATTTCAATAGCTGGACCTTGGGTAGTCAGCCTCAGAAGAAGAAAGTGGTCAAATAAGGAAACTGAACTTATTGTCTAACTTTAGGAATACAGTCCAATGGTTTGTAAGAAGTCACAATGAATGACAAAAGACAAGCACTCCTAGAGCCATGCTTGCCATGCTCAAGCTTGTCAGGGCCCCACATGTCTTTGACTGCATAAGAGTTTCTACCAGCAGTAAGCAATCGGAAATTGTAATATTGCATAGTACAATAACCCTCTTCCTTTAAGGTGTCCTAGCAAACTCCCTTTCTGGTTTTCTAACATTTAATTGCATACAAGAAAAAAACAAACAAGAAAGACACTTCAAACTAGGATTTTTATCTTAGATAGTATATATCTTCCTGGGTCTAACTTTCCTTATTCAACATTATTTTCCCAATTCCATCCATTGAACTAAATATTTCTTGATTTTATTTTTCTTTGCAAAGAAGCAACTCTGTTATGTCTATGTACCGCATTTGTATTATCTGTATTTCTGCGGGCAAACAGTTTGATTCCATATCTTATTGTGAATGGAATAAATTTGGATGGGCAAATACCTCTGCAGAAGGGTATAAAATATTCTTTGGGTGTATGTGCAAGAGTAATGTAGGTGGGTTATTTATGGTAGTTCTCTTCCTGTTTCTTTTTATTCTTTTTAAAGGAAGCTTAAAATTATTTTTAACATGGCTGCATTATTTTACACACCCACTGGCAGTGTTCCCCCTTTGGCTACATTCAGCATTTGTTATAATTTGTATTATAGATGATGGTCTCTCTGAATAGGATGAAATGGACTCTAAATGTAGTGTAATCTATATTTCCTTGGTGGCTGCAGATATTGAGAACATCTTAAAATGTTCCTTATGCATTTAATTTATTTTTCTCTTAATAACTTTGCATTCAGATTTTTGTTTGCTTGCATTTTTAATAATTACTGTTGCTGAATATTTGTTCACACCACAAATCTCAAGATTCTATTATTTTCTGGGGGAAACTGTTTCTAGTGTGGTGTTGTTCTGCCCTTGCAAAGTCTTTTAATCCTCTTAGCTGCAGCCCAAACATGCTCCTGTCTCTTATTTTAAATAATGAATGTGAAGTTAGTTTGTCAAAAGAAGCACCCCTGTTTAAACATGATGTCTAATTGAATGGTAGAAAAAGTGAAGAATCAGAGAAAGATTTGAAAGAATAGGATTTATCCAACTGTAAGTTGAAGAGAAAGGAGAGGTAACCAAGTTAAAAGGGAATGGGTCAGAGTAGAAAGTGAAAGAGTAAATTTTATCAGCATGGTTTTACAGTGACAGTCTGAAGAGAGTCTGGTGACAGTTTGAAGAAAGAACAAGCTAGACATAGCTGTATACAGAATGAGCCAGAGAATGAAAAGGAGCCAGAAAACTAGAACACAATGCTAGAGTTAGTTTTATGTCCAAAAGAGCAATTTAAGACAGGAAGAAAAAAATCAGTTTGAATCAACCTGTAGAGGAGATTTGACATGAACAGATGAGTTAAATCAGCCACCTAGTTATGGTTCAGAAAGGAGAAAAAAGGGTGAGATTTTCCAATAACAAATCTCAAAGGACGAAAACATCTTTGGCCAGGGTAAGATTGTATGGAGGTTAGATGCTTCCAGAGCTAGGTCTAGTTTAGCAGAAGAAGGCTGTAACCCTCTCAGACAAAAATGACTTCTGAAAAAGAAAGGCTACATTTGCAATAACTATTTTGATTCTTTTTTGTATTCTTTTAATACAATTTCCCTCTTAACCGAATGGTCAATATTTCCTCCCATTCAGTGTGTGCTTGTTCTGTTGCCTGTTTTCCTGGCTTTACAGCTTCAAGAGATTACATTTTCAAGTTCTTGTTCAGAAAGTTCTAAGAGAAGATTTTTGCATTTCTAGAAAATATCATTTTAGCGAAGGTATGAATATATTTTATTTTTAATTTGAGACTTTTATAGATAAATATAACATATGTATGTCACAGTCACAATTTTTTTGCAGAAATTGAAGTGAGCTATTTGCTCAATTATAGAAGTTGTACATGTTTTATCAGAGAAACTGCTTTGTGCAACAGAATGTGGGAGATATAGAGATTCTGGTCAAAGTGCAGGGCATAAGTTCCTCTGAGGACCACAGTCATAAAGGTGTCATGTTTATCACACCTTTTTCTTTATCACAGACTCAGTGAACATCAAGAACAAGGATAAAGCAGAAAGATTATAGAAGCCTGAGATCAGAAAGAACCAGAGCAAAACTATTTTTTCTGATCATGATAAGACCACTACATTCATGGATTCATAAAAACTATGGTTACTTTCACAAGATCTGTACTAAAACAGTCACATGGATCAATGCGTTCAACTGAAGACCCAAACATATGTCATGTAAGGTACAGTTACCTGTAATTTTTTAACAAAATCTTCAACAAATGGTACTGGAAAAACTGGGTTTCAACATGCAGAGAATAAGTAGAGTTGGATTCTTATCTGTGACCATGCACAAAATTTAACTTCAAGTTTTGACTGGATCATTTCAATATGAGAAGTGATGTACAAGCCTATACACAATGTGTTTATCATCTGGTAAATAATAATACATAGCTGAATCTTTTAATCAGTTCTCAATTGAGTGAAGACACTATATATGGATACATAAGAATTAAAAGAGACAGCCTGCCTAGGGCCAAAAAATTGTCTGGGATTCATTAAATCTATATCTAATTAGGGAAAGCACTGGACTACCTCACAAAAGCCTAAATCATTTTCTGTTCCTTGTGTCTGGTAAAGAAAAAGTAAAGGGTAAAACCCCATGTGGTCATTAGATTTTGAAGTGTGATGAGGTGCTGCCTATATGAACCACAAAATGTAACATTTTAATAATATATCTGGATGTCGCCATACTATGTAGAAAATTTGATACATTTATATTTGGGCATTATTTTCTAATAGAAATATTAACCTGTTACATGAACCATTTTTTTCAGCTTTTTCAGACAACATTGTGAATTCTTTTCTACTGTGCTCTGATAGGCAACCTTGTCTCCCACATGACTTTTTGTTTTATGTTCTATATTATCCACTCTTGTTGTTACCATCTTATGCCTGCTTTTATGCAATTACTACAAAAAATATATACAAGCTATTTTTATTTTCTTAATCACTGTAACACTGACTGCTAGACAATCTAATTGACTAAACCTCCTAAATACATCTCCAAAGTATCCTCCTAGCCCTGATCAGGTCATATTCCTCCTTCACAAACCATTAACATCCCACTGTTGCCTATGCCCTGAACAGTGCTCCACCTGACCCTACCTGCTCTTGGTGGTTGGGGAAAGAGTTGGTGAAGAGTCATAGACACAGACTCTGGGAACAGGTAAGAAATGTGTTAACAAGTTCATCTGAGCACTGCTGCAAGCTCCTTTAATACCCTCCACTCACGTCCCCATTGGTCTCAAGGAATCATCCATTCTAAACAGCAATTCCTGATTGGCTGATATTTGCACTAGCATGTAGGGAGCTGCACTGTGCCGCGCGGACCTCTGCCTTCTGCCTTCCTGATGGTGAGCACTTCCTGTGATAAACAATTCCTTACTTGGAAGCACTTGCCTGGCTCCTTAACTTCCGCATGGTTACAACCTATCTGTATTGCCCACGGGTCAGCTTATGGTTTACCAGTCTAGTATTTGGCCTGCTCCCTTCCCTATGCTGGGAACAGAGACAGAGGCAAAAGCTGAAGAAAAACATTGTACAAGGTTCCTGAATAAACTGCTTGGTCATGTCTTCCTTGCTGGTCGAGGTTGAGCATGACACTAGCAATCCTTGATCTCTCAGGCAAGTCCTCAGTTAGGTCCTTCTGCAGGTGATGCTTTTGCAGCTGCATGTCCCCCAGCATTTACATAGAGACAGCCTTGCCACAACTACTAAATGTTACCACCTTTATTTTTTTTTCTTCAAGATTTTGACAGCCTAGTTGGAGCAAGAGTGCCATTGCCTCAACATTGTTGACACGTCTTGAATAAGGGTCAACTCTTCTGCCAGTAAGTCGATCTGTTGCTGTAAAATGCAGATGGCTTGATAAAGAGGTTGATTTAGTTCTGCTCATGCCAGCAGTACCTCATCTGATTTAGAGGCTACGGCATTAGCTGCCTCTGCTGTAGTGGCTCTCTGGGTCAAGGCAACAGCAGCTGCTGCCCCAGCAATGCCTGCAATAATGGCCACAATGATGGAAGCTATCATATCAAAATCTTCTTTCTGCAGTGTAAGGGTTGAGTCTGAGCCATCAAAGTAAGGTGCGTGAAAATGGATGGTATTTTCCACAGGCATCCAAATAGCTGCTGGTTCCCTCGGCAGAATAGCCATTGTTGAATACCCCTTTAGCAGGCAGTTGAGGGACATTTCTCATTAAAGTAGTCAAGGCTATCTCTGACAGCGAAGGTTATCAGTAACCAGAAAGTAAAAGAGGGGGGAGGGGCTTGGACACAGATCAGCATGATTTTCCAACCAACCTGGCTGCCAATGGTAACATTCACTACGGTTATCCCAGTCCTTGTTTTTGTCAACCAGTTTATGTGGCAATATATTTCATTAAAGAGACAGCCACCTTTTAGAAGAGTAAGGGGGCATAAATCAAGAATATTAGAGAGGCCATTTGAACCCCAATTGCTCATAATGGGGTCATATTGAAATCGAATTGGATCCCTGTTAACATGAGGACTAACATTGGAAGCACCATGAGAGGTAAACCTCGACATATCGAGTGTGAGGTTAGATGATGATATCAGGTAGTCTTGAGCAGATTTTATAACTCCTGCACCCAAGAGATAGGAAGTCCAATGAAAGTGGGCATTGGAGGGAATTACGGACATTGAGGCAGGAGTGGATGCGATAAGCTTAGGGGTATCTTTTGGGGATTTGTAATCCATAAGGGAAATGTGAACATCTATGTCTAACATGGTGTCATATGTTAGATTTCCATGCAATTCTCCTTAAATTACACCAGGGCTAAGCTGGGGATACCTCCATTTTATTTGGTTTTGTTTTATAGTTTGTTTGTTTGTTTCTTTGTTATACCTAAAATCCCTCCTATTGAGGCCTGAGAGTCTTTCACACCTCAGTTATCTGGTATATTGTAGACATCCCCCCTACATCCTGCCTCCTGTACAAGGAGATAAGACAGAATCAATTTGAATTCTTCTGTATGCTGACTGGCAGTTAAACCTACACCATTATTTTTTTGAAGAGGCCAGTTATTTTCTATTGAATGTCTTTAGCTTCCTTGTCAAAGATCAAGTGACCATAGGTATGTGGGTATATTTCTGGTTCTTCAATTCTATTCTATTGTTCTACCTGCCTGTGTCTGTACCAATACCTTGCAGTTTTAATAACAGCTGATGTATAATATACCTTGAGGTTGGGAATGGTGATTCCTCTGGTGGTTTTTCTAATTGTTGAGAAAAGTTTTTCCTATCCTGGGTTTTTTATTATTCCAGATGAATTTGCAAATTTCTCATTCTATCTTTATGAAAATTTGAGTTGTTATTTTGATAAGGATTGCATTGAAAAAGTTGATTGCTTTAAGCAAGCTGACCATTTTTTCTATGTTAACTATGGGAGGTCATTCCACCTTCTGATGTCATCTTCTTCTTCTTTTTTTTTTTTTTTTTTTTTTGTTCAGAGACTTGAAGTTCTTTTCATACAGATCTTTCACTGGCTTGGTGATGTTCACAGCAGTATATTATTTGTGAATGTCTTGGATTCTCCAATTTCTCAGCAAGTTTATTCTTTGAGTATAGAAAGGTTAGTAATTTGTTTGAGTTACCTTTATATTCAGCCATATTGCTGAAGTTGTTCATCTGCTGTAAATGTTCTCTGGTAGAATTTTGGGGTCACTTAAGTATACTATAATATCACCTGCAAATAGTTATATTTAGACTTCTTCCTTTCAAATTGCATTCCTTAGACCTCTTTTTGCTGTCCGATTGCTCTGACTAGTACATACAGTAATATATTCAATAAGTAGGGAAAAAGTGAACAGCTTTTTCTGGTCCCTGATTTTATTGTGATTGCTATAAGTTTCTGACCATTCTGTTTGGTGTTGGCTGCTGATTTGTTGCATATTGCTGTTAATGATTAAGTATGGGATTTGAGTTCATGATCTTTCCAAGACTTTTACTATAAAGAGGGGTTGAACTTTGTCAAGTGCTTTCTCAGCAACTAAAGAAATGATCATGTGTGTTTTTTTTACTCTGAATTTGTTTATATAGTAGTTTACTTTGATAGATGTCTGTATATTGAATCATTCTTGCATTCCTGGAATGAAGCCTACATGATCATGTTGAATGATTGTTTTCCTATGTTCTTTGATTTGGTTTGCAAGAATTTTATTGAGTATTTTCACATCAATATTCATGAGGGAAATTGATCTAAAGTTCTTTTTCTTTGCAGGGTCTCTGTGTGGTTTAGGAATGAACATGATTGTGGTTTTGAAAATTGAGTTGGGTAGTTTTCCTTCTGTTTCTAGTTTGTGAAACTGTTTGTAGAGTATGAGCATTATGCTTTCTATGAAAGTATGATAAAATTTTGTATTGAACCCATCTGGTCCTGAGTTTTTTTGGTTGGGAGGCTTTTGATGACTGCTTCTAGTTCTTTAGGTGTTATGGGACAGTTTAGATGGTTTATCCAATCCTAATCTAAGTTTGGTTCCTGTTATCTACCTAGAAAATTTTCCATTTCCTCCAGATTTTCCAGTTTAATTGAATATAGGCTTTTGTAGTAGAATATGATGATTGTTTGAATTTCTTCAGCTACTGTTAATATGTCTCTCTTTTCATTTCTGATTTTGGTAATTTGGATACTCTCTCTGTATCCTCTAGTTAGTCTGACTAACACTTTATAGATCTTGTTGATTTTCTCAAAGAACCAGCCCCTGGATTTGTTGATTCTCTGTATAGTTATTTTCATTTCTACTTCCTGGATTCCGCTCCAAGTTTGATTATCACCTGCTGTCTACTACTCTTGGGTGAGTCTGTTTCTTTCTTTTTTCTTTTTTTCCTAGTGTTTTTGGTTGTGTTGTCAGGTTTTTAGTATTTTCTTTTCTTTTTTAATTGTTGTTGTTTCGGCATTTATTTATTTATTTATTTATTTATTTATTTATTTATTTACTTGAGGTGCTCGGAGGTATGAGTTCTCTTATCACTGCTCACTGCTTCCATTGTGTCCCATAAGTTTGACTAGGTTGTGCCTTCATTTTCATTAAATTCTAAAAAGTCATTGATTTCTTTCTTTATTTCTTCTTTGAACAAGTTATCATTGAGTAGGGCATTATTGAGTTTCCATGTGTATGTGGGCTTTTTGTTATTTTTGGTGTTATTGAAGACCAGACTTTATCCATGGTGATTAAATAAAATGCATGGGATTATTTTGATGTTCTCGTATCTGCTGAGTCCTGTTTTGTGACCAACAATATGGTCATCTTTGGAGAAGGGATATTGTTCTTAATAGCTGAACAGTATTCCACTGTAGAAATAAAACACATTTTCTGTATCCATTCTTCCCTTGTGAGACACATGAGTTGTTTCCAACTCTTTACTATCACAAATAAAGGTGCTGTGACCATAGTAGAGCACAAACACTTGTTACATTGTGGGACAATCCTTGGGTATATGCTCATGAGTGGTATAATTGGCTTTTCAGGTAGCTCTATTTTTAATTTTCTAAGGAATCTCCAGATTGATTTGCAGAGTGGCTGTTCCAATTTGCAGTTCAAATAGTAATAGAGGTATATCCCTCTTTTTCCACATTTCTGCTAACATGAGCTGTCATCTGAGTTTTTTATCTTTGGCATTCTGATTGGTGTAAGGCAGAGTCTCAGGTCGATTTGATTTGCATTTCCCAGCTCACTAATAATTTTGTACACTATTTAAGTGCATCTTTGCCATTTGAGATTCCTCTTCTCTGAATTCTGTTTAGTCCCCTCAATGGAAAACTAGGTATACTGAATCTAGTAGAAGAGAAAGTGGGAAGGAGCCTCTGAACACATTGGCCGGGGGTAGGAGGATGTATGTCATTAACAGCATGCCAATGACTCAGGCTCTAATATTAAGATTGATAAATTGGACTGTATGAAACTGAAATGTTTTTGTAAGGCAAGGAACATAGTAAATAGGACCAGTTAGCAACTACAGATTGGGGGAAAAATCTTTACTAAATCCACATAAGATAGAGGGTTAATATCTGAAATATATAAAGAACTCAAGAAGGTATTCTCCAAAAGAGCACATAACCCAGTCAAAAATGAGGTATATAACTAAACAGAGAATTCACAACACATGAATCTCGAATGGCTAAGAAGCATTTTAAGACATCTGACTCTTTGCCTGGATTCCTGTCATGTATGAACCTTCTGCTGTGTCATATGCTCTGCACACAAGTGCACCTTCTCCACTTCTCTGATTCATAAAGATTATTTCTATAAACTAACGAACAGAGAGTCTCTCTATAAATAATGTAACAATTGCACAAAGACCAGGCTAATAACTTTACACAACTTGTCATGTACACATTCAAATTAGAGAATGTTTTAGAACTTGATATTTTTTTCTATGTCCAATTCAAAATGACAGTAATTTTCTCCAGCTAATTTGTTTCTTTGAGAAGAAATTATAGGTACTTTGTCTTTTCAGGTCCTTATATTTATTTTCATGACTGTCTGATTTTTTGCATACCATTTTTGGGAAGATAACCATATGGTAGACATTAAGTGAGAGGCAGGGCTTGGGAGATTACTGGAGGTGTTAGAAGAACAGAAAGGCAACACATTGTATCAAGTAAGCAGCAGAGGGAACTGCAGCCCTGTGGAAAGTCCATTTATCTTTAGGTTGGTGAGTCTGTAACCCAGTCTTTGATTCTTCCACATATCCACATACCCAGTACACCTCCAGGTTCATCTTAGTGTACAAAATGTCTGTATATTATAAAATAAAAATATCACCTAGAAACTCTTCAAATACCACAAAATTCTACAGCATCTGACTTGGGATACCTTCAGGAAATTTGGAGCAAAATACTGCAACACACAGCAGAACTGTCAAGTCTATGTAGAAGAAAACAGCCTTGAGTGAATGTGTAAAATAGGAACACTTCACAGGTTCCTGTTTTCATCCTTTCCAGTTTGCTGTGTGTGAAAAAAAGATATTGACTTGGTGGAATTAATAATAGAAATTTATGTTACAGTTTTTAATACCAGAAGTCTAACATTACTGGCCACATATTAACTTTCTCCATATTTCTCTTCTCGGGTTTTATGGTAGCTCCCTTGATATGCCTTCACAAAGGGTGTTTCTTTTGGACATGTAACGCTGGTGTCTCCCTGAGTGCTTACATATTTTGTTCTTTAAGGGCCCAGTTACAGTTGTATTTTCTGGATACCAGTCTAACAATCTCTTTATGATAGAATAATTATTTTAATGTCCATACATCTACATTCAACCTTACTGGGAGATAATGTGCTTCTAGCCTACACATAGGTTGTTCCTAAAAAGAAAATCATCCCAAAGACCTTGCAATCTTCCTTAATTTAAAGGAATTTAGTTCGGACACAATTATCATTACTACTCACATAATATCTACTCTAAGACTCTCATGAAGTCAAGAATTTATTGATATGCTACCTTGTTCATGATAGGGAGTAACTACTAGCAATTTATATTATGTGATTTCATGTTTAGAAGCACTCTTTTAAATATAGCAAAATTATTTTTAGTATGAGATGACTGAGGCCCAGCTAAGTTATAAAGGGAATCGATAGTTTAGAAATCAGCAAGTTACAGTTACAGGACTTACATATCTGTTGCTTTCTAGGTTTTTTTTCCCTTTTTGTACTTGCATAGAGGTTAAAACTCTTGATACCACTATGTCCAGCTCTTTGATTTTTCTAATTTTAGTATATGTGAATTAGTAGCATGTGTAAAAGGAATGTATTGGTATATTCCATTTACATATTTCATTTTTTTTATCATTCTCCTGGACTTGAACAAGTTTATACTTCAAAGTTTTGAGCTAGAGAAGAATATGATGTTTTCTGTCTCTAGAGAAGTCACTAGAGGCTTAGACAACTAGAGTCCTAAGAATGTTAAGTGTACTATAAACTTTTGGTTATTTTTCCTATGAGTTATTAGAGAAGAATAAAATCAAACCTTTTTTCAAATGACAGTTCAAATCATAACATCATTTCATAAGTTTATAAAGCTACACAAAAGATCGATAGGCAAACACCTTAAGATAGTGATTTTGTTCACGTGATTAGTTAATGGCTCACACACATATTCACAGATTTTAAGGGCTGCAAATTAAGTTTTGTTAAATGGCATTGTGTAACTGCAAAATTGTTCTTTAAGGTATACATTTTATACACGTAGCAGAATTGAAATGTATGACAGTTTTTTTTTATTCCAATGAGTAGTCTCTAGAGGAAGGCTTATGTAAACCACTGAAAACAACTTTTAAATTGGACTTCTTGTGATATAAACTCATATATGCTCCAAAATCTTTCTAACCATTACGTTTTCTAAAACTTTTGATTATCTTGACAGATACTAGAGTTACTCATAGTTTGATTCTTAGAAACATTTCTTGTCCTGTTCATCTCAGGCTAAGTAACAAGAAAGGCATCAAGAGTGCTTTATTATGAATAATAAACATTTGTCTGTTACATTTCAGAGCTATGAAAACTAAAGATCATAGCACCACCATGTACTGTCTAGTGAGAACTTTTCTCCGAGTAAGATCTCTGACACATGCTATATAAATTGAATAGTATGGCTGGAAGTATTGGTTTACAAGCTTCCAAACCTGTTTTTCCCCTAAATTTCTTAGCACATCAGCTAAATTACTGGCAGACCAATAGTTTGAAAATAAGGAAATATATGAATAGTTCCCAAATTTTAAGCCAAATTAAGAACAAGATCTTCTAAAAAGATGGAGAGATCATTAAATCTAAACTTTCAAGAACCAATCATATTTGACTGAATACAATGTTCACACATGTCTATAGACCAATAACTGGTATATGTGACATCAGGCATTTACCACTGCTGGAAGTTGAGGGTCTATTGCCAGTCAAGTCATTTTCAGCGTGTGGAAAAAGTGAGTTGAGAAAACATGGCTCAAATAGAACATTGTAATTTGCTATGAAGCACAGACTCAGGACTACTGTGCTGAGATAACTATAAAAATTCAATTTAGAAAAATAATTTTTAAAATTCTATAAGCCACATGGAAATAAATGACAGAAAGCAGGTGATAACCAAACACAAGACAGAATTAGCACATAGGACAAGTCAGTCACACAAGAAGGATGTAACAAAATACTTCAGGATATTTCTAATATAATTCAGCATTACAGGCCGATTTAGAAAAATATCATAAAATAGTACTGCACAGACTCACTGCACCTTGGAATTTAATGAAGTCCACCTGGCTCATCTGTATAACTGAGATCAATATCAGCAGTGGTTATTTAAAAAAAAAATTCCAAGAAGAATTAGGTCCAACTGATGCTTACATTATGGCTTTCATAAAAGGGAGGGTACTCTGAAATACTAGACATAAAATAGTATACATTGAAAAATAAAGTGGACTACTGTGTTAACTCCTTTTGTGTAGCTAGGTTAGCTACCATAAACTCCATGAATATGAGTGAAACCTTGTTGCTCTAGAGCACTGATTGGGGATAGAGCCTCAATACTTTGTGTGATCGTCATGGAATAGGATAGAATGTGTGTCTATCTTCATTTACCACATATTCAAGCACGATATTTTTTATGAGTTTGAAACATGGATTGAAGTGACTTCTGTATTAATAAAATGTGTGACTAGATATTATGTACCCAGGACATATGCAATGCAACTGACAAAATATGGGCTAAAAAATTGTCAGAAGTATCTGCTGTCTTCCCTTTGTGGTATGAGAATATTGGAAACTTATTTTTTCCCCCAACAGCACATATTTGAAAAACAGATAGTCTTAAAAAACAGACTGATGTTCCAGTCATGTCAAGACTTTACTTTGAATATGTATACTGGCATTTTTCTCAATATCCCTCCAACAATGTTTGTTTTGAAGTCACATGTCATACCTTTTATAAATAAAACAATGACTGTCTTTTTAACCATCTTACTTCATGGGCTGAGTTCCAGTGGAAGTCAGAGATGCATAGAATCCTGTTTGCCAGGTTTGAGGTCATGTTACAGGGAACTCAAAAGTACTCTTGTTCTGAACCTCTCTATAAGGAGAACTGCTTCATTTTTTTCTCTCTCTTAGGAAGAATTGAGAACAACTTCAGAACCTCCTCCAGGATGTTGGTGATTCTGCTCACACTGTTCCTTCTGACCCTGAGCTCAGTTCAAAGCTCAAGTGAAGGTATAAAAAATATTGGGAGTCGTTTTTAGTCTGGAGCTAAGAAAACCACACTATAGGACAAAGGAAGATGGATGGAAGTTACCAATAGTATGATCAAAGTATTATGTATACTGGGGAAGCTGGTCTTGTTGTATAATGGGTGCAGGATGGACTGAAGTGATAAAAACACATCAAAACTGCTAGACAAAGAGAGAATCATATGGCAAGACTGGTCTTTTATATATAAAGATAGATACTTAAAGGCCAAATTTACACATTTTTGAATTTATAAATAGATGCTGGGGTTCCATATGCAAGTACTTTCGATTGATTTTTCTTCTCCCTTTCTTCCCCCAGCTCCTCCTCTGCTTCTCACCCACTCTTTCTCAAATCCATGACTTTCTTATTATTCATGTACATGGCCCCACACATATATACACACAGATACAGGGAGTATGAGGTAGAGAGAGGTGGAGGAAAAAACACACACAGACACACACACAGACACACACACACACACACACACAGACACACACACAGAGAGAGAGAGAGAGAGAGAGAGAGAGAGAGAAAGAGAGAGAGAGAGAGAGGCAGAGACAGAGAGAGAGAGAGAGAGAGAGAGAGAGAGAGAGAGAGAGAGAGAGAGAGAGAGAGGGAGGGAGGGAGAGAGATCTTTGAGTCTATCAAGTATTGAAGGTCTGAAGAGTGGTTTAATCCTGACCACTTGGGTTTGTATAGCCTATCAGGGCATTCACCCCTAGAAAAATCTAACTCCACCTCTCTCAGCAGCTATTGGTTACTTATAGCTTTGCATTAACCAGTAGACTTTCTCTCTTATTCACATTCAGAAATTCAGTATACAACGGTAGCATATGTGACATGCTATAAATGGTTATTATTTTATTTTCTTCTTGGGAAAGCATGCTAACATAAGGAAACAATGAAGAAAATAATCATAATGATATATTAAAACTCAGTCTTGAAATAAACAAAGCATATACTAGTTGTACATTTTGAAAGATTCTAAGGTGGCAGAAAGTGGGCATCATATCTCGGCATGTGGTTTAGATTCATCAATCATACACCTGGTTTTCTGTATCTTCCTTCCTTTTGAGACACTTCAGAGTGTGGCTGAGAGCCTCATAAGGATTATAGAGATGATTGATAGAGGTCACATTTTCTTATCATATATATTGAGTTTAAAAATTGATGAATACATTTTAGTTCCTATGGGTTTATTTTCTTGAGCAATATAGTATACTATTTTGAAATTAAATATCAGATGCAAATTATTTCCTAGAAGTCAACTCTGATGATACTTCCTTTATACTCTTAGGTAAAGCTAAGTTTATCTTCCACTGTCCTCTTCTATGAGTTTTTCAGGTCTCTAAAATCATACTAAAGTTTTTAGTAACTATTAAATGTTGTTAAATAATTTATGTAAATCTTCAACACTGCTACTTCTACTCTACACCAGTCTGAATAACAGTATAGCCTGGGTTCTATTCCATTCTAGCTTCCATGTCCCCCAAAGGAGAATTGACTGCTGAGAGATAGTTTGCAAATGCAATGCCTACACCTCCATGGCAGCAAGACTTGTTAAACTATTTCATTATTTCTTAGAATTTCCATAAATAATTAAATAGCTTAATTGTAAATACAGAACAGAAAATTATTTCCCTGCTCCCTTTTCCTTTTTCAACAGAACTTCAGTATTGGTAATATTGAACAATATTTAGTGTGAATATACAGAGAATGTGGTGGAGACTTGTTCTGGCTCTATTTATTCTGTATTTCTAGATCTTTGAAAATTATATTTTGTCTCAATGCATTGTTCATGCAGTGCAACTGAAGTTTATAAGAAGCATGTTATTATTAATAACTTTGTTTCCTAGGAATATAATACATTTACTTTAACACCACACATTGTGGGAAAATTTAAGGAAAACTACTAGTCAAAGAATCTTAGATAAGAATTCACCCATATTATCTGCATATAAAAGAGTTATAAATATTAGGAAATTGACATGACTGTACTTGGCTACTGACAAATAGTTTTAGACTGGGAATATGTGATGAGGTCATATAAATGCAACACAACATTTTTATTCTTATATTCTATATCATGCTTACAGAGACAACGGATCAGGATGGGCACATACTTATGAGACTAACTTCTGAAGAACCTTCATTCAGACACTCTGATAAGAGTGGAAGACAAGAGGAAATCTTTAAAGCACAACCACCCCACAATGAAGGAAGCCACTCACATATTTACCCTTCATTTCCTCACATCCAAAAAGAACCATACCATGGTGGAAAAAACCACTCCAATTCTCACCATACTTCACACCACCACCCACACAGACCACCACATGGTGGAGGCAACCACACACAACCACACCCTCCTCACCCTGACCATGGCAACCAAACTCATATTCATCCTCCTCATTCAGGCCTAGGCAACCAGACTCATCCTCTTCCTCCTCACCTTCAACCTCCTCACTTTGACCATGGCAATCAGACTCACCCTCTTCCTCCTCATCTTAGACCTCCTCACCTTGAACATGGCAACCAGAGTCATTCTCGTCCTCCTCACTCTGTCCAAGGAAACCAAACTCATCCTCATCCTCCTCATCCAGGCCTAGGCAACCAGACTCATCCTCGTCCTCCTCACCCTGATCATGGCAACCAGACTCACCCTCTTCCTCCTCATCTTCGACCTCCTCACCTTGAACATGGCAACCAGACTCATCCTCGTCCTCCTTACCCTGACCATGCCAACCAAACTCATCCTCGTCCTCCTCATCCTAACCATGGCAATCAGACTCATCCTCGTCCTCCTTACCCTGACCATGGCAACCAAACTCATCCTCATCCTCCTCATCCAGACCTAGGAAACCAGACTCATCCCCATCCTTCTTACCCTGATCATGGCAACCAGACTCATCCTCATCCTCCTCAGTCTAACCATGGCAACCAAACTCATCCTCATCCTCCTCATCCAGACCTAGGAAATCAGACACATCCTCGTCCTCCTCACCCTGGCCATGGCAACCAGACTTACCCTCTTCCTCCTCACCTTCGACCTCCTCACCCTGACCATGGCAACCAAACTCATACTCGACCTCCTCACCCTGACCATGGCAATCAGACTCACCCTCTTCCTCCGCACTTTCGACCTCCTTACTCTGACCAAGGCAACCAAACTCATCCTCATCCTCCTCCTCATCCAGACCTAGGAAACCAGACACATCCTCGTCCTCCTCACCCTGACCATAGCAACCAGACTCATCCTCGTCCTCCTCACCCTGACCATGGCAACCAGACTCATCCTCATCCTCCTCATCTAAACTTAGGCAACCAGACACAGCCTCATCCTCCTCACCCTGACCAAGGCAACCAAATACAGCCTCATCCTCCTAATGCTGACTATCAACATTCACCACAGCAGGGTGGAGGTAACCAGATAGGATCTCCCTCTTTTTATCCTGACTACTGAAACTGACCACCACAACAAAAGGTAATCTCTTATAACCCCATAAATTTCATGCTATGTTTTCACCTGAAAGCACAATCATTTTTTTAAAATAAAGTCAAAGGATAAATCCATCAGGTCAGGTCTACTACTCTAATTCAATGTATTTCAGAGTTATGCTTTATTCACTCAGCAAAGACCTTAATTTCTACAGTTTTCACATTATTATTATTATTATTATTATTATTATTATTATTATTATTATTATGCCAGCTTTGGTTTGGGACTCTGTATTTACTCTGAGTTTTCTGCTTTCTTTCTCAACTTCACTGATTTTCTATTTTATGCCTTCACCTTAACTCTGTTTCACACAAAAACACTCAAAATCAATGTGTTTTTAAAGACCTATCTGTATATCTTCTAAACTCTAAAATGCTTACTTGGTTTCTTGATGCATCCTCCAACTAAAAGTAAAATAATTAATATGAAAAAAGTATTATGCTGCTAAATTTTAAATTTATGTCTTATATTGAATTCTACCTATTTCTTACTGAAAACCTAATTTAGAATGAATTTTTTGATATTGTATTCAGAGCATTCAAATATCAGACTTTCCCTATGAATTATCTCAGAATTTATGTAAAATTATTTATTGTGCATTTCAAATAATGTACTTCATAGAAAACTCCAATGTCATTTAACTTTAATACTATTATTCACATTTCCTTCATTTTTCTCTTTCCACAATTTTTTTAAAATTCTCTTTAGTTATTTGCTTCTATTTCCTTCTCTCTATTGTTTTCTTCTTTATTTTCATTACATTTTCAAATTGTACAGCTTTTATTATATAACCATGCAATAATATTTTGGTTGTGGCGTGTTTATAGATGTGTGTATTCATTTTAATGTCTCTGCTAGAGTTTACAGTGACTGCTCTGTAGCATCCCACTTTATTTTTAATAAAAACTTATAGATTATCTGTATTTCCTCTTGGTCAAAGCTATAGTTGACAGAACATAATGTGTTAAGTGAATAATTTGAGCAAGTGAAACATTATTAGGAAAAGAAGAGGGAAGGAGAAGAAAAGACGTGGAGTGAGGATCCTTGCTACTCTTGTTAGTGAATGCAGCAGAAGACCAAAATTGTCTCCTATAGCAATTCATATTTATGATCTTTCTTTGATTTATTTTTTATTTCTATATAGGAATTAGAAAGTACATGTCAGAAGTTATGGTACTGGACCTGTGCTTGTGGCTGTATCTTTTTCATTCCAACACTCAAGAGAGGCCTATGTTGCACATCAAGAGTTACACCAATGAAGTAAACCAATGATAGCTAAACTGTATCTCAGTTTCACAATAAACAACCTTGATGCAATTACTTCTTGTGTTGTATCTTTTCTTGATGACTGGAAGTTGGGGATACAAAGTTAAAGCATACAGAACTCATTTTCATGGGTGTTTTTGGAAACCTTCTCTTCCCCTTTTACAAATGAGCTATATTTCATGTGAATGTGAAGATTACTCTCAGGGTGATCTTGATTCTACAAAGTAAATAAAATGGCATAAGTTCTTCTCATAAATTCCTTATGTCTAATTATTTTTTATAAACAAGAAATACATAATACTCAAAGCACTGATTCTTATAATTTCAACAATAGAACAGGTTTCAGACATGAGTGTGATTCTAAGCAGATTCTATTATAAACATTTGCCCTGATTTTCAATTCTGATTCCTTATATGCCCACAAAATTTCTTCTTGTTTTTTGTTTGTTTGTTTGTTTGTCTGTTGTAGTCCTACACTTTGTGTGTATGTTCATAAAAAAGACATAAAATATTCTCACAATGTAACCCTTGTGGATTGAAATTCACTGTGTAAACACAGATTTCTCAAAGTTTGGCTCTGCTACTCAAGTTCTCTGATTAGATATCTGTCACTGCATTTTGCTGCTTTCAACATTTTATATAAATACAAGTAGATTTTACATAAGCATGGTGGATATTAAGTTGTAGTTAATTTGAGTTTTTCTCATGTGATCTCATATTTATGTTTAAATTAAGTATTTGATTTAATATTTATCTGTTTTATTTTGGGTGTTTATATATTAGACAGCTAAAATTGTGAATAATAGGATTATATCCAGAAATGTAATTTTTGCACACTTCATAAAATTTACTGACCACATATTAATCACATCTATCATGTAATTCAATAAATGTGTGACATTATTTCTTGTTTCATTTTCTCCTGTTTTTGTTTAACTTGTCTTTCAAGTTGTGTGCACAAAGGACTGCTGGAGGATCATATATGCCTGAGTAGTAACCCCTTTATATCCATTCTACCTACTCTCTTCCTTTCTTTCTTCTTTCCTTCTTTTTTTCCTTCCTTCCTTTCTACAACCTTGTGGATTTTGCCTTCATGCTTCTAATGTAGATTCACAAATATGGCCTCTTCTAAAACTGATTTTTCTCAGCTGGCCTACATCATTTTTGGCATATATTCCAAGTTCCTACCATTAATAATTTTGTGGGTTTCATTGCATTACCATTCTCTTCAGATTACTAAAAAGATTTCTGGTACTACCTACACTACCTGGCTTCTAAGACTTACAGTGACATCTAAGTATTTGTGACCCCATAACCTTGCATTTTGTGTGCCAACAAAACATGTGTCACATGTATAATTCAAATTCAGTTTTCAAGTGATGACTGACCCTAAGACCATGAGACCATAACTCTAAAATCTTTGCTTGCTTGGAAATTTGAATCTGAAAAATACCCTCTTAGGTAACCATTGCTCAGCATATTATCCTGACTTAGCTCTGTTTAAAAATAAAATTGTTTCACATGATTTTATGTTTCTGTGTCCTTGATCCTGTAATGCTATCTTCTGTGATCTATATGCAAAACATTTGTTTTCCTTTGAAGAAACCAATGTCTCTGGAAACTGATTCCTTAAAACAACATTACTCAGGTCTGTGATTTTTCAAACTTTTTATTCAGACTTTGGTTAACAATTCTCACTATAAGCAAAGTTAAAATAATTAATATCCATGCCAGCATTGAATTCTGGATCACCTTAAAATTTCATCATATCTAGTCGTATCATTTTAATGCTAATTTCTCACAAAATGTCAGACATTTAAAACACTGAAATTAAAGTTTTTTCTTGATGTAACAAATGGTCTTTAGTATAATTCTCAGTAGAGGCTCATTTACTTCTGTGAAGCCTTATGAGAAATCACAGCCTTCCATATTTCTAATGAAATTCTAGTCTTGATATTTTGCTTATATCCTGTTAAGCTCTGCTTACACCTCTCCAGTTTATTTATCACCTGCATTGATAATAGCTAAATTTCACTTGTGTCCCCCTTAGAAATAATCTTGAAAATACTCACAATTCTGTTGCTTCTAACTTCTAAATCTAGGACAGTGAATGTTTCCAGGGATTTATGAGGGTGACTCTAGCTAAGACTCCTAGCAATGGGCACTATGGGAACTGAGATGGGCATCTCTGATAACCAGAAAAGACTTCTTATGAAGGGATAGGATCACCAACCATGCCAGAAAGCTTTGATGCACAATCTTCTCTGCCTTTACGAGGTGCACTAGTAAAGATGGGGCACGAATTGAGGAGAAAGCTGACCAATGATAGCCCCTTTTGGAACCCACGACATGAGATAGGGACCACCTTTGACACAATTAATGATATTCTGCTGTACTTGCAGACAGGTGCATAGCCTAACTGTCATCTGAGAAGCTTCATCTAATAACAGAAGAAAACAGTTGCAGAGACCCACAACCAAACATAGGATGAATCTTGGAAAATCCTGTGGAAAATAGAGATACAGGATTGAAGAAGCCAGAGAGGTCAAAGACACACACACACACACACACACACACACACACACACACACACACCAGTAATAACAAACCTGGGCCCATAGCAACTCAGATTGAACTCCTAACTAACATGCTAGAGAGCATGCATAGGCTGGACCTAGGCTGTCTTCACATATATAAATTTGTGTATTCTGGTCTTCATATGGGACTCTTAAAAGCAAAATCAGAGACTATCTCTGACTCTGTTATCTGTCTTTGGATACCTTTCCCTTATTTGGGCTGTCTTTTATAACCACAATAGGAGAAGATGCACTTATACCTACTGCATCTTGAATATCAAAGTATATTGATATCAATGGAAGGCCTCCCCTTTTCTGCTGAGGAAGGGAAGACTGGAGGATGGTGGGAGAAGAAGACAATAGAGTGGATGACTAGAAGAAAAGAGAAAGAAAAGCTATGATTGGGATATAAAATGAATTAATTGATTTTAAATAGAATAAGTAGAAAAATAAAAAATTGTCTTATGACACTCTGTTAGATAGTCTAAGCAACAAGCTGCTTCTGAACTCCAGTTCTATGTTGAACTTCCAAAGCTGTGACTGACATATACAAAAAAACAAAATTCAAAGAGAGAATGAGTCATCAGGTTGGTTAGTGGATTTATGTATTTATTTATTTATTTATTTATTTTTGGTAATGGGTTTTAAATTTTTTGTGGTAGAAGAATGTCATGAAAATATCTGTTCTGCCATGTTAGACATGTTTAGAGGATACTGTATTGTGCTAGAAAGGCTTGTAACAACAAAATTGCATTTAGCTTATAATTTATGAGAAAATTTCTATCTTAAATAAATACTGTCAGCAAATTTGCCTAAAATGGACAACTTCTGGTACAGTCGGGATTATCTTAAAAAATATGCTGATTGCTATAAATGTTTTCACTGATTCAGGTATTCTTATAATACCATGGGTTAATAGGCTCAAAGAATAACTGCTGATTCAGCTTTTGTATACATATTTTGCTGGCTCAGAATCACCATGGCATCTAATACATGTTGGTTACAAAAATTAAGTTGTTCCTATATCCAGACAGTGTATGAGATTCCCTTACCTACAAAATTTGCTACATATTAGAGAAGGAGATCTGAGCAGCCAGGGGGCAGAGATATCTCTGCCGAGTGAGCATGGAAAACACATCCCTGCCCTGCCTGACCCAGGGACAAGGAACCCAGTTTTGGAACCTCTGTTCCCACCTGGCGGCATTGGGGCGCAGAACAGGGCTCAGACCATTCACCACCTGGATCTGTGGAGATCCAGGAACACAGACGAGGTACAAGGGAAATGCAAGAACATATCATTGACAACAAGATGACAAGAGGAAAGTGAAAGAGCATATGCCAAGGAAACCAAGACAACCTGGCCACACCAGTACCCAGCTCTCCCATCCCAGGAAACAGCGGAATGCCAAACACTCCAGAAAAAGAAGACACTGACCAAAAATCATACATCAAGAAGATGATAGAGATCCTTAAACAAGAACGGGAGGAAAAGCAAAAAGAATCAATAGCTTTTAAAGAGGAAACATGAAAAACACTCAAAGAACTCAAAGAACTAGAGGAAAACAGAACCAAAGAGATGAAGGAATGGAAGAGGGAATTAAAAATGGAAATTGACACAATAAAGAAAATACTAAAAGAGATAACCCTAGAGGTAGAATACCTAAGAAAGAAATCAGGAATCACAGAAGCAAACATTTCCAATAGACTGCAAGAGATAGAAGAGAGAATCTCAGGGGCCAAAGACAACATTGTAAACATAGACAAAACAGCCAGAGAAAATGCAAAAAACAAAAAGCTGCTAACCCAAAATGTCCAGGAGATCCAGGACACCATGAGAAGACCAAACCTAAGGATAATATTAATAGAAAAGGGAGAAGAATATCAACTAAGAGGCATAGTAAATATCTTCAACAAAATTGTAGAAGAAAACATCCCTACCCTTTAGAATGAGATGACCACGAGCATAAAAGAAGCCTTCAGAACTCCAAATAGGTTGGACCAGAAAAGAAATTCTTCCCAAAACATAAGAGTCAAAACACCAAGCGCCCAAAGCAAAGAAAGAATACTAAAAGCAGTAAGAGAAAAGGTCAGGAAACATATAAAGGGAGACCGATCAGAATCACACCCGATTTCTCAACAGAGACTATGAAAGTAAGAAGAGCCTGGACAGACATCATGCAGACACTAAGAGAGCACAAGGGCGAGAGCGGAGCCTGGCCCAACAGCCAGCCGGAAAGGCAGCTCGTACAGGCTGAGCAACTGTGACCGGGAACAGATCTTAGGAACTTCTGTTCCCACCCGGAGATGACTTCAGGTCCCAGAGCGGAGCCTGGCCCAACTGCCAGCCGGAAAGGAGCCTCGTACAGGCTGAGCAACTGGTGAGTGGGAGACCTAGGCTGCTGGGGAGCAGAGGGATCTCTGCGGAGTGCACACGGAAAGGGCACCCCCTGCCCTGACCTGCCCTGTCCTCCCCGATCCAGTGACCGGGAACAGATCTTAGGAACTTCTGTTCCCACCCGGAGACGACTTCAGGACACAGAGCAGAGCCTGGCCCAACTGCCAGCCGGAAAGGCGGCTGGTACAGGCTGAGCAACTGTGACCTGGAACAGATCTTAGGAACTTCTGTTCCCACCCGGAGACGACTTCAGGACACAGAGCAGAGCCTGGCCTAACTGCCAGCCAGAAAGGCGGCTCGTACGGGCTGAGCAACTGTGACCTGGAACAGATCTTAGGAACGTCTGTTCCCACCCGGAGGCGACTTCAGGACAAAGAGTGGAGCCTGGCCCAGCTGCCACCCGGAACCTGGGCTGCCGGGGAGTAGAGAGATCTCTGCGGAGTACACACGAAAAGTGTACCAGGGACACAGACCAGATACAAGGGAAAGGCAAGAACATATCACTGACAACAAAATGGCAAGAGGAAAGAGAAAGAGTATATCCCAAGGAAACCAAGACAATCTAGCAACACCAGAACCCAGCTCTCCGATAGTAGCAAACATCGGAATTCCAAACACTCCAGAGAAAGAAGACACAGACCTGAAATCATGCCTCAAGACGTTGATAGAGTTACTTAAACAAGAAAGGGAGGAAAAGCAAAAAGATTCAGAAGCTTTTAAAGAAGAAACAAGAAAAACACTCAAAGAACTCAAAGAACAAGAGGAAAACAGAACCAAAGAAATAAAGGAATGGAAGAGGGAAATAAAAACAGAAATTGACACAATAAAGAAAGCACTAAAAGAGATAACCCTAGAGTCAGACAACCAAAAAAAGAAATCAGGAGTCACAGAAGCAAGCATTTCCAACAGATTACAAGAGATCGAGAAGAGAATCTCGGGGGCAGAAGACAACATTGCAAACATAGACAAAACAGCCAGAGAAGATGCAAAAAACAAAAAGCTCCTAAACCAAAATGTCCAGGAAATACAAGACACAATGAGAAGACCGAACCTAAGGAAAATAGGAATAGAAGAGGAAGAAGAGTATCAACTAAGAGGCACAGTAAATATCTTTAACAAAATCATAGAAGAAAACTTCCCTACCCTCAAGAATGAGATGTCCACGAGCATAAAAGAAGCCTTCAGAACTCCAAATAGGTTGGACCAGAAAAGAAATACCTCCCGACACATAATAGTAAAAACATCAAGTGCCCAAAGTAAAGAAAGAATACTAAAAGCAGTAAGGGAAAAAGGTCATGTAACATATAAAGGCTAACCAATCAGACTCACACCCGATTTTTCAACAGAGACTATGAAAGATAGAAGAGCCTGGACAGACATCATGGACGCCTTAAGAGAGCACAAGTGCCAGCCCAAGCTGCTATACCCAGCAAAACTATCAATCACCATCGATGGAGAGACAAAGATATTTTAAGACAAATCAAAATTCACACAATATCTGACAACAAACCCAGCACTACAACGAATTATAGGTGGAAAACCCAATACAAAGAGGGAAAATACAGCCTAGTAGAAACAAGAAAACTCCTAAACAAGAAAACTAAAAGAAGAAAAAAACACAGACACAACTCAACCCAAAAAAGCAAAAATGGCAGGAAACAGAAACAATTATTCCTTGATATCTATTAACATAAATGGTCTCAACTCCCCAATAAAGAGACATAGACTATCAGACTGGATACATAAACAAAATCCAGCCTTTTGCTGCATACAGGAAACTCATCTCAGAGACAGAGACAGACACTATCTCAGAGTAAAAGGGTGGGAAAAAAACTTCCAAGCAAACAGCTCCAAGAAGCAAGCTGGAGTGGCTATTCTAATATCGAATAAAGTAAATTTCCAAACAAAAGTTATCAAAAAAGATAAAGAAGGACACTTTTTACTCATTACCGGGGAAATCTGTCAGGAGGAACTCTCAATCCTTAACATATATGCTCCAAATAAAAAATCACCCACATTCATAAAAGAAACTCTACTAAAGCTCAAAAAATACATTTCACCCCACACAATAATAGTGGGAGACTTTAATACACCACTCTCACCAATGGACAAATCAGGGAAACAGAAACTGAACAAGGACACTGCAAAACTAGCAGAGACTTTGAACTAACTAGAATTAATAGATATATACAGAACATACTATCCTAAAGTAAAAGAATACACCTTCTTCTCACCACCCCATGACACCTTCTCGAAAATTGACCACATAATTGTTCACAGAACGAGCCTTCATCGATATAAGAAGTTTGAAATACTCCCATGCATCCTCTCAGATCACCATGGTCTACGGCTAGTCTTTAACAACAACAAAGACAACAAAATGCCCACATACACATGGAAACTAAACAACGCTCTGTTAAAGGATAGCAGGGTCAAAAAAGAAATAAAGAAAGAAATTAAGGACTTTCTAGAATTCAACGAAAACCATAACACAACTTACCCAAACTTATGGGATGCAATGAAAGCAGTATTGAGAGTAAAACTCATAGCCCTAAGTGCTTCCAAAAAGAAACTGGTGAGAGCTCACATCAGCAACCTGACAGCACAGCTAAAAGCCCTAGAACAAAAGTAAGCAGATATACCCAAAAAGAGTAGACGGCAAGAAATAATCAAAATTAGGGCAGAAATAGACCAAATAGAAACAAAAAGAACCATTGAAAAAATCAACAAAACAAAGAGATGGTTCTTTGAGAAAATCAACAAGATTGATAAACCCCTAGCCAGACTAACTAAAGGACAAAGAGACAGTATCCAAATTAAGAAAATCAGAAAGGAAAGTGGGGACATAACAACTGAAACTAAGAAAATTCAAGAAATCATCAGATCGTACTACAAAAACTTGTACTCCACAAACTTGGAAAATCTGGAGGAAATGAACGAATTCTTAGACAGATACAAGGTCCCAAAGTTTAACCAGGACCAAGTAAACCTTCTAAATAACCCTATAACACCTAAAGAAATAGAAGAAGTCATCAAAAGCCTCCCAACCAAAAAAAGCCCAGGTCCAGACCGGTTCATTGCAGTATTTTATCAGACATTTATTGGGGATATAACACCAATATTCGCCAAACTATTCCAAAAGATAGAGTCAGATGGAATATTTCCCAACTCATTTTTTGAGGCTACAATAACCCTTGTACCTAAGCCACAAAAAGACCCTACAAAAAAAGAGAACTTCAGACCAATCTCACTTATGAACATTGATGCAAAAATACTCAACAAAATCCTTGCAAACCGAATCCAAGAACACATCAAAACCATCATTCATCATGACCAAGTAGGCTTCATCCCTGGGATGCAGGGATGGTTTAACATAAGGAAATCCATCAATGTAATCCACCATATAAACAAACTTAAAGACCAAAATCACATGGTCATCTCACTAGACACTGAGAAAGCATTCGACAAAATCCAACACCCCTTCATGTTAAAAGTCCTGGAAAGAACAGGAATCCAAGGCCCGTATTTAAACATAATAAAAGCAATATACAGCAAACCAACAGCCAACATCAAATTTAATGGCGAGAAACTTGAAGCAATCCCACTAAAATCAGGGACTCGACAAGGCTGCCCACTCTCTCCCTACTTATTCAACATAGTACTGGAAGTCCTGGCTGGAGCAATTAGACAGCAAAAGGAGATCAAGAGGATACAAATCGGAAAGGAAGAGATAAAAACATCACTGTTTGCCGATGACATGATAGTGTACTTGAGTGACCCCAAAAATTCCACCAGAGAACTCCTACAGCTGATAAACAAGTTCAGCAAAGTGGCTGGATACAAAATTAACTCAAACAAATCAGTAGCCTTCCTATACTAAAATGACAAACATGTGGAGAAAGAAATTAGGGAAAAGGTACCCTTCACAATCATTACAAAAACTATGAAATACCTTGGTGTGACTCTAACTAAGCAAGTGAAGGACCTGTATGACAAGAACTTCAAACCTCTAAAGAAAGAAATTGAAGAGGATCTCAGAAAATGGAAAGATCTCCCATGATCATGGATTGGAAAGGTCAACATCTTAAAAATGGCCATCCTACCAAAAGCAATCTACAGATTCAATGCAATCCCCATCAAAATTCCAACCCAGTTCTTCATGGAATTGGAAAGATCAATGTGCAATTTCATATGGAATAACAAAAGACCTAGAATAGCAAAATCCATCCTCAACAACAAAAAAAACATCTGTGGGAATCACTATTTCTGACCTCAAGCTATATTACAAGGCAATTGTGCTGAAAACTGCATGGTACTGGTACAGAAATAGGCAAGTAGATCAATGGAATAGAATAGAAGATCCAGAAATGAGCCCTCATGTATATGGTCACCTGATTTTTGACAAAAGAGCAGTAAACACTCAATGGAAAAAGGACAGCCTATTCAACAAATGGTGCTGGTCCAACTGGCACTCAACATGCAAAAGATTGAAAATAGACCCGTTCTTATCTCCTTGTACAAAGCTCAAGTGTAAGTGGATTAAAGATCTCCACATAAAACCACATACACTGAAACTATTAGATGAGAAAGTAGGGAAAACCTTAGAACACATAGGCACAGGAGAAAATTTCCTGAACAAAACACCAATGGCTCAAGCTCTAAGGTCAAAGATTAACAAATGGGACTTAATGAGATTGCAAAGTTTCTGTAAGGCTAAGGACATCGTCAAGAAAACGAAACGGCAACCAACAGAATGGGAAAAGATCTTTACCAACACCACATCAGATAGAGGCCTAATATCGAAGGTGTACAAGGAACTCAAAAAGCTAGACACCAGAGAATCAAATAACCCTATTAAAAATGGGGTACAGAGCTAAACAAATCATTTTCAGTTGAGGAAAACCGAATGGCCGAGAAACATGTGAGGAAGTGCTAGACATCCTTAGCCATCAGGGAAATGCAAATCAAAACAACCCTAAGATCCACCTCACACCAGTCAGATTGGCCAAGATCCAAAACTCAGATGACAGCAGATGCTGGCGAGGCTGCGGAGAAAGAGGAACACTTCCCCACTGATGGTGGGGTTGCAAGCTAATACAACCACTCTAGAAATCTGTCTGGCGATACCTCCGAATATTGAATATAGTACTACCTGAAGACCCAGCTATTTTACTTTTGGGCATATACCCCAGAGACACTTTAATACACAACAAAGATATATGCACCACAATGTTCATAGCAGCTCTATTTATAATACCCAGAAGTTGGAAGGAACCCAGATGTCCTTCAGAAGACGAATGGATACAAAAATTGTGGTACATATACACAATGGAATACTACTCAGCCACCAGAAACAATGACTTAACCAAATTCTTAAGAAAATGGCTGAATCTAGAGAAGATCATCCTGAGTGAGATATCCCAGTCACAAAAGAACAGACATAATATTCAGTCACTGATAGTGGGATGCTAACCCCAGAGGCTTGCACTCCCCCAGAAACAACTCACAGACTGTATGAAGTCCAAGAAATAAAGAAAACAAAAAATATACATATATTTACAAAACAAGAAGACTTTGACTATTTCCATGTTTCGTTTTGTTTTGCATGTACTTTACGCTTATTGCAACTAGTAGGTTTTCAATGCATACTGTCAAGCCCTTGAAAAAAATCAAGTACTAACTAAAAAACATATTCACATGGTTTTATGTAAAATTTATTTTAATGTCTGAAAAAACAGTACTGACAAAAATGTATAATTTTAAGCAAAAAATGTTTAAAATCTTTACAATTATCTTTGTTTTGCAAAATAAAGTCGTTTAAAAAATAAAAAAAAAAAGAGAGAGAGAGAGAGAGCACTAGGGTCAGCCCAAGCTGCTATTACCAGCAAAGATATCATTCACCATAGATGGAGAGATGAAGATATTTCAAGACAAATCTAAAACAACAAAATATCTGACCACAATCCCAGCACTACAACAAATTATAGGTGGAAAACCCAATACAATGAGGTGAACTCCATCATAGTAAAAAGAAGAAAACTCCTAAGAAAGAAAACCAAAAGAAGAAAGAGACACAGACACAACTCAACCTACAAAAACAATAATAGCTAGAAACAGCAACCACTATTCCTTGATATCTATTAACATAAATGGACTGAACTCCTCAATAAAGAGACATAGTCTATCAGACTGGCTACATAAACAAAATCCAACATTTTTGCTGCATACAGGAAACTCATCTCAGAGACAAAGACAGACACTATCTCAGAGTGAAAGGTTGGGAAAAAAACTTCCAAGCAAACATCCCCAAGAAGCAAGCTGGAGAGGCTATTCTAATATCAAATAAAGTAAATTTCCAATGAAAAGTTATCAAAAAAGACAAGAAAGGACACTTTTTACGCATTACAGAAGAAGACTGTAAGGAGAAACTCTCAATCCTTAACATATATGCTCCAAATACAAAAGCACCCACATTCATAAAAGAAACCTTACTAAAGCTCAAAAAATACATTTAATCCCACACAATAATAGTTGGAGACTTTAATATCCCACTCTCACCAATGGACAGATCATGGAAGCAGAAACTAAACAACGACACTGTAAAACTAACAGAAACTATGAGCCAACAGTAATTAATAGATATCTACAGAACGTACCATCCTACAGTAAAAGAATATACCTTCTTCTCAGCACCCCATGGCACCTACTCTAAAATTGACACATAATTGGACACAGAACAAGGCTGAAGCGATATAAGAAGACTGAAATACTCCCATGAATCTTCTCAGACCAGCATGGTCTAAGGCTGTTCTTTAACAAAAAAAAGACAACAAAAAGCCCACATACACATGGAAACTAAACAAGGCTCTGTTAAAAGATAGCAGGGTCAAAGAAGAGATAAGGAAAGAAATTAAGGATTTTATAGAATTCAATGAAAATGAAAACACAACATACCCAAACCTATGAGATGCAATGAATGCAGTACTGAGAGGAAAACTCATAGCCACGAGTGCTACCATAAAGAAACTGGAGAGAGCATATATTAGCCACTTGACAGTACAGCTAAAAGCTTTAGAACAAGAGGAAGTAGATACACCCAAGAGGAGTAGAAATCAAGAAATAATCAAAATTAAGACAGAAATAGACTAAATGAAACAAAAAACCATCAGAAGAATCAACAAAACCAAGAGCTGGTTCTTTGCGAAAATCAACAAGATTGATTAACCCCGAACAAGACTATCCAGAGGGCCAAGAGAGAGTATACAAATTAACAAAATCAGAAAGGAAAGTGGAGACATAACAACTAAAACTGAGGAAATTCAAGAAATCATCAGATCCTACTACAAAAGCCTATACTCCACAAAGTTGTAAAATCTGGAGGAAATGGGTGAATTCCTAGACAGATACAAGATCCTAAAGTTAAACTAGGACCAGGTAAACCATCTAAATAATCTCATAACACCTAAAGAAATAGAAGAAGTCATCAAAAGCCTCCCAATTAAAAAAAACCCAGGTCCAGACGAGTTCAGTGAAGAATTTTATCAGACATTTATTGCAGACATAACACCAATACTCTCCAAATTATTCCATAAAAAAATTCAAATAAAATACTACCTAACTCATTTTTGAGGCTACAATAATCATCATTCCTAAACCACACAAAGACCCTACAAGAAAAGAGAACTTCAGACCATTCTCACTTATGAACATTGATGCAAAAATACACAAAAAAATCTTTGCAAACCGAATCAAAGAACACATCAAAATGATCATTCACCATGTCCAAGTAGTCTTCATCCCTGGCATGCAGGGATGATATAATATAAGAAAACCCATCAATGTAATCCACCATATAAACAAACTCAAAGAACAAAATCACATGGTCATCTCACTAGAAGCTGAGAAAGCATTTGACAAAATTCAACACCCCTTCATGTTAAATGTTTTGGAAAGAACAGAAATCCAAGGTCCATATCTAAACATAATAAAAGCAATATACAGCAAGCCAACAGCCAACATCAAATTTAATGGTGGGAAACTTGAATCAATCCCACTAAAATCTGGAACTCCACAGGCTGCCCAGTCCTCTACTACCTATTCAACATTGTACTGGAAATCCTAGCTGGAGCAATTAGACAGCAAAAGGAGATCATATGAATAGAAATAGGAAAGAAAGAGGTAAAAACATCACTCTTTGCAGATGACATGTTAGTGTACTTAAGTGACCCCAAAAATTCCACCAGAGAACTCCTACAGCTGATAAACAAGTTCAGCAAAGTGGCTGGATATACAATTAACTCAATCAAATCAGTAGCCTTCCTATATTCAAAGGACAAACATCTGGAGAAAGAAATTAGGAAAAGATACCCTTCACAATAGTCACAAAAACTATGAAATAACTTGGTGTGACTCTAACTTAGCAAGTACAGGACCTGTAATACAAGAACTTCAAACCTATAAAGAAGGAAATCGAGGAAGATCTCAGAAAATGGAAAGATCTCCCATGCTCATGGATTGGAAAGGTCAAAATTTTAAATATGGCCATCCTACCAAAAGCAATCTACAGATTCAATGCAATCCTCATCAAAATTCCAACCCAGTTCTTCATTGAGTTGGAAAGATCAATGTCCAATTTTATCTGGAATAACAAAAGACCTAGAATAGCAAAATCCATCCTCAACAACAAGAAAACATCTGCGGGAATCACTATCCCTGACCACAAGCTATATTACAAGGCAATTGTGCTGAAAACTGCATGGTACTAGTGCAGAAATAGGCACGTGGTTCAATGGGATAGAATGAAAGATCCAGAAATGAGCCCTCAAGTATAGGGTCACCTGATTTTTGAGAAAGGAGCTGTAACATGCAATGGAAAAAGGACAGTCTATTCTTCAAATGGTGTTGGTCCAACTGGCACTCAGCGTGCAAAAGAATGAAAATAGACCCTTTCTTATCTCCTTGTGTAAAGCTCGAGTGTAAATGGATCAAAGATCACCACATTAAACCAGATACACTGAAACTATTAGATGGGAAAATAGGGAAAACCTTAGAACACCTAGGCACAGAAGAAAATTTTCTGAACAAAGCACCAATGGCTCAAGCTCTAAGGTCAAATATTACCAAATGGGACCTAATGAGATTGCAAGTTTTTCTAAGGCTAAAAAACATTGTTAATATAACAAAATGGCAGCCATATGAATGGGAAAAGATCTTTACCAACTCCACATCAGATAGAGGCCTACTATCCAAGGTATATAAAGAACACAAAAAGCTAGACACCAGAGAATCAAACAATCCTATTAAAAATGGGGTACATAGCTTAACAAAACGTTCTCTATTGTGGAATATGGAATGGCTGAGAAACATCTAAGGAAGTGCTTGACATCCTTAGCCATCAAGGAAATGCAAATCAAAACAACCCTGAGATTTCACCTCACACCAATCAGATTGGCCAAGGTCCAAACCTCAGATGACAGTAGATGCTGGTCAGGTTGTGGAGAACGAGGAACACTTCTCCACTGTTGGTGGGGTTGTAAACTGATACAACTACTCTGGAAATCAGTCTGGAGATTCCTCAGAGAATTGGGCATAGTACTACCTGAAGATCCAGCTATTCAACTTCTGGGCATTTACCCCAGAGACACTCCAATATACAACAAAGATACATGCACCACAATGTTCATAGCAGCTCTATTTATAATAGCCAGAAGCTGGAAAGAACCCAGATGTCCTTCAGTAGATGAATGAATACAAAAATTGTGGTACATTTACACAATGCAGTACTATTCAGCTATCAGAAACAATGACTTAACCAAATTCTTAAGAAAATGGTTGCATCTAGAGGATATCATCCTGAGTGAGATAACCCAGTCACAAAAGAACAGACATAATATGAAGTCACTGATCGTGGGATTCTAAACCCAGAGGCTTGGACTGCTCCAGAAACAACTACAGACTGTGTGATGTTCAAGAAACAAAGAAAACACACAGAACAACAACAACAACAAAAGTCATGCTCAATCCTTACTCACCAAGAAAACGTTGAATAATTCTGGGTTACATCCTGTTTTACATGTACTTTTTGCTCACTGTAACTAGTATGACCTTAATTCAGAGTATCAAACCTTAAAAAAAAAAAAGCCAAGCACTGACACAATTTTATTTGTAAACATTTATGCAAAAATGTTTAATTTTTTTCTTTTATCTTTGTTTTTAAAAATAAAATTATTCACAAGAATAAAAAAGAAAGTCTGAGTCGATTTCTGTATTTGAAAATTTACCGAGCCCCACCAATCCCTGACCTTAACATCTTACACTAATAGTCTTGTCTTAAAATCGAACTAAGATCTACCTTAAAGATGTTTGCCCTAGAAACCTCTACTCCTCTAGAAACTCTAGATGAAACTTGTATTCTGCCCAATCTCTTTAAGTCTTTCCTAGTAAATCTCTGAATTTGTTGAGCAGTGTGAGTTTGTGGTATTTCTTGGATGCCAACAGCCAGGATTTTTCCCTTCAGAGCCATAACACTTGCATTGCTAACAACTCTTATTTTAAGATATAAAAAAAAAAAAAAAAAAAAAAATCCTTACCACTCAGAACTATAAAATAGTCTATATCAGTAATTTTAAATATAATCAATTTATTGATAAAATCTTATTTATTGGTAATTGTTTGGAGACCGTAGACCCATAAGAATTCATATCCTAGTGGCCAAATAACAGGCAGACTATGGTTCTACTCATGATCTCTTTTAGTCTTTTTATTCTTTTATGGCTCCAAGCATATATTGCTTCTCACCTTCACAGTAGGTTTTTTTCTTTAGTTAATTCTTTTTTGAGAAATTTCTCACATATTCATTAAAGTCTGCTTTCCTACTAATAGGAAGTTCTCAGTCCAGTCAATTTGTTTCATTCAAGGTGAAATATATTGGTGACTTTCATTACATTTTGTTTCATTTCTTTTTTTTTTTCTTTTTGGTTGTGAGCCTAGTCTTTAACAGCTGAGACATCTCTCTAGCCAAAGTTGAATTTTTACTTTATATTGATTGTTGAAACAGTTCTTTTCTTAGCATTGGAGAAAAGGATAAGAAACTGGGGATTGGAAGCTGAAATACACTTTCAGAGAGACACTGATTGATTTTAGGAAATTCTTGTGTACCCAGATATAAACTATTATAATGGAGTGGTGAGATACAAGCATTGTTTGTTAAGATGTCAGATGGTAGGGGAAGCCAGTGTGGGGAGAGAAGACAACAGACAGGAAGAGAGTGGAAGAGAACAGAAGAATAGAGTCTATATGTCAATGAGTGCACCTTGGAGTAATAACAATCTTGAGACTTGCTGACATCTCGGGTGATGACTTCATAATAATGAAAGCAATACTGTGTCTACAAGCCAAGTTTGCTAATATTAATGTGAAGATACCATTTTATGTCACCACAGTCTTGATTCAGATGACCACATGCTGTACGCCTGCATATCAGATATTCAAAATTAGCAAAATTATAGTTATGAAGCATCAAGGAAATCGTTCTATGGTTGGTCATCACCACAATATTAAGCTCTATATGAAAGGACTTCTATATTGAAAAGACTGAGAATCGATGACATTAAACAACTAAGACAGCATGCCAAATATGTTTTGGGTCCTGCTAAGCTCTCAGTTGATGCATTTTATTTCACAGTACCAAATGTCATTATATAGATTACATTTTTATTTATGTAAGATGAAGCTCCAGAACCTTAACCAACACAGGTACAGAAAGTTCCAAACTCCTAATTTGGTACATTTAAATGACAAACACTTGATGCTTTAGAGTATCTTAAAATCATAAAGAATTGTGTGTTTGTGTGTGTGTGTGTGTTGTATATTTGTTTATATGTATAGTAAAGTGTGTGGGTTGGTAAGAGGATGAGTTTAGCTCTTGTTCTTCAAATGCATCATTCCGTCTTTTGTTTCTGACTAAGTATCACATTGCTCTCAACTTTTAACGTGTAAGGAAGCTAGAGAGCTTGCAAATTTCCAAAGATCCAGATATCTTTGGCTCTTATATTACCATTGTTGGTAATTTAGTAGTGTGTCCTGTCACCTAACTTTTTACATGGGTTCTGGTGAAATAGAACTTGGGTTCTCATGTTCAGCAAGCTTCTAGGAGATCAGGATCTTGGGTTCTTATCTTCAATAGGCAATCACATTACTCTCTGAATTATATAGATTTTTAAAATATTCTATCTGTGTTTAAAAATCTATAAAAACTGCCTTGGGATTTTTCTGACATTATAAGGCAAATACACAATTTTTGCATGAATCTATGTTCTTACATCTTTCTGAGATGTCTCTAGGCAAATCACTTTCTAGAATATCCAGTAAATTAGACTTCTATCTTCTAACATTTAGGAAGTGTTTTCAATTACTAGAAATAACTAATAATTGCTGGTTAAAATTGAATAGACCAGTAAAATACACATCAAATATTTCAGTCATATTATACCCACATTTTCACTTATAGTTTAATACAATATTCTCTAGAACATGTTTTTTTATTTTTTACTTTATTTTTAAAACAAAGATAAATGTACAAATTTTCAGCATTTTTACATAAAAGTATACGAATACATTATTTGAGGTTGTAATTAAGTATTTGTGGGTACATATACACACAGATATGTATATATGTAACAAAAATATAGGAAAAGAGGCTATTAACTTGAGGGGATAGGAGAGAGACTAGGAGCGGCTGTAAGGAGGAAAGGGGGATGTGATAAAGTTCTATTTTAATTAAAATATATTCTTTTTTTTTTGGTGAACTTCACACAGTCTGTGAGTTGTTTCCGGGGTATTCAGAGCTTTCTGGGGTTAGTATTCCATTATCAGTGACTGCATATTATGTTTGTCCTTTTGTGACTTGGTTGTCTCGCTTAGGGTGATATTCTCTAGATGAATCCGTTTACTTAAGAATTTCGTTAAGCCATTGTTTCTGATAGCTGAGTAGTATTCCATTGTGTATATGTACCACAATTTTTGTATCCATTCATCTACTGAAGGACATCTGGGTTCTTTCCAGCTTCTGGATATTATAAATAGAGCCGCTATGAATATTGTGGTGCATGTATCTTTGTTGTATATTGGAGCGTCTCTGGGGTAAATGCCCAGAAGTGGAATAACTGGGTCTTCAGGTAGTACTATATCCATTTTTCTGAGGAACTGCCAGACTGATTTCCAGAGTGGTTGTATCAGTTTACAACCCCACCAGCAGTGGAGAAGTGTTTCTCATTCTCTTCATCCTCGCCAGCATCTGTTGTCATCTGAGGTTTGGATCTTGACCAATCTGACTGGTGTGAGGTGGAATCTGAGGTTTGTTTTGATTTGCATTTCTCTGATGGCTAAGGATGTTGAGCACTTCCTTAGATGTTTCTCAGCCATTCGATATTCCTCAATTGAGAACTTTTTAAATCTGTACCCCATTTTTAATAGGGTTGTTTAATTCTCTGGTGTCTAGCTTTTTGTGTTCTGTTTATACCTTGGATATTAGGCCTCTATCTGATGTGGGATTGGTAAAGATCTTTTCTCACTCTGGTGGCTGCCGTTTTATTTTCTTGACAGTGTCTTTAACCTTACAGAAACTTTGCAATCTCATTAAGTCCCATTTATCAATCTTTGACCTTAGAGCTCAAGCCACTGGTGTTATGTTCAGGAATCTCCTTGTACAAAGTTCATGTGTAAGTGGATCAAAGATCTCTACATTAAACCAGGTACACTGAAACTATTAGATGAGAAAGTAAGGAAAACCTTATAACTCATAGGAACATTTTTTTTACTACATTATAATTTTCCTCCCCAACATCTGTGTTAATCCAAACCATCACTATTATATGCTATAGACCATTTTCCTCTGTTTTTTAATTACTGTGTGTAGCTTTTGAAACATTATAGGATGATTTCTACAATACTCTAAATCTTCTCTTCATTTTTTGAGTATCTTGATCTATTATTTAAGTTAGAAAGAAGATATTATTATATTTCTAGCTAACTGTCTTGGTATGCTCTTTCACAGTGTATTATTTAATCATACATGGTAATAAATAACTCTTTGTCTAAAACAGAGAATCATTAGACAAGGCAGCTATTTTTTTTTTCACTTCACACTTGTATAAATCATATGCTATTTGTTCATTTTGGTACAAAAATAGTTTTCCGTTTATTTCATTGAGGTTATGGGACTAAAAATTCAAAGCCAGGCTTTTTTTTGTATGTGGATAACAATATTCCTCATTATTCATACAATTATATGCCCTTTCTCAATGTTTTTTTTAAATTTCTTGTCAGGAGAGGTTTTTGTTTGTTTGTTTTTCAATCAGAGTGGACTTCAAAGGAAATATATCAGGATTCATCAAATTTCTCTAGCTGGATGAAAATCTGATAATAGTTTGGCATTCATTAGATGTAGGATATAGTTACTTGGTCCTGAGATATCCCACAGTTTATTAACATACCACTCTTTGATTCTACAGCTCTAGTATGTCAGTATTTTCCAGCCCTGATAATACTGCAATAATTTAATAAAGTTCTTCATGTTTTCTTAACCCCCACCATAGAATTATTTTTGCTGCTACTTCATATTTGTAATATTGATGTTATAAATACTAATGTAAGTATTTATGTTGGTCTTAGGCACTTTTATGAATGGGCCTTTTCACACCCAAAGGGGTTTCCACTTACATGTTGAGAATAACTGCTGTATGGGCTGAATATAAGGATATAAGTCACACACGTATGCTGGCGTACAGTTAAACTTTATGTAATATAAATGGATCAGAAGAACCATTCTCACCTGTGAGTATGAAAGTGACATTTTGGGGAAAAGTCATCCTTGCTCTATGTCATTTCCATTAAATATCACCTAGAGAGTGCCCTGTCCCTGACATTCTTCATTGTCAGAAAAGTGTGAAAGAGATGAAATAACCATAAAAGAAAAATATCACCATTGAATAAAGGTGACGAAAGACCTAACATCAAGCAATGCCACTTATAAAGGGCTCTGTAAAGCTAAAAGTAAGACTGTGTCAAATCTCAAAGTAAATTATGCTCTGTGATATCCACCTGTCCTACAATATTGTTCTAATACCTAGCATGAGCATAAAAGATCTTGGGTTTCATACATTCAAACTTGTATTCATTACAATAGTTAAGGAGGACTCCCAAAATATTATATAAACCAGTGATTTTAAAGACTACAAAGACAAGAGATTTAAAGTCTATCAGTCCCATGGCATCCAGTGAATTGGTTTCTGTGTGCATATTGTTCAGAAGTATTTTCCTGTGGGCTAATACATTCTATATCTCTGTTGTTAAATATATTGTTTAACATTTTTGAAAACTGACAGCATAAGTAATGGTTTCACTCCATTTCTATATGTTTTGTTTTTACTTACTCAAATACCAGTTACACTTATCTCTACCATCCTCATCTAATGTTGTTACTCTCACACAAATATAACACCCATATGATATTGTACTCTCTCAATGATGGCTGCTTTTTTTAACCAAAAGAGTGATGGTAGCTCAGCTTGCAGTGAAAAATACTACATGCTATTCATAGGCCAAAAGATCAGAAAAACCGTGTCCTGCAACTACAAACTGAAAATCTTCAAATGCTTTTTTCCTCCCTATCCTCAGATCCAGCTTCCAGCAAATAATCACTAACCTAATTTATTCTGCCTGAACTGTGACCCTGATGTCAGTGCTTTACCAAATGAGAAGTTTCAGAAGACAAAATAAGAACATTTTTGAGAATTTTGTTGGACTGGGAGTATCTTTTTAATTACACTTAAAAAGAAGACTCTGAGAGCCAACACATTGATTTTACTCCATTTAAGTTCTTAACAAAGTCTGCTCCACAAAGATAAAAATATGTCCTTGGCAGCTTTTTTGTGAGGTCCCACTTTAAAAAAAAATAGTACTAAAAGGGTATGAATAATATCATGGAGTTCCAATTTTGGGAGTTATCTCTGAGAAAAGTAATCCAAAAACAGAATAGTTAAACTAGCAAAGGTATTTCACAGTCACATGTCCTACTGGATCCTGGAAGTTTTATAGCAGTGGAGAAAGGTGTCTCTCATTGGAAGACTCCTACATAAAAAGAAAACTACACAAGGTGGATGCATAATTAAATTGTACCCATTTTCTCTAAAAGCCTACTTTAATTCAAACCAACAAAGGCATTCAGGAGAATATTGCTGCATTGTCTCTTTGCCAGCATGAAACAATGTTTTAAAGACCCTAGAAGAGAAATATAAAATGTCTATTGAGAAACAAACTTGAATCTTAGCATATTCCCATATTATGTTACCATATTAGAAGAAACATAAGGTTAAAATTCTCTCATATGCAAAATGGATTATGGCATTTGACAAAGCCAATCAGAAATGAATCAAACCAGTGTTAAGTATGCTGCTGTGGCTGAGACAACTTTCTATGAATCAATCTTCTCTTGCTTTCATCAGGTTAATGGAGTGAGAAAATAGTCCTTGCTGCCAGAGTCTTCAGGGATGAAAGCAAGTCATGAAAAGGAGATAAAATTGAACAATTCTCATGTTCTCTATGAGGCATAGGGAACCCAAGTGAAAAAAAAAGTCTGGGAAATTGATTAGCCAATCATGTATACCAGTGCAGACCATTCATTATCTATTCTTAGAGGACACATGAGCACCCCCCCATGAGAGATACTTTCAACACTTCTGAAGAAATCAGAAAGTGCTTTGACTATTAAAGAAGGGATAACAAATTGTTTAGTCTTTAAGCATCTAGGACTGTGATAACTATGTTTCTTGCCCATAGACTCCATAGTTCATAACTTGATCAATTTAATGACTCTACACATAATGTGTTCTCATATTTATCTTGACTTATGTGACCCCTTATTTTTCTACCAGCTATTCTTATACTAAAAATGTTTCAAACTTTGACTTTTGTAATACTGCAAACATTATTTAGTGGAAGAATACATGGATATCTATATATCTATATCTACATATATCTATATCTATAACTATATATATATATATATATATATATATATATATATATAAATCCTAGGACACATTGTTATAACAAATCAGGATATTTCCATCAGTTCTACAAATGCCTTCATCAACACTATGGGTTTGAATATTTCATATTTTTTTCATAAGATTATGTTTGTCTCATGAAAATTTAATTTTCACAAATGTTAAGGTTATGGCCCATTATACTATTGTCATTATCTCAACCAACTTGGGACTCAAGCATATTGCTTCATTTTATTTCCTAGGTATACTAGAGGGAGTAGTGGATCCTCTGTCAACAAAATACTAGAGACAAAACACCTAACATAACCACTTACAGGAAGGACATCTTGATAGTTTTGACATTAAATATTATGAGGTAAATTAATAAGTGTATTTTAAAGCTGATATACCAAAATATGTTTAATGTATATTTTCTATCAGCATAAAATATAATGGCTCAATGACATTCTTAAAAAGCAGGTGTCAGGCCCACTGGAAACAGCAGATTTCCATGAACACAGGCCTAGTGGGACTGAGCTGCAAGTAGTGGTGGGGGCACAGAGGATCTGTGAGAAGCACACGGACAGTGCCCCCACCAGATTGGATCAGGGAAGCAAGATCTCTGCTGTAGGGACTCAGTTTCTACCCAGAGGGCCTGTGCATGCAGAGCAAACGCTCAGCCCATTTGCAACCGAGAACAGCGTAGATCCAGGGAAGCAGGCCTGGTGAGACTACACTGCAAGTACCCAGGGTGCAGAGAGGTCTGGGAATGTGGGCCCCCCATCCAATTAAATCAGGGGAGCAGGAACTCTGCCAGAGGGACTTGGTTTCCACCCAGAGAGCCCGTGGGTACAGACCAAATGCTCAGGCCATTTGCAACCAGGAACAGAGGAGATCCAGGGACATAGGCCATGTACATGGGAGAGACGTGAACCAATAAATGAAAACAAGACCACGTATAATAACAGATAAGATGGCAAGAAGAAAGCCAAATAACTTACCCAATGTAAACTAAGAGAACCTAGCAACATCACAATCCAGGTCTCCCACCACAGCAAACAGCAGAATGCCAAACACTGAAGAACAAGAAGACTCAGAACTGAAATCATACCTCAAGATGATGATGGAGATCTTTAAAATGAATGGGAAGAAAAGCAGAAAGAAATAGAAACTTTTAAAAAAAAGAACACGAAAAACACTCAAAAAAAAAAAAAAACTAGAGAAAAATGAAAACAAACAAATGAAGGAAATTAAGAGGGAAATGAAATTGGAAATAAAAACAATAAAGAAAACACTAAAAGAGACAAACCTGGAGGTGGAAAGCCAAAAAAAAAAAAAAAAAGAAAAAAAAAAAAAAGAAAAAAAATCAGGAGTCACAGATACAAGCATCTCCAACAGACTACAAGAGGTAGAAGAGAGAAACTCAGAGGCCGAAGACAACATTAAAAATATAGACTAAACAGTCAGAAAAGATCTAAAACCCAAAAAGCTCCTAACCCAAAATGTTCAGGAAATCCAGAACACAATGAGATGACCAAACATAAATATATTAGGAATAGAAGATGGCAAAGAATATCAACCAAGAGGCACAGCAAATATATTCAACAAATTGTACAATAAAACTTCAATAACCTTAAGTATGAGAGGACCAAAAACATAAAACAAGCCTACAGAACCCCAAACAGAGTGGACCAGAAAGGAAATAAAACATAATAGTCAAAACACCAAGAACTTCAAACCTCTAAAGAAGGAAATCAAGGAAGATCTCAGAAAATGGAAAGATCTCCCATGCTCACAGAATGGAAGGATCAACATTGTAAAAATGACCATTCTACCAAAAGCAATCAACAGATTCAATGCAATCCCCATCAAAATTCCAACCAAGTTCTTCATAATGTTGGAAAAAGCAACGTGCAATTTCATGTGGAATAACAAAAGACCTATAATAATGAAATCAATCGTGAACAACAAGAAAACATCTGTGAGAATCACTATCCCTGACCTCGAGCTATATCACAAGACAATTGTGCTAAAAACTTCATAGTACTGGTAAAGATATAGGCAACCAAGACAGCCTAGCAACACTAAAATCCAGCTATCACATCACAGCAAACAGCAGAATGCCAAACACTTCAGAAAAAGAAGACTCAGACATGAAATCATACCTCAAGATGATGATAGAGACCCTTAAACAAGAACGGGAGGAAAAGCATAAAGAATTAGAAGCTTTTAAAGAGGAAACAAGAAAAACACTCAAAGAACTAGAAGAAAACAGAACCAAAGAGATGAAGCAATGGAAGATGGAATTTAAAACAGAAATGGACACAATAGAGAAAACATTAAAAGAGACAACCCTAGAGGTAGAAAACCTAAAAAAGAAATCAGGAGTCATAGATACCACCATTTCCAACAGACTACAAGAGAAGGAAGAGAAAACTCTCTGTAGCTGAAGACAAAACTGAATAGATAGACAAAACAGTCAGAGAGGATGCCAAAACCAAAAAGCTCCTAACACAAAATGTCAGGAGATTTAGGACATTATGGGAAGACCAAACCTAAGGATAATAGGAATAGAAAAGGGCAAAGAATATCAACTAAGAGGCACAGTAAATGTCTTCAACTATATTGAAGAAAAAAACTTTCCACCCTTAAGAATGAGATGATCATGAGCATTAAACAAGCCTACAGAACTGCAAATAGTTTGGACCAGAAAAGAAATTCCTCCAGACACAAAATAGTCAAAACGCAAAGTGACCAAAGCAATGGTAAAATATTAAAAGCAGTAAGGGAATAAGGCCATGAACCATATACAGGCAGACCAATCATAATCACACCCTACTTCTCAACAGAGACTATGAAAGCTAAAAGAGCCTGGGCAGACATCATGCAGACCCTAAGAGAACACAGGTGTCAGCCAAAGCTGCTATACCCAGCAAAACTCTGAATCACCATATATGGAGAGACTAAGATATTCTAAGACAAAACTAAATTTACACAATATCTGACAACAAACCCAGCACTACAACAAATTACAGGGGGAAAACCCAATACAAGAGGGGAACTACACCCTAATAAAAAAAAATCCTAAGCAAGAAAACCAAAAGGAGAAAGACATACAGGCACGATTCAAACTCCAAAAGAAAAATAGCAGGAAACTTCAACCACTATTCCTTTGTATCTCTTAACATAAATGGACTCAATTCCCCAATAAAAAGATATAGCCTATCAGATTGGATACATACACAAAACCCAGAATTTTGTAGCATAGAGGAAACTCATCTCAGAGGCAAACACAGACACTATCTCAGAGTAAAAGGTTAGGAATAAAACCTTCCAAATAAATGGCCTCAAGAAAGAAGCTGGAGTAGTCATTCAAATATCGAAAAGTAGATTTTCAACCAAAAGTTATTCCAAAGATAAGGAAAGACACTTTTTAATCATTACAGTGAAAATATGTCAGGAGGAACTGTCAATCCTTAACATATATGGTCCAAACACAAGAGCACCCATATTCATAAAAGAAAACCTACTAAAGCTCAAAAATACATGGCACCCCACACAATAATAGTGGCAGACCTCAATACCCCACTCTCATCAATAGACAAATAATGGGAAAAAAAAACTGAACAAGGACACTGTAAAACTAGCAGAGGTTATTAACCAACTGGAATTAATAGATATCTACAGAACATATCATCCTAAAACTAAAGAATACACCATCTTCTCAGCACCTCACAACACCTTCTGGAAAATTGACCACATAATTGGTCACAATACGAGCCTCAATAGATATAAGATTGAAATACTCCCATGCACCCTTTCAGATCACCATTGTCTAAGGCTGGTGTTTAATAACAACAAAGACAACACAAAGCCCATATACACATGGAAATTAAACAGTGCTTTATGAACTGATAGCACAGTCAAAGAAGAAATAAAGAAATTAAGGATTTTGTAAAATTCAATGAAAATGAAAACACAACATACTCAAACATGTGGGATGCAATGAAATCAGTACCAAGAGGAAACTCATAGCTCTGAGTGATTCCAAAAAGAAACTGGAGAGAGCATAAACTAGCAATTTGACAGCACAGTAGAAAGCTCTAGAACAAAAGGAAGCAGATATACCAAAGAGGAGTAGACGGCAAGAAATAATGGAACTTAGGGCAGAAATAGACCAAATAGAAACAAAAAGAACCATTCAAAAAATCAACAAAACCAAGAGCTGGTTCTTTGAGAAAATTAACAAGATTGATAAACTCTTAGGCAGACTAACTAGAGGGCGAAGAAAGAGTATCCAAATTAACAAAATCAGAAGGGAAAGTAAAGACTAATAACTGAAACTGAGGAAATTCAAGAATTCATCAGATCCTACTCTAAAAGCATATACTCAAAAAAGCTGGAAAATCTCGAAGAAGTGAATAAATTCCTAAACAGATATCAGATACCAAAGTTAAACCAGGACCAGATAAACCATATAAATAATGCCATAACACCCAAAGAAATAGAAGCAGTCATCAAAATCCTGTCAACAAAAACAAGCCCAGGTCCAGGTGTGTTCAGTGCAGATTTTTATCAGACATTTATTGACGAACTAATACAAATATTCTCCAAACTATTCCACAAAATAGAATCAGATGGAACACTACCAAACTCATTTTTTGAGGCTACAATAACCCTCATTCCTAAACCAAACAAAGACCCTACAAGGAAAGAGAACTTCAGAGCAATCTCACTTATGAACATTGATGCAAAAATACTCAACAAAATCCTTGCAAACCGAATCCAAAAACACATCAAAACAATCATTCACCATGATCAGGTAGTCTTCATCCCTGGGATGCAGGGATGGTATAATATATGGAAATCTATCAGTGTAATCCATCATATAAACAAACTCAAAGAAAAAGAAAATGGTCATCTCATTAGATGCTAAGAAAGCATTTGACAAAATTCAACACCCCAATGCAATCACCATCAAAATACCAACCCAATTCTTCGTTGAGTAGGAAAGAACAATGTGTAATTTCATCTGGAATAACAAAAGACCTGAAATAGCGAAATAATCCATCCTCAACAATAAGAAAACATCTGTGGGAATCACTATCCATGACCTCAAGCTATATTACAAGGCAATTGTGCTAAAAACTGCATGGTACTGGTACAGAAACAGGCACATGGATCAATGGAATAGAATAGAAGATTCAGAAATGAGCCCTCAAATATACGTTCACCTGATTCTTGACAAAGGAGCTGTAAACATTCAGTGGAAAGAGGACAACCACTTCAACAAATGGTGTTGGTCCAACTGTCACTCCACTTGCAGAAGAATGAAAATAATCCCTTGCTTATCTCCTTGTACAAAGCTCAAGGGCAAGTGGATCAACGATCTCCACATTAAACCAGGCACACTGAAACTATTAGATGAAAAAGTAGGGAAACCTTAGAACACATAGGCACAGGAGAAAATTTCCTGAACAGAACACCAATGGCTCCTGTTCTAAGGTCAAAGATTGAAAATGAGATTGCAATGTTTCTGTAAAGCTAAAGGCACTATAAGAAAACAAAATGGGAGCCAACACAGTGGGTAAAGTTCTTTACCAACCCCAGATCTGATAGAGGCCTAATATACAAGGTATACAAACAACTCAAGAAGCTAGACACCAGAGAATCAAACAACCCTATTAAAAAATGGAGTACAGAGCTAAACAAAAATTCTCAATTGAGGAATATCAAATGGCTGAGAAACATCTAAGGAAGTGCTCAACATCATTAGCCATTAGGGAAATGCAAATCAAAACAACCCTGATATTCCATCTCACACTACTCAGATTGGCCAAGATCAAAAATTCAGATGACAGCAGATGCTGGCAAGGATGCAGAGAAAGAGGAACACTTCTCCACTATTGGTAGCATTGTAAAATGGAACAACCACTCTGGACATCAGTCTGGCAATTTCTCAGAAAATTGGACTTGGTACAACTTTAAGACCCAGTTATTCCACTTCTGGGCATTTACCCCAGAGATGCTCCATTATTCAATAAAGACACATGCACCACATGTTCATAGTAGCTCTATTTATAATATCCAGAAGCTGGAAAGAACCCAGATGTCCTTCAGTAGATAAATGGATACAAAAATTGTGGTACATTTACAAAATGGAGTACTACTCAGCTATCAGAAAAAATGACCTTATGAAATTCTTAAGAAAATGGATCCATCTAGAGAATATCATCATGAGGGAGATAACCCAGACACAAAAGAACAGACATAATATGCAGTCACTGATAATTGGATACTAAGCCCAGAAAGCTCTGAACACCCCAGAAACAACTCACAGACTTTGTGAAGTTCAAGAAAAAAAAAAAAAGAAAGAAAACATTATGTGTACTCCTTACACACCAAGAAAACCATAACTAATTTCAGGTTACATCCTGTTTTACCTGTACTTTATGCTCATTGTAACCAGTAAGATCTTAAAGCACTCTATCAAACCTTATAAAAATAAAAAAAGCCAAGCAATAACAAAAAGGTATTTGTATACTTTTATACAAAAATGTTTAAAATTGTACATTTATATTTGTTCTTTTAAAATAAAGTTTTTCAATTAAAAAATAAAATAAAAAATAAAAGCATGCCTCTGAAAGAGTATAATATGTGACTAAAGATTGCTAGACTTTGAACCTGAATCGTCTAAAGTGATTATATTGATGCATTCATATGTGCAATATAAAAAAAGTACATGTAACTAAAAAATAAACTAATATTTTTTTCTTTTACAAAAGAAAAAATTATATGCAAATAAAATATAAAAAATAACTATCTAAAAATCTATATTTCTGAAAATCAGTGAAATAAATATTATTAATGGAAATATGACTAAAATGATTTACTCAATCTCCAACTCCAACTTATCCCCAACTGACTCCAGTTTTCCAGTATATATACACTTGTAAAGGTCCTTTCAAGGGATGTATGCAAATTTTCTAGCTGCTGGGTGGATGCATTACCCCCTGAGGTAAAGTAATTCTGAGGTAATCAAATGCAGAAACAGGAAAAGGTGTGGAGTAGTCTTCTGCCTGGGCTTTAGTATTACAAAGGAATTTGTGTTTATCCCAAAGTAAAAGCATGATAGCAGGCAATTCAGATAACATTTAGAAAATGGGGGTTTGGTATAACTTTCAACTGGATGGAAGTTAAGATTCCATAAAATTTTGAATGAGTAATAAAATTGTGTGTGTGCATAGGACTGAAAAGGATTCAAACCTAAAGAGCAAAAAGTATGGAATTCCAATAGAGAAATAGAATTGATAACAATCAAATTGAGTGAAATACCACAGCTCAGGGGGTCAAATATTATGTTTGCTCTCTACAGGGGTTCATGGCTTCAAAATGATTATGGCATTGAAGTTGGTATATGTGGAGTGAGCAGAAATCTAGAAAAAAGGTGTATTTTAGTGGAACATGGCAGTCAGCTAAATAATGATATTTGCAAAATAATATTGGGGAATATACATAATAATGTTTATTCATTCTTTGAGATGTTCATGAACATTTTGATCAATCTGGATGATTTTCATGACTACTTCCTTATAGTTATTATCCCCAAATCCTCATTATATCTACTTAAGAATATCACTTCATCATATATTTGCAATTATATATTCCACCAAGTCTAATTGGTAATGTCTATATAATACTAAATGTGAGGCCATTCTGTGAAGAATAGGTACCTTACCAGTAGTCATACTTCCCAAGAAATTGAGTCTTCACATTCACAACTAGTCATCAACTGCCAATAGGTACTCAGCTAAGGATGGGGCATTGTGAACTGCAACCATCCATTTTGACTAGGTCAGTCTTCTCAAGTCTTCTTCAAGTGGCCACAGGTGGTATGCTTTTGGAGGACACTAATGGCTTTTAGGAATGGAGGAGTTAATGCTTTTAGTTATATTCATCCTAGAAAGCCCACCTGCCTCCAATATATAGTTTCAGACAGGTATCATATGACACGTGGATGAAACTCAATGTGTAACATATATAGTTTTAAGATATGAACTTCAGAAAGGAATTTATAGAGAGAAGCAATACTATTAAGTGGTTTGAGGAAATCCTTGGAGAAAAACTAGTGAGCATGATTACAGGTATTATGTTTGTGGATCAAAATATCAAGTAATCATTTAATTAGTTAAACTATGCAATAAATAGCAACAATTATCCATTCACATGTGATGACTGTTTCTTGATAATAAAAAAAAGACAATTTGAGAACCAAGCCCTATATATGCACCACATGAGATGAAAGAAAAAGACATGAAGAGAAATGTCTCTGAGGAACGGTGTCCATTATGCTTGCACATGCAGACAAAAGCATGCGTGGAAATATACTTCATTTACAGCACATGGTGTGTTGCTAAACTGCCTTGGCATCCATAATGAAATAACACTGAGGACAATACATTTAGGATGAAGAAAAAATTATAAGTACATAACACATTTAAATATATTTCCCATAATTTCATTATATGTGAGTTTATATATATTGAAGTGACATGGAGAAAAGGGACAGGTGTTCATAAAGATCACCACTCTTGGTTCAATGATTTTTATATGAGCTTAATGTTGCTATTGTTCTACTGAAGGCATTAAACACACTCAGCTCTTGTATATTTTCAGTCTCAAATGTGCCTGACTTGATCATAGGTGATATTTGTCTTTAATAATCCACAGACTTAACTCATATATGGCTTGTGATGAGAAGATCAAGGAAATATATTGGGATGAATGATATTGGAAGTATCAGCTGCTGTGTTCCTGAATTCAACAAATCAAGGACAAGCATGACTTCTAGCACAAAGGTCACACTCAATGATTCTTATCTCACTATGGGACAATAGACTAACTATGCTCCTTGGCTGTGACAAACTACACAGGAGAACATATCTTCAGACTTCTCTTATCATTAGTTTTTAATGGAAGTTACAGGCAATAGCTATGGTGTGTTGACTAATAGACAGAAGTAAGAAAGCTATTTCTTGTGAATATCATAAAACAGGGAGATAAGTTTGGTTTCAGCAAAACCAAAATTGGTTGGTCAATGGCAATAGAGTTACCCTAGAATACAAGTTTAATTACACCAGAAATGTAACCATGACTCAGTATATCTAGCATGGATTACATAGATTTTAGTATACATGGCCCATTAATGAGGAAGACATTCTACATGATTCTCTAAACTAAGTTGAAAAACATATGACTGACATTAACCTGAATAATACAAAATCAAGAAGCTCCAAAAAAATCACTAAAGGCTATAAAATTAATAAACTTATTTAGATTTTTCAGTTATGTAGCTCTCCAATGAGCTAGCACTAACAGAATATAAACTCAGTTATAAAGGTAAAAAGAACATACACATAAATTTTGCAGGGATGTTCAATTGAGAGATAACAAAGAACTATTAATACAAAGAAAAAATAAAGAAAAATCATGAAACAGAACCTTGAAGATAGAATTGTTTGTAAAAAATATATTAAGCACAGGAAATAATATTTAGAAGTAAAGCTTCTGGGTACCAAGTCTTAAAATAAATTTGAGACATAAATAAAGAAAAGTATAACATGCTTGACTAGCACAAATTTTCTATAACTTAATCTGAACAAAAAGTAAAAAAGTTTTCTTCAGCATATAAGAAATGTCCAGGAAAGGTGGAAAAACAAAAACAGATGAATGACTGTGAATAAATATATGGAGAAAGTTGAAATGAAGTTCTATCAGAAAATTCAGCATATGGTGTGTTGAATGTTATGTGGATAAGAGTCAAATACTGACAATGAAAGCAATGATATTTATTTGCAGGGGACCCATAGAGGAGAAGAAGAAAATGGCTAAAATGTGCAGCACCATGATTCATGGTTAAGCATGTTAAACATAAAATGCAGAAATAGGATATGTCTATGATCCTTGTACAAAGCTCAAGTGTAAGTGGATCAAAGATCTCCACATTAAACCAGATACACTGAAACTATTAGATGAGAAAGTAATGAAAACCTTAGAAAACATAGGCACAGGAGACAATTTTCTGAACAAAACGCCAATGGCTCAAGCTCTAAGGTCAAAGATTAACAAATGGGACTTAATGAGATTGCAAAGTTTCTGTAAGGCTAAGGACATTGTCAAGAAAACAAAACGGCAGCCAACAGAATGGGAAAAGATCTTTACCAACTCCACATCAGATAGAGGCCTAATAACCAAGGTATACAAAGAACTCAAAAAGCTAGACACCAGAGAATCAAACAACCCTATTATAAAATGGGGTACAGAGCTAAACAAAATGTTCTCAATTGAGGAATGTGGAATGGCTGAGAAACATCTAAGGAAGTGCTCCACATCTTTAGCCATCAGGGAAATGCAAATCAAAACAAACCTGAGATTCCACTTCATACCAGTCAGATTGGCCAAGATCAGATGACAACAGATGCTGGTGAGGTTGTGGAGAAAAAGGAACACTTCTCCACTGTTGGTGGGGTTGCAAACTGATACAACCACTCTCTAAATCAGTCTGGCTATTCCTCAGAAAACTGGACATAGTTTTCTGAAAACTGAAAACTGAAGATCCAGCTATTCCACGTCTGGGCATATACCCCAGAGACACTCCAATATACAACAAAGATACATGCACCACAATGTTCATAGCAGCTCTATTTATAATAGCCAGAAGCTGGAAAGAACCCAGATGTCCTTCAGTAGATGAATGGATAAAAAAATTGTTGTTCATTTACACAATGGAGTACTACTCAGCTATCAGAAACAATGACTTAATCAAATTATTAAGAAAATGGTTGCATCTAAAGAATATCATCCTGAGTGAGATAACCCAGTCACAAAAGAACAGACATAATATGCAGTCACTGATAGTGGGATGCTAACCCCAGAGGCTCAGATTGCCCCATAAACAACTCACAGACTATGTGAAGTTGAAGAAAAAAAGAAAACAAAACAAAACAACAACAACAACAAAAAAAAAAACCATTATGCTCAATCATTACCCACCAAGAAAATGTTGACTAATTCTGGGTTACATCCTGTTTTACATGTACTTTTTGCTCATTGTAACTAGTAAGACTTTAATGCAGAATATCAAACCTTAAAAAAAGATAAAAAATGCCAAGCACTTACAAAAATGTATTTGTATACATTTATGCAAATATGTTTAAAATTTTTTCTTTTATCATTGTTTTTTAAAATAACGTTTAAAAAAAAAGAAAAGAAAAGAAAGTCAATGTTTTACTAAAAGAGAAAATATATACCTCTAAGTTGATAACTTAAAAACTAACATAAAAATTAATAACTTGTTTTATTTTTGCTCCTCATTGTATCTACCATATGATTTTTTTCAAATAAAGGTTCAAACTTTTTTCTTTGCTATTAAAAAAAAGGATATGTCCATGAACCATAAATATGTATAATTAAAAAAGTACTCATCAATGAATTAAAAACTCATGATACAGACATTTATAAATCCCATATGTGTGGCCAGGTCATTTTTGGACAGAGTTGTATTCACATGCTTGAAAATTGTCTGAGAATAAAATGAAATACATAATCAGAAGACTGAGTGCTAATCAAAGAAAAAAATAAAATATATTAAGATAGTGAATGTTGAAATTAAATCCTATCAGAAAATGTAGCATGAAATTTGTTGAATGTCATGCTAAGAGAAGAACCTACTGTTGACATTAAAACAATAACTGTATGAAGTTGATTTATTGAGAGGAACAGTAAGACTGCTGACACGTGCAGCTCTATAATCTATGTAATTTAATGTTAAATAGGTTAATGGTAAAAATTAGAAAGTAAAGATGTGTATAGACTATATACATATACATATATATATACATATATATGTGTGTGTGTGTGTGTGTGTGTGTATGTGTGTGTGAGTGTGTGTATGTATGTTTGTGTATAAAATGCAAGAAAGCCTACTCAATAAATATAACACCCATGATATGAAAACCAGATGAAAGCACATAAGTTGGCAGGCCATTTTAGCTGGGTATTTAGTGATATATTAGGTCAATGGTTTTACCAGCCAATGTTATTGATATTAGGTTAGGTCCAGAAAACAGTGGACAAACTTGATGAGACTTAGAGAGCTGGGGCCCCCAAGTGTGATGTCAAAATTCTAATTTGTATATGAAAGCCCTCAATATCATCAGTTTAAATAACTGAAGTACATATAGGGACAAACATACATCAAAATCTTGAATGTATACTACTGATCAGAGATATTAATCACCTTCACTTTGGCTGTAGTTCATTGCTGACAGTATAAACATGTGAGCATATATTAATGCCATCCCCACACACATTGTGATAGAGAGAGTCTCTTCAAATAGAATGAGAAAATCAAATAATGATAGTTCTATAACTTTAATATCTTGGCTATTCTCTTGCAGAAGATCTTTCCAGTTTACTCTAATCACTGTAATACCATTTATAAATGGGAAACTGGCACATTTTCCTTAAAAGATCTTGCTGGGAAATTGGCCCAGTATGGAGTCAGGGATGCAAGATTTCCTGTTTTGTTAAATGTGAAATAACACGCTATGAAATTCAAAGGTGCCATTCTTCTGCGTAAACATATAAAAGCAGAGCCTTGTTTCTTTCAGCACAGACTTGAGAGACACTCCAGAGTCTCAGACAAGATGCTGGTGGTCCTGTGCACAGTGTTATTGCTGACCCTGAGCTATGCTCAGGAACAAGGCGAAGGTATGAGAATATGGTTGTGGGAATTGTGACTCTTTTTAAAGAACAAGAGACAGCACTTAAGGGGAGGAGAGAGATGGAACAGAGGGCAAGAAATGAGAGAAAAATGAGAAAATGGTGTTTTGGCTTAAAAAAGGATATAGTTTAGTTTTGAAGACATCATGGTATTTATAGTATACTACATAGGACAGAACCCTTTCCATACAGTGTATAAAGGGATGGGCACAGCAAGAAACCCATGTCACAGACAATCTAAGAATGGCATAAGAAATGATAAAACTGAAAATAATACATAGAGTAAAAGAAATATTCTCCAAATTTGCACCTTTTCTACAAGCATTTAAAATTCCAGTGTGTTATCACAGTATGTTCCATCACTTATCCAAATGTTTATTCATTTTTTTCTACATTAAGAAAGCAAAGGAGAAGATAAAAATATTTAAATAAGAAAGAGGGACAGATTATAAATTATAAGAGATAGAATGGTGGATGAAGACTATGACAAACGATAGAGTGATCCATAGATGGGTTTAAAGATAGACAGACAGACAGACAGACAGACAGACAGATAGATAGGTAGATGGATAGATAGAAAGATAGATAGATATGATTTGACAGTGTAACCAAAAAGACAATTCAGGAAATAATGTAGAAGACCAAAAGTAGAATTTATATTGTGAGTTAATGGTTAACAATCAGCATACAAATCACATTAGATGCTACCAATAATAAATCATTTGTCAGGTCACAAGCAGTGGCTAGAAATTTCCTTAGAAAATGGTTGATGGTGGCTAAAATTTATTGCCACCTGAAGGATGCTAGGAATTTTTGGGGTCTATCCTTTGGTTTCTTTTTCAATAGCTATCTGTGTACTCACCACAATAATATTAAGCAAAAACCAATACATCTTTAATCTCATTATCTGCCTTAAGCAAGGGGTGTTTTGTTTTGTTTAGTTTTTTGAATTCTCCAAGTTATTTCAATATTTCTTTCTAACCCACAATGGGATTTCTCCTTTTAATCAATGATGAATATAAATTGAACAGGTTTTCAGAAAAATCCTTAATTTTTGAGACTGTGGGTCTTTATTAGGATGAAAAATTGGAATAACCAGGAGGACAGCTTCAATGAAAATAGGAGGAATTTACCCTTTCTACAATGAAAGCGTGATTGCTATAAAATGAACTTTAGATGCAGTGTCCTGGTTTTGACTCTTCTGTGTTAACAGAAGCTCCTCAATGTCTTTATTCAACCCCTTATTGCCTCTGTTTCAGTTTATTTCAGCAGAAAAAGCACACAAAAAATTGGTGTTGCTTTATTCTGTGACTATATATAGGAAAATGAAAAAAATGAATTGTGGTCATAGATTGTAAACTGTGCTGCATTTATTCATTTAAAATTGTGTGGTCACTCACATTTGAACTTGAATTATGAATAAAATTTAATGAGTTGATTTAGACTCACAAAAGTCTGTTGTGTTGCAAAATACACATGACAATAGAACCAAAATATGTGACTAAGTTTGTAGTTTGATGTTTGTCTGAGGAAACATCTGATTATTCTGAAAACAGTATTGTGTATAATGGCATCCCATCCAAAGACCATGTGTTACCAAGAGTTTTCATAAAACTATGAGGGAGGTGGCCATTGAATGGGAGCTTCCTCAAAATGATGGTGTCTGGAAATGTCACTGAGATAAGGGTGAACAAAGTTGCATATAACTATGTTCAACTATCATGTTTAATCATTCAGAATTTCAGAACCTAAACCAGCCTCCAAATCAGAGACCACCTCCTCAAGGATTTCGACCAAGACCACCTGCTAATGGGAACCAGCAAGGCCCACCCCCACCAGGAGGCCCACAGTTGAGACCACCTCATCCTGGAAACCCACAAGGCCCACCCCCTCCTGGAGGACCACAGAATAGACCCCCTCAGGCTGGAAACCCACAAGGCCCACCCCCACCAGGAGGTCCACAGCAGAGACCACCTCAGGCTGGAAACCCACAGGGCCCACCCCCTCCTGGAGGTCCACAGCAGAGACCCCCTCAGGCTGGAAACCCACAGGGCCCACCCCCTCCTGGAGGTCCACAGCAGAGACCCCCTCAGGCTGGAAACCCACAGGGCCCACCCCCTCCTGGTGGTCCACAGAATAGACCCCCTCAGGCTGGAAACCCACAGGGCCCACCCCCTCCTGGAGGCCCACAGCAGGGACCCCCTCAAGCTGGGAAACCACAGGGCCCACCCCCTCCTGGAGGTCCACAGCAGAGACCCCCTCAGGCTGGTAACCAACAAGGTCCACCCCCTCCTGGTGGCCCACAGAATAGACCCCCTCTGCCTGGAAACCAACAAGGACCACCACAAGGTCCCCAATTTGGCAGACCACAGGGACCTTTCCAGGGCTTTGGTCCTTAGTAAGCCAGAATGCTATGCCAGGTAAGACTCATATTTTCTACCTGTTTCATGGCCAGGAACAGACCCCTCTATTCTAAGAAATATAGAACATAAACAACTTTAGTATGTAGAAATTAAATTATCTGGGACTCAGAATCAAATATATATTTTTCTTAATTATTAACCTATCTATTCATGAGAATATATATGGTTTTGAAAAAATATTTCCTTCAAATTTGGTTTCTGTAATTAATGCATAACAAATATTTTTGCAGGACGATCCATTTTTTTTCTAAGGTCCTCTGCCCCTTTGGTGGAATTTATGAATTCATAGTAATACACAGATCTCATTCTGATCTGTGTTCTTGCTTTTGTCTTCAATCAGCATGTTTTTATTCTTTGATTTTTGGGCAGGGAGTGTTGGGCATGTTCTCCCTGTAACCTTCTTTCATTATATTTTATTTCAGAAAGTGAGTAGGAAGATGGCTTCCTTGCAAAAATGGTCTACTGCCACAGCTGGACCTAATCTGTAGCTTCAGAACATTAATAAAATGATCAGTGTGCAACTTCTTTTTGCTGTCTTTGTTTCTGTTTGTTTCAACCTGTAATATCAGGTCTGAAAGCAATCTATAAGCTTTAGTACACTCTCATGGTTTCTTCTTGCAACTTCTTATTGTCCATAAGCCAAGTACCAGGCACAAGTATTTATATGCTTTCCCTTTCCTGATCTCTACGCCATAATGAGTTTTTTTTTTTAAATCATTTACGTCATTAAATAACAGTCACAGAATTTTGACACACTTGAACACAGAACAAAGTACAAACTGTCACATACCCTGAATAATCTTGGAAAGCATTAGACAGATTGGAAACCCTGTCCACCTTGGTCTTAGCTATCATGGCTTGCACTTCTCTTCCATTCCTTCTAACTTTCTAAAACGATTATATTACATTCCTAAAGCTTTTACCTTCAAGGTCTATTCCCTTATTTAGCCTTTTCCTTCTGTGGTTAACAAAGTCCACCTATCAAATTATTTAAATCCAGCAGGAAACAGCTTTTTTGGTTCACCAATTAGCATTCCCAAAGAATTTCTATCACTTTGTTCTAGCTCATTCTATCATGGACCTCTCCAATTCTAGTCTTAAACTTACACCTTTAGGGTCATTTATTGTTGTTTTTCTGCCTCAGGCAGAAAGAAACCAAAATATATTTTCTTCCCAATTTATTAAATGATGATCTATTTGTTGCAGTAAATAAATAAAAGATGGCTTATGCCTTTACCACCTCCCTGTGGTCTCACTCTGTGGAGGTCTCTCTAGTGTTGATCATGGACCACATCACTTGGCCCTCAAGTTATGCACTCCAAAGAACTCCATATGTCCTGTTGCTACTGTGCTGGGTTGACATGACCACACAGGTGTGTTATTTTATAACATCATCCAGCACAAACCTTTCTCCAAATACTGGTAGCTTTTCATGGTAGGATTAGATCTTAAATTCTTTATCAAAAACCCACTACACAATAATATTAAATCCAATAAACAAAGATACAAACTGACTTTCTATAAGACATTTAAAAAACCTATAAAATCCTTTTAGAATATCCATGTGGTTCACTGCCATCAGGGTTCAGGGCCTTTTGGCAGCCTGCTAAAAACTCAGAAAAGGCATAGAAGTACTCTCTCACATGAGAAAGCAGGTAAGACCCTTACTACCCTACCGAAAGCCTGTCCTGTTAGAGTCTGCCTTAAACTCCCAGCTGCCTTGAGAGGAATGTTCTCTGGTAATGTGTGTGTTCCTGTTCAGAGAGTGAGAGAGACCTTGGTCTCAGCCATCAGGCTTAGGGTCTGCCCAAAGACTTCTGTGCACCATGAAGAGCCTCAGAATTGCTCTCCCGCCTGAGACCATGTGTGAGCCCGGCCCTTACTGACTCTCCTGGGAGAACCACAGGAAACTCTGTAGCTCAGGGAACAGGGTACTCTCTTAGAACAGGTCTATTTAGGTCAAATGGAGAGGTGGATCACCATCCTCAGGACTCAGTGCTTACCAGCAGAATGTGGAGCACCCAAAAGAGCCTCAGAATAGTTTTCCAACCTGAGGACATGGAGACAGAGCTTGGTTACTTCCATAAGATCTCCCTGCCTGCTACCAAAGAGCACACCGGAGCAATTTCTTTGGGGAGCAATGCACCATCAGACCCACAGGAGAGACAAGCTCTGGTCAGAGACAACACAGTCAAAGAACATCACAGATAATAAAATAGTAATAGGCAAGCCAAAGTACCTAACAATGGAAATCAAGAAAACCTGGTAATATCACTGCACAGATTTCACACCACAGTAAGAATCAGATATCCCAGCACACCAAAAAAACTAGATATGGAATTAATGCTATACTCTTTGAAGATGGTGGTGTTCTTCTAGAAAGGTATTAGTAGCTATATTAAGGAGATACAGGTGAACCAGCAGAACATATGTAACCAAGTAGAAATTCTCAAAGTGGAAACATGAAAATCACATAAAGAGCCTCAAAAAATGTTAATAAAAAAGAAAAAGGGTTCCCAAAGGTATAGGCCTGATGAGAAGTTGATCAGAGTAGCGAGGGGGCAGAGAGATCTCTGCTGAGTGCACACAGAAAACATGCCCCTGCCCTGCCTGATCCAGGGACCAGGAACCCAGCATGGGAAACTCTGTTCCTACCTGTAGGCTTGGGGTAGAGAACAGGGCTCGGACCATCTGCCACCTGGACCAACAGAGATCCAGGGACACAGACCAGGTATAAGGGAAAGGAAAGAACATATCATTGACAACAAGATGGCAATAGGAAAGCAAAAGAGCATATCCCAAAAAAACCAAGACAACCTGGCAACACCAGTACCTAGCTCTCCCATCACAGCAAACAGCAGAATACAAAACACTCCAGAAAAAGAAGACTCAGACATGAAATCCTGCCTCAAGATGATGATGGAGATCCTTAAACAAGTACAGGAGGAAAAGAAAAACAATTAGAAGCTTTTAAAGAAGGAAATTGAGGAAGATCTCAGAAAATGGAAAGATCTCCCATGCTCATGGATTGGAAGGATCAACATTTTAAAAATGGCCATCCTACCAAAAGCAATCTACAGATTCAATGCAATCCCCATCAAAATTCCAATCCAGTTCTTCATTGAGTTGGAAAGATCAATGTGCAATTTCATATGGAATAACAAAAGACCTAGAATAGCGAAATCCATCCTCAACAACAAGAATACATCTACTAGAATCACTATCTCTAACCTCAAGCTATATTACAAGGCGATTTTGCTGAAAACTGCATGGTACTGGTACAGAAATAGGCATGTGGATCAATGGAATAGAATAGAAGATCCAGAAATGAGCGCTCACATATATGGTCAACTGATTTTTGGCAAAGGAGCCGTAAACATTCAATGGAAAAAGGACAGCCTATTCCATGAATGGTGTGGGTCCAACTGGCACTCAGCATGCAGAAGAATGAAAACAGACCCTTTCTTATCTACTTGTACAAACTCAAGTGTAAGTAGATCAAAGATCTCCACATTAAACCAGATACACTGAAATGATTAGAAGAGAAAGTAGGGAAAACCTTAGAACACATAGGCACAGGAGAAAATTTTCTTAACAAAACACCAATGGCTCAAGCTCTAAGGTCAAAGATTAACAAATGGGACTTAATGAGACTGCTAAGTTTCTGTAAGGCTAAAGACATTGTCAAGAAAACAAAACGGCAGCCAACAGAATGGGAAAAGATCTTTACCAACTTCACATCAGATAGAGGCCTAAAATCCAAGGTATACAAGGAACTCAAAAAGCTAGACACCAGAGAATCAAACAACCCTATTAAAAAATGGGGTACAGAGCTAAACATAACGTTCTCAATTGAGGAATGTGGAATGGCTGAGAAACATCTAAGGAAGTCCTCCACATCCTAAGCCATCAGGGAAATGCAAATCAAAACAACCCTGAGATTCTACCTCACACGAGTCAGACTGGCCAAGATCCAAAACTCAGATGACAGCAGATGCTGGCGAGGTTGTGGAATAAGAGGAACACTTCTCCACTCTTGGTGGGGTTGTAAACTGATACAACCACTCTGGAAATCAGTCTGTCGATTCCTCAGAAAATTGGACATAGTACTACCTGAAGATCCAGCTATTCCACTTCTGGGCATACACCCCAGAGACACTTTAATATACACCAAAGATACATGTACCACAATGTTCATAGCAGCTCTATTTATAATAGCCAGAAGCTGGAAAGAACCCAGATGTCACTCAGTAGATGAATGGATACAAAAATTGTGGTACATTTACACAATGGAGTATTACTCATCTATCAGAAACAATGACTTAACCAAATTCTCAAGAAAATGGTTGCATCTAGAGAATATCATCCTGAGTGAGATAACCCAGTCACAAAAGAACAGATATAATATGTAGTCACTGATAGTGGGATGCTAACCCCAGAGGCTCGGACTGCCCCATAAACAACTCACAAACTTTGTGAAGTTCAAGAAAAACAAGAAACCAAAAAAAAAAAAAAAAAAAAAGCTCAATCATTACACACCAAGAAAATGTTGACCAATTCCGGGTTACATCCTGTTTTATATGTACTTTTTGCTCATTGTAATTAGTAAGACCTTAATGCAGAGTATCAAACCTTAAAAAAAAAATGAAAAAAAATGCCAAGCACTGTCAAAAATGTATTTGTATACATTTATGCAAAAATGTTTAAATTTTTTTCTTTCATCTCTGTTTTTTAAAATAAAGTTAAAAAAAGAGAGAGAAAGAATAAAACCCCTAAAAAATAGAATAAGGGTTGCTCTGCTAACTTAAAATTCTCTAAATCGTAATGAGAAGTGAAATTAAATCAGCAAATATATTAACTGGACATGTAAACATAAAAATAGACACCAGACAAAATTTTTGATTTAGGGAAATGTTGCCATTTTTCCAAGGGGAAGAGAAGCTGTATATACCATTATTAAATATCTGAGACACAGCACCAAGGAAACAGAACTAGAGGGTTTCCTTTTGACCCCAGATTTGTAACAATACAGACCCAAACTCAGGTGTATTCACACATAGATATTGACTGATGTTGAGGTGAAACATGACCACACATCAGAGAGACACACTACTTATAGGAAAAAAAAAAAAAAAAAAAAAAAAAAAAAAAAAAAAAAAAAAACAAGATGGATCTGAAGAAAGAGGACCTATATCCTGGTGGTCATAATTTGCCATAGGTAAATATGAACATAATTATTTTGTTCAGATTAGCACATTATTGATGTCTTTATTGACAACTATTTATCTTTTGACATGTCAAAAATACTGAGTTATCCATATATTTATTTTATGTTACAGGAAATAGTTGGTTTTCTTTTAAAAATTAATATTACTGGATATTCAATTAATTTCATTGTAGTTACATTTCAGATGTTTTCCATATTTCACCCTTCTCATAAACCCTATTCCCCTACAATGGTTCCCATGTGTTTGCACATTATTCCAATCACCATATCCAACTTAGTTTCTTGACAATCCCCTATGCTGGTAAAACGAACTGTCACTGGACCAAAGGCCACTTCTCCATCTGATGCAAGACAAAGTTACACTCTGCTCTATCTACACCTGGAGCCATAGCTTTTTCCATTAGTGATTCAGTGTTTGGTGTTTTAGACCATGAGAGTTCTGGTAGGCTTGGTTGGTTGATAACTTTGTTATTCCCATAAAGTTGTAAACTCTTTCAGCTTCAGGCTTTCTCTAGAAACTTCATTTTGTTCCTTGTGTTTAGTCAGTTAGTTAGCTGCTAGTTTCCTCAACTGTTTCTGAATGACTCTTCCAGAGCCTCTGAAGAGGCATCTATCTCTGGTTGCTTCCGGTAAGCACTTCTTTGATTCAGTAACAGTGCTTGGGTTGCTGGTTACCTATAGGTTAGATCCCCAAGTGTGGCAGTTTCTGATCATTTCTAGAATTCCTGCTCCTCTACTTGACCTTGCATTTCCTTCCATCAGTGTTTTGTTATCCCTACTAAGAAGTACTGAGGCATCAACACAAGTATCCACTTACCAGTAGGTACATACCATATGTGTTCTTTTGTGATTGGGTAACCTCACTCAGAAGGTTAGTTTCTAGTTCTATGTATTTCAAAGGAGTTTCAAGAAGTCTTTGTTTCCAAGAGCTATGTAGCAGGACACTGGGTAATTCTAGAACAATTTCTGTATTCATTCCACTGTTGAAGAACATCTGCTGTCACCTGAGTTTTTGGTCCTAGCCATTCTGACTGGTGTAAGGTGGTATTGAGGTGGTATGATGTGGTTAGAAGTGTGACAAGGTTGTTTTGATCTGCATTTCTGTGATAACAAGGAAGGTGGAGCATTTCTTTACTGCTTCTCAGCCATTCAGTATTCTTCAGGTGTATACCACATTTTTTAAAAAGGGATTATTTGATTTTCTGCTGTCTAATTTATTCTTAAACATAAGGATTGAAACTATACCCTAAGAAAAGCAAGAAACAAAAGGAAGAAAACCACACAAACATAATTCTACCTTTAACAACAAAAAAACAGGAAACATCAATGACTGTTCCTCATTATCTTTCAATACAGTGGGCTCATTTCCACATTAAGAGCCACAGACTATCAGACTAGATAAATAAGCAGCACCCAGCAATTGCCTGCATACAGGAAACTCATCTCAGTGACAATGAAGTACACTACCTCACAGTAAAAAACTGAGAACAAATCTCTAACAAATGGTCATAAGAATAAAACCAGAATAGCCATCAGATATCAAATCAAATAAATTTCCAACCAATAGTTATAAAGAAAGATAAGAAAGCATACTTTTTACTCATAACAGAAAAAAATTTATCAAGGTAATGTGTGCACAGGATTAAACGAGTGATTGGAGTATCTCTGGATGAATGACTTTGCCTTCAGTCTCTGCTCCTTATGGTCTGTGTATTTCCTCCTCTGAATATTTTCTTCCCACTTCTAAGAAGGACTCAATCATCTACTCTTTGGTCTTCCAACTTGTTGAGCTTCCTATTTTCACTCTATCATTAAAAAAGCAGAGGGAGTGTCATGCCCCCCTGTGAGTGTGTATGTATCATCTTGAGGAAAAGTCATCCTTTCCCTATGTAAGCTCTTCATCATATCTATCTTCTTGTACCTTTTGCCTGACCTTCTTCAATTCCATAAAAGTGTGAAAGATATTAATACTTCATAAAAATATTATCACAGACATATGTGATCGAAGACCTACTAGCAAATATTAGTATTCATTGTAGTGGCTCACTGACATTCTTACAAAGCAGATGTTCAAAAAATCTGATTAATGGTAAATGCACTTGTACTCCAGCTTTATTCAGGGTAATAAATATGGATCCATGAGGCTTCTTCTATATGAAAATCACAACTTAAACCTATATCATTTATTCAAGATAGCTTTCACCCCATTGTGTGTTGTTGGCTCTTTTGTCAGAGATTAAGTGTACATAAGTGTGTGTGACAATAGACACCAAGCCACCAACCAAAGAGCATGGATAGGCCAGTCTTAGGTCAGTTTCACATATCAAGCAAAGGACAGATTGCCTTGCTGAGCCATAGTGAATCATGAGCATAGTCCTTTAAAAAAGGAAAAACCCTGAGAAAAAGATGCCAGAGGGTGGGTGATTCACCCTCTCCTTGTATAGAAGGGGTGGAATGGGAAACACTGGGAGAGAGATCAGCATCCACACATAAATTTGTAAAACAATTATAAAAATGCATGATCATAGCCAAGAAGTACTGGCTCTTAAATAGACATTGTTATAACACTCTAAAAATGCTGTCTCTAAACATATCACAACTGTTTAAAACATAAGGATCACTCTGTGTGGTATGTGGATGTTCACTAAAATGTGATCCATTTTATGGAAGTATGGAAAAGAAGTTTTAAAAACAATTCCTCTCATTTTGAGGTAAATATTAGACCATTTATTATTTCTCTTTACTTCATTAAAACTGACCAATCTCGTGTAACAATTTGTATCTTATTCTTTGTTGTAGCATTCACATGTAACCCTATGTGTATGGTGTAAGTATATGTATATGAATATGTATATCAATATATATGTGTGTATTGGTAATATATGTATATGTTTATCAGATTTGTGTTAATTTTGTCATTCAGCTTAATATTAACAGAGACATTATTTTTGCATAGTCATTGTTATGGATATCTCTTTAAAATCCACTTTCTACTTCCATATTAAAAGCATATTTATGCTTTCTATTAAAAACTAGTATTTTCTCTAATTTCTATAATAATGGTGACATAGTAATAAGAATTAACAATGTTTTATAAAAAATAAAATTTATAATTTTAAAACTTACTCTTCTGTACAGATACAAAATGGTTAAATACCAGAATAAAATTGAGCCTCTCTTAATGATAAAAGAGAGTAATAGTATTTGATAAGGAATTTTTTTTTACATCCTACTACTAATAGTAGTCCTCATGTGAGGTTTTGACCTTATGTGTTCAACATAGGACAGCCAGATTAAGAGGAATATTACTGTCCTGAAAAAATGTCACAAAGCATTAACTGGTAAGGACATCCATTTTCATTTACAACTTAAAGTTGAGAACTTATTTTAGACTATGATGTACTTCAAAAGTTGCCTCATAATCCATATAATTAAAAATTTTAGGCATGTGCACCCTCATTCCTACTTTTGAAATGTTCACAGCAGAATCCCCTAGGATCAACATTTATCTCTCTCCTCTAAGCAGTATCTCTCCCCAGGATTATAGCAACCTCCAAATGGGCATTATAACATGCATGCTTTCAAACAAATCTTTATACATTTTTTAGACTAGTTAGAGTTTCATTCACGATTTAATGTTGAATATTCTTTCTAAAATTCCACTAATGATTTCAGTAAAAGGGATCTTTGTTTCTTGAAAAACATGTAGAAATCATAAAAGAATATGATTTTAATTTTAATTTTCATACCATGTGTGGTAGATGAGACTGCTCCAGATTGTTGACAGCCAATGACTATGTTTTTTCTAATTTTCTAACAGAGGTATGAAATTTACAACTGCAGATGACTTCTTGAAGTGAGTATCAATTTTGGAATTCTGTGGAATCTCCAAAGAATATACAAATGCTAGAGCTCCAGTAGTGGTCAGGTGTTTGTCAGGTTGTGGGTTTGATCCTGATGGTGAATTTTTATCAAACAATCATTTGTAATGAGACTAGAATAATAAATTACATATACTGACATCTAAGATAAAACTTTCCTCATGTAACTTAAATCAAACTACCAGTAATCTAAGAATATTATTGACCCCTTTTAAAAACCACACTTTATTCAGGGATCAAGTGGCATGAACAAGAATGGAAAGAAAAGGAACATTCAACCTTTCCAAATGTTTGATTATAGTTAATTCATAACTAACTGTGAATTTTATATGTCTCTCCCTAAAGAAACAGATTTCCCTCAAATCCCCAATCTAATCACTTTCTCAGTATCAAATGTTGTCATTTTTCCCTGTTTTTATTTTTACTTATTTATATGAAAGCAAATTTTCCCCACATATATCACTATAATTATTTTTGTAATCTCTGTATGTAACTTTTACAATTTATAAAAAATAATTTGCAATTACTAATCAAAAGAAGAGTGGATGACACTGGCAAGTGTGTAGATCCTGAGACTTGCAGCTTCTGCTACCATTGCGAACCCTTTTGAAAACTTTATTCCAAGACTGAGAGATATTATGGAGGAGCAAGAGATATAGCATTAACAGCATTATGATCCAGAGCATCATGTGATAACACTCATACAAATGTGAGAATGAAGAAGAAATGCCTCAAGATTATTTGTTATATATGTTTTTTTGTCTACCAGAATAATAAAAGATATGTGTTTGTACATGATTGTCTGTGTGTATATGTGTGTATATGTGTACATATCAGATGTACATATGTATATGCATTATAGATATGCTTTATATTGTATACGTATAAAATACATATTTCTAAAAGTTATATAAAGAGTGTATACAATAATGAATATATATATATATATATATATATATATATATATATATACACACACACACTTTAGGACATACAGTGAGCAGTGAGTTATTATTTATGGAAAAATGCACTATGAAATGTAAATTTATTTGTAAATACTAACTAAATTTTAACTATTAAGAATTAATTTATATTTCCTTATCTAGGACTTGAAATGCTTAACTGAATGAAGGATATAATTCTATATCTCAATCTAGTCAAAATTATTTCCTGCAATGCTGATCCACACATGATTACTCATTTTGATAGTTACAGTAACTTTACAGACCAAGGGAAAGCAGAATTTTGTAACGTGAAATTGGGCTGTTTACTGAGTAAATTAATAGACTAAATTTAATGAGAGAGCTCTAAACTATATAGAATTGAAGGTGTTAAAGGGTTCCATTCATTCCATTTTTGTCTCAACGTAGACAATAGGCAGTAAGACATCACATCCAGCAGGAGACATCAATGTCCAGGAACTTGATAATAAATACAAGAGAAACAGACAGAAGAGAACAACATGATTGGGAGATATATAAATATATGCCATCTGGGCTGGGCAGCATATCTTCTTTTAGTTGTTTTTTACCCAGAAATGAAGTCAATCTGGATCAGGCTGTCATTCACCAATGGTATTTTAGATAACTTTAATCTAAGTTAGTAGCCCATTAAAATTCTACTTCTGTCAGGATTTGGCTCCTAAAAATAACATTAGAAATTACATTATTCTTCTAGAGAGTTTCACATAGTTCCATATTAAAGAAAGGAAAACTGCATGGCTTTGTCTAAGGTCCTGTCCATTTTGAAGGGGGCTGCCCCCGGATTGCTAGTTGTTTCTGCAAAATACTATCACTTATAATGCATTCAGTTGCATACAGTGGTCTTTCTTCAGCAATCTCCACACCATCAGTGTGAAAGGTATGTATTATCACAATAACAAGATTATGGTTCATGGGTTGGAGAGCACATAATGATCTGAATCTTACTGAAAGACTGGGGCAGCTAAAAGCATAGTTAGGGATATGATAGAAAACAATTGTATTAAAAAGCTATGGAGAATACGAAGCCTAACAAAAGAGAATTATGAAAGAATAAAGAAGTATTCTTCAATTGAGTATATGGCCATACATATTAAAAATAGACTCATGTGGATTTGGTTATGATAGTATTTTGAAAAAAATGACTATCATTAAAAAAAATCTTTATTTCTGAAAATCAGTGAAATTAACATTATTAATGGAAATATGACTTAATGGTGTGATGGAACATAATTTGGATTGATAATTATGACAATCTTGCAAAATTCTAAAGTCCTATACCTAAGGAAGGATTTATGTTTTGAGGCTCAGCTCTCTCTAGAGATCTTGAAAAAAAAAAGTCAATCCTGTGAATATTCCAGATAAATCTAGAAAAGATGAGTCACACAATTTACCTAAAACACAATTGGAAATAGAAAGAAGGCTTTTAAACTCTGTGGCAGAGATACCAACCCATATCCATTGCTGCCCTCATACAAATGCTGGGAGATGATGTGCCCACACTAAAAACTTCTACTCCAAATAGGGCTAAGGCATGAAGGTTTGCATAAAAGACACAACTCAATTATTCATGTTACCAGAAATGCTTTACTCAATCTCCAACTCTAACTAATCTTCAACTGACTCCAGCTCTCCAGTATATACACTTGTAAAGGTAGTTAAAAGGGCAGTTTGCAAATTTCCTAGCTTCTAGGTGGAGGCATTAGCCCCTGGGGTGAAGTCAGCATTCTGAGGTAATCAAAACCAGGAACAGGAAAGGATGTGGAGTAGTCTTGTGCCTGGGCATTAGTAATACAAAGGAATGTGTTTATCCCAAAGTAAAAGCATGCTAGCAGGCAGTTCAGCTAACACTTAGAAGATGGGGGTTGGGTATAACTCCCAAAAGGATGGAACTTAAGCTTCCATAAATTTACGAATGAGTAAGGAAATTGTGTTGTATTCAAAGTACTGAAATATATTCAAACCATAAGAAAAAAAAGTATAGAATTTCAATAGAGAAATACAATTGATAAACGTCATATTGAGTGAAATACTCTAGCCCAGAAGGTCAAATATTATGTTTGCTCTCTTCAGGGGTTCATGGTTTCAGAATGATTATGGCATTTAAGTTGGTATATGTGGAGTGAGCAGAAATCTAGAAAAAAGATGCATTTTGGTGGAACATGGCAGTCAGCTAAATAAAGATATTTGCAAAATAATATTGGGGAATACATATAATAATGTTTATTCATTCTTTGAGATGTTCATGAACATTTTGATCAATCTGAATGATTTCATGACAACCTCTTTGTAGTCATTATCCCCAAGTCCTCATTATATCTACTTAAAATATCACTTCATCATATTTTTTGCAATTATATATTCCACCAAGTCTAATTGATAATGTCTATATACTAGTGAAGGTGAAGCCATTCTCTGAAGAATAGGTACCTTACCAGTAGTCATACTTCCCAAGAAATTGAGTCTTCACATTCACAACTAGTCATCAACTGCCAATAGGTACTCAGCTAAGGATGGAACATTGTGAACTGCAACCATCCATTTTGACTATGTCAGTCTTCTCAAGTCTTCTTCAAGTGGTCACAGGTGGTATGCTTTTGGAGGACACTAATGGCTTTTAGGAATGGAGGAGTTAATGCTTTTAGTTATATTCATCCTAGAAAGTCCACCTGCCTCAAATATATAGTTTCAGACACATAGTCATATGACACTTGGATGAAACTCACTGAGTAACAAATATAGCCTAAAGATATTAACCTCAGGAAAGAATTTGTAGAGAGGAGCAATACTATCAAGTGGTTTGAGAAAATCCTAGGAGAACAATAAATGAGCATGATTACAGGATTATGAATGTGGATCAAAATATCAAGTAATCATTTAATTAGTTAAAATATACAATAAATAGCAACAATTATCCAGTTGCATGTGATTACTGTATGACTGTTTCTTGATTAAAAAAATAATAATAAGGCCATTTGTGAACAAAGCCCCATATATGTACCCTATGAGATGAAAGAAAAAGACATGAAAAGACTTTGAGGAACTGGTTGCACAAAAAAATAGGCCATTATGCTTGCACATGCAGACAAAAAGCTTGTGTGCAAATATCCTTCATTTACAGCACATTGTGTGTTGCTAAACTCCCTTGGCATCCATATTAAAATAATACTGAGGACAATACATTTAAGATGAAGAAAAAATTCTAAGTACATAACATCTTTAAATATATTTTCCATGAATTTATTATATGTGAGTTTTTATATATTGAAGTTACAGGGAGAAAAGAGACAGGTGTTCATAAAGGTCACCTCATTTGGTTCAATGATTTTTATATGAGCTTAATATTGCAATTGTTCTACTGAAGGCATTAAATACATACTAAGCTCTTGTATATTTTCAGTCTCAAATGTGCCTGACTTGGTCATAGGTGATATTTTTCTTTAATGATCCACTGACTTAATTCATACATGGTTGGTGTTGAGAAGGTCAAGGAAATGTCTTGGGATGAATGATATTGAAAGTATCAGCTGCTGTGTTCCTGAATTCAACAAATCAAGCACAAGCATGACTTCTAGCCCTAAGGTCACACTAAGAGGTACTTAGCTCACTGCGGGACAATAGACTGTGCTATTTTGCTGTGAAAACTACACTCGAGAACATATTTTCAGGCATCTTTTCTCTGTAGTTTTAATGGAAGGTTTAGGTTATGGCTACAGTGAGATGGCAAATAGAGAGAATAGAAGTAAGAAAGCTATTTCCGGTAAATATCATGAAAAGAAGGAAATAATTTTGGTTTCAGAAAAACCAGAATTGGTTGGTCAATGGCAAATACAGTTCCCCTAGAATACAAGTTAAATTACCCCAGAAATGTAACCATGACTCTGTATATACAGTATGGGTCATATTGATATTAGGATACATAGCCCATTAATGAGGAAGACTTTCTATATGATTCTCTACATTAAATTGGAAAACACATGATTGATATTAACCTGACTAATACATAATCAAGAAGCTCAAAAATCACTATAGGCTACAAAATTAATAAACTTATGTAGGTTTATCAGTTATGTAGCTCTCCAATGAGCCAGCACTAAAAGATTATAAACTCAGTTATAAAAATAACAAGAACATACACATAAGTTCTGTAGTGAGGTTCAATTGAGAGATAATCAAGAACTAAGAATACTAAGAAAAAAACAAAAGAAAAATCATGAAACATAACTTTGAAGACAGAATTATTTTATAAAAAATATATTTTGCACAGGTAATGATATTTAGAAGTAAAGATTCTGGTTACCAAGTCTTAAAATAAAATTTGAGACATTAATAAAGAAAAGTATAACATGCTTGACCAGCACATATTTTCGATAACTTAATCAGAACAAAAAGTAAAAAAGTTTTTTCCACTGTATAAAAAATGTCCAAGAAAAAGTTGAAAAACAAATACAGATGAATGAGTGTGAATAAATATATGGAGAAAGTTGAAATGAAGTTCTATCAGAAAATTCAGCATATGGTATGTTGAATGTTGTGCAGATAAGAGTCAAATACTGACAATGAAAGCAATGATATTTGTATGCAGGGGACCCATAAAGAAGAAGAAGAAAATGGCTAAAATGTGCAGCTCCATAATTTATGCTGAAGCAGTTTAAACATAAAATATTCAAATAGGAGATGCCTACAAACCATAAATATGTATAATGGAAAAATGACTCATCAATGAATTAAAAACTCATGATACAGACATTTATATATTCCATTTGTGTGGCCAGGCCATTTTTGGACAGAGTTCTATTCACATGCTTGAAAATTGTCCAACAATATAATGAAATACATAATCAGAAGACTGAGTGATAATCAAATACAAAATAAAATATATGAAGAAAGTGAATATTGAAATTAAGTGCTTCCAGAAAATGTAACATAAACTGTGTTAAATGTCATGCTAAGGGTAGAGCCTAATGCTGACATTAAAACAATGATAACTTTATGCAGTTGACCCACTGAGAGGAACAATAAAGTGCTGACATGTACAGCTCTGTAATGTAGGTAATTTAGTATAAATAGTTTAATGGTAAAAATTAAAAAGTATAGATGTGTATAGACTGTATATATATATATATATATACATACATATACATGTGTGTATGTGTGTGTGTGTGTGTGTGTGTGTGTGTGTGTGTGTGTACAAAATGGTCAAAAGTATAATCAATAAATAACATACCCATGATCCAAACACCTGAAGAAAGCATGTGAGTTGGTAGGCAATTTTAGGTGGGGATTTACTGATATAGTAGGACAAAGGTTTAACCAGATATTGATATTAGGTTAGGTCAACAAAAGAGTGGACAAACTTGATGAGGCTTAGCCAGCTAGGGATCCCAAGTATGGTGTCAAAACTCAAATTTTATATGAAAGCCCTCAACACCATCAGTTTAAATAACTGAAGTACATATAAGGACAAAAATACATGAAAAACCTGAAACTATCCTACTGATCAAAGGTATTAATCACCTTCTCTTTGGCTGTAGTTCATTGCTGATAGTATAAACACGTGAACATATGTTAATGCTACCACCACACACATTGGGATAGAGAGAGTCTCTTCAAATAGAATGAGATAATCAAATAATGGTAGTTCTATAACTGTAATATCTTGGCTATTCTCTTGCAGGAGATGCCTTTCCAATTTACTTTAATCATTGTTGTACCATTTAAAAATGAAAAACTGGCACATCTTCCTAAAAGATCTTTTTAAGAAATTGGCCAAGTATGGAGTCAGGGATGCAAGATTTTCTGTTTTGTTAAATGTAAAATAACACACTATGAAATTCAAAGGTGCCATTCTTCTGCTTAAACATATAAAAGCAGAGCCTTGTTTCTTTCAGCACAGACCTGGGAGACACTCCAGAGTCTCATACAAGATGCTGGCGGTCCTGTGCACAGTGCTATTGCTGACCCTGAGCTATGCTCAGGAACAAGGCGAAGGTATGAGAATATGGTTGTGGGAATTGTGACTTTTTAGAGGACAAGAGACAGAACTTAAGGAGAGGAGAGGGATGGAACAGAGGACAGGAAATGAGAGAAAAATGAGAAAATGGTGTTTTGGCTATGAAATGGATATAGTCTAAATTTTGAAGACATCATGGGATTTAAAATATACTACATATGACAGAACCCTTTCCATTCAGTGTATAAAGGGATGGGCACAGCAAGAAACCCATGTCACAGACAATCTAAGGATAGCAAAAGAAATAATAAAACTAAAATTAATACATAGAGAAAAAGAATTATCCTCCAAATTTGTATCTTTTCTACACTCATTTAATATTTCAAGATGTTATCACAGTGTCTTCCATCATTTATGCAAATTTTTATTCATTTTTTCATGAAGACAGGTATTGAGAAGATAAAAAATATTTAAATATAAAAAGATTCAAATTTCAAATTATAAGAGATAGAATGGTGGATGGAGAGTAAGACAGATGATAGAGTGATAGATAGATGGATAGATAGACAGATAGATTGATTGATAGATGATGATTTGTCAGTGTAACCAAAATGACAATTCAGGAAATAATGGAGAAGGCAAATCGTAGACTTTATATTGTGAATTAATGGTTAACAATCAGCATACAAATCCCATTGGATGCTACCAATAATAAATCAATGGTCAGGTCACAGACAGTGGCTAGAAATTTTTTAGAAAATGGCAGAGAGTGGATAAAATTTCTTGCCAGCTGTAGGATGCTAGGAGTTATTGGTGTTTACCGTTTGCTTACTATTTCAATTGCTATGTGTGTTCTCACACCAATAATATCACACAAAAACCAATTCATCTTTAATCTCATTATCTGCCTTTAGCAAGTCGTGTTCTGTTTTGTTTTGCTTTATTTATTTATTTATTTTAATTCTTCAAGGTATTTCTACATTTCTTTCTAACCCACAATGGGATTTCTACTTGTAAGAATTAATGAATGTAAATTGAACAGAGTTTCAGAAAAAATCCTTGAAATTTAACACTGTGGGTCTTCATTAGGTCATCAAATTGGATTAAGCTGGAGGACAGACTCAGTGAAAACTGGAGGAATTTACCCTTTATAAAATGCAAGTGTGGTTGCTATGAAATGAACTATAGATGCAGTGTCCTGGTTTGACTCTTCTGTGTTAACAGAAGTTCCTCAATGTCTTCATTAAACCCCTTATTGCCTCTTTTCACTTTATTTCAGCAGGAAAAGCACACAAAAAAGTTAGTGTTGCTTTTTTTCTATGAAAATATACTGCAAAAGGAAAGAATACATTGCGGTCATAGATTGTTAAATGTGCTGCATGTATTCATTTAATGTTTTGTGGTCGATCACATTAGAACTTGAATTATGAATGAATTTTAATGAGTTGATTTAGATTCACAAAAGTCTATTGTGTTGCAAAATACATATGGCAATAGAACCAAAATGTGTGACTGGGTTTGTAGTTTGATGGTTGTATGAGAAAACATCTGATTATTTTGGAAACAGTATTGTGTATAATGGCATCACATCTAAAGACCATGTGTAAACAAGAGTTTTCATGAAACTATGAGGAAGTTGCCATTGAAAGGGAGCTTCCTGGAAATAATGGTGTATGGAAAGGTCACTGAGATAAAGGTGAACAAAGTTGTATATAACTAAGTTCAACTATCATGTTTAATCATTCAGAATTTCAGAACCTAAACCAGCCTCCAAATCAGAGACCACCTCCTCAAGGATTTCGACCAAGACCACCTGCTAATGGGAACCAGCAAAGCCCACCCCCACAAGGAGGCCCACAGTTGAGACCACCTCAGCCTGGAAACCCACAAGGTCCACCCCCTCCTGGAGGACCACAGAATAGACCCCCTCAGGATGGAAACCCACAAGGCCCACCTTCTCCTGGAGGACCACAGAATAGACCCCCTCAGGCTGGAAACCCACAAGGCCCACCCCCTCCTGAAGGGCCACAGAATAGACCCCTCACACTGGAAACCCACAAGGCCCACCCCCTCCTGGAGCCCCACAGCTGAGACCCCCTCAAGCTGGAAAACCACAGGGTCCACCCCCTCCTGGAGCCCCACAGCAGAGACCCCCTCAAGCTGGAAAACCACAAGGTCCACCCCCTCCTGGAGCTCCACAGCAGAGACCCCTTCAGCCTGGAAACCCACAAGGCCCACCCCCTCCTGGAGCACCACAGAATAGACCCCCTCAAGCTGGAAACCCACAAGGCCCACCCCCTCCTGGGGGCCCAGAGCAGAGACCCCCTCAGGCTGGGAACCCCCAAGGTCCACCCCCTTCTGGAGTCCCACAGAATAGACCCCCTCAGTCTGGAAACCAACAAGGACCACCACAAGGTCCCCAATTTGGCAGACCATAGGGAACTTTTCAAGGTTTGGGTCCTCAGTCAGCCAGAATTCTATGATTAGTAAGACTCATATTTTACCTGTTTGGTGTCAGGGAACAGACCACTCTATTTTAATAAATATAAAATGTAAACAACTTAAGCATGTAGAAACAAAATTATCCTGGACCCAGTATCAAATATTTTTTATTAACTATTAACTCATCTATTAATGAGAGTATATATGGTTTTGAAAGAATATAACCTCCAAATTTTGAGGTTTTTTGTAATTATTACATATCTTTTATATTTCTGGCAGGAAGATCCATTTTCTTTCTAAGGACCTCTGCCTTTTTGTTAGAACTTATGTATTCATAATGATACACAGGTCTCATCCTGTTCTGTGTTCTTATTTTTTGGCTTATTTTTTGGGGGCCGGGCATGCTCTCCCTGTAACCTTCCTTCATTATATTTTATTTCAGAAAGTGAGTAAGACGATGGCTTCCTTGCAACAGTGGTCTACTGCTACAGCTGGAACTAATCTGTAGCTTGAGAACATTAATAAAATGTTCTGTGTGCAACTTCTTTTTGCTGTCTTTATTTCTGTGCATGTCAACCTGTAATTTCAGGTCCTAAAGCAATCTATGAGCTTCAGTACACTCTCATGGTTCCTTCTTGCAACTTCTTATTGTCCATAAGCCAAGTACCTGGGACAACTATTCTAATGCTTTCTCTCACCTTATTTCTACGACATAATGAGTTTTTCAGAAATAATTTATATCATTAAACAACAGTCATAGAATTTTGACAGACTTGAACACAGAACAAAGTTCAAAATGTAAAATACCCTGAATAATCTTGGAAAACATTAGACATATTAGAAACCCTGTCCACCTTGGTCTTGGCTAGCATGGCTTGCCCTTTTTTTCCATTCCTCCTAACTTTCTAAAAACTGTTATATTACATTCTTTAAGCTTTCCTTTTCAAGGTCTATACCCATATTTGCTACTTCCTTCAGTGGTTACTAAGGTCCACCTATCAAATGATTGAACCCATCAATCAAATGCTTCTTTGGTTTACCAATTAGCATGCCCAAATGATTTCTAACACTTTGTTCTAATTCATTCCATCATGGACATTTCCAATTCTTGTCTTAAAAATTATACCTTTAGGGTGATTCATAGCTGTTTCTCTACCTCAGTCAGACAGAAACCAAAATATATATTTTTCAAGTTATTAAAGGATGATCTATTTGTTGCAGTAAATATTTAAAAGATGGCTTATGCCTTACCGCCCCCCTGTGGTCACACTTTGAGGTTATCTCTCTAGTGTGGAACATGGACCACATCACTTGGCCCTCAAGCTACACACTCCACACAACTCCATCTGTCCTCTTGCTTCTGTACTGGGTTGACATGACCACTGAAATGTGTTATTTTATCCCATCACCCAGCACAAACCTTTCCCCCAATACTGGTAGCTTTTCATGGTAGGATTAGATCTTAAATTCTTTGTCCCAAAACAAACTACACAATAATATTAAATCCAGTTAACAAAGATACAAACTGTCTTTCTATAAGAGATAAAAAGAACTATAGAATTCTTTGAGAATATTCATGTGGTTCACTGCCATCAGGATTCGGGGCCTTTTGGTAGCCTGCTGAATGCTCAGAAAAGTCTTAGAAGTACTCTCCCACATGAGAAAGCAGGTAAGACCCTTATTATCCTACCCAAAGCCTATCCTGGTAGAGTCTGCCTGAAATTCGCAGGTGCAGGAAGAGTAGTGTTCTCTGGAAATGTGTGTGTTCCAGTCCAGAGAGTGAGAGAGAGCTTGGTCTTAGTCATCAGGCTCAGGGTCTGTCTAAGGACTTCTGAGCACCATGAAGAGCCACAGAAGTGCTCTTCTACTTGAGACCATGTGTGAGTCTGCCCCTTTCTGACCCTCCTGTGAGGAACTACAGAGAACTCTGTATCTCAGGGAACATGGTACTAACTTGGAACAGGTCCATTGAGGTTAAAGGGAGAGGTCAATCACTATCCTCAGAACTCAGTGCTTACGAGCAGAAGGCAGAGCACCCAAAATATTCTCAGAATAGTTTTCCAACATGAAGACATGGAGACAGAACTTGGACATTTCCATAAGATCTCACTGCCTGCTACAAAATTGCAGGCATGAGCAATTTCTTTGGGGAGCCTATGTGCCCTCAGACCCACGGGAGATACAAGCTCTGGTCAGAGACAAGACAGTCAAAGAACATCACAGATAATAAAATAGTAAGAGCCAAGCAAAAGAACCTAACAATGGAAACCAAGGCAACATCACAGCACACTTTTCCCACCACAGTAAGCAGCAGATATCCCAGCACACCAGAAAAACTAGATATGGACCAAATCCATACTCTATGGTGATGATGGAGTTCCTCTAGAATGGTATTAGTAACTATCTTAAGGATATACAGGTGAACCAACAGAACATGTGTAACCAACTAGAAATTCTTAAAGTGGAAACATCAAAACGATTTAAAGAGTCTCAGTAAATGTTAATAAAAAAGAGAAAGACTAAAACCCTAAAAAATAGAATAAGGGTTGCTCTGCTAACTTAAAATTCTCTAAATGGTAATGAGAAATAAAATTAAATCAGCAAATAAATTAACTGGACATGTAAAAATAAGAATAGAAACCAGACAAAATTTTTGATTTAGGGGAATGTTGCCATATATCCAAGGGGAAGAAAAGCTGTGTATACCATTATTAACTATCTGAGACACAGCACCAAGGAAACAGAACTAGAAGGTCTTTATTCGACCCCAGATTTGTAACAAACCACACCCAAATTCAGGTGTATATACACATAGATATAGATTGATCTTAACGTGAAACATTACCACACACTGGGGAGGTTGAGACACAGATTAATAGGGAAAAATAATGAAGATGAATCTGAAGAAAGAAAACCTATTTCCTGGTGGCAGTTATTGGCCGTAGTTAAATATGAACATAATTATTTTGTTCAGATTTACAAATTATTGCTGTCTTCATTGACAACTATTTATCTTTTGACATGTCAAAAATATATAATTTCCATATATTTATTTCATGTTAGTGGAAATAGTGGTTTTCTTTTAAAAATTAATTTTATTTGATATTCTCTGTGTTTACATTTCAAATGCTTTCCCTTTTACACCCTTCCCCTAAACCTTATCCCCCTACAATGGTTTTCATGTGTTTGCAAATTATTTCAATCACCCTCTCCAACACATTTCCTTGACATGCCCCTACACTGGTACAAGGAACTGTCACTGGACCAAAGGCCTCTTCTCCAACTTATGCAAGACAAAGATATACTCTGCTCTATATACACATGGAGCCATATTTTTTTTTCCATTAGTGATTTAGTGTTTGGTGCTTTAGACAATGGGAGTTGTGGTGGGCTTGGTTGGTTGATAATGTCTTTACTTCCATGAAGTTTCAAACTCATTCAGCTTCTTCAGGCTGTCTCTAGAATCTTCATTAAGGTCCCTGTGTTTAGTCAGATAGTTAGCTGCTAGATTTTTCAGCTGTATCTGAATGACTCTTTCAGAGACTCTGAAGAGGCATCCATCTCTGGTTGCTTGCAGTAAGCACTTTTTTGCATCAGTAACAATGTTTGAGTTGCTAGCTACCTATAGGTAAGATCTTCAGGTGTGGCAGCTTCTGATCACTTCTCCAATTTCTGCTCCTGTATTTGACCTTGTATTTTTTTCCATCAGTGTTTTGATCTCCCTTCTATGAAGTACTGAATTATTCACACAAGGATACACTTACCAGTACGTACATACCATATGTTTTATTTTGTGATTGTGTCAACTGACTCAGAAGGTTACTTTCTAGTTGTGTCCATTTGGAAGGAGTTTGAAGAGGTCATTGTTTCCAGAGCTGTGTAGCATGACACTGGGTAATTGTATCACAATTTCTGCATTCACTCTACTGTAGAAAAACATCTGCTGTGACCTGAGTTTTTGGTCTTGGCTATTCTGACTGGTGTGAGGTGGTATGAGGTGGTATGAGGTGGTTTGAGGTATGAGAAGTTTGCTTTGATCTGGATTTCTGAAATAACAAGGAAAGTTGAGCACATTTTTACTGATTTTCAGCCATTCAGTATTCTTCAGTTGAGAATTCTTAATTTTTAGGTTCATAGCACATTTTTTTTTGAAAAGGAATATTTGATTTTCTGATGTCTATCATTTTTTAAACATGAGGATGTAAACTATACCCTAAGAAAAGGAAGAAACAAATAGAATAAAACCTCACAAACATAATTCTACCTTTAACAACAAAATAACAGGAAACAACAATGACTATTCCTCATTATATCTCAAAATCAGTGGGCTCAATTCCAAAATCAAGACCCGCAGACCATCAGACTAGAAAAATAAGCAGGATCCAACAGTTGCCTGCATACAGGAAACGTATGTGACAAAAAAATACTACCTCACAGTTAAAAACTGAGAAAAAACTCCTAGCAAATGTTCCCAAGAATCAAGTTGGAATAGCCATCAGATATCAAACCAAATAAATTCACAACAAATAGTTATCAAGAAAGATAAGAACAGATACTTTTTACTCATCAGAGAAAAAAAATCTATGAAGGTAAACTGTGTACAGCGTAAAATCCTAGATTGGAGAATCTCTGGATGGATGACTTTGCCTTCAGTCTCTGCTCCTTATGGTCTGTGTATTTCCTCCTGTGAATATTTTATTCCCACTTCTAAGAATGACTCAACCATCTACTCTTTGGTCTTCCAACTTGTTGAGCTTCTTGTGTTCACTGTATCTTTGAAAAAGCAGAGGGACTGTCATGCCCCCCTGTGAGTGTGTATGTATCATCTTGAGGAAAATCATCCTTTCCCTATGTAAGCTCTTCTTAATATCTATCTGCTTGTTCCTTTTGCCTGACCTTCTTCCATGTCATAAAAGTGTGAAAGATATTAATACATAATACAAATATCAACATGGACATATGTGATCGAAGACCTACTAGCAAATATTAGTATTCATTATAGTGGCTCACTGATGTTCTTACAAAGCTGGTGTCCAAAAAATCTGATTGAGGATAAATGGATTCCCTTGGACCCTAACTTTATGCAGGGTAATTAATATGGTTCCATGAGGCTTCTTCTACATGCAAACCTCAAGTTAAACTTGCATTATTTATGCAAGATAGCTTTTACCCCATTGTGTGTTGTTGTCTCTTTTGTGGAAGATTAAGTGTACATAAGGGTGTTCGACAAAAGACACCAAGCCACCAACCAAAAAGCATGGATGGGCCAGTCTTAGGTCAGTGACGCATATGAAGCAGAGGACAGATTGCCTTGCTGGGCCACAGTCAATCATGAGCATAGTCCTTTATAGAACTGAAATCCCTGATATAAAGATGCCAGAGGGTGGGTGTTTTACCCTCACAGTGAGTAGAAGTGATGGAATGGGAAAGACTGGGAGAGGGATCAGCATCCATAATGTAAATATGTAAAACAGTTAATTTTAAAAATGCATATTCATAGTCAGGAAGTGCTGACTCATATAGACATTGTTACAACACTCTCAAAATGCTTTTTCTAAACATATCACTACTGTTTAAAACATATGGATCACTCTGTGTGGTATGTGGATGTTCACTAAAAAGTAATCTATTTTATGGAAGTATGGAAAAGAAGTTTTGAAAAGAATTCCTCTTATTTTGAGGTAGAAATTAGACCATTTATCATTTCTCTTTACTCCATTAAAATTGACCAATCTCCTGTTACAATTTGTAGCTTATTCTTTGTTGTAGCATTCACATGTATATAAAAATGTATATGTATGGTGTAAGTATATGTATATGAATATATATAGGTATATATATATATGTGTATATGTATATATGTGTGTGATTAATATATGCATATGTTTATCAGCTTTGTGTTTGAATTTTATCATTCAGCTTGGTATTTAATGAGACGTTATTCCTTGCATAGTCTTTGTTATACATATCTCTTTAAAATCCAATTTCCACTTCTATATAAAAGCGTATACATGCTTTCTATTAAAAACTAGTATTTTCTCTAATTTCTATAATAATGGTGACATAGTAATCAGAATAATCCATGTTTTATAGAAAAAAATTATTATTTATAACTTACTGTCTTGTACAGATACAAACTGATTAAAAACCAGAATAAAACTATGTCCTTATAAATGATAGCACAGAGTCCTAATATTTGATTAAGGATTATTTGAATTCCTACTTCCAATAATAGTATTTTTTGAACAACTTTATTTTAAAAAACAAAGAAAATGTACAAATTTTAAGCATTTTTGCATAAAAGTATATGGATATATTTTTGTCAGTGCTTGTTTTATTTCATTTCATTTTATTTTATTTTAAAGGTTTGATAGTGTGCATTAACATATTACTAGTTACAATCAGCATAAAGTACATATAAAACAAGATGTATCCTGGAATTAGTCAAAGTTTTCTTGGTGTGTAAGGATTTTTTTTTTTTCTTTCTTTTTCTCTTTTTTTTTTTTTTTTTTTTTTTTTTTTTTTTTTTTTTTTTGAACTTCATATATCTGTGAGTTGTTTCTGGGGTGTTCTAAGCTTTCTTTGGTTATTATTCAATTATCAGTGAGTGCATATCATGTCTGTTCTTTTGTGACTGGGTTATCTCACTCAGGATGATATTCTATAGATGCATCCATTTTGTTAGGAATATCATAAAGTCATTGTTTCTGAAAGCTGTGTAGTACTCAATTGTGTAAAATTACCACAATTTTTGAATCCATCCGTATACTGAAGGTCATTTTGGAACTTTCCAGCTTCTGGCTATTATAAATAGAGCTGAGATGAACATTGTGGTACATGTGTCTTTCTTGTATGTTAGAGCTTCTCTGGGGTGTATGCCCAGAAGTGGAATAACTGGGTCTTCAGATGGTATTATGTCCAATTTTCTGAGGAATCACCAGACTGATTTATAGTGGTTGTTCCAGTTTACAAACCCATCAACAGTGTTCCTCTTCCTCCACATCCTCTCCAACATTTGCTGTCATCATAATTTTTCATCTTGGCCAATCTGACTGGTGTGAGGTGGAATTTAAAGGTTGTTTTGATTTGCATTTCCCTGAAGGCTAATCATTCTAGCACCTCCTTAGATGCTTCACAACCATTTTATATCCCTCAATTGAGAAAATTTTGTTTACCTCTATACCCCATTTTATAGGGTTGTTTGGATATCTGGCGTCTAGCTTCTTGAGTTCTTCGTGTACCTTGGATATTAGGTCTCTATCTGATGTGAGGTTGGTAAAGATCTTTTCCAACAATGTTGGTTGTCATTTTGCTTTCTTGAGAGTATTCTTAGCATTACAGAGACTTTGAAATCTCATAAGTCCAATTTGCCAGTCTTTAACCTTAGAGGACAAGCAATTGGTGTTCTGTTCAGGAAATTTTCTCCTGTGACTATGTGTTCTAAGGATATTCCTACATTCTCATCTAATAGTTTCAGTGTACCTGGTTTAATGTAGAAGTCTTTGATCCACATGATACTTGAGCTTTATACAAGGAGATAAGAAAGGGTATATTATAATTCTTCTGCATGCTGAGAGACAGTTGAACCAACAAGATTTGTTGAATAGGCTGTCATTTTTCCATTGAATGTTTACAGATACTTTGTCAAAAATCAGGTGACCATATATATGCAGGCTCATTTCTGGATCTTCTATTCTATTCTATAGAATGACTTGCCTGTCACTGTACCAGTACCATGCAGTTTTTAGCACAATTACCTTGTAATATAGCTTGAGGTCAGGTATAGTGATTTCTGTAAATGTTTTCTTATTTTGGCAATGGAATTTGCTATTCTAGGTCTTTTGTTATTCCAGATGAAATTGCACACTGCACGTTTAAACTCTGTAAAGAAGTAGGATGGTATGTTTATGGGGATTGAATTGAATCTGTAGATTGTTTTTGCTAGGATGCCAAATTTTTACAATGTTGATCATTCCAATCCATTAACATGGGAGATCTTTCCATTTTCTGATAACTTCCTCTATTTCTTTCTTTAGAGGTTTGAAGTTCTTGTCATAAAGGTCCTTCACTTGCTTAGTTAGAGTCACACCAAGGTATTTTATATTTTTTGTGACTATTGTGAAGGGTATCTTTTTTCCTAATTTCATTCTTCACATGTTTGTTCGTTGAGTAGAGGAAGGCTACTGATTAGTTTGAGATAATTTCATATCCAGCCACTTTGCTGAACTTGTTTATCAGTTGTAGGAGTTCTCTTGTGGATTATTTGTAGTCACTTAAGTACACTATTATGCTATTTTCAAATAGTAATGTTTCTATTTCTTCTTTTTCAATTTGTATCCCTTTGATTTCCTTTTGCTGTTTAATTGCTCCTGTCAGGACTTCCAGTACTATGTTGAATCGGTAGAGGGAGAATGGGCAGCCTTGTTGAGTACCTGATTTTAGTGGGATTGTTTCATGTTTCCCACCATTAAGTTTGATGTTGGCTGTTGGTTTGCAGTATATTGCTTTTATTATGTTTGTGTATGGGCCTTGGATTCCTGTTCTTTCGAAGACTTTTCACATGAAGGGGAGTTGTTGTATTGTGCAAATGTTTTTCAGCATCTGTTGAGATAAACGTGATTTTTTTGAGTTTGTTTATATGGTGGATTACATTGATGGATGTCCATATAATAAAGCATTCCTGCATCCCAGGGATGAAGCCTACTTGATCATGGTGAATGATCATTTTGATGTTTTCTTGGATTCTGTTTGCAAGGATTGTGTTGAGTATTTTTACATCAATATTTGTCAGTGAGATTGGCCTGAAGTTCTCTTTTCTTGTAGGATCTTTGTGTGGTTTAGGAAGGAGGGTTATTGTAGCCTCAAAAAAAGAGTAAGGTAGTGTTCCATCTGATTCTATTTTTTGGAATAGTTTGTAGATGATTGGTATTTAGTCGTCAATAAATATCTGATAAAATCCTGCACTGAGGCCATCTGGACCTGGCAGTTTTGGTTGGGAAGCTTTTGATGACTGCTTCTATTTCTTGAGGTGTTATGAGATTATTTAGATGGATAACCTTATCCTAGTTAAACTTTAGTTTCTGGTATCTGTCTAGAAATTCATTCATTTCTTCAAGATTTTTCCAACTTTGTTGAGTATATTATTTTATATTAGGATCTGATGAATTCTTGAATTTCCTCAGTTTCAGTAATTATGTCTCCACTTTCTTTTCTGATTTGCTAATTTGGAAACTCTCTTTTTGCCAACTAGTTATTCTGGCTCAGGGTTTATCAATCTTGCTAATTTTCTCAAAGAACCAGCTCTTTGTTTTGTTGATTCTTTCAATGGTGCTTTTTTGTTTCTATTTGGTCTATTTCTGCCATAAATTTGATTATTTCTTGCCATCTACTCCTGTTGGGTGTACCTGCTTCCTTTTTTTCTAGACCTTCTAACTGTGCTGTCAAGTTACGAGTGTATGCTATCTCCAGTTTCGTTTTGGAAGCACTTAGAGCTATGAGCTTTTCTCTCAGTACTGCTTTCATTGCATCCTATAGGTAGGGGTGTGTTGTGTCTTGTTTTTAATTGAATTCTAGAAAATCCTTAATTTATTTATTTATTTATTCTTTGACCCTGCTATTATTTAATAGAGCATTGTTTAGTTTCCATGTGTATGTGAGCTTTTTGTTGTCTTGGTCGTTATTAAAGACCAATTTAGACCATGGTGATCTGAAAGGATGCATTGGAGTATTTCAATCTTCTTATATCTATTGAGGCTCGTATTGTGACCAATTAGGTGGTCAATTTTTCAGACGTTGCTATGAGGTGCTGAGAAGGTGTATTCTTTTGTTTAAGGATGATATATTCTATAGATATCTATTAGTTCTGGATGGTTCAAAACCTTTGCTAGTTTTACTGTGTCCTTGTTTAATTTCTGTTTCTATGATCTGATCATTGATGAGAGTGGATTATTGAGTTCTCCCACTATTATTGTGTGAGGTACATGTATTTTTTGAGCATTAGTAGGGTTTCTTTTATAAATATGGGTGCTTTAGCATTTGGAGAATATATGTTAAAGATTGAGAGTTGCTCCTGACAAATTTCCCCTGTAATGAGTAAAATGCGTCATTCCTTATATTTTTTGATATATCTGGCTGAAAATATACTTTATTCGATATTAGAATGGCCACTCCAGCTGGCTTCTTGGGCCATTTGCCTGGAAGGTTTTTCTCCTAACCTTTCACTCTGAGATAATATCTGTCATTGTCTCTGAGATGAGTTTTCTGTATGTGACAAAATGCTGGGTTTTGTTTAGGTATCCAGTCTGATAGCCTATGTCTTTTTATTGGGGAATTGAATCCATTTATGTTAAAAAAAATATTAAGGAATAGTTGTGGGTGTTTCCTGCTATTTTTGCTTTAGTAGGGAGAATTGTGCCTGTGTGTCTTTCTTCTTTTGGTTTTCTTGCTTAGGAATTTTTTTATTTTTTTTAAACTAGGATTTAGTTCCCCTCATTGTATTGGGTTTTCCACCTATAATTTGTTGTAGTGCTGGGTTTGTGGTCAGATATTGTGCAAATTTAGTTTTGGCTTGGAATATCTTAGGCTCTCCATCTATGGTGATTGAGAGTTTTGCTGGGTATAGCAGCTTAGGTTGACACTTGTGCTCTCTTATGGTCTCCATGATGTCTGTCCAGGATCTTCTAGATTTCATAGTCTCTATTGAGAAATCAGGTGTCATTCTGATTGGTCTGCCTTTATATATTGTGTGACCTTTTCCCCTTTCTGCTTTTAGTATTCTTTCTTTGATTTGGGCACTTGCTGTTTTGAATATTATGTGTCGGGAGGAATTTCTGTTCTGGTCCAACATGTTTAGTATTCTGTAGGCTTGATTTATGCTCATGGTCATCTCATTCTTAAGAGTAGGGAATTTTTCTTCTACAATTTTGTTGAAGATATGTACTGTTCCTCTTATTTGATATTCTTTGCCCTCTTTTATTCCTATTATCCTTAGGTTTAATCGTCTCATTGTGTCCTGGATCTCCTGGACATTTTGAGTTAGGACCTTTATGGTTTTTGCATCTTCTCTGAATGCTTTTTTCTATCATTTCAATGTTGTCTTTGGCCCCCGAGATTCTTTCTTCCATCTCTTATAGTCTGTGGGAAATGCTTGCATCTGTAAATCCGAATTATTTTTTTTTAGGTTTTTTTTTTACACCTTTATTTGAAAAAACAAAGATAAATGTACAGATTTTAAGCATTTTTTGCATAAAAGTATACAATACATTTTTGTCAGTACTTGATTTTCTTAAAGGTTTGATAGTGTGATTAAGATCTTATTAGTTACAATGAGCATAAAGTACATGTAAAACAAGATTTAACCTGGAAAGAGTCAAAGTTTTATTGGTGTGTAAAAATTTATTTATTTATTTATTTATTTATTTATTTATTTATTTTTTTTTTTTTTTTTTTACAATGAGCAAACACTACATGTAATACAGGGTGTAACCCAGAATTTGTCAATGTGTTCTTGGTGGATAAGGATTGATCAAAATTTTTGTTGTTGTTGTTGTTTTGTTTTGCTTTCTTTTTTTCTTGGACTTCACACAGTCTGTGACATATTTCTGGAGCAATGCGAGCCTCTGGGATTAGCATCTCACTATCAGTGACTGCATATTATGTCTGTTCTTTTGTGACTGGGTTATTTCACTCAGGATGATATTCTCTAGATGCAATCATTTTCTTGAGAATTTGGTTAAATCATTGTTTCTGATAGCTGAGTAGTACTGCATTGTGTAAATGTACCACAATTTTTGTATCCATTCATCTACTGAAGGATATCTGGGTTCTTTCCAGCTTCTGACTATTATAAATAGAGCTGCTATGAACATTGTGGTGCATGTACTTTGTTGTATATTAAAATGTCTCTGGGGTATATGCCCAGAAGTGGAATAGCTGGGTCTTCAGGTAGTACTATGTCCAATTTTCTGAGGTATTGCCAGACTGATTTCTAGAGTGGTTGTATCAGTTTACAACCCCACCAACAGTGGAGAAGTGTTCCTCTTTCAAGCAACCTCGCCAGCATCTGTTGTCATCTGAGTTTTGGATCTTGGCCAATCTGACTGGTGTGAGGTGGAACCTCAGAGTTGCTTTGATTTGCATTTCCCTGATGGCTAAGGATGTTGGCACTTCCTCATGTGTTTCTCAGCCATTTGATATTCCTCAATTTAGAACGTTTTGTTTAGCTCTGTACCCCATTTTTTAATAGGGTTGTTTCATTCTCTGGTGTTTAGCTTTTTAGTTCTTTGTATACCTTGGATATTAGGCCTCTATCTGATGTGGAGTTGATAAAGATCTTTTCCCATTCTGTTGGCTGACGTTTTGTTTTCTTGACAATATCCTTAGCCTTACAGAAACTTTGCAATCTCATTAAGTCCCATTTATTAATCTTTGACCTTAGAGCTTGAGCCATTGGTGTTTTTTCAGAAAATTTTCTCCTGTGCCTATGTGTTCTAAGTTTTTCTCTACTTTCTCATCTAATAGTTTCAGTGTATCTGGTTTAATGTGGAGATCTTTGATCCACTTACACTTTAGCTTTACACAGGGAGATAAGAAAGGGTCTATTTTCATTCTTCTGCAAGCTCAGTGCCAGTTGGAGAAGCACCATTTGTTGAATAGGCTGTCCTTTTTTCATTGAATGTTTACGGCTCTTTTTTCAAAAATCAGGTGACCATATACATGAGGGCTCATTTCTGAATCTTCTATTCTATTCCATTGATCCGCATGCCTATTTCTGTATCAGTACCATGCAGTTTTCAGCACAATTGTCTTGTAATACAGCTTGAGTTCAGGGATAGTGATTCCCGCAGATGTTTTCTTGTTGTTGAGGATGGATTTCACTCTTCAAGGTCTTCTGTTATTCCATATGAAATTTCACATTGATGTTTCCAACTCAATGAAGAACTGGGTTGGAATTTTGATAGGGATTGCATTGAATCTGTATATTGCTTTTGGTAGAATGGCAATTTTTAAAATGTTGATCCTTCTAATCTATAAACATGGGAGATCTTTCCAGTTTCTGAGATCTTCCTCGATTTCCTTCTTTAGAAGGTTGAAGCTCTTGTCATACAGGTCCTTCACTTGCTTAGTTAGAGTCACACCAAGGTATTTCATAGTTTTTGTGATGATTGTGAAGGGTACCTTTTCCCTAATTTCTGTCTCCACTTGTTTGTCCTTTGAGTATAGGAAGGCTACTGATTTGTTTGAGTTAATTTTGTATCCAGCCACTTTGCTGAACTTGTTTATCAGCTGTAGCAGTTCTCTGGTGGAATTTGTGCGGTCGCTTAAGTACACTATCATGTCATCTGCAAATATTGATATTTTTACCTCTTCCTTTCCGATTTGTATCCCCTTGATCTCCTTTTGCTGTCTAATTTCTCCAGCCAGGACTTCCAGTACTATGTTAAATAGGTAGCTGGAGATTGGGCAGCCTTGTCGAGTCCCTGATTTTAGTGGGATTGCTTCAAGTTTCCCACCATTAAGTTTGATGTTGGCTGTTGGTTTGCTGTATATTGCTTTTATTATGTTTAGGTATGGACCTTGGATTCCTGTTCTTTCCAGGACTTTTAACATGAAGGGGTGTTGAATTTTGTCAAATGCTTCCTCATAATCTAGTGATATGACCATGTGATTTTGTTCTTTGAGTTTCTTTATATGGTGGATTACATTGATGAATTTCCTTATATTAAACCATCCCTGCATCCCAGGGATGAAGCCTACTTGGTCATGGTGAATGGTCGTTTTGATGTGTTCTTGGATTCGGTTTGCAAGGATTTTGTTGAGTATTTTTGCATGAAAGGTCATCAGTGAGATTGGTCTGAAGTTCTCTTCCCTTATACGGTCTTTATGTGGTTTAGGTAGCCTCAAAAATGAGTTAGGTAGTATTCCATCTTATTCTATCTTGTGGAATAGTTTGGAGAGTATTGGTGTTATGTCCGCAATAATTGTATGATAAAATTCTGAACTGAACTTGTCTGGACCTGGACTTCTTTTGATTGGGAGGCTTTTGATGACTTCTTCTATTTCTTTAGGAGTTATGGGATTATTTAGATGGTTTACTTAGTCCTGGTTTAACTTTAAGATCTTGTATCTGTCTAGGAACTCCTCCATTTCTTCCAGATTTTCCAACTTTGTGGAGTATAGGTTTTTGTATTAGGATCTGATAATTTCTTGAATTTCCTCAGTTTCAGTTGTTATGTCTCACTTTCCTTTCTGATGTTGTTAATTTGTATACTCTCTCTTTGCCCTCTAGTTAGTCTGGCTAGGGGTTTTTCAATCTTGTTGTTTTTCTCAAAGAACCAGCTCTTGGTTTTGCTGATTTTTTCAATGGTTCTTTTTGTTTCTATTTGGTCTCTTTCTGCCCTAATTTTGATTATTTCTTGCAGTCTACTCTTCTTGGGTGTATCTGCTTCCTTTTGTTCTAGTGCTTTTAGCTGTTCTGTCAAGTTGCTGATGTATGCTCTCTCAACTTTCTTCTTGGAAGCACTTAGGGCTATGAGTTTCTCTCTCAGTACTGCTTTCATTGCATCCCATTGGTATGGGTATATTGTGTTTTCGTTTTCATTGAATTCTAGAAAATTCTTAATTTCTTTCTTTATTTCTTCTTTGACCCAGCTATTTTTTAACAGAGCGTTGTCTAGTTTCCATTTGTATGTGGGCTTTTTGTTGTCTTTGTTGTTGTGAAAGACCAGCCATAAACCATGGTGATCGGAGAGGATGCATGGGAGTATTTCAATCTTCTTATTTCAATTAAGGATCATTCTGTGTCCAATTATGTGGTCAATTTTTCGAGAAGGTGCCATGGGGTGATGAGAAGAAGTTGTATTCTTTTACTTTAGGATGAGATATCTATTAATTCTAGTTGGTTCAAAGTCTGTGCTAGTTTTACAGTGTCCTTGCTCAGTTTCTGTTTCCATGATCTGTCCATTGGTGAGAGTGGGGTATTAAAGTCTCCCACTATTTTTGTGTGGAGTGAAATGTATTTTTTGTGCTTTGGTAGGGTTTCTTTTATGAATGTGGGTGCTTTTGTATTTGGAGCATATATGTTAAGAATTGAGAGTTCCTCCTGACAGATTTCCCCGGTAATGAGTAAAAAGTGTCCTTCCTTTGCTTTTGATAACTTTTGGTTGGAAATTTACTTTATTCGATATTAGAATAGCCACTTCAGCTTGCTTCTTGGGGCTGTTTGCTTGGAAGTTTTTTCCCACCCTTTTACTCTGAGATAGTGTCTGTCTTTGTCTCTGAGATGAGATTCCTGTATGCAGCCAAATGCTGGATTTTGTTTATGTATCCAGTCTGATAGCCTATGTCTCTTTATTGGGGAGTTGCATCCATTTATGTAAATAGATATCAAGGAATAGTTGTTTCTGTTTCCTGCTATTATTGCTTTTGTGGGTTGAATTGTGTCTGTGTCTTTTTCTTCTATTGGTTTTCTTGCTTAGGAGTTTTCTTGTTTTTATTAGGATGTATTTCCCCTCATTGTATTGGGTTTTCCACCTATAATTCGCTGTAGTGCTGGGTTTGTGGTCAGATATTGTGTAAATTTAGATTTGTCTTGAAATATCTTCATCTCTCCATCTATGGTGATTGACAGTTTTTTTGGGTATAGCAGCTTGGGCTGGCACTCGTGCTCTCTTAGGGTGTGCATGATGTCTGTCCAGACTCTTCTAGCTTTCATAGTCTCTGTTGAGAAATCGGGTGTGATTCTGATTGGTCTGCCTTTATATGTTACCTGACCTTTTTCCCTTACTGCTTTTAGTATTCTTTCTTTGCTTTGGGCACTTGGTATTTTGACTATTATGTGCCGGGTGGTATTTCTTTTCTGGTCCAACCTATTTCAAGTTCTGAAGGCTTCTTTTATGCTCATGGTCATCTTATTCTCAAGGGTTGGGAAGTTTTCTTCTACGATTTTGTTGAAGATATTTTCTGTGCCTCTTAGTTGATACTCTTCTCCCTCTTCTATTCCTATGCTCCTTAGCTTCAGTCTTCTCATTGTGTCCTGGATTTCCTGGACATTTTGGGTTAGGAGCTTTTTGTTTTTTGCATCTTCTCTGGCTGTTTTGTCTATGTTTAAAATGTTGTCTTCGGCCCCCGAGATTCTCTCTTCCATCTCTTGTAGTCTATTGGAAATGCTTGCTTCTGTGACTTCTGATTTCTTTTTTAGGTGTTCTACCTCTAGGGTTATCTCTATTAGTGTTTTTTTTTTTTTTTTTTTTTTTTTTTTTTTTTTTTTTTTTTTGTCAATTTTCGTTTTAAATTTCTTCTTCCATTCCATCATCTATTTGGTTCTGTTTTCCTCTAGTTCTTTGAGTTCTTTGAGTGTTTTTTTTTTTTTTTTTTTTTTTTTTGTTTCCTCTTTAAAAGCTTCTGATTCTTTTTGCTTTTCCTCCCGTTCTTGTTTAAGTATGTCTATCAGCATCTTGAGGTATGATTTCAGGTCTGCATCTTCTTTTTCTAGAGTGTTTGGCATTCCAATGTTTGCTGTTATGGGAGAGATGGGTTCTGGTATTGCCAGGTTGTCTTGGTTTCCTTGGAATATACTCTTTCGATTTCCTCTTGCCATCTTGTTGTCAGTGATATGTTCTTGTCTTTCCCTTGTATCTGGTCTGTGTCCCTGGATCTCCACTGGTCCAGGTGGCAGATGGGCCGAGCCCTGTTCTGTGCCCCAATGTCACCGGGTGGAAACAGAGGTTCCAATGCTGTGTCCCTGGTCCCTGGATCAGGCAGAGCGGGTGCCTTTTTTAGATTTTCTACCTCTATGGTTGTCTCTTTTAGTGTTTTCTTTATTGTGTCCGTTTCTGTTTCTAATTCCTTCTTCCATTCCTTCATCTCTTTGGTTCTGTTTTCCTCTTGTTCTTTGAGTTCTTTGAGTGTTTTTCTTGTTTCTTCTTTAAAAACTTTTTATTCTTTATGCTTTTCCTGCAGATCCTGTTCAAGCATATGTATCACCATCTTCAGGTATGATTTCAGGTCTGAGTCTTCTTTTTCTGGAGTGTTTGGCATCCTGCTATTTGCTGTTATGGGCGAGCGGGGTTCTCCTGTTGCCAGGTTATCTTGGTTTCCCTGGGATCCGTTCTTTCACACTCCTCTTTCCATCTTGTTTTTTGTGCTTATACATGGTCTTGATGTCATTGATTGGTTCTCGCCTCTCCCTTGTACCTGGCCTGTGTTCCTGGATCTCCTGCACTGCGGCTACTTGTAATGCCTTCTCACCAGGTTTGTGTCCCTGGATCTCCTCTGTTCCTGGTTGCAGGTGGTCTGAGCACCTGTTCAGCTCCTGAAGGCCTCTGGCTGGGAACAGCCCAATGCAAGGTTACTGTTTTCCTAAACCAAGCTGGGGGGGGGTGCACTTTCCAGGCTCAGAAGAGGTCTTTGCACCCTGACTATTCAGAATGCCTTCTCACCAGGCCTGTGTCCTGGATCTCTGCTGTTCCTGGTGGCAGATGGTCTGAGTTCCCGTTCTACACTCAAAGGCCTCCAGCTGGGAACACCCCAATGCTGGGTTACTGATTCTCTGAACTAAGCAGGTGGGGAGCACACTTTCTGCACACTGGGCAGAGATCTTTCTTCACTCTGGCTACTTGGAATGCCTTCTCACCAGGCCTGGGTCCCTGGATCTCAAAGTCTACATTATGAGGTAATTAAAAGCAGGAACAGGAAAAGATGTGGAGTAGACATCTGTGTGGACTTTGTATTACAAAGGAATGTGTGTTTACCCCAAAGTTAAAGCATGCTAGCAGGCAATTCAGCTAACATTTAGAAGATGGAAATTGGACATAACTCCCAACAGTGTGGAAGTTAAGCTCCCATAAAATTTTGAATGAGTAATGAAATTGTGTGTGCACAGGCCTGAAATGGATTCAAACTTAAAGAACTAAAAGTATGGAATTCCAATGGAGAAAGACAATTGATAAATGTCATATTGAGAGAAATACCCTAGCCCAGGGGTTAAATATTATGTTTGCCCTCTTTAGGAGTCAATTGCTCCAAAATGATTAAGTTGGTATTTGTGGAGTGAACAGCAAACTTGAAAAAAGATGTATTTTAGTGGAACATGTCAGTCAGCTAAATAAAGATATCTGCAAAATAGAATTGGGGAATACATATAATAATGTTTATTCATTCTTTGAGATGTTCATTAACATTTTGATCAGTCTGGATGATTTTCATGAGAACATCCTTGTAGTCATTATCACCAAATCCTCATTATAACTACTTAAAAATATCACATCATCATATTTTTGTAATTATATATTCCACCAAGTCAAACTGGAAATGTCTATATATTAGTGAATGTGAGACCATTCACTGAAGAATAAGCAGCTTACCAGTAGTCATATGTTCCAAAAATATGAGTCTTCCCATTCACAAGTATTCATCAACTGCCAATTGGTACTCAGCTAAGGATGGGGCATTGTGAACTTTAACCATTCATTTTGACTATGTCAGTCTTCTCAAGTCTTCTTCAAGTGGACACAGGTGGTATGCTTTTGGAGGACACTAATGGATGTTAGGCAAGTAGGAGTTAATGCTTTTAGTTATATTTATCCTAGAAAGCCCAACTGCCTCCAATACACAGTTTCACACACATAGTCACATGACATTTGGATGAAACTCACTGAGTAACAAATATAGCCTAATGATATTAACCTCAGGAAGGGATTTTAGAGAGGAGAAATACTATGAAGTTGTTTGAGGAAATCCTTGGAGAACAATAAGTGAGCATGATTACAGGATAATGAACATGGATCATAATATCAAGTAATCATTTAATTAGTTAAAATATACAATAAATAACAACAATTATCCAGTCGCATGTGATGACTGTTTCTTGATAAAAATAAAAAGAAGGCCATTTGAGAACAAAGCCACATATATGCACCCCATGAGATGAAAGAAAAAGACATGAAGAGAAAAGTCTCTAAGAAACTGTGTGCACACAGTCCATTATGCTTTCACATGCAGACAAAAAGTTTGTGTGCAAATATACATCATTAACAGGATATGATCTGTTGCTAAACTCCCTTGGCATCCATATTGAAATAGTACTGAAGAGAATACATTTAAGATGAAAAAAATTCTAAGTACATTACACCTTTAAATATATTTCTCATGAATGTATTATATGTGATTTTATATATTTTGAAGTGGCAGGGAGAGAATGAACAGGTGTTCACAAAGGTCACCTAACATGGTTCAATGATTTTTATATGAGCTTAATGTTGCTATTGTTCTACAGTAGGCATTAAACACATACTCAGCTCTTGGATATTTTCAGTCTCAAATGTGCCTGACTTGGTCATAGGTGATATTTTTCTTTAATGACCCACTCACCTAATTCATATATAGCTGGTGTTGAGAAGGTCAGGGAAATGTCTTGAGATGAATGATATTTGGAAGTATCAGCTGCTCTGTTCATGAACTGAACAAATCAAGGACAAGCATGACTTCTAGCACAAAGGTCACACTCAGAGGTACTTAGCTCACTGTTGGACAATAGACTATGCTACTTGGCTGTGACAAACTACACAGGAAAACATATTTTCAGACTCCTTTTCTCTGAAGTTTTTAATGGAAGTTTCAGGCTATGACTAAAGTGATTTGGCATATAGAGAGAATAGAAGTAAGAAAGCTGTTTCCTGTAAATATCATGAAAAGAGGGAAATAACTTTGGTTGCAGCAAAATCAGAATTAGTTGGTCAATGGAAAATACAGTTCCCAGAATAATAGTTTAATTACTGCCAAAATGTAATCATGACTCATATCCAGTATGGATCACATTGATTTTTGCATAAATAGCCCATTAATGAGGAAGACTTTCTACATGATTCTCTACATTTAATTGGAAAACATGTGACTGACATTAACCTTACTAACACATTATCAAGAAGCTCAAAAATATCACTTTGGCTACAAAATTAATAAACTTGTTTAGGTTTATTAGTTATGTAGTTCTCCAATAAGCCAGCACTGAAAGATTATAAACTCAGTTATAAAAATAACAAGAACATACAAATAAATTATGCAGAGATGTTCAATTGAGAGATAATCAAGAACTATGAATACAAAGAAAAAATAAAGAAAAATCATGCAACATAACCTTTAAGACAGGATTTTTTATAAAAAATATATTAAGCACATAAAATAAACTTTTAGAAATAATGCTTCCGGTTACCAAGTCTTTATTATTTATTTATTTATTTATTTATTTATTTATTTATTTATTTATTTATTATGAGTACACTGTAGCTGTCTTCAGACACACCGAAAAAGGGCATCAGATCTCACTAGGGATGGTTGTGAACCACCATGTGTCTGCTGAGAAATGAACTCAGAACCTCTGGAAGAACAGTCAGTGCTCTTAACCATTGAGCCATCTCTCCAGCCCTGACCAAGTCTTAAAATATAATTTGAGACATAAATAAAGCATAACTTGCTTAACCAGCAGATATTCTCTATAACTTAATTTGAAGAAAAAAAAAGTTTTCTCCAGTGTATAAGAAATGTCCAACAAAAAGTAGAAAAACAAAAACAGATGAATGAGTGTGAATGAAGAAAATTTAAATGAAGTCCTATAAGAAAGTTCAGCATACATTATAATGTATGTTATGGAAATAAGAGTCAAATACTGATAATGAAAGCAATGATCTTTGCATGCAGGTGACCCATGGAAAAGAAGAAGAAAATGTCTACAATGTGCAGCTCCCTAATTTATGCTTAGTCAGGTTAAACATAAAATGCAGAAAAAGGAGATGTTTATGAACCATAAATATGTATAAGAAAGAAATGACTCATCAATGAATAAAATACTCATGATACTGACTTTTATAAATCCTGTTTGTGTGGCCAGGTCATTTTTGGGTGGAGTTCTCTTCAAGTGCTTGAAAATTTTCCAAGAATAAAATGAAATAAATAATCAGAAGTCTGAGTGCTAATCAAGGAAAAAAATAAAACATATTAAGAAAGCAATGTTGAAATTAAGTCCTATCAGAAAATGTAACATAAACTGTGTTGAATGCCATGCTAAGGTCAGAGCCTAATATTGATATTAAAACAATGATAACTGTATGCAGTTGACACATTGAGAGGAACAATAATACTGCATTAATATTAATTATTATTAAAATGTGCAGTAAGAATATGTGCAGCTCCATATTTCATCCTTAAATAGGTTAAGGAAAAAATTAGAAAGTAGAGTTCTGTATAGACTATATATATATTTACGAACCAATGTTACTGATATTAGCATAGGTCAAGGAAACAGTGGAAAAACTTGATGAGGCTTAGCCAGCTAGGGACCCCAAATATGGTGTCAAATTCAAATTTGTATATGAAAGCCCTCAACACCATCAGTTTAAATAACTGAAGTACATATAGGGACAAACATACATGAAAACTTGAAGCTATACTACTAATCAGAGATATTATAAACCTTCAATTTGTCTGTAGCTCATTGCTAACAGTAAAAACACATGAGCATAAATTAATGCTACCCCCAGACACATAGGGATAGAGAAAGTCTCTTCAAATAGAATGAGATAACCAAATAATGATAGTTCTATAACTTTAATATCTTGGCTATTCTCTTGCAGGAGATGTCTTTCCAGTTTACTCTAATCACGGTCATACCACTGAGAGATGGGAAACTGGCACATTTTCCTTAAAAGATCTTGCTGGGAAATTGGCCCAGTATGGAGTCAGGGATGCAAGATTTCCTGTTTTGTTAAATGTGAAATAACACGCTATAAAATTCAAAGGTGCCATTCTTCTGCGTAAACATATAAAAGCAGAGCCTTGTTTCTTTCAGCAGAGACTTGAGAGACACTCCAGAGTCTCATACAAGATGCTGGCGGTCCTGTGCACAGTGCTATTGCTGACCCTGAGCTATGCTCAGGAACAAGGCGAAGGTATGAGAATATGGTTGTGGGAATTGTGACTCTTTTTAAAAAACAAGAGACAGCACTTAAGGGGAGGAGAGAGATGAAACAGAGGAGAGGAAATGAGAGAAAAATGAGAAAATGTTGTTTTGGTTTAAAATAATGGCTATATACTAAGTTTTGATGATATCATGTTATTTATATTTTACTACATTTGACAGTACCCTTTCCATACAGTGTGTAAAGGGAAGAGTACAGCAAGAAACCCATGTCACAGACAATCTAAGGATGGCAAAGAAATAATAAAACTGAATATATTACACAGAAAAAAATCATCCAAATTTTCATCTTTTATACACTTTTAATATTCCAATGTGTTATCACAGTGTGTTCCATCATTTATCCAAATATTTATACATTTTTTCAACATTAAGACAAAATTAGAGAAGATAAAAAATATTTAAATATGTAAGATATACAAATTTCAAATTATAAGAGAAAGAATTGTAGATTGAGAGTAATACAGATGATAGAGTTATTGATAGATGGATGAATAGAAAAATAGATGGATAGATAGATAGATAGATAGATCGACAGATAGATAGATATTGTTTGTCAGTGTAATAAAAAAGATAATTCAGGAAATAATGGAGAAAGCCAATAGTAGACTTTATATTGTGAGTTAATGGTTAACAATCAGAATACAAATCACATTATGCTATGAGTAATAAACCAATGGCCCAGTTACAGACAGTGGCTAGAAACTTCATTAGAAAATGGCAGATATAGACTAAAATTTCTTGCCACCTGTAGAATGCTAGGAGTTTTGGGGGTTTACCCTTTGCTTTCTTTTTGAATATCTATGTGTGTACTCACACCAATAATATCAAGCAAAAACCAATGCATCTTTAATCTCATTATCTGCCTTTAGCGAGGAGTGTTTTGTTTTGTTTTGTTTTGTTTTGTTTTTGAATTCTCCAAGGTATTTCTACATTTCTTTCTAACCCACAATGGGATTTCTACTTGTAAGAATTAATGAAAGTAAATTGAACAAAATTTCTGAGAGAAATTCTGGAAATTTGACACTGTGGGTCTCTATTAGGACAAAAAAATTGGAGTAAGCAGGAGGACAGCTTCAATGAAAACAGGGGGAATTTACCTTTTCTACAATGCGAGTGTGGTTGCTATGAAATGAACTTTCGATGCAGTGTCCTGGTTTTGACTCTTCTGAGTTAACAAAAGTTACTCAGTATCTTCATTCAACCCCTTACTGTCTCTGTTTCAGTTTATTTCAGCAGGAAAAGCAAACAAAAAGTTAGTGTTGCTTTTTTCTGTGACTATATACAGCAAAAGGAAAAAATGCATTGAGGTCATAGATTGTAAACTGTGCTGCATTTATTCATTTCATATTGTGTGGTCAGTCACATTTGAACTTGAATTATGAATGAGTTTTAATGAGTTGATTAAGATTCACAAAAGTCTGTTGTGTTGCAAAATAGACATGGCAATTGAACCAAAATGAGTGACTGGGTTTGTAGTTTGATGTTTGTCTGAGGAAACATCTGATTATTCTGGTAACTAAATTTTGTATAATGGCATCCCTTCCAAAGACCATGTGTAAACAAAAGTTTTCATGAAACTTTGAGGAAGGTGGCCATTGACTGGGAGATTTCTGGAATGATGGTGTATGGAAATGTCACTGAGATAAAAGTTAACAAAGTTGTGTATAACTAGGTTTAACTATCATGTTTAAATATTCAGAATTTCAGAACCTAAACCAGCCTCCAAATCATAGACCACCTCCTCAAGGATTTCGACCAAGACCACCTGCTCATGGGAACCAGCAAGGCCCACCTCTTCCAGGAGGCCCACAGTTGAGACCACCTCAGCCTGGAAACCCACAAGGCCCACCCCCTCCTGGAGGACCACAGAATAGACCCCCTCAGGCTGGAAACCCACAAGGTCCACCCCCTCCTGGAGCCCCACAGCAGGGACCCCCTCTATCTGGAAACCCACAAGGCCCACCCCCTCCAGGAGGCCCACAGAATAGACCCCCTCAGGCTGGAAACCCACAAGGCCCACCCCCTCCTGGAGGCCCACAGCAGAGACCCCCTCAGGCTGGAAACCCACAAGGCCCACCCCCTCCTGGAGGCCCACAGCAGAGACCCCCTCAGGCTGGAAACCCACAAGGCCCACCCCCTCCTGGAGGCCCACAGAATAGACCCCCTCAGGCTGGAAACCCACAAGGCCCACCCCCTCCTGGAGGCCCACAGCAGAGACCCCCTCAGCCTGGAAACCCACAAGGCCCACCCCCTCCTGGAGGCCCACAGCAGAGACCCCCTCAGGCTGGAAACCCACAAGGCCCACCCCCTCCTGGAGGCCCACAGCAGAGACCCCCTCAGGCTGGAAACCCACAAGGCCCACCCCCTCCTGGAGGCCCACAGCAGAGACCCCCTCAGGCTGGAAACCCACAAGGCCCACCCCCTCCTGGAGGCCCACAGCAGAGACCCCCTCAGCCTGGAAACCCACAAGGCCCACCCCCTCCTGGAGGCCCACAGAATAGACCCCCTCAGGCTGGAAACCCACAAGGCCCACCCCCTCCTGGAGGCCCACAGCAGAGACCCCCTCAGCCTGGAAACCCACAAGGCCCACCCCCTCCTGGAGGCCCACAGCAGAGACCCCCTCAGGCTGGAAATCCTCAAGGCCCACCCCCTCCTGGAGGCCCACAGCAGAGACCCCCTCAGCCTGGAAACCCACAAGGCCCACCCCCTCCTGGAGGCCCACAGAATAGACCCCCTCAGCCTGGAAACCAACAAGGCCCACCACAAGGTCCCCAATTTGGCAGACCACAGGGACCTTTCCAGGGCTTGGGTCCTCAGTAAGCCAGAATTCTAATAGAGGTAAGACTCATATTTTCTACCTGTTTGGTATCACGTAAAAGACCACTTCATTTTAAATAGTTTAGAACTTAAACAACTTCAATATGTAGAAATCAAATTATCCTGAACCCAGTATCAAATGTTTTTTATTAATTAATAACTCATATATTCATGAGAGCATATATGGTTTTGAAAGAATATATACTCCAAATTTTGTTTTCTGTAATTATTGTATATCTTACACATTTCTGGCAAGAAGATATATTTTCTTGGTAATATCTTCTACCTTTTTTTTGGGGGACTTATGAATTCATAGTGATACACAGATCTCATCCTGATCTGTGTTCTTTTTTTGACTTCTATTCTTGTGTTCTTATTCTTTGGTTCATTTGAGGGTGTGGGCTGGACTTGCTCTCCCTGTAACCTTCCTTCACTATATTTTATTTTAGAAAGTGAGTAAGAAGATGGCTTCCTTGCAACAATGGTCTACTGCCACAACTGGAACTAATCTGTAGCTTCAGAACATTAATAAAATGATCAGTGTGCAACTTCTTTTTGCTGTCTTTATTTCTGTGTGTCTCAACCTGTAATTTTAGTTCTGAAAGCAATCTATAAGCTTCAGTACACTGTCATAATTTCTTCTTGCATCTTCTTATTGTCCATAAGCCAGATACGTGGCACAGCTATTCTAATGCTTTCCCTTTCATGATCTCTACAACATACTGAGTTTTTTAAAAAAAATAATTTACATCATTAAACAACAGTCACAGAATTTTGACAGACTTGAACATAGAATAAAGTACAAACTGTAAAATACCCTGAATAATCTTGCAAAGCATTAGACAGATTGGTAACACTGTCCAGCTTGGTCTTGGCTAGCATGGTTTGCGCTTCTCTTCCATTCCTTCCAACTTTCTAAAAACTGTAATTTTACATTCCTAAAGTTTTCCCCTTCAAGGTATATTCCAAAATTTAGCTACTTTCTTCTGTGATTACCAAGGTCCACCTATCAAATTAATGAAATCCAGCAATGAAAAGCTCCTTTGGTTCACCTATTAACATGCCCATACAATTTCTATCACTTTGTTCTAGCTCATACTATCATGGACCTCTCCAAATCTTGTCTTAAAAATTAAACCTTTAGGATCATTTATTGCTGTTTCTCTGCCTCAGTCAGGGAGAAACAAAAATATATTTTCTTCCCAAGTTATTAAAGGATGATCTATCTGTTGCAGTAAATATATAAAAGATGGCTTATGCTTTTATCATCCCACCTTTGTGGTCTCACTTTGTGGATATCTCTCTAATGTGGAGCATAGACCACATCACTTGGCCCAGTAGCTACACACTCCAAACAACTCCATCTGTCATGTGCTTGGTTGACATGACCAAACATGTGTATTATTTTATCCCATTGCCCAGCACAATTCTTTCTCCAAATACTAGTAGCTTTTAATGGTAGGTTTAGATCTTATATTCTTTATCCAAAAATACACGACACAATAATATTAAAACCAATAAACAAAGATACAAACTGTCTTTCTCTAAGAGATAAAAAGAACTATGGAATCCTTTGAGGATATTTATGTGGTTCATTGCTATCAGGATTCAGGGCCTTATGGCAGCCTGCTGAATGCTCTGAAAAGTCTTAGAAGTACTCTCCCATGTGAGAAAGCAGCTAAGACCCTTTCCTACCCAAAGCCTACCCTGGTAGAGTCTGCCTGAATCTCTCAGGTGCAGGAAGAGTAGGGTTCTCTGGGAATGTTTGTGTTCCTGTCCAGAGAGTGAGAGAGAGCTTGGTCGTAGCCATCAGGTTAAGGGTCTGTCTAAGGACTTCTGAGGACCATGAAGAACCACAGAAGTGCTCTTCTACTTGAGACCATGTGTGAGCACGGCCCTTACTGACTCTCACGGGAGGGACCACAGAAAACTCTGTAGCTCAGGGAACATGGTACAAACATGGAACAGGTCCATTTAGGTCGAAAGGAGTGGTGGATCACCATCCTCAGGACTCATTGCTTACTAGCAGACTATGGAGCACCCAATGGAGCCTCAGTATTTTTTTTCCAAATTGAGGACATGCAGACAGAGCTTGGTATCTTCCATAAGACCTCAGTGCTTGTTACCAAAAGACACAATGGAGATATTTCTTTGGGGATCCCATGCCCCCTTAAACCCAAAGAAGAGACAAACTCTGGTCAGAGACAACACAGTCAAAGAACATCACAAATAATAAGAGAGTAAGAGCCATCAAAAGAACCTAACCATGGAAACCAAGACTGCTGGTAAAACCACTGCAAAATTTTCTACAACAGTAAGAAGCAGATATCCCAGCAGCACACCAGAGAAACAAGATATGGACTTAATTTCATACTCTATGGTGATGATTGAGTTCCTCTAGAAAGGTATTAGTAACTATGTTAAGGAGATACAGGTGAACCAGCAGAACATATGTACACAAGTATAAATTCATAAAGTGGCAACATCAAAATGACTTAAAGATCCTCAGGAAATGTTAATAAAAAAGAGAAAAATAAAACCCCTAAAAAATAGAATAAGACTTGCTCTTCTTTTTTTAATATTTTTTTTCAAACTTTATTTTAAAAACAAAACTAAAAGAAAAAAAATTTAACATTTTTGAATAAATGTATACAAATACATTTTTGTCAGTGCTTAGCTTTTTTTTTTTTTTTTTTTTTTTAAGGTTTGATACTCTGCATTAAGGTCTTACTAGTTACAATGGGCAAAAAGTACATGTAAACAGGATGTAACCCAGAATTAGTCAACGTTTTCTTGGTGTGTAAGGATTGAGAATGTTTTATTTTTGTTTGTTTTGTTTTCTTTTCTTTTTTTCTTGAACTTCACACATTCTGTGAGTTGTTTCTGGTGCAGTCCGAGGCTCTGGGGTTAGCAACCCACTATCAGTGATTGCATATTATGTCTGTTCTTTTGTGACTGGGTTATCTCACTCAGGATGATATTCTCTAGATGCAACCATTTCCTTCAGAATTTGGTTAAGTCATTGTTTCTGATTGCTGAGTTGTATTCCATTGTGTAAATGTACCACAATTTTTGTATCCATTCATCTACTGAAGGACATCTGGGTTCAGCTGTGATGGGAGAGCTGGGTTCTGGCGTTGCTAGGTTATCTTTGTTTCCCTGGGATATGTTCTTTCACTCTCCTCTTGCCATCTTGTTTTCTGTTTTTATATATGGTCTTGATGTCATTGATTGTTTCTCGCCTCTCCCTTGTACCTTGCCTGTGTCTCTGGATCTCCTGCTGTCCAGCTACTTGGAATGCCTTCTCATCAGGTGTGTGTCCCTGGATCTCTGCTGTTCCTGGTGACGGATGGTCCAAGTACCTGTTCTGCACCTGAAGGCCTCCAGCTGGGAACAAACCAATGCCAGGTTATTGGTTCCCTGAACCAAGCGGGGGGGGGGGACATACTTTCCCAGCTCAGCAGAGATCTCTGCACTCCAGCTACTGGGGAACGCCTTCTCACCAGGCCTGTGTCCTAGTATCTCTGCTTTTCCTGGTGGCAGATGGTCTGAGCTCCCATTCTGCACTCAAAGGCTTTTGGCTAGGAATAGCCCAATGCTGGTTACTGGTTCCCAAATCAAGCAGGGGTGGTGTACTTTCCTTCTCTCCATAGAGATCTTTATGCACCCAGGCTACTTGGAACACCTTCTCACCAGGCATGTATCCCTGGATCTTAAAGTCTTTATTCTGAGGTAATCAAAAGCAGGAACAGAAAATGATGTGGAGTAGTCTTGTGCCTGGCCTTAGTATCATAAAACAATGTGTTTTTACCCCAAAGTAAAAGCATGCTAGCAAGCAATTCAGCTAAAATTTAGAAGATGGTGGTTGGGCATAACTCCAAACAAGATGGAAGTTAAGCTTCCATAAAACTTTAAATGAGTAATGAAATTGTGTGTGTGCACAGGACTGAAATGAATTCAAACCTAAAAAATTAAAATTATGGAATTACAATAGAGAAATACAATTGATAAGTGTCATATTGAGAGAAATACCGCAGCCAAGGGTATTAAATATGTTTTTTGCCTTTAGGAGTTCATTTCTTCTAAATGATTATGGCATTTAAGTTGGTATATGTGAAGTGAGCAGTAAACTTGAAAAAAGATGTAATTTAGTGAAACACATGCAATCATCTAAATAAAGATATTTGCAAAATAAAATTGGGGAATACATATAATAATGTTTATTCATTCTTTGAGATGTTCATGAACATTTTGATCAATCTGGTTGATTTTCATGACAACTTCCTTGTAGTCATTATCACCAAATCCTCATTATATCTACTTAAAAATATCACGTCATCATATTTTTGTAATTATATATTCCACCACATCAAACTGGAAATGTCTATATACTAGTGAATGTAAGACCATTCTCTGAAGAATAGGTACCTTACCAGTAGTCTTACTTCCCATGAAATTGATTCTTCACATTCACAAATAGTCATTAACTGCCAATAGGTACTCAGCTAAGGATGGGGCATTGTGAACTGCAACCATCCATTTTGACTAGGTCAGACTTGGCAAGTCTTCTTCAAGTGGCCATAGAAGGTATGCTTTTGGAGGACACTAATGGATGTTAGGTAAGGAGGAGTTAATCTTTTTAGTTATATTCATCACAGAAAGCCCACCTGTATCCAATACATAGTCTCAGACACATAGTCATATAACATTTGGATAAAACTCACTGTGTAACGAATATAGCCTAACGATATTAATGTCAGGAAGGGATTTGTAGAGAGGAGCAATACTATTTAGTGGTTTGAGGAAATCCTTGGAGAAAAATAAGTGAGCATAATTCTAGGCATTGTGTATGTGGATATAAATATCAAGTAATCATTTAATTAGTTAAGATATACTATAAATAGCAACAATTATTTAACTACATGGGATGACTGTCTCTTGATAAAAAGAAGGCCATTTGTGAACAAAGCCCCATATATGCACCCCATGAGATGAAAGAAAAAGACATGAAGAGAAAAGTCTTTGAGGAACTGAGTGCACACAGTCCATTATGCTTGCACATGCAGACAAAAAGCTTGCATGCAAATATACTTCATTTACAGATCATGGTGAGTTGCTAAACTCCCTTAGTGTCCATAATGAAATAATACCGAATAGAATACATTTAGGATGAATAAAAAATTCTAAGTACATAACACCTTTCAATATATTTCCCATGAATTCATTTTATGTGATTTTATATATTTTGAAGTGACAGGGAGAAAAGGGACAGGTGTTCACAAAGGTCACCTCACTTGGTTCAGTGATTTTTAAATGAGTTTAATGTTGCTATTGTTCTACTTAGGGCATAAACACAAACTCAGCTCTTGTATATTTTTCTGTCTCAAATGTGCCTGACTTGGTAATAGCTGATATTTTTCTTTAATGTTCCACTAACCTAATTCATATATGGCTTGTGTTGAGAAGGTCAAGAAAATGTCTTGAGATGAATGATATTTGGAAGTATCGACTTCTGTATTCCTGAATTCAATTCTACAAGCTGTTATATTACATTCCTAAAGCTTTCCCATTCAAGGTCTATTCCCATATTTAGTCACTTCCTTTGTGGTTACGAAGAACCACCTATCAAATTATTGAAATCCAAAAACCCACTACACAATAATATTAAATCGAATAAACAAACATACAAGCTGACTTTCTATAAGAGATAAAAAAAAACTTTAAAATCCTTTAAGAATATCTATGCCATTCACTGCCATCAGGATTCAGGGCCTTTAGGCAGCCTGCTGAATGCTCAGAAAACGCTTAGAAGCACTCTCCCACATGAGAAAGCAGGTAAGGCCCTTAATACCCTACTCAAAACCTATGCTGGTAGAATCTGCCTGAAACTCTCATGTGCAGGAGAGTAGTGTTCTCAGGGAATGTGTGTGTTCCAGTCCAGGGAGTGAGAGACAGAGAACTTGGTCTTAGCCATCATGCTCAGGATCTTCCCAAGGACTTCTGAGCACCATGAAGAGCCTCAGAAGTGCTCTCCCACCTGACACCATATGTGAGTCTGCCCTTTACTGACTCTCATGGGAGAGACCACAGGAAATTCTGTAGCTCAGGGAACATGGTCCTCTTTTGGAAAAGGTCTATTTAGGTCAAAGGGAAAGGTGGATCATCATCCTCATAACTCAGTGCTTACCAGCAGACTGTGGAACACCCAAAAGAGCCTCAGAATAGTTTTCCAACCTGAGGACATAAAGACAGAGTTGGTCACATCCATAAGATCTCACTGCCTGCTACCAAAGAGCACACAGGAGCAATAGGTACTCAGCTAAGGATGGGGCATTGTGAACTGGAACCATCTATTTTGACTAGGTCAGTCTTGGCAAGTCTTCTTCAAGTGGCTACAGGTGGTATGCTTTGGGGGACACTAATAGATTTTAATGGAGGAGTTAATGATTTTAGTTATATTCATCCTAGAAAGCCCACCTGCCTCCAATATATAGTTTCAGACATATAGCCACATGACATTTGGATGAAACTCACTGTGTAACAGATAGCCTTCCTCAGGAAGGAATTTTTTCAGCAAGAAGCAACCCTATCAAGTGGTTTCAGGAAATCCTTGGAGAACAAAAAGTGAGCATTTTTACAGGATTATGAACATGGATCAAAATACCAAGTAATCATTTAATTAGTTAAAATATACAATAAATAGCAACAATTATCCAGCCGCATGTGATAACTGTTTCTTGACTTAAAAAATAATAATAAGGCCATTTGAGAAAAAAGCCCCATATATGCAACCCATGAGATGAAAAAAGACACGAAGAGAAATGTCTCTGAGCAACTGGTTGAACATAGTCTATTATGCTTGCACAAGTAGACAAAAAGTTTGAGTGTAAATATACTTTGTTTACAGCACATGGTGTGTTGCTAAACTCCCTTGGCATCCATAATCAAATAATACTGAGGAAAATACTTTTAAGATTAAGAAAAAATTCTAAGTACATAACACCTTTAAATATATTTCCCATGTGTTTATTATATGTGAGTTTATATATTTTGAAGTGACAAGGACAGAATTGGCAGTTGTTCACAAAAGTCACCTCATATGAATTAATAGTTTTTCTACTGAAGGCATTAAACACACACTAAGCTCTTGTATATTTTCAGTCTCAAATGTGCCTGACTTGGTCATACGTGATATTTTTCTTTAATGATCCACTCACCTAATTCATATATAGCTGGTGTTGAGAAGGTCAGGGAAATGTCTTGAGATGAATGATATTTGGAAGTATCAGCTGCTGTGTTCCTGAACTGAACAAATCAAGGACAAGCATGACTTCTAGCCTTAAGGTCACACTCAGAGGTACTTAGCTCACTGTAGGACAATAGACTATGCTCCTTGGCTGTGACAAACTACACAGGTGAACATATCTTCATGCTTCTTTTCTTTGTAGTTTTAATGGAAGTTTCAGGCTCTGGCTACAGTGAGTTGGCAAATAGAGAGAATAGAAGTAAGAAAGCTGTTTCCTGTAAATATCATGGAAAGAGGAAAATAAGTTTAGTTTCAGCAAAACCAGAATTGGTTGGTCAATGGTAAATACAGTTCACCTAGAATACAGACTTAATTACCTCAGAAATGTAACCATGACTCTGTATATCCAGTATGGATCACATTGATTTTAGTATTTATAGCCATTTAATGAGGAAGACATTCTACAAGATTCTCTACACTAAGTTGGAAAACACATGACTGACACAGAATCAAGAAGCTGAAAAAAATCACTATAGGCTACAAAATTAATAAACTTATTTAGGTTTTTCATCTATGTAGCTCTAAAATGAGCCAACACACTAAGATTATAAACTAAGTTATAAGGATAACAAGAACCTATACATAAATTCTGCAGGGATATTCAGTTGAGAGATAATCAATAACTAAGAATACAAAGAAAAAAAAACAAAAAAATCATGAAACATAACCATGAAGACAGAATTTTTTATAAAAAAATATATTAAGCACAGGAAATAATATTTTAGAAGTAGGGCTTCTGGTTACCAATTCTTTTTTTTTTATAATTAGCAAAAATATTTTATTCTCTATGTTTTAAACTGCCCCCATATATGACACCAGTATGGTCATACTCACGATGCCATACATTATATTAGGTGTAAATCAGGCACTAGAGATATTGCCAGCTGTAGGATACTTGTCCAAGGTGTGAGCTCTGTGGTTCAATGCACAATTCCCTCCCAAAGGCAAAGCAAATACAAATACAGTAAGTTGATTTCACTGGCTTCTTACTGACTTTCTGTCATTGGATATGACAGCATTGCACTGGGTCTCAATTCCCTGTACTTCATCTGACAAAATGTGAACTGGTGTGCTTCTGGACTTGAAGAAAGAAGGAAGCTGCTCTGGGGAAAGAAACAGAAAACTCTGTTCAAGCAATGGCTGGTGTTAGAATAGCATCAGATGAGATGGGTACATTTTTTTTATTGATGAAAATTAGGAGCTGGGTTCTTTTACAAGAGACACACTTAATTTAAAAAGTCCCATTAATAACCAATGTTTGAAAAACCCAGAAACATTTTTTAAGTTCCTGATTAATATTACTACCTAAATAAAATAGTTTAATTATGGTTATATGGGCACGTTCACTTTTGAAAAATCTTCTGAGATGAGCACTATGAAGTGCATATTTTTCAGTGATATATGATGCATAAAAACATTTACCCCAAAGCAGTTGAGTTCCTTAACTAGCTGGTTGACTACAATGAGTTCTGGGTACCCACTGAAATTCAGATTTTTCTTTTTTTATCTTTAAGCAGTTTTTTTTTTTTTTTTTAAGGTTTGATACTCTGCAATAAGATCTTACTAGTTACAATGAGCAAAATGTACATGCAAAACAGGATGTATACCGGAAATAATCAATGTTTTCTTAGTGTGTAAGGATTGAGCATAATGTGTTTTATTCTTGAACTTTATACAGTTTGTGAGTTGTTTCTGGGGCAGGCCAAGCCTCTGGGGTGAGCATCCCATTATCAGTGACTGCATATTATGTCTGTTCTTTTGAGACTAGGTTATCTCACTCAGGATGATATTTTCTAGATACAACTATTTTCTTGAGATTTTGGTTAAGTCATTGTTTCTGATAGCTGAGTGGTAATCCATTGTGCAAATGTACCACAATTTTTGTATCCATTCATCTACTGAAGGACATCTGGGTTCTTTCCAGCTTCTGGCTATTATAAATAGAGCTGCTATGAACATTGTGATGCATTAATCTTTGTTATATATTGGAGAGTCTCTGGGGTATATGCCCAGAAGTGGAATAGCTGGATATTCAGGTAGTACTATGTCCAAATTTTTGAGAAATCACCAGACTGATTTCCAGAGTGGTAGTTTCAGTTTACAATCCCACCAACAGTGGAGAAGTGTTTCTCTTTCCCCAATATCTCACCAGCATCTGCTGTCATCTGAGTTTTGGATCTTGGCCAATCTGACTGGCATGAGGTGGAATCTCAGAGTTGTTTTGATTTGCATTTCCCTGATGAGTAAGGATATTTAGCACTTCCTTAGATGTTTCACAGCCATTTCGTATTCCTCAATTGAGAACATTTTGTTTAGCTCTGTACCCCATTTTTTAATAGGGTTGTTTGATTCTCTGGTGTCTAGCTTTTTGAGTTCTTTGTATACCTTGGGTACTAGGGCTCTATCTGATGTGGAGTTGGTAAAGAACTTTTCCCATTCTGTTGGCTGCCGTTTTGTCTTCTTGACAATGTCCTTAGCCTTACAGAAACTTTGCAATCTCATTAAGTCCCATTTGTTAATCTTTGACCTTAGAGCTTGAGCCATTGGCATTTTGTTCAGAAAGTTTTCTCCTGTGCCTATGTGTTCTAAGATTTTCTCTAATTTCTCATCTAATAGTTTCAGTGTATCTGGTTTAATGTGGAGATCTTTGATTCACTTACACTTGAGTTTTGTACAAAGAGATAAGAAAGGGTCTATTTTCATTCTTCTGCATGCTGAGTGCCAGTTGGACCAACACCATTTGTTGAATAGGTTGTCCTTTATCCATTGGATGTTTACTGCTTCTTTGTCAAAAATCAGGTGACCATATACGTGAGGGCTTATTTCTGGGTCTTCCATTCTATTCCATTGATCCACATCCCTATTTCTGTACCAGTACCATGCAGTTTTCAGCATAATTGCTTTGTAATATAGCTTGAGGTCAGGGATAGTGATTCCTGCAGATGTTTTCTTGTTGAGTATGGATTTTGCTATTCTAGGTCTTTTGTTATTACAGATGAAATTGCACATTGATATTTCCAACTCAATGAAGAACTGGGTTGGAATTTTGATAGGGATTGCATTGAATCTGTAGATTGCTTTTGGTAAGATTGCCATTTTTAAAATGTTGATACTTCCAATCTATGAGCATGGGAGATCTTTGCATTTTCTGAGATCTTTTCAATTTCCTTCTTTAGAGGTTTGAAGTTCTTGTCATACAGGTCCTTCACTTGCTTAGTTAGAGTCACACCAAAGTATTTCATAGTTTTTGTGACTATTGTGAAGGGTATCTTTTTCCTAATTTTTTTCTCCACATCTTTGTCCTTTGAATATACGAAGGCTACTGATTTGTTTGAGTTAATTTTGTATCCAGCCACTTTGCTGAACTTGTTTATCAGTTGTAGGAGTTCTCTGGTGGAATTTGTGGGGTCACTTAAGTACACTATCATGTCATCTGTAAAAAGTGATGTTTTTACTTCTTCCTTTCTGATTTTTAACCCTTTGATTTCTTTTTGCTGTCTAATTTCTTCTGCAAGGACTTCAAGTACTATGTTGAATAGGTAGGGGGAGAGTGGGCAACCATTTCGAGTCCATAATTTTAGTGGGATTGCTTCAAGTTTTTCACCATTAAGTTTGATGTTGACTGTTGGTTTGCTGTATATTGCTTTTATTATGTTTAGGTATGGACCTTGGATTCCTGTTTTTTCCAAGACTTTTAACATGAAGGGGTGCTCAATTTTGTCAAATACTTTCTCAGCATCTAGTGATATGACCATGTGATTTTGTTCTTTGAGTTTTTTTATATGGTGGATTACATTGATGGATTTCCTTATATTAAACCATCCTTGAATCCCAGGGATGAAGCCTACATGGTCATGTTGACTGATCATTTTGATGTGTTCTTGGATTCGTTTTGCCTGGTTTCCAAGTCTTAAAGTAATATTTGAGACATAAGTAATGAAGAGTATAACATGCTTGACCAACACATATTTTTGATAACTTACTCTGAACAAAAAGTAAAAAAAAAGTTTTCTCCAGTGTATATAAAATGTCCAAGAAAAATTCAAAATACAAAAACAGATGAATGAGTATCAATAAATAATTGGAAAAAAATGAAATGAACTTCTATTTGAAAATTCAGCATACAGTTTGTTGAATGTTATTTGGGATATGAGTCAAATACTGACAATGAAACAATGTTATTTGAAAGTAGGGAATCCATGGGGAAGAGGAAGATATTAGGTGAAATGTGCAGCTCCATAATTTATGCTTAAGCAGGTAAAACATAAAATGCAATAATAGGAGAGGTTTATGAACTATAAATATGTGAAAGAGAGAAATTGCTGATAGTATAAACAAGTGAGCATATATTAATGCTATCACCATGCACATCGTGATAGAGAGAGTCTCTTCAATAGAATGAGATAATCAAATAATGATAGTTCTATAACTTTAATATATTGGCTATTCTCTTGCTGGAGATATCTCTCCAGTTTACTCTAATCACGGTCATACCATTTAGAAATGAGAAACTGGCACATTTTCCTTAAAAGATCTTGCTGGGAAATTGGCCCAGTCTGGAGTCAGGGATGCAAGATTTCCTGCTTTGTTAAATGTGAAGTAACAGCTAGGAAATTCAAAGGTGCCATTCTTCTGCTTAAACATATAAAAGCAGAGCCTTGTTTCTTTCAGCACAGACTTGAGAGACACTCCAGAGTCTCATACAAGATGCTGGCGGTCCTGTGCACTGTGCTATTGCTGACCCTGAGCTATGCTCAGGAACAAGGCGAAGGTATGAGAATATGGTTGTGGGAATTGTGACTTTTTAGAGGACAAGAGACAGAACTTAAGGGGAGGAGAGGGATTGAACAGAGGACAGGAAATGAGAGAAAAATGAGAAAATGGTGTTTTGGCTTAAAGAATGGATATAGTCTTAGTTTTGAAGACATCATGGTATTTAAAATATACGACACATGACAGGACCTCTTCCATACAGTGTATAAAGGGATGGGCACAGCAAGAAAACCATGTCACAGACAATCTAAGGATGGCAAAAGAAATAATAAAACTGATAATAATAAACAGAGTAAAAGAAATATCCTCCAAATTTGCACCTCTTGTACATTCATTTAAAATTCCAATGTGTTATTACAGTGTGTTCCATCATTTATTTAAATGTTTATTCATTTTGTTCTCCATTAAGAAAGCAAAGGAGAAGATAAAAACATTTAAATATGGAAGAGACACAGATTTTATACCATAAGAGATAGAATGGTAAATGGAGAGTAAGACAGATGATAGAGTTTTCGATAGATGGATAGATAGATAGACAGCTAGCTAGCTAGCTAGCTAGCTAGATAGATAGATAGATAGCTGGGTAGATAGATAGATAGATAGTTAGATAGATAGATATGATTTGTCAGTTTAACCAAAAAGACTATTCTGGAAATAATGGAGAAGACCAATAGGAGAATTTATATTGTGAGTTAATGGTTAACAATCAGCATACAAGTCACATTGGATGCTACCAATAATAAATCAATGGTCAGGTCAAAAACGATGGTGAGAAATTTCTTAGACAATGTCAGACGGTAGCTAAAATTTCTTGCCACCTGTAGGATGCTAGAAGTTTTTGGGTCTACCCTTTTCTTTCCTTTTCATTAGTTACCTGCATACTCACCCCAATAATACAAAGTAAAAACCAATACATCTTTAACCTCATTATCTGCCTTAAGAAAGTGGTGTTTTGTTTTGTTTTTTGAATTCTCCAAGGTATTTCTCCATGTCTTTCTAACCCACAATGGGATTTCTCCTTGTAAGAATTAATAAATGTAAATTGAACAAAGTTTCAGAAAAAAATCATTGAACTTAAAGACTGTGGATCTTTATTAGGTTGACATATTGGAATAACCAGGAGGACAGCTTCAATGAATACAGTAGGAATTTACCCTTTCTACAATGCAAGCATGGTTGCTATGAAATGAACTTTAGATGCAGTGTCCTGGTTTTGACTCCTCTGTGTTAACAGAAGCTTCTCAATGTATTCATTCAACCCCTTATTGCCTCTGTTTCAGTTTATTTCAGCAGAAAAAAAAACACAAAAAAGTTAGTGTTACTTTTTTATGTGACTATATACTGCAAAAGGAAAGACTACATTGTGGTTATAGATTGTTAACAGTGCTGCATTTATTCATTTAATATTGTGTGGTCAGTCACATTTGAACTTGAATTATAAAAGAATTTTAGTGACTTAATTTAGATTCCCAAAAGGTTGTTGTGTTGCAAAATACAAATGGCAATAGAACCAAAATGTGTGACTGGGTTTGTAGCTTGATGATTGTCTGAGAAAACATCTGATTATTCTGAAAACTATATTATGTATAGTGGCATCCCATCCAAAGACCATGTGTTAACAAAAGTTTTCATGAAACAATAAGGAAGGAGGCCATTGAATGGGAGCTTCCTGGTAATGATGGTGTACGGAAATGTCACTAAAATAAAGGTGAACAAGGTTGTCTATAACTAAGTTCAACTATCATCTATAATTATGCAGAATTTCAGAACCTAAACCAGCCACCAAATCAGAGACCACCTCCTCAAGGATTTCAACCAAGACCACCAGCTAATGGGAACCAGCAAGGCCCACCCTCACCAGGAGGCCCACAGTTGAGACCACCTCAGCCTGGAAACCCACAAGGCCCACCCCCTCCTGGAGGACCACAGAATAGTCCTTCTCAGGGTGGAAACCCACAAGGCCCACCCCCTCCTGGAGGACCACAGAATAGACCCCCTCAGGCTGGAAACCCACAAGGCCCACCCCCTCCTGGCGGTCCTCAGCAGAGACCCCCTCCATCTGGAAACCCACAGGGCCCACCCCCTCCTGGAGGCCCACAGCAGAGACCCCCTCAGGCTGGAAACCCTCAAGGTCCACCTCCTCCTGGAGGCCCACAACAGCGACCCCCTCAGGCTGGAAAACCACAAGGCCCACCCCCTCCTGGAGGCCCACAGCCTAGACCCCCTCAGGCTGGAAACCCACAAGGCCCACCCCCTCCTGGAGGCCCACAGAATAGACCCCCTCAGCCTGGAAACCAACAAGGCCCACCACAAGGTCCCCAATTTGGCAGACCACAGGGACCTTTCCAGGGCTTGGGTCCTCAGTAAGCCAGAATTCTATGACAGGTAAGATTCATATTTTCTACCTGTTTCCTGGCAGAGAACAGACCCCTCTATTTTTAAGAGAATGGAATATAAACAACTTAAGTATGTAGAAATAAAATTATTCTGGTCCAAGTTTCACATGTTTTTAATTAATATTAACCCATTTATTCATGATAGTATACATGGATTTGGAAGAATATATCCTTCGAATTTTGTTTTCTGTAATTGTTGCATATTTTATATATTTCTGGCACGAAGATCCATTTTCTTTCTAAGTTGCTCTGCCTCTTTGTTAGAACTTATGAATCAATAATATTACAGAGGTCTCATCCTGATCTGTGTTCTTTTTTTTTTTTTTTTTTGACTTCTATCAGCATGTTCTTATTTTTATTTTCATTTTTTTGGGGGGCTGGGCATACTCTCCCTGTAACCTTCCTTCATTATATTTTATTACAGAAAGTGAGTAAGAAGATGGCTTCCTTGCAACAATGGTCTACTGCCACAGCTGGACCTAATCTGTAGCTTCAGAACATTAATAAAATTATCAGTGTGATACCTGGCACAACTATTATAATGCTTTTTCTTGCCTCATCTCTATGATATAATGAGTTTTTAAAAAATCATTTACATCATTAAACAACAGTCATAGAATTTTGACAGACTTTAACACAGAACAAAGTACAAACTGTAAAATACCCTGAATAATCTTGGAAAGCATTAGGCTGATTGGCAACTCTTTCCACCTTGGTCTAGGCTAGCATGGCTTACCTTTCTCTTCCATTTCTTCTAACATTCTATAAACTGTTATATTACATTCCTAAAGCTTTCCCCTCAAGGTATATTTCCATATTTAGCCACTTCCTTCTGTTTTACCAAGGTCCACCTGTCAAATTATTGAAATCTAGCAGTCAAAAGCTCCTTTGGTTCACCATTTAGCATGCCCAAACAATTTTTATCACTTTGATCCAGCTCATTCTATCATGGACATCTCCAATTCTTGTCTTAAAAATTATACCTTTAGGGTCATTTATTGCTGTTTCTCTGCCGCAGTCAGAAAGAAACCAAAATACATTTTCTTCTCAAGTTATTAAAGGATGATCTATCTGTTGCAGTAAATATTAAAAGATAGCTTATACATTTACCGCCCCCCTGTGGTCTCACATTTTGGATGTCTCTCTATTGTGGAGCATGGACCACATCCCTTGGCCCTCAATCTACACACTCCACACAACACCATTTCTCCTCTTGTTTCTGTGCTCGGTTGACATGACCACGCATGTGTGTTATTTTAACCCATTACCAGCACAAATCTTTCTCCAAATACTGGTAGCTTTTCATGGAAGTTTTAGATCTAAATTCTTTATCCAAAAAACCCACTACATGATAATATTAAATTCAATACACAAAGATACAAACTGACTTTCTATAAGAGATAAAGAGAACTAGAGTGTCCTTTGAGAATATTCATGTGGTTCAATGCCATCAGGAATCTGGGACATTTGGCAGCCTGTTGAAAACTCAGGAAACACTTAGAAGTACTCTGCCACATGAGAAAGCAGGTAAGACCATTACTACCCTATGCAAAAAAACTATCCTTGTAAAGTCACCCTAAAACTCTCAGGTGCAGGAAGAGTACTGTTCTCAGGGAATGTGTGTGTTCCAGTCCAGGGAGTGAGAGACAGAGAACTTGGTCTTAGCCATCATGCTCAGGATCTTCCCAAGGACTTCTGAGAACCATGAAGAGCCTCAGAAGTGCTCTCCCACCTGACACCATATGTGAGTCTGCCCTTTACTGACTCTCCTGGGAGAGACCACAGGAAATTCTGTAGCTCAGGGAACATGGTCCTCTTTTGGAAAAGGTCTATTTAGGTCAAAGGGAAAGGTGGATCACCATCCTCATAACTCAGTGCTTACCAGCAGACTGTGGAACACCCAAAAGAGCCTCAGAATAGTTTTCCAACCTGAGGACATAAAGACAGAGTTGGTCACATCCATAAGATCTCACTGCCTGCTACCAAAGATCACACAGGAGCAATTTTTTTGGGGAGCCCATGAGCCCTCAGACCCAAGGGAGAGACAAGATATGGTCAGAGACAAGAAAGTCAAAGAACATCACAGAAAATCAAATAGTAAGAGCCAAGCAAAAGTACCTAACAATGGAAACCAAGACAACAGGGTAATATCACAGCACAGTTTTCCCACCACAGTAAGAAGCAGATATCCCAGCACACTAGAAAAACTAGATATGGACTTAATGCCATATTCTATGGTGAGGATGGAATTCCTCTATAAAGGTATTAGTAACTATCTTAAGGATATACAGGTGAACCAGGAGAACATGTGTAACCAAGATGAAATTCTTAAATTGGAAACATCAAAATGATTTAAAAAGCCTCAGAAAATGTTAGTAAAAGAGAGAGAAAAATAAAACTTCTAAAAATAGAATAAGGTTTACTCTGCTAACTTAAAATTCTCTAAATGGTAATGAAAAATGAAATTAAATCAGCAAATAAACTACCTGGACACGTAAACATAAGAATAAAAATCAGTCAAAATTTTTGATGTAGGGCAATGTAGCGATATTACAAAGGGGAAGAAAAGCTGTGTATACCAATATTAACTATCTGAGACACATCACCAAGGAAAACGAACTTGAGAGTTTCCTTTCGACCCCAGATTTGTAACAAACCACACCCAAACTCAGGTGTATTCACACATAGAAATAGATTGATCTTAAGGTGAGACATCACCACACATTGGACAAGTAGACTCACAGATAAATAGTAAAAAATGAAGATGGTTCTGAAGAAAGCAGACCTATATCCTGGTGGTCATAATTGGCTATAGTTAAATATGATTATAATTATCTTGTTCAGATTTACAAATTATTGTAATCTTCATTGACAACAATTTATTTTATGATATATCAAAAATACTGAGTTTTCCATATATTTATTTAATGTTACAGGAAATAGTTGTTTTTTTTAATTAATTTTATTGGATATTTTCTTTGTTTACTTTTCAGATGCTTTTCCTATTTCACCCTTCCCCTAAACCCTATACCTTACAATGGTTCTCATGTGTTTGCACATTAACCCAATCACCCTCTCTAACTTAGTTCATTGACATTCCCCTACACTGGGAAAATGAACTGTAACTGGACCAAAGGCCTCTTCTCCAACTGATGCAACACAAAGTTATACTCTGGTCTACATACAACTGGAGCCATAGGTTTCTCCATTGGTGATTCAGTGTTTGGTGTTTTAGACCATGGGAGTTGTGGTAGGCTTGGATGGTTGATAATGTTATTTCCATGAAGTTGCAAACTCGTTCAGCTTCTTCAGGCTTTCTTAAAACTTTCATTCTTGTCAATGTGATCAGTCAGATAGTTAGCTGCTAGATTCATCAGCTGTATCTGAGGAAACATCCATCTCTAGTTGCTTCCAGTAAACACTTCTTCGCATCAGTATCAGTGTTTGGGTAGGGTGGCTACCTATAACGTAGATCCCCAGGAAAGGCAGTCTTGGATCACTTCTCCAATCCCTGCCCCTATGTTGACCTTTTATTCCCTTCCATCAGTGTTTTCTTCTCCCTTCTAAGAAGTACTGAGGCAACCACACAAGGATACACTTACCAGTAGGTGCATACCATATGTGTTCTTTTGTGATTGAGTCACCTCACTCAGAAGGATAGTTTCTAGTTCCATCATTTTAGAAAGTTTAAAGAAGTCATTGTTTCCAGAGCTGTGTAGCATGACACTGGGTAATTGTACCACAGTTTCTGCATTCATTCCACTGTTGAAGAACATCTGCTGTCATCTGAGTTTTTGGTCTTGTCCATTCTGACTTTTGTGAGGGGGTATGAGGTGGTTTGAAGTGGTTTGAGGTGTAACAAGGTTGTTTTGAACTGCATTTCTGTGATAACAAGGAAGGTGGAGCATTTCTTTACTGCTTCTCAGCCATTCAGTATTCTTCAGTTGAGAATTATTATTTTTTAGGATTGCACTACAGTTTTTAAAGGATTATTTGATTTTCTGGTGTCTAACTTTTACTTAAACATAAGGATGGAAACTATACCCTAAGAAAAGCAGGAAACAAAATGAAGAAAACCACACAAACATAACTCTACCTTTAACAACAAAAATAATAGGAAACAATAATGACTATTCCTCATTATCTCTCAAAATCAGTGGGCTCAATTCCCCAATTAAGAGCCACAGACTATCAGACTAGATAAATAAGCAGCACCCAGCAATTGACTTCATACAGGAAACTCATCTCAGTGACAATGAAAGACACTACCTCACAGTAAAAATCTGAGAAAAAAGTCCAAGCAAATGTTCCCAAGAATCAAGCTGGAATATCCATCAGATATCATATCAAATAAATTTCCAACCAATAGTTATCATGAAAGATAAGAAAGAATACTTTTTACTCATCATAGAAAAAAAAAATCAAGGTAAACTGTGTATAGGATAAAACCATATATTGGGGTATCTCTGGATGGATGACTTTTCTTCACTCTCTGCTCTTTATGATCTTTGTATTTCCTCCTGTGAATATTTTCTTTCTACTTCTAAGAAGGACTCAACCATCTACTCTTTGGTCTTCCAACTTGTTGAGCTTTCTGTGTTCATTGTATCTTTGAAAAAGCAGAGGGAGTGTCATGCCCCCTGTGAGTGTGTATGTATCATCTTGAGGAAAAGTCATCCTTTCCCTATGTAAATTCTTCTTAATATCTATCTGTTTGTACCTTCTGTCTGACCTTCTCCAATGTCATAAAAGTGTGAAAGATATTACTATATCATACAAATATCAACATGGACACATGTGATCGAAGACCTACTAGCAAATATTAGTATTCATTATAGTGGCTCACTGACATTCTTACAGGAAGGTGACCAAAAATCTAATTGAGGATAAATGGACTCCTTTGGACTTGAGCTTTATGCAGGGAAATATATATGGATCCATAAGGCTTCTTCTACAGGCCAACCACAAGTTAAACCTGTATCATGTATTCAGGATAGTTTTTACCCCATTGTGTGTTGTTGGGTCTTTTGTCAAAGATTAAGTGTACATAAGTGTGTGGGACAATAGGCACCAAGCCACCAACCAAAGACCATGGATGGGCCAGTCTTAAGTCAGTGACTCAAAGGAAGCAGAGGACGGATTGCCTTGCTGGGCCACAGTGAATCATGATCAAGGTCCTTTATAGAACTGAAACCACTGAGAAAAAGCTACCGGGGGGGTTTCACCCTCTCAGTGAGCAGAAGGGATGGAATGGGAAACACTAGGAGAGAGATTAGCAACCATAACGTGAATATGTAAAACAATTTATTTTAAAAATGCATATTCATAGCTAGGTAGTGCTGGCTCTTAAATAGACATTGTTATAACTGTTTCAAAAATGCTTTTTCTAAACATTATCACTACATTTTAAAACATAAGGATCACTCTGTGTGGTTTATAGAAAGTCACTGAAAAGTGATTGATTTTATGGAAGTATGGAAAAAAATTGAAAACAATTCCTCTCCTTGTGAGATAAAAATTAGACCATTTATCATTTCTCTTTACTCCATTAAAATTTACCAGTCTCGTGTAACAATTTGTAATTTATTTTTGTTGTTGCATTCACATGTATATGTAAGTATATGTGCATGGTAGAAGTATATGTATATGAATAAGTATATGTATATAAATATGTGTGTGATTAATATATGTATGTATGTATTTATCAGGTTTGTGTTAGATTTATATCATTCAGCTTGGTATTAACTGAGACATTATTTTTTTTTCCATAATCACTGTTATACATATCTCTTTAAATCCACTTTCCACTTCTATATTAAAAGCATGTTTATGGTTTCTATTAAAAACTAGTATTTTCTCTAATTTTGGAATCCTGTGGAATCTTCAAAGAACATAGAAATGGTATAGCTCCATAGTGGTTAGGTGTTTGTCAGGTTGTGGGTTTGATCCTAATGATGAATTAGTTTTCTAACAGTCATTTGTAATGATACTAGAATTATAAGTTACATATACTGACATCTAAGATAAAATCTTCCCATGTAACTTAAATCTAACTACCAGTAATCTAAGAATATTATTGACCCCTTTAAAAAACCACACTTTATTCAGAGATCAAGAGGCATGAACAAGAATGGAAAGAAAAGGAACATTCAAACTTTCCAAATGTTTGATTACAGTTAACTCATAACTAGCTGTGAATTATATACGTCTCTCCCTAAAGAAACAGATTTCCCTCAAATACCCAATCTCATCACTTTCTCAGTATCAAATGTTGTCATTTTTCCCTGTTTTTATTTTACATACTGATATGAAAGCAATTTTTCCCACATATATCACTATAAGTATTTTTGTAATCTCTGTATGTAACTTTTACAATATATACCAAATAATTTGCAATCAATAATCAAAAGAAGAGTTAATGACACTGGCAAGTGTGTAGATCCTGAGACCTGCACCTTCTGCTACCATTGCGAACCTTTATGCAAGCTTTATTCTAAGACTGAGAGATCTTATGGGAGGAGCAAGAGATATAGCACTAACAGCATTATGATCCAGAGCATCATGTGATAACACTCATACAAATGTGAGAATGAAGAAGAAATGCCTCAAGATTATTTCTTACATATGTTTTTTATCTATCAGAATAATAAAACATATGTGTTTGTATATGATTGTCTGTGTGTATATGTGTGTATATGTGTACACATCAGATATACATTTGTATATGCATTATAGATATGAATTATATATTGTATAAATATAAAGTACATATTTCTATAAGTAATATAAAGAGTATATACAATATATATATTGGATTTATGGAAAAATTATACTATGAAATATAAATATATTTGTAAATACTGTGTAAATTTTAACTTTTAAGTATTCATTTATATTTCTTCAATTAGGTTTTAAATGATTAACTGTATGAATGATATGATTATATTTTTCAATCTAGTCAAAAAGTTTCCTGCGATGTTTATCCACACATGATTACTAGTTTTGATAGTTACAGTCACTTCAGAGACTAAGGGAAAGCAGAATCTTATAATGTTAAAGAAGACTGTTCACTGAGAAAAGGAATAGACTATATTTCAATGAGAGAGTTCTTGACTATGTAGAAACCATGGTGTTAAGGGGTTCTATTAAGTTCCATAGTTTCTCAACTCAGACAATTGACTTTAAGCCATCACCTCTGGAAGAAGGCCTCAATGTCCAGAAACATGACAGTAAGTACTCTACAAATGAAACAGACTGAAGAAAACATTATGATAGGGAGATATATGAATATATGTCATCTGGGCTGGGAATCACCTCATTGTTTAGTTGTTTCCTACCCAGAAATGCAAACAATCTGGAGCAGGCTGGCACTCACCAATGATATTTTAGATAAACTAATCCTAAGTTAGTAGTCCATCAAAATTGTACTACTGTCAGGATTTGGCTCCTACAAATCACATTAGGATTTACATTATCCTTCTAGAGAGTTTCACATAGTTCCATACAAAAATGCCTGCTTTGCCCTATCAAATGTCTTGTCCATTTTGATGGAGCTGCACCCAGATTGCTGTTTTTTTCTGCAAAATACAATCACTTATAATGAATACAATTTGATACTGAGTCTTCCTTCAGCGATCTCCACATCAAAGAGTATAAGAGGTATGTATTTTCACAATAACAAGAGAACATTTAGTGGCTTGGAGGGCAATAGAAATCTGAAACTTACTGAAAAACTGCTTGTGGCAGGTCAAAACATTGTTAGGGACATGATAGAAAACAATTGTATCACAAAGCTATGGAGAATACTAAACCTAGCCAAAGAGAAATATGAAACAATGAAGAAGTATTCTGCAAATAAGTATATGGCCACACATACTAAAAATAGACTCATATGGATTTAGTAATGAAAGCATTTAGAAAAAATAACTATCCTGAAATATATCATTATTTCTTAAAATTGGTGAAACAAAGATTATTAAGGAAAATATGACTGAATGGTATGATGGAACATAATTTGGGTTGATAATTTTGGCAATTTCACACATTTCTAAAGTCCCATACCTGAGACAGGATCTGTGTATGGAGGTTCAGCTCTCTCCAGAGATCTTTAAAAAAATGTGAATATCTGTGAAGATTCCTGATAAAGCTTGAAAAGACCTAGTCACACAATTTACCTAAAACACTTTTGGAAATAAAAGGAAGGCCTTTAAACTTCATGACAGAGATACCAACCCATAGCCATTGCTCCCATCTTACAAGTGCTGGGAGAAGATGTGGTCCCCACACCCTAAATAGTGACTTCCAATTGGGCAAAGGCATGAGGGTTTGGAAAAAAATACACAGCTCAATTATTCTTGTTAACAGAAATGCTTTATTCCATCTCCAATTCTAACTGAACTCCAACTGACTCCAGCTCTCCATTATATACACTTGCAAAGGTAGTTACAAAAGCAGTGTGCTAATTCTCTAGCTGCTTGGTGGAGTGAAGTCTATATTCTGAGGTAGTCAAAAGCAGGTACAGAAACAGGTGTGAAGTAGGCTTGTGACCTGGCACTATTATTACATAGAAATATGTGTTTATCCTAAAGTGAAGGCATGCTAGCAGGCAATTCAGCTAACTCTTAGCAGATGGGGGTTGGGCATATCTCCCAACACGATGGAAGTCAAGTGTCCATAAAATTTTGAATGAGTAATGAAATTGTGGTGAGTGCACAAAACTGAAATGTATTTAGACCTAAAGAACGCAAAGTATGAAATTTCAATAGAGATATACAACTGAAAAAAGTCAATCGGTGTAAAATACCCAGGCCAGAGGGTCAAATATTATGTGTGCTCACTTCTGGAGTTCATGGTCTCAAAAATGATTGTTGCATTTATGTTGGTATACGTGGAGTGAGCAGAAAGCAAGAAAAATATGTTAGTGTTGTGGGACACAGCAGTCAGCTAAATAAAGACACTTTTAAAATAAACTTGGTGAATAGATAAAATAATGTTTATTCATCCTGTGACAAGTTCATGACCATTTTGATCAATCAGGTTGATTTTCATGACAACTTCTTGTAGTCATTATCCTCAGATCCTAATTATGTCTAGTTACAAATATCGCTTCATCATATTTTTATAATTTTATATTCCACCATGACTAATTGGTAATGTCTACATGCTAGTGGATATAAGGCCATTCTCTGATGAATAGGTTTCTTACAAGTAGTCACACTTCCCAAGAAAGTGAGTCTCCACATACAAATGTAGTCATCAGCTGTGAACTAAACCATCCATTTTGACTAGGTCAGTCTTGGAAAGACTTCTTCAAGTAGCCACAGGTGGTATGCTTTCTGGGGACACTAATGGATATTAGGCAAGGAGGAGTTATTTCTTTATGTTGTATGCATCCCAGAAAGCCCACCTGCCTCCAATGTATACTTTCAGACATAGTCATATATCATATAGATTTTAAAGGCCCCTGCATAGAGGATACTGCCCCTCAAGTCTCCAGAAAACAAGACCCCCCAAGAATTCACTAAATATCATCCTTGCTGCAATTACATGAGGTTTATTGATGAACCAGTGCACTGGGATTGAGACTCAAATCCCATGTAGGTTTAGAGGAGTCTGACTGTGAGTGGCTGGAAGAAGGGGTTTTTAAAGAAAAAAACCCACAACCAATGGGGGAGGGAGTATGTCATTGAAAAATGCCAAAAATGCCAGTCAAGATCTTGTGGGGAATACTGGATTTCAAGATTGTTTATGAGGTGTTATTTAACTTTTATGTTTCTATGATCAGTCAGTTTCTGAAACAGAGTCACCCTGACATTAAGGCCATAAATTCTTTATGGTAAGCAAGTTCCTGGAATAGAAGAATAAAATTGCAGAACTGGCCAGCACATTTTTGGCTCTACTCTACCTGCTAGAGATCTTCTACTTTACTTGTTAGGGGGTCAGGCTTTATCTTGGTCTTTCATTCTCCACTTCTTCTAGTGCCTAGTTCTAATCCTAACACTAGATCTCAGTATCTTCAGAATATTGATTTTCTTGACATCATAAAGTGCTATATTCCTGGCACAATATAAAAATCTGTACAGCACTCATTCTTTTTCTAACAGAAGCTACTAAGTTATTAAAAATGCAGGGTCTAAATATAAGAAGCAAAAGCAAAATTAAAAGAGGCCCCACTAATGAGAAGATTAAAGTGGTGAGCCATGGGGATCTGTTAAACCAGGTTCAGTATGCGGGCAGTGAGCTCAACAGGTTATATGGGTTAAGTACCATGAGATGGAGTTCATCTAACCCCCCCATTTTTTAACCTCTTAGTGATATTGAACTGCCTGGCAGTCCTTGGTTTCCATGTTTCTGCACCAGTAGGAGAGGCATGTTTCAAGCTGTTTAACACTTACCAGAACCCCATGTTGGAGTAGCCAGATGATGTATGTCTTTATACTATATCGTGCCTCCTTTGCCATGGGGTACTGACACACTGCTAGCCTGAACTTTTAGCTCCACATGAGCTGGAGCTGTTTCTTAGTCTCCCCCATTGCTTTGGAATTTTCCCCGGCCTGTGGATATGCCTGCAGCCACCAGTCAGTCTGATATGAGGCAGGCTGTTTAGAGTTTGTAGCCATCCTTCAACTGAATTATTTGAACCTGCACAGGCTCCCCTTTTGGTACTCTAACCTGTGGTCCTTCAGAGTGGAAGTTAATCTTTGCCCCATCTTAGTCAGGAGGTCTCTTCCCAACAGGGGGAAGGGATGGTCTGGCATTACTATGAATGAGTGGTATATCCGGCCCCCTTTGAGAGCCACAGATTTTTGGGTAGTCCATAAATATTGTTTGGTTTCAGTAGACACTTTAACCCAAGAATATTATGGTCAAATCTTTGGGGCCACAGGTCTGCAGGTTCTGTTGTTGGGGTCATTTTTTCTTCTTCTTAGGGCAATCTTTGGCCCACTAGCATTTTTCTTTACAGTAAACTCATTGATCTTTGTCAAGAGGCTCCCTCCTAGTGCCAGACTTGATTCCTAACTCTCTGTCCCCTCACTACTGTGGCCAAAATCCTACAAATTCATTTCTTGTCTACTATGCCTCCAGTCTTCCCTTTCCTATGTTTGATGCTTATGAAACACTTTCTTTGCTTCCTTTACAAAATCCTGCAAGGTATAGTTTTGCAACCCCTTTAGCCATTGTAAATTTTTCTTAGTATCTGATGCTGACTGCTCTATAATGGCCATAGACATAGCTGTCTGCTGACCCTCAGAGGTTGGGCAAAGGCAGTATAACACCTGTAAGCCTTCATTAAATGTTCAAGAAACACAGGTGGCAGTTCAACAGGTCCCTGTAGAACCTCTTTGACATTGGCCAAATTAGTGTGGAACCTAGCAGCCCCTCTGAGACCTGCTGCTAAAAGAGCCTGGCGATAGCCTGTCAGCTGCTCCTTACCTACTGCAATATTGAAGTCCCAAGCATGTCAGTAAGGGGTAACCTGGCATCTATTTTTTTTCCCGGAATGTTGGTTGGTGCCCCATTTTCTCCTTGGACATTTTTCTGGACCTCCAACAGGATCATCTCTTTCTTGTTCGTAATAAAGAGGACCTGAAAAAGCTGCTGGCAATCAATCCAGGTAGGCTGGTTGGAAAACATCAAAGTCTTGACCAATGCCATCATCCTGGCTGTGTTTTCTTAAAAGGACGGTGGATTCGTTTTCCAATTATAAAGGTCTTCGGAGAAAAATGGCCAATACTGAAGGGGCTGAAGAAGCTGAAAGTTGGGTCAGTTGACCGGGGACCCAATGGCATGTAGTGGCAGTGCTACAGTCGAGACATGTCCTGCCAGAATCTGCCCTCTTTGTCTTCCAGCCCTAGTGGCTGGTCTGCGCCTGGCATGGTGGGTGGAGCGCTTGGCCCTTTGAGAGGCTTCTAAATCTTGAGTTAGATTTTAGGAGAAGCTGAAGGCTGGTTCTCAGGCAAACTCTCAGGCTTTGGAGCTTCGGGCTTCTGTTTGTACTCTGACTCAGAGAGCCATGGCTCAGGAGCCTGGTTTCCCTATGCACACCCAGGGTTTGATCCACGGTGGGGATTCTGAACCAGACAGTAATGTAAGTCAAAGGTGTTCTCTGGAAATCAAATGTCAGCCACTCTGAAAAGCAAAAATCTGTCATAGTCCTTTTTAAATCTTAACTGGAAAATTGTGTGCTCTATTGCTAACTTTAATCTTAGGATCTAATGTCAAACTCAGAGAAGTTGTCACAGTCTGTCTCACTGTCATAGTCACAAGTAACACAAAACAGAAACCTATGACATATAGATAAAAGCTAACAGATCCCTATCTCCAACTACACATAGAAACCCTCTCTAGAAATAAGACAGCCGGGAGGTTGTGTATCTTCTCAAGTCCATGAGAACTACCATATCCTCACCAGCTCCAGACAAGAATCTCCCAGGGTTCTGGGGGTTTGTCCTGACATCCCAGGATGACACTCAGGGAAATGCAGTTGGGGAGTACGCTGGCATGTCTACCAATACTCGCACTCTCAGCCTCTACCCAAGACTTGAGTCTTCATCTATTACTGAGATGCAAACAACTGCTAAACCATAACAACTCCTGAGCAACTGCACAGCCAAAAGTAGAGAACTAGAATTTATCCAGCACAGAATTACAAAGACACAGACAATATCTCACCTCCAAGCAGGTCTTCAGAGACTAAGATGGTCGCAAATTCCAGACAAGCCAACAAATGATAGGCTTCCACAGAAAGGAGACCCTCATTCAAGTCTCGGTATAACACGATCACACAAGAACTCTCGAGAGACCCTTCTTTCTGCAGTTACATGAGGTTTACTGATGAATCCTTGCACTAGTGTTAACACTCATATCCCAGGCAGGGGTAGAAAAGTCTGACCTGGAGTGTCTGAGCAAAGGAGTTTTTAAAGGAATTAAGATGATCAAGGGAGGAGGGAGTACATCATTGGAAAACGCCAAAAAAAAAAAAAAAAAAAAAAAAAAAAAAAAAAAAAAAAAAAAAAAAGAATCACGAAAGGAACACCCTGTTTCTCATAATTATTTATGAGGTTTTATTTAACTTTTATGTATTTGTGGTCAATTTCTAAAACAGTCACCCTGACCTTAAGGCCATAAATTCTTTATGGTCATCAAGTTCCTGGAATAGAAGAATATTACAAAACTGACAATCCTACAATTTGGCTCTACTCTACGTGCTAGGGGTCTTCTACTTTAGCTGTTAGGGGGTCTGACTTTATCCTGGTCTTTCAGATGAAACTCACTGTGTAACAAATATAGGCTAAAAATTTTAACCTCAGGAAGGGTCTTGTAGAGAGGATGAATACGTTGAAGTGGTTTGAGGAAATCATGGGAGAAAAATAAATTACCAGGATTACAGCCATTATGTACATGAACTAAAATATCAAAAATCATTTAATTCGTTAAAATATATAATAAAGAAGCAAAAATTATCCAGTGCCATGTGATGACACTGTCTTGAAAAGGAAAGGCCATTTGAGAACAAAGACCCAGGGGCACAGAACAGGGATCTGCACATCTGCCACCTGAACAAGCAGTTCCCAAGGTTAAGGCCTGGTGAGAAGAAGATCTGATCAGCCAGAAGGCGAACAGATCTCTGTTGAGTGCTCAAGGAAAGCACGACACCTGCCCTGCCTGATCCAGGGACCAAAAACCCAGCATTGTGACTTCTGTTACCACCCTGCGGCTTTGGGGCACAGAACAGGGCTTGGGCCATCTGCCACCTGGACCAGCAGTTTCCAAAGTTTAAGGCCTGGTGAGAAGGAGATCAGAGCAGCCAGGGGACAGAGAGATCACTGCCGAGTGCGCACTGAAATCGTGTCCCTGCCCTGCCTGACCCAGGTACCAAGAACCCAGCATTAGGACCTCTGTTCCCACACAGCGGCTTTGGGGCACAGAACAGGACTCGAACCATCTGCCACCTCGACCAGTACAGATCCAGGGACACAGACCAGATACAAGGGAAAGACAAGAACATATCACTGACAACAAGATGGCAAGAGGAAAGCGAAAGATCATATACTAAAGAAACCAAGACAACCTGGCAACACCAGTACCCAGCTCTCCCATCAAGCAAACAGCAAAAAGCCAAACACTCCAAAAAAGAAAACGCAGACCTAAAATCATACCTCAAGAAGATAATAGAGATTCTTAAACAAAAACGGGAGGAAAAGCAAAAAGAATCAGAAGCTTTTAAAGAGGAAACAAGAAAAACACTCAAAGAACTAGAGGAAAACAGAACCAAATAGATGAAGGAATGGAAGAAGGAATTTAAAATGGAAATTGACACAATAAAAAAAATACTAAAAGAGATAACCCTAGAGGTAGAACACCTAAAAAAGAAATCAGGAGTGACAGAAGGAAGCATTTCCAATAGACTACAAGAGATGGAAGAGAGAATCTCAGGGGCCGAAGACAACATTGTAAACATAGACAAAACAGACAGAGAAGATGCAAAAACCAAGAGCTCCTAATCCAAAATGTCCAGGAGATCCAGGGCACAATGAGAAGACCAAACCTAAGGCTAATAGGAATAGAAAAGGGAGAAGAGTATCAACTAAGAGGCACAGTAAATATCTTCAACAAAATTGAAGAAAAAAATTTCCTTACCATTAAGAATGAGATGACCACGAGCATAAAAGAAGTCTTCAGAACTCCAAATAGGTTGTACGAGAAAAGAAATTTCTTCTGACAAACAATAGTCAAAACACCAAGTGCCCAAAGCAAAGAAAGAATACTAAAAGCAGTAAGGGAAAAGGTCAGGTAACATATAAAGGCAGACCAATCAGAATCACACTTGATTTCTCAACAGAGACTATGAAAGCTAGAAGAGCCTGGACAGATATCCTGAAGACCCGAAGAGAGCACAAGTGCCAGCCCAAGCTGCTATACACAGAAAAACTATCAATCACCATAGATGGAGAGATGAAGATATTTCAAGACAAACCTAAATTTACACAATATCTGACCACAAACCCAGCACTACAATGAATTATAGGTGGAAAACCTAATGCAATGAGAGAACAACATCCTAGTAAAACCAAGAAAACTCCTAAGCAAGAAAACCAAAAGAAGAAAGAGACGCAGACACAACTCAACCTACAAAACCAATAATAGCAGGAAACAGCAATAACTATTCCTTCATATCTATTAACATAAATGGGCTCAATTCCCAAATTAAAAAAAATATAGGTTATCAGACTGGATACATAAACAAAATCCAATATTTTGATGCATACATAAAAATCATCTCAGAAACAATGACAGACACTATATCAGAGTAAAAGGTTGGGAAAAATAATACTTACAAGCAAAGAGCCCCTAATAGCAAGCTGGAGTGTCTATTCTAATATCTAATAAAGTAAATTTCAAACCAAAAGTTATCAAAAAAGATAAGGAAGGACACTTTTTACTCATTACATGGGAAATCTGTCAGGAGGAACTCTCAATCCTTAACATATATGCTTCAAATACAAAAGCACCCACATTCATAAAAGAAACCCCGCTAAAGCTCAAAAATACATTTTATCTCACACAATAATAGTGAGAGACTTTAATACCCATTCTCCCCAATGGACAGATCATGGAAACAGAAGCTGAACAAGGACACTGTAAAACTAGCAGAGACTATAAACCAACTGGAATTAATAGATATCTACAGAACATATCATCCTAAAGTAAAAGAATATACCTTCTCCGCAACCCATGGCACCTTCTCGAAATTGACCACATAACTGGACACAGAAGGAGCCTCAATCGATATAAGAAGATTGAAATCCTCCCATGCATCCTCTCAGATCACCATGGACTAAGGCTGGTCTTTAACAACAACAAAGACAACAAAAAAACCTACATACACACGGAAACTAAACAATGCTATGTTAACCGATAGCAGAGTCAAAGAAGAAATAAAAAAAGAAATGAAGGATTTTTTAGAATTCAGTGAAAACAAAAACACAACATACCCAAGCCTATGGTATGTAATGAAAGCAGTACTGAGAGGAAAACTCATAGCCCTGAGCGTTTCCAAAAATAAACTGGAGAGAGCATACATCTGCAACTTGACAGCACTGCTAAAAGCTCAAGAACAAAAGGAAGCAAATACATCCAAGAGGAGTAGACGGTAAGAAATAATCAAAATTAGGGCATAAATAGACCAAATAGAAAAAAAAAGAACCATCAAAATAATCAACAAAACCAAAAGTTGGTTCTTTGAGAAAATCAACAAGATTGATAAACCCCTTGCCCGACTAAAGAGAGGGCAAAGAGAGAGTATACAAATTAACAAAATCAGGAAGAAAAGTGGAGACATAACAACTGAAATTGAGGAAATTCAGAAATCGTCAGATCTTACTACAAAAGCCTATACTCCACAAAGTTGGAAAATCTGAAGAAAATGGATGAAATCCTAGACAGATAAAAGATCCTAAAATTAAACCAGGAGCAGGTAAAACTTCTAAATAATCACATAACACCTAAAGAAATAGGAGTCATCAAAAGACTCCCAACCAAAAATGCCCAGGTCCAGACGGGTTTAGTGCAGAATTTTATCATACAATTATTGTGGACATAACACCAATACTCTCCAAAAAAATTCCAGAAGTTAGAATCAGATGGAATACAATATAACTCATTTTTTGAGGCTGCAATAACCCTCTTTCCTAAACCACACAAAGACCCTATAAGAAAAGAGAACTTCAGAACAATCTAACTTATGAACACTGATGCAAAAATACTCAACAAAATCCTTGCAAACTGAATCCAACAAGACATCAAAACGTTCATTCACCACGACAAAGTAGGCTTCATAACTGGGATGCAGGGATGGTTTAATATAAGGAAATATGTCAATGTAATCCACAATATAAACAAAAACAAAGAACATAACCACATGATCATCTCACGAGATGCTGAGTAAGTATTTGACAAAATTCAACACCCCTTCATGTTAAAAAGTCCTGGAACGAACAGGAATCCAAAGTCCATACCTAAACATAATAAAAGCAATATACAGCAAACCAACAGCCAACATCTAACTTAATGGCGAGAAACTTGAAGCAATCCCACTAAAATCAGGGACTTGACAAGGCTGCCCACTCTCCCCGTAACTATTCTACATAGTACTGGAAGTCCTGGCTGGAGAATTTAGATAGCAAAAGGAGATCAAAGAGGATACAAATCGGAAAGGAAGAATTAAAAACATCACTCTTTGAAGATGACATGACAGTGTACTTAAGTGACCCCACAAATTCCACCAGAGAACTCCTACAGCTGAAAAACAATTTCTGCAAACTGGCTGGATAAAAAATTAACTGAAAAAAACCAGTAGCCTTCCTATATTCAAAGTACAAACATGTGAATAAAGAAATTACGGAAAAAAATATCCTTCACAATAATTACAAAAACTATTAAATACCTTGGAGTGACTCTAACTAAGCAAGTGAAGGACCTATGTGACAAGAATTTCAAAACTCTAAAGAAGAAAATCGAAGAATATTTCATAAAATAGAGAGATCTCCCATGCTCATGAATTGGAAGGTTCAAAATTTTAAAAATGGCCATCCTACCAAAATCAACCTAGATATCCAATGCAATCCCCATCAAAATTCCAACCCAGTTCTTCATTGAGTGGGAAAGATCAATGTGCAATTTCATCTGGAATAACAAAAGACCTATAATAGAGAAATCCATCCTCAACAACAAGAAAACATCTGCAGGAATCACTATCCCTGAACTCAAGCTATATTACAAGGCAATTGTGCTGAAAACTGCATGGTACTGGTACAGAAATAGGCATGTGGATCAATGGATTAGCATAGAAGATCCAGAAATGACCCCTCACATATATGGTTACCTGATTTTTGACAAAGGAGCTGTATACATTCAATGGAAAAAGGACAGCCTATTCAACAGATGGTGTTGGTCCAACTGGCACTCAGCATGCAGAAGAATTAAAATAGACACTTTCTTATCTCTTTGTACAAATTGACTCATATATATTTTACTCAAGTGTAAGTGGATCAAAGATCACCACATTTAACCAGATACAATGAAACTATTAGATGAGAAAGTAGAAAAAACCTTAGAAAACATAGGCACAAAAGAAAATTTTATGAATAAAATGCCAATGGCTCTAGCTCTAAGGTCAAAGATTAACAAATGGGACTTAATGAGATTGCAAAGTTTCTGTAAGGCTAAGGACATTGTCAAAAAAAAAAAAAAAAAAAAACGGCAGCCAACAGAATGGGAAAAGATCTTTACCAACTCCACATCAGATAGAGATCTAATATCCAAGGTATACAATAACTCAATAAGCTAGACACCAGAAAATCAAACAACCGTATTAAAAAATGGGGTACAGAGCTAAACAAAACGTTCTCAATTGAGGAATATTGAATGGCTGAGAAACATCTAAGGAAGTGCTCGACATCCTTCAGCCATCAGGAAAATGCAAATCAAAAACACCCTTAGATTCCACCTCACACCAGTCAGATTGGCCAAGATCAAAAACTCAGATGACAGCAGATGCTGGCAAGGTTGTGGAGAAAGAGGAACACTGCTCCACTGTTGGTGGGGTTGTAAACTGATACAACCACTCTGGAAATCAGTCTGGCGATTATTCAGAATATTGGACATAGTACTACCTGAAGATCCAGCTATTCCACTTCTGGGCATATACCCCAGAGACACTATAATATACAACAACAATACATGCACCACAGTGGTCATAGCAGCTCTATTTGTAATAGCCAGAAGCTGGAAAGAACCCAGATGTCCTTCAGAAGATGAATGGATACAAAAATTGTGGTACATTTACACAATGGAGTACTACTCAGTTATCAGAAACAATGACTTGACCAAATTCTTAAGATATGGTTGTATCTAGAGAATATCATCCTGAGTGAGATAACCCAGTCACAAAAGAACAGACATAATATGCAGTCACTGATAGTGGGATGCTAACCCCATAGGCTCGGACTGCCACAGAAACAAATCATAGACTGTGTGAAGTTCAAGAAAAAAACAAAACAAACAAAATCTTTATGCTCAATCCTTACACACCAAGAAAATGTTGACTAATTCCGGGTTACATCCTGCTTTACATGTACTTTTTGCTCATTGTAACTAGTAAGACCTTAATGCAGAGTATCAAACCTTAAAAATAAGAAAAAAATATCCAAGCACTTACACAATTGTATTTGTATACATTTATTCAAAAATATTTAATTTTTTTCTTTTATCTTTGTTTTTTAAAATAAAGTTAAAAAAAAGAAAAAAAAAGAGAGTGAAGGCTCATATATGCACTCTATGAGATGAAAGAAAAAGAAATGAAGAGACATGTCTATGAGGAACTGTGTGCACACAGTCCATTATTCTTGCATATGCAAACAAATAGCATGTGTGTAAATATGCTTCGTTTACAGCACATGCTTTGTTGCTGATATTTTTTGGCATTTATATTGAACTAATACAGAGGAGAATAAATTTAGGTTGAAAAAATTATTCTAAGTACATAACATCTTTAAAGTAATTAGTCATGAATTAATTATATGTGAATTTTTATATTTGGAAGTGACAGATAGAGAATGGGCAGGTGTTCACTTATGTAACTTCACATGGTTCAATGGTTATTATATGAGCTAAATGTTGTTATTTTTCTACTGATGTCATAAAATTCACACTCAGACCTTGTATATTTTCAGACCTCACATGTGCCTGACTTCGTCAAAGATGATATTTTTCTTTAATAATACATTAAACTATTTCACATATGACTTGTGTTGGGAAGGTCAAGGAAATGTCTTGAGATGAGTGATATTTGGTAGAATCAGCTGCTGTGTTCCTGGATTCAACAAATTAAGGACAAGCATGACTTCTAGTGCAAAGGTCACACTCAGAGGCACTTAGGTTATGGCTAAATACTAGACTATGCTCCTTTGCTGTGAAAAACTAAACAGGAGATGATATCTTCAGGCTCCTTTTCTCTGTAGTTCTTAATGGAAGTTACAGGCTATGGCTACTGTGAGTTGACAAATAGAGAAAATAGAAGTAAGAAAACTGATTCATGTAAATATTACAAGAGGGAAATCAGTTTGGTTTTAACAGAACCAAAATTGCTTGGTCAATTGCAAATACAGTTCCCCAAGAGTACAATTTTAAATACCACAGAAATGTAATCATGACTTGGTCATATACTAAGGGTCACATAGATTTTTGCATACATAGCCCATAAAGAGGGAGACATTCTACATGATTGTCTACACTAAGTTGGAAAACACATGACTGACATTCACCTGAATAACACAGATTTTAGTAGCTCAAAAAAATTATAAGCTACAAAACTAATATGCTTATTCAGGTTTATCAATTATGTAGCTCTCAAACAAGCCAGCACCAAAACATTATAAACTCTGTTATAAAGAAAAAAATATACACATAAATTCTGCAGGGATGTTCAATTGAGAGGTGTTCAAGAACTAAGAATACAAAGAAAAAATTTAAAAAATCATGAGACATAACCTTAAAGGCTGGGTTTTTTTAATAAAAATATACATTATTCACAGGAAATAATCTTTTTGAAGTAGACCTTCTGTTTACCAAAACTTAAAACAAAATTTGAGACATAAATAAAGAAAAATAAAACATGCTTGATCAACACATATTTTCTATATATTAATCTGAACAAAAAGTTAAATAGTTCTGTCTAGTGTATGCAAAATATCCATGAAAAAGTTGAAATACAAAAACAGATGAATGAGTGTGAATATATATATATATGGAGAAATTTGAAATGAAGTCCTATCAGAATATTGAGCATACAGTGTGTCTAATGTCATGCAGATATGAGTCAAATACGTACATTGAAAGAAATATTTGTATGCAGGGGACAGATGGAGAAAAAGAAGAAAATGGATAAAATGTGCAGGTCCATAATTTATGATTAAGTAGGTTCAACATAAAATGCAGAAATAGGAGCTGTCAATGAAACATAAATATGTATAATGGAGAAATGACTCATCAATGAATTATAAACTCATCATACTGCCTCTTAATTAATACCATATGTGATGCCAGGTCAGTTTTTTGGGGGAGGGTTCTTTTCAAGTGCTTAAAAATTGTCCAAGAATAAAATGAAACACATAATCGGGAGACTGTGTGCTGATAAAAGAAAAAATAAAATATATGAAAAAAGTGAGTGTTGAAATTAATTCCTATCAGAAAATGTCACATAAACTGTGTTGAATGTCATGCTAAGGGCAGAGCATAATGCTGAAATTAAAACAATCATAGGAGTATGCAGGTGACCCATTGTGAGGAATAATAAGACTGCTGACATGTGCAGCTCCATAATTTAGCCTTAAATAGGATAATGGAAAAAATTAGAAAGTAGAGCAATCTATAGAATGTAGATATGTATAATGGTCAAAAGACCATTGATATATTACACCCATGATATTAATACCTGCAGACAGCATGTGAGTTGGCAGTCCATTTTAGCTGGAAATTACTGATATATTAGCTCACATGTTTTACTAGCCAATGTTATTAATATGAGATTAGGTCACGAAAACAGTGAACAAACTTGATGAGACTTAGCAAGCTTGGGACCCATAGTATGGTGTGAAAATTAAAATTTCTATGTGATTGCCCTGGTTAACATCAGTTTAAATAACTGAAGTAAATATAGGGAGACATACATGAAAACTTAAAGCTATACTACAGATCAGAGATATTAAAACTTACAATTTGGCTGTTGCTCATTGCTGACAGTATAAACATATAAGCATAAAATACTCCTACCCCCACACAAATCGGGATAGAGAAAGTCTCTTCAAATAAAATGAGATAATCAAATAATGATAGTTCAATAACTTTAATATTGTGGCTATTCTCTTGGATGTGATGTTTTTCCAATTTACACTAAACATTGTCTTACCATTTAGAAATGGGAAACTGGCACATCTTCCTTAAAAGATCTTGCTGGGAAACTGGCCCAGTATGGAGTCAGGGATGCAAGATTTCCTGCTTTGTTAAATGTGAAGTTACACGCTATGAAATTCAAAGGTGCCATTCTTCTGCTTAAACATATAAAAGCAGAGCCTTGTTTCTTTCAGCACAGACTTGAGAGACACTCCAGAGTCTCAGAGAAGATGCTGGTGGTCCTGTGCACAGTGCTATTGCTGACCCTGAGCTATGCTCAGGAACAAGGCGAAGGTATGAGAATATGGTGGTGGGAATTGTGACTCTTTTTAAAGAACAAGAGACCACACTTAAGGAGAGGAGAGAGATGGAACAGAGGAAAGAAAATGAGAGAAAAATGAGAACACAGTGTTTAGGCTTTAAAAAATGGATATAATCTTAGTTTTGAAGACATCATTGCATTTAAAACATACTACATATGCCAGGAACCTTTCTGAACAGTATGTAAAGGGATAGGTACAGCAAGAAATCCATGTCACAGACAATCTAAGGATGGCAAAACAAATAATAAAACTGAAAACATTACATAGAGAGAAAGCAACATCCTCCAAATTTGCATCTTTTCTACACTCATTTAAAATTCAAATGTGTTCTATACAGTGTGTTCCATCATTTATCCAAATATTTATTCATTTTTTCTATATTAAGACAGGAAAGGAGGAGATAAAAATATTTAAATATGGAAGAAATACAAATTTTAAATTACAAAAGATAGAATGGTGAATGGAGAGTAAGACAAATGATAGAGTCATTGATTGATAGATGGATAGATAGATAGACTGATATGACTTGTCAGTGTAACCAAAAAGACAATTCAGGAAATAATGGAGAAGACCAATAGTAGAATTTATGATGTGGGTTAATGGTTAACAATCAGCATACAAGTCACAGTGGATGCTACCAATAATAAATCAATGGTCAGGTAACAGACAGAGTCTAAAAAATTCCTTAGCAAATGCCAGATTGTGGATAAAATGTATTCCCAATTGTAGGATGCTAGGAGATTTGGGGTCTGCCCTTGGTTTTCTCTTTCAATAGCTATCTGAGTACTAACCCCAATAATATCAAGGAAGCACCAATGCATCTTTAATCTCATTATCTGTATTTAGCAAGAGGTGTTTTTGTTTGTTTTGTCTTGTTTTTGGATGCTACAAGGTATTTCTACTTTCCTTTCTAACCCACAACGAGATTTTTAAAAGAATTTATGAATGTAAATTTCACAAAATTTCAGAAAAAAATCCTTGAAATTTGACACTGTGGGTCTTTATTAGGAGGACAAATTGGAGTGAGCTGGAAGACAGCTTCAATGAAAACAGGAATTTATTCTTTCTACAATGCAAGCTTGGTTGCTATGAAATGAACATTAGACGCAGTGTCCTGGTTTTGACTCTTCTGTGATAACAGGAGTTCCTCAATGTCTTCATTCAACCCCGTATTGCCTCTGTTTCAGTTTATTTAAGCAAGAAAAGCACAAAAATAAGTTGTTACTTTTTTCTAAGACTATATCGCAGAGGGAAAAAATGCATTGGGGTCATAGATTGTAAACTCTACTGTTATTCATTAAATATTGTGTGATCAGTCACAAGGCAACAGAAACAAAGTATGTGACTGTGTTTGTTGTTTTATATATGACTGAGGAAACATCTGATTATTCTGGAAACTGTATTGTGTATAATGGCATCCCATCCAAAGACCATGTGTTAACAAAAGTTTTCATGAAACTATGAGGAAAGTGGCCATTGAATGGAAATATGGTGTATGGAAAGGTCACTGAGATAAAGGTGAACAAAGTTGTGTATAACTAAGTTCAACTATCATGTTTAATTATTCAGAATTTCAGAACCTAAACCAGCCTCCAAATCAGAGACCACCTCCTCAAGGATTTCGACCAAGACCACCTGCGAATGGGAACCAGCAAGGCCCACCCCCACCAGGAGGCCCACAGTTGAGACCACCTCAGGCTGGAAACCCACAAGGCCCACCCCTTCCTGGAGGACCACAGAATAGACCCCCTCAGGCTGGAAACCCACAAGGTCCACCACCTCCTGGCGGTCCTCAGCAGAGACCCCCTCCATCTGGAAACCCACAGGGTCCACCCCCTCCTGGAGGCCCACAGCCGAGACCCCCTCAGGCTGGAAATCCTCAAGGTCCACCCCCTCCTGGAGGCCCACAGTTGAGACCCCCTCAGGCTGGAAACCCACAAGGCCCACCCCCTCCTGGAGGCCCACAGAATAGACCCCCTCAGGCTGAAAACCCACAAGGCCCACCCCCTCCTGGAGGCCCACAGCCTAGACCCCCTCAGGCTGGAAACCCACAAGGCCCACCCCCTCCTGGAGGCCCACAGCAGAGACCCCCTCAGGCTGGAAATCCTCAAGGCCCACCCCCTCCTGGAGGCCCACAGAATAGACCTCCTCAGCCTGGAAACCAACAAGGCCCACCACAAGGTCCCCAATTTGGCAGACCACAGGGACCTTTCCAGGGCTTGGGTCCTCAGTAAGCCAGAATTCTAGGACAGGTAAGACTCATATTTTGTACCTGTTGGGTGGTAGGAAACTGACCTCTATCTTAAAAAGTATAGAATATACCAACTAAAGTTAAGTAGAAATAAAATTATCCTCTACCCAGTATCAAATACTTTTTTATTAATTATTAACTTATCTATTCATGAGAGTGTATGTGCTTTTGAAAGAATATATCCTCCAAATTTTGTTTTCTGTAATTATTTCGTATCTTATATATTCTTGGCAGGAATATACATTTTGTCCTAAGGTCCTCTGCCTGTTTGTTGGGACTTATGAATTCATAATGATAACACAGATCTAATCCTGATCTGTGTTCTTGTTTTTGGCTTCTATCAGCATGTTCTTAGTCTTTGGTTTATTGGGGGGGGGGGGAGCTGGGCATGCTCTCCCTGTAACCTTCCTTCATTATATTTTATTTCAGAAAGTGAGTAAGAAGATGGCTTCCTTGCAACAATGGTCTACTGCCACAGCTGGAACTAATCTGTAGCTTCAGAACATTAATAAAATGATCAGTGTGCAACTTCTGCTTTCTGTCTTGATTTCTGTGTGCCTCAACCAGTAATTTCAGGCCTGAAAACAATCTATAAGGTTCAGTACACTCTCATGGTTTCTTTTTGCAACTTTTTATTATCCATAAGCCAGGTACCTGGCACAACTATTCTAATGCTTTCTCTTGCCTGATCTCTACGACATAACATTAAAAACAAATCAGTAACATTATTAAACAACAGTCACAGAATTTTGACAGACTTGAACACAGAACAAAGTACAAACTGTAAAATACCCTGAATAATCTTGCAAAGCATTAGACAGATTGGAAACCCTGTCCAGCCTGTTCTTAGCTAGCATGGCTTGTCCTTCTCTTCCATTCCTTCTAACTTTCTAAAAACTGTTATATTACATTCCTAAAGCTTTCCCCTTCAAGTTCTATTCCCATATTTAGCCACTTCCTTTTTTGGTTACCAAGGTCCACCTATCAAATTATTAAAATCCAGCAGTCAAAAGCTCCTTTGGTTCACCAATTAGCATGCCCACACAATTTCTATCACTGTGTTCCAGCTCATTCTATCATCGACCTCTCCAATTCTTGTTTTAAAAGTTATACCTTTAGGGTCATTTATTGCTGTTTCTCTGCCTCAGTCAGAAAGCAACCAAAATATATTTTCTTCTTAATTTATTAAAGGATGATCTATCTGTTGCAGTAAATATTTAAAAGATGGCTTATCACTTTATCGCCCCCCTGTGGTCTCACTTCGTGGATATCTCTCTAGTGTGGAGCATGGACCACATCCTTTGGCCGTCAAGCTTCACACTCCACACAATTCCTATCCAAGATGGTTCACTGGATCTGTCCTATTGCTTCTGTGCTGGGTTGATATGTCCACACAGGTGTGTATCTTTATCCCATCGACCAGTACGAACCTTTCTCCTAATACTGGTAGCTTTTCATGGTAGTATTATATTTAAATTCTTAATCCACAAACTTACTCCACAATAATATTAAAATCAATAAACAAAGATACAAACTGTCTTTCTATAAGACATAAAAATAACTATAGAATCCCATGAGAATATTCATGTGGTTCACTGCCATCAGGATTCAGGGAATTCTGGCAACCTGCTGAACGCTCAGTAAATCCTCAGAAGCACTTTCCCAGTGAGACAGAAGGTGAGACCCTTATTACACTACCCAAAGCCTATCCTGGTAGAGACTTCCTAAAACTCTCAGCAAGGAGAATAGTGCTCTCTGGGAATAGGTGTGTTCCTGTCCAGAGAGAGAGAGAGAGCTTAGTCACAGCCATCAGGCTCAGGGCCTACCTAAGGACTTCTGAGCACCATGAAGAGCCTCAGAATTGTTCTCCCACCTGAGACCATGTGTGAGCCCACCACTAGCCCCTGACTGGCAATCCTGTAAGGGACCACATGGATCACTGTAGGTCAGGGAACATGGTACTCTCTTGGGAAAGATCCATTTACGTCAAAGAGAGAACTGAATCACTGTCTTCAGGATGCAGTGCTTACAAGCAGACTGTGGAGAACCCAAAAGACCCTCATAATAGCTCTCCCACCTAGCACATGGTGACAGATCTTGGTCACTGCCACAAGATCTCACTGCCTGCTACCGAAGAGCACACAGGAGCAAATTCCCTGAGGAGCACATGTGTCCTTAGACCCACAGGAGAGACAAGCTCTGGTCAGAAACAACACATTCAAAGAACATCACAGATAACAAGATAGTAAAAGCCAATCAAAGAACCTAACAATGGAAACCAAGAAAACCTGGCAACATCACAACCCAGTTTTCCCACCAGAGTAAGATTCAGATATCCCAACACACCAGGAAAACAAGATATGGATTTAAAGTCATACTTTATGATTATGATGGAATTTCTCTATAAAGGCATTAGTAACTATCTTAAGGAAATACATGTTAAACAGCAGAGCATATGTAAACAAGTAGAAGTTCTTAAAGATGAAACATGAAAATGACTTGAAGAGCCTCAGAAAATGTTAATAAAAGAGAAAAAAATAAAACCCCTAAAAAATAGAATAAGGTTCGCTCTGCTAACTTAAAATTCTCTAAAGGGAAATGAGAAATGATAGCAACAGTGGAGAGATACTAAGCTATAAAAAAAAAATAAAAGTGTAAAATTAAATTGTCAAATAATAAAACTGGACATGTAAACATAAGAACAGAAACCAAAAACATTTTGATTTAGGGAACTGTTCCCATATTTCCAAAGGGAAAAATGTTGTGTATATCCTTTTTAAAAAAACTTTATTTTAGAAAATAAATATAAAAGAAA